>NC_138823.1:109312334-109912334 GCF_965183815.1 Platalea leucorodia
CATGCTGGCTGGGCCTGATGCCCTGCTTGTCCTGTATGTGCTGCGTGAGGGCACTCAAGATGATCTGCTCCATGACCTTTCCCGGCACCAAGGTCAGGCTGACAGGCCTGTAGTTCCCCGGATCCTCCTTCTGACTGCTGAGAAATGATGGCAAGTGGCTTGGTGAGCACTTCCGCCAGCTCCCTCAGTTCCCTTGGGTGGATCCCACCTGGCCCCATAGACTTGTGTGTGTCTCAGTGGTGTAGCAGGTTGCTGACCATTTCCCCTTGCATTAGGGGGGCTTTGTTCTGCTCCCCATCCCTGTCTTCCAGCTCAGGGGGCTGGGTATGCCAAGAACAACCGGTCTGACTATTAAAGACTGAGGCAAAGAAGTCATCAAGTACCTCAGCCTTTTCCTCATCCTTTGTCACCGTGTTCCCCCCGCGTCCAATAAAGGATGGAGATTCTCCTTAGCCCTCCTTTTGTTGCTAATGTATTTGTAGAAACATTTTTTATTGTCTTTCACGTCAGTAGCCAGATTAAGTTCTAGTTGGGCTTTGGCCCTTCTAATTTTCTGTGTTCATTTCACTGACAAATTCTGATTTGGCTTGACCTGAACTGATTTTTCCAGTTTTTTGGTTCAGTGACCAAACATTAAAAAAAAAAGAAGATGAAAAAAGAAAACCTACACACATTGTTCTCCTAGCTCTAGCAACTTTTTCTATAGATTTTGTTTGCTGAGATGCAGTAGGAGATAATACTTATTAGTTCTCAGACTCCAAACTCACAGCCACTACTCATTTATTTTCATCACTCTGAGTGCAATCCTGAAAAAAATGAATCCCTCAGGGAGTAATGGAAACAAGAAATTTTACATCTGACAACAATTTTTTAATACTGAGGCCTTTACGTAAAAGATTTGTAAGGCTTAAGAGAGTATGAAATATTAAAAAATATATATAGCATTGTGTTTCAAGAGGAACTTAAAAAATGTAAGCCATCATAGTTCCTACTTCTGTTAATGATATGCTATTCTGTAAGGAAAAGATAGGCATTAGAGCAGGATTAGAGCACTTCTAAGGTGTCCGAGGTTAGGTATGCTTTACCCCCAAGATACTAAATGGTTGAGGGTTTTTTTGACAGATGAGTATTACTAGTATTCAAATATCTGCTTGCATTTGTTTCACAGTCATAACTAAATTTAAAAACTCATTTTACTGATCACAAAGTATATGACTGTAGGAATATTATTCTTTTCACTTTTTGTATGATTATCTCTTTATCTCCTATCTCTTCTAGCCATTCCCACTCCTTAAAATCACCCATACACAGCTCCACATGTCCCACCTATGAAATGAACTTTCAGTGTAATCTCTTCCAGCATAAATAATCTTAAATCTCCTAGAAGCAATTAATTTTGTTTAGAGTCTTACATAGTGTCTAATTTATTCTTGTTTTACCAGCAAGGGCATCTGCTTCTGTGTAGAGGAAGTAGATTCTCATCCCATAAAAAAGGTCCACTTTGTTATTTTGTTAGTTTTTCCTTTGGGGTATGGCAGAGATCCAAGGATAGTTATTTTCTCTTGTTTTTAATCAGCTAACTCCCACAGAGAGCACCACAAGCATAGTGATTTCTCAGGAGTTCCTTGAGATTTCTCCTTTCTTCCCAGACTATCCTAAGAAGTATCTGCTCTTCACCTTTACAGGCTGCCTTTTATTATACCAAAATATTCCCAAGGTAACCTGAATAGTACTTCCCTACCTCTTAGACCACATTTCTGATGTTACCATTATACCATTGTTACCATCAGAAACTATGTTAATGTAATCCACAGTCACAGTAGCAAACTCAGCAGACACCATGCAGGCTCTGATAAATCTGATGAACAATTTGGCTTCCATCTGGAGTTGGCATCTTATATCACATCACCCTTCATCTATGTACATCTGTGGTGAGTAATGGCTCCAACACATGGGAACAGAGTGTTACCTTCTGTCATATGGCAAAAGGCAAAATAATGATGATACTACATAAGGTTAATTTCAGCTGTGCTCAATACAGAATTTCTACTTTATGTATCTAGAGTCACACATTTTGAACTGTATATGTGAACATGCAAGCACCATTCACATTAATTTTTCACTAACTGTGGACCTTAAGTTGAAGCTGCTACAGAGATATGCTAAGGAAAATGGTAATTTCCATCCATCTGGGAATCAGCCCTGGATTCAACTAAAGAGGGATGAAACTGTGAACTGTGTATCTCGATTTAAGGCTTGCTGCAAATCCCACAGGAGACAAATGAAGTATTTCCACTGAATATCCTGGATCCATAGCCTAATCCAAACTGATCTGCTGTTTCTAAGAGCCATCAGTTTCACTCTTCAAGATTTCAAGTTCCCATCATTTCTCCCTTCTTGTTATTATACGCTGAAATGAATTCAAAAGTAAATTAACAAAGTGCAGCAGTGACGTTTTGAAATGATGCCAAATATGAAGTAGCATAAACTTAACAGTTTTCATTAACACAAGAATATTCACTAAACATTTTTCTGTACTAGAAGAAATATTCTCTGCAATAAAATTAAATCCATCCTTACAGTGACCCACAAATAACCTGTTTCTATAGTCCCTTTGCTATTCAGCTAGGCCTCCTGGTGGTGCAGAGCTGTCGTTCATTAATTTTACTGATTGCATAATGAGAAAAAGTCATGCAGCTTTGAATATTAAAAGCTGTAGGTCGATTAATCACCATTTTGAAAATAAAGAGAGAGAAAAATACAAGGCAACATGATAACCAACAGGAAATTTGTATCTAGTGCGGGAGAAAGGGAATTTCACCTACTGAGTCACAGAGTATCGCGTACTTGGCTCAGTAAGTGGGCTGAGAAAGGAGACAATAATTTTTACTGGTTTTGAAAGAGCATTTACAAATGGAGATATTTATCAGTTTTTGAGCCAATGCCTACAGTTAAAAGGAAACATATCTAGAAAGATTGCCTGGTTACAAAAGATGCTTAAATCCTTGGAAGGTACAGTATTCAGACCCTGCACTAGATCTAGGCAGTCATGTCACTGATTTTGCTAATACTTTTATGTTCTCTGGACCATGTGCAAAAGGAGAAAAGCAGTAATGTCATCACTGTTCCAAAGCAGACAGCTGCATGTTATAATGTGGCACAGGTAATAGTATTTATCTCAAACACCCATCACTATTCAGCTTTTCAAACTTCTCATCCCCTTCTCCAACATGCTATCAATAAATACCACTCAAAATATTTTCCCTACCATCTCAAAACTTCCACTTTTTGTTTTTATGACACCTGGAAAACACATGGAGTAGCTGGGTCTGTTGTAGAAGTCATTTTTAGCTCAAATAAGGATCCAAAGACCTGCTGAAGCCTTAGACTGCAAGCTATGAGCTTTCACCTAGATACGCTGACTGTATGCTGAACTCCTACCTAGCTACATGAAGGAAGGCCCTGAAACCGGTGCCAACCAGGAAGATAATATAGCCGAAACCATCAGCAGAAGCTGCAGCTAATCAAGATAGGAAGAAGAATGACCTGCCTGAAGACTGGGAAAGGATCCAATAAGGAACAAGAAGACCCCAGAGCCAAATATCACTATTGGACCGAACCATCACATGAGGGGAGGGGAACTTAGACTGTAAGGGTATAATTGCCCAGGGATTTCTTTGTTCGGGGTCCCTCTCCAGAGGCACCCAGCTCGAGCTGCTCTTCACCGCTGTACCACTCAATAAATTTGCCTGGAGTACGTCATGTCGGAGACTCTGCGTCGGGGAAACCTAGGGTTGAGCCTGAGGGGAGAGGAAGCACCCGAGGGTGAGCGCATGTGTGTGTGAGCAAGGAGTCGAAAAGGGGCACCCGTCAGCTCAGTGGAGATGCCCGCTGCGAAGGGACTCTGGTCCTAGCAGTTAAAATCTCAGGTGGTGTGTGTGCGACTCCCTGGATGGTGTGTGAATGCTCGGGCGGCTGCTGCTCCCTTAACAGGTCCTTGAAGCTGTCACACCAACTTTTCCCCACCCCACACTTCACCCCCGCCTAAAATATAGGGTCCTTGCAACAATACAGGCTGGGCATTAGCTGTGCTGGAAAGGCCCTGGGAGCCGCAGGCAGGCAGCTCAGAATTCCTGAGTGTGAGCCAGCAGCATACCCCAGCACCGAAGATGCCCAACAGCAGCACCCTGGGCTGCACTAACACAATATTGAGTTAAATGATTATTCTTCTACTCATTAGATGACATATAGATTAGATCACATATAGGTGGTCTAATGTTGGGGCCTCCCAACACAGGAAAGATATCGACAAACTGGAGCAATTTGAGAAAAGGGACCCCAGGGTGGTTGAGGCTGGAGCACTTGCCCTGTGAGAAGCGGCTGAGGGGCCAGGGCTGGTTCAGCCTGAGGAGGAGGTGGCTCCAGCTGGGAGGCCACTGAGACAGAGCCAGGCTCTTCACAGTGGTGCAGGGCAGGGCATGAGAGGCATTAGTTTAAACAAGAGAGGCTCAGAATGGTTAAGAAGAGACTATTTTCACCACGAGAACAGCCAAGCGTAGGACTGGCTTGCCCAGAGTTTGTGCAGGCTCCGTCCTTTGACGTTTTCCAGACCCAGCTCACTAAAGCCCCAAGCAACTGTGTCTGATCTCAGACCAGCCCCTCCTTTAAGCAGGAGGTTGGACTAGACACCTCCTGAGGCCCCTTCTTACCCAAGCTATCCTACGCTGCCAAGTCTCCTTCATTTAAGCTAATTTGGGTTGTCACAATAAGGAACAAGAGTCCGTATCTCAGCTAGCTAAGACTAAACCATTAAGAGGTTTCTAGATATTTAGAAACTTTTAACATAAGTCAAGTCATCTGGTGACTCATGAAGAGCCCTAACTTCAGACAGTCCATGATGAAATTGTTTCAGTACAAAGAGGTACACCTTTTCTCTTCTTGAACTACATAAAGGCAAAAGGAATTATACCCTGAATATACAAGAAAAATGGGATAACGTGATGCCACAATCACAGGCAAGCTCCCATAAACAAAGCATCTCGTTTAAATAACCACTTAGTGGACAGGTAGAGGTGCAGCAATGACTTTGGCAGCTTAAAAAATCCAGCTATTTGTAATAAAAATTATTTTCAAACTCAATATATACAATTATTCAGAAATGCAGATATAGCAATAGCCAATTCCCTGACTTGCATACTCTAGCTAGTAAACAGTATCTTTATTGCATCTGGTTTTATTTAAGTAAGGGAATTACCTTGCTTAAATGCATTTGTCTCCCTTAAATAACTTCTGCAGAGGTATATTCAAACATATCATACATAAACCAAGAACTAGGTAGGTAAATGCACCCTGCTTTACAACTCTGCCTCTGCAGTTGTCTAGTTAATAACTGTTACCCAGGCGTTGGTACTGCAAGCCACAAGCAACTCTGACCTGGCCTTTTCCTAGTGAACTAGAAAAAAGAATATTAAAATTCATAAAGCATACTTTAATGGTATTCATGTGAGGCATATGCAACCAGACAAATTACTTTAGTACAGAATGTTTACAGCCTTCTTATATCTTACTTGCAAGTGCATTTTCATCTCTGCAACATATGGCTGTGTATATGTGCGTGTGAGCTGGAATCCATTTTTCTTAAATTCTCATAAGTTAAAGTTTGAAAACAATTATAAGAACATATCTACGGAGGGAAAACAATAACCTACATTTTAATATTTTGAAAAAAAGGCATATTAGGAGTAATTCATCACAGTTATAGATATGGTTCTTTGTAAGTAATTTTGAATGTACAAGGCTGGAAACTCAACTGAAATAAAAATGTTCTTCCAAGGATAACAGGATTATCACTGAAAGGGCCCCAAAAAAGGAATTTTTTCTATGAAAAGCAGCATACTCAACAAGTATTCGTACCTGTAATATCGGAGTTTATAAAAGTGCATATCATTCCTCCATTATAAGCCAAGCACTATTAAAGAGACTAACTTCAAGTATAGTTTGTGCTAGAAAAACATAATCAAAGAAACAAGACTTGGAAAATCACAAAAAATGTTCTGCACAACTGTTGACAGAAACAATCTCTCATCTAAGAATTTTTTTCAAAGCAAAGACCTTCAGCCTGTCAAGTCTTAGATCTCCTATCTTCTGGCCTTTTTTTTTTTTTTTTTTTGCTTTCTGCTGTTCTCAGTGAATATAGTTCTCCTAACACTTGTCTCATCCTACCTGTCTTCCATGCCTTTTTCATCCACTGAGCTGTAACATGGTGACCCGTATGTAAGTAGCTGTAGACAGACTGAAATCTGCACATGCCATGTCATGTGTTCATGAAAATTTTATGATCTCTATTAGCACAGGTTTCCTAGCTTTAGCCAGCTTCCAAGGTTATTCTTCCCAATTTTGGCACATTCATGCCAAACAGTATTTGAGCAGGGAAACTCTGTGCATGTCAACTACCTTCCTTGAACTGCCTGGACTGTTCTATTTTTATGCCCCATGTGACTCATGGAATAAAAACAAGATGAGGAAAAGTCTAATAGGGAGCAAGTCCCACAATAAACTTACAGAAATAGTGAGGAGGTACTGTTCCATTATCACTAGCATTAAATGCATCAGAAGTATTTCTCTGCTGAACCAACTCAGAAGTGTGCCACAACACCTTTACAAAACTACTTGATTTGTACGCACCTCTGTGCTGTAGGCACGTACAAATGAAATGTCTTCAGCACAGAGGCGCATAAATAATCAACTTCATCTGCTGCAATTAGAGCTCACTATTCATGCAGCATAATTATATAGCCAACACCACACAGTGCAGAAGGCAATCACATGCCACTGTAAACAGAAACTATAAAGAACTTTATCTGACATTTTTGTGTTTACCCATTCCGCTTGCTTCTTTCTCCTTCTTTACTCTTATGGGAAATTTTGTCTTAATCTAATTTAAATAGGATTTAAATACCATTGGCTGTGAGTTTACAGCAACATATGTTTATATTTTCATCCAACTCATTTATTTTTCCTCTGCTTAACAACCCTGCCAAAGTTGTTCTTTTTCAAACAATAAATTAATTCAGAGAATGATTGTTTATAGTGAGATCATCTGTTAATTCCGACATACGCCAAAAGGCCACAAATTGTGACTAAAAATATATCAATACCAAGGCCTTAATTAGTTCTATACTACTTATATATTACCAAACAGAAACACAGCTAAAAATCAAATCAAGCAGTTCAAATACGAATGGGGAAAAAGTGCAATGCTTTGAAATGCAGAGGGTCATGTCAACATTACTGGGTTTTGAGATATACATATCTATCTCAAATAATGTAATGGAAGACTCTCTCCTGGTCACCTTTAAACTTTCTGAAAATTTTGCTATCACTGGGGTAGAAAAAAGACAAACACATGAATTTCTTTATACACATTTAAAATATAAATCTGGACATGGATGGACAGATATATTGTTCTGGTTCAATTAAAGATTACAGTTTCCGTAAGTAGAAAAGGTACTTAGGCTTGGTCTATACAAGAAAATCATACTTATGCTAAACAAGTTAGCATAGCTAAATTATTTGAGTCAAGTCAATGTAAAGTGCCCTTAAGTCACTTTCTTACAATCTGTTTCTTCTGAGTTAGAAAGCCAGAGAGGACCATTACGATATATAGTCAACTCACATTTGTTTGAAAGTTTCTTTTAGGAAGAAAAAATCTAGGTTTTTTTCATCAGTAGACAATTTCAAACACTGATTCTGAAGCACTGCTACTATGCTACCAGCTAGAAATATCTAGAATGTTGCTAATTGCTAAACCCAAGCAATATATTGTATAGCCTGGCTACCGAAAACTTGTAACAGCCTTAAGTGAATTCATTGGTCATTGGCTGCAGGCAATAACATGACACCACCACACCTACAATGATTTAGAGAAAGATTCTGAGGATGAAGTTTAACTTCTAGAAACTTGTTTTTCTCTGGCAGTTAGAATATTTGCTCTTTCAATGAAGGTTTAAGGAAAGGTATTTATCTACCCTGCTGTGACTGAAGAAATCCCACATGGGAAGTACTGAGTATTGAGGAGCGCTATTCCATCCATCCCAGCTTGGGTTTTAACAGTATTCCAGGATACCAGGTAACTGAGAGAGACTCTTTGGTTACCATAGCAGTGAGTGGATCTCTCTTTTTCTGCTGTTGCAACCTCCTGCTGATTGAGTGAACTGTGGAAATGTATAGACACATATGTTAATTTGATTGTCCAAACAATTTTTTAGCAGAAAGTAATTTGCTTTAGTAATAACTACAGTAGTAGTGGAACTAGGAATAACACCTCAAGGGACTAAGTCCTTTTCTCCCCTAACAGAGATGTTAGATGTTAACTGTTTACATGAAATGCTTGAAAACATACTTCCATTTCTCAGAGACAACTGTCAACCTTATAAACAAGCAAAGAGAACACCAAACCCACTTCAAACAGGAAAGAAGGTAGCTGTATTAAGATTTAAGGATTTGAGCTACCTCTTTGCAAAATATGAATAATATAGTGAGGTTAGTCAACTGAGCTTGCATTCAAAATGTGATCTGGAATGCTGGCAGACAGCACTTCTTACTTGGAAAAATTTTGATAATTCTTTTTCTGGTTTTTAAGTATTTAGGGTGTCCTGCAGTGATTCCTTCGTGTTTAGCTTATTCAGGCAGATTAACAGAATGTAAAATGATACATAAATTCACTTCTCTGTATCAAGTACCTTCTGTATTTACTAAGGGAGAACACTTTCCATTTCTAGGAGGAATCTTAGTCTCTGTTTCTGCTGGCCTTTCTGCGGCTGACAACAGTGTCTGTGCCCTTCTACAAAAATCACTGTACTGTTTTGTGATCCTTCCACATAACCATTCGGCTTCCCATTTGCCCATCACTCAAAGAAAAGTGTTCAGAAAAAGAAATCACCAGACCATCCTAAGTAAAGCCCTCTAACAACATGAACTTATTCTTTGTTACTCACATGAAGAGCAAGTGGAAAATGAAAAGTAGAAAGATCATTATGAGGTTAAGTTACTGAGATTAAGATGTAGCATATAGCCCCAGTTCTGCCACATAACTCCTGAACTTCTGTTAACCAGCCAAGGCACTTGAGTTCTCTGTGCTTCAGCCAGCTTCACAATGAGGAATAATATTCTTTTTCTTCATCACCGTTAGTCTGAGCTCTTCAAAGGCTCGCTCCTCTCTCTGTACAATGCTTAGCACAGTGAAGCCCAGTCTTTTGCCGTTAATAATAATCATTAGAAAACTCAAAATCGTAGAGAACTCTTAAGAATTTAGATCTACAAATTTTTAAACAATTTTCAATTTCTTAATATTAAATCTAATAATCAAATGGCAGTTCATAGACCCTAACACTCCAAAGCTTATCCTATTCTCTCTAAGACACTCAGAAGATTTTATTGCCTGTCTGTCCAGTATTGAGCGTCAAAGTAAAATAATGTGTTTCCTTGTCCTGTAAAGTGAATTTCCAATTAAAATTCAACAGTGCAATCCCATTCAAAATGGCTCTAATATAATTTGAAGTACATTGTTTTGACCTGGTTACCTGTTTTGTTAATTAAACTGATGAGGCAATTTATTTGCTCATTCCAGGCCTGACATTAAATGACATTTCATGTGACATCCGATATTTTTATGTTAATTGAATAACTTTTGATTTGTATATACCAGGTTGATTTGTGTAGTACGTAAGTGTCAGGAAAAAAAATCATATCTGCAAATAATAAGTAATCTAAGTGATTTACAAGTAGAGTTACTAGCATTTTGAGCACAGGTGGCTGTTTATTTTTAGATTTTCTAAGGACTGTAGATGAACTGTCACTCCAAACTGCTATTTTTAATAGCATTTTGGAAATTAGAAATGCAGAATGCAATGCTGGGTGTTTCTATATTAATGAAGCACTTCTAAAAATAGTGTTTCTTTCCATTAGTTGTTCTTGCAGAACTAGGCCAGTAGAACCAGTCCTTGAGATTAAATGATCACTTGTAAGTTTCTGTCTTTATGAGTATTTGATTCTTATGAAAGAAAGACAGGCTTTAAGAGTTTACTTCTATGAAGCAGATATTTCAATCCACATTTTCATGGAGCATGTGGAAATTCCTGTAGTTCCTTGTATTTTAAACACTGCTACTGGCGGGGAAAATAAAAACACCATGACACATGTAGCTGATATTTTCTTCAGCATAAAATTTGGTATATCCATTATGCTTGGATAAGATTTTATGGCACCATTAGCCGCAAAATAAGACTAATCAGTAGGTCTTCATTCTGTATGAACAACTGAGAAGAAATTCCTTGCTCTGGTTGAAGTTTGCAAAAAAAGAAACAAACACCAAAAATAACCTTCTCCCCCTGCAACTTTCATGAGCGTGCTCTTCACGTGTTTCTCAGTTGGGAACTGTGATACGGTCTCTGTTTCAACAGTAAGTGAATAGACTTTTCTTGTCTGAGCCACCCTGGGAATTGCCTCCTGTTAGCTTGTTTCAGGATTTTTTGGTCACGGGCAAAAACTTTCCCTATCCAGATTTTCTTCCATGAAGAAAATCAGCTGAAACTCTGTAGTCATTAAGAGGAACATACTGAAATCTCTGCCCCAATTCCTGCTCTTCATAAAGGGCATCATAAAACTTACGTGGGAACAAAAAGCAAAAAAACAAACAAAAAACCAAACCCAAAATAGTCTTTTCACACAGCAGTTACTAAAATGGAAAATGAAATTTAAAAAGCTTTCATAGTACCAGAAAAAGATACATATATTTCCACTCATAATATAGATCTGATATCCCTGGAAAGCTGAAGTAAGTAAATTAGTACATATTTATTATATCTTTTACTATATGTTAATCACATATTATAGTTCACTTGAGCTTTCAACCTTGGAGATGTACACAGATTTTGAAGAGAGTGCCTTGAAGTGACTCAAGCATATTGTCTTTTCATTTTATTCCTTAAATGGCTGCACTGAGGAAAGAGTCATGACAGTTAGCCTTTATTCAAATTAGGAATTAAACATTTAAAAATAAAAGACTTCTCTCTAAAAAGTATTTAACGTGCTGGAATCCAAACTAGTTTCCTGGCACCATTTTCGTATCACTTAAGTCTGAAATTCATTAAGTTCTATGCAAAGAGACCATAAAGAACAAGATCCTGTGATTTCTGCCCAGTCAAACCATACTGATTTCACTGGCAGTTGGAGATGAAAAACACACACCTGCTCAGTGTGCCCCTCATTTTATTCCTCACATTCTTCACCATGCACTCCCAACGTGGTGATCCACTTATTACTATGGAAGATCACATCATAAAATTTGGATTATAGAGAAGAACAGTGACTGCTACCAGGTCAGTCTTTGATTCCAAGATGATTATCAGTTGTTAATAAAAGCCAATAGCGCCTTCATTTCAACCGTACTGAATGAAAAGCTAAACCTTATTTAGGCCAAGAAACAGACAGTGGCTACAGTAATACTTGGACCTAAAAAAAACAAGAGAAGCAGTAAATGACTTGAGAAAAAAACCACAAGACTGCTTCTAGGGTATCTGGCTCATTGATTTTAGGCTGTGTAAGGAAACAGGCTGCTAAGGACTTTAAACACAAGAAAAAAAGATGCAAAAAAGACAGCAATTACCCAATACTTGATTTGACAGATTTCTGAACCTGCTAAACAACCATTCAGTGTTCCAAGTTTTATTAAGTGTTTGGCATAAAAAAGGTAACAGTGCTGAAGCAATTTGTAGAAGGACATCATTACATGAGTAATTTTTGAGTTTCCTTATTTTGGGGAATGTTACAATGAGCAAAGGTATGCTGGGAATTCCAACACAGCATCAGAGCTGAGTTGTCTTGGATTGCATGTATGGTACTGCAAGGGGAGAAAACAAGACAAGGCACAAAGATGGCATGGAAAAGAAGCAGCTGACCAAACTGAGTTTCTTCTTTATTCTGTCACAGTATGGTGTATCACTAGTTAGTTAAGAAACTAATTTCACTGCAGCCACTCCAAAAAATTCTGCTTGTACTTCCTTTATTTATCAATACCTCAACAATGCAGCTTTTAAGCCTGTCCAGGTAACAATTTTCCTTCCCATCAAAAATATGTTAGAAAAGGCTGACATAAATATCAGTACCACATAGACCAAATGATGCAAAATTTAAGAGCATTTTTTTCCCAGGGAAAAAAAAAAAAAAAAAAAAAAAGGTTTTAGGGTCATAAAAGTACAGAATATACTTTTTGTTCTGGTGAAACTGTTTGGTGCATTTTCAAACATGTTTTTAAACAACATGAGTTTGGAATTTTTAAAAAAATGCAGTATCTGACACTCAGGAGTTGGTTTTGACAAATTGAAAAAACAGAAAAATACAGTAATACAAGTGAAGGGATAGGGACAGAGCTTCTACTGGTTTGTCTTCCCAATCACTGAACGGTTACATGACATGGTCTTTATCACGTGCAGCTTCCCTCATCCCTATTCTGCCTGATCAGTGCGCTCTCTCTCTCCAGCTATTACCTGGTCCAATAACTCTGCGCATCCCTGCCAGTAACTCAACTTTTCTATGATTTTCATATTTGGCCATGAGTGGAGAGGACTCTGTTTATTCTCAGACATTTCTTCTTACTGCATTTCTGGAGTGAAACATGGAAAATCAATGCAAACAGAAATCAGAGAACTTTTTTCTTTTTTTAAAACTGCTGGTAACACAAAAACTACAGCACATGAAAGGGGTTCTTCTGCATTTCCTGGGCTTCTGCTACGTAGGGATGACATGATTTCCTTCCACACAGGCTGCATGCTCTCATTACAGTAAAGAATGATAAATGGGTATTCATAGCATGTAATGCTATGGTACCTCATAGTACATATATAAATAACATTTCCCATCTTCCCTTCCCTTAACTTCTACTGATACAGCTTTTGCTTCTCTCCATCTTCCATTAATTTGCTACATTTGGCTCATAGCTCCTTTTCTCCTGCCACTTTTGCCCATTTTCTCCCTCCCATAAGGACAACTTATCCTGTTTCTAGTCCTAAACTCACCATAATCATCTCCTTCTACTGTTCTTGCTCTTCCGCTAAATATTTCCAACGAAAATCCTTAAACCAGACTACCTTGCTCCATTAAATTTGCTATAGGCTACAGTCTTTCTACTTTTTTAGTGATAGAACACTACTTTCCAATTTGAACCTGATCTCCAAAATTTCACTACCTTTTTCAGCCACTTTGGTTTTCTATGCGGAAGTATGTTTACTTCTAGCAAGAAAAGTGCTGACAAAATAAGAGGAGTTGATTTTGATTTTGATTCCCAGTTGCCCTCCTTTTCCCATTCTTCTCCTGTAATTCCTTTCGTCTCATTAGAGAAACCCTCCACTATCACCCCATGTTTCTGTCCTCAGCTTTCTAAATCCACTCATTCCTGGTTTATTTGTTCTTACCCTTTTCCTTAACCTCTTTTCTTGCTCTTTCTTTATACAGCACATATGTGCTTTAGTTAAAACCCCTCCTTAGAACTTCTGCCTTAACTTATACAGAACACTTAGCATATTATGGAAGATATGCTTACTGCTCAGAACATAGGTCAAAAATGTTCTTGATGTTCCCAGTTTGTTTCTTTTCAACTGCACAGATTTATACCCAACTCTAGAGTCCTGAACCATGACTATTACTCTGGTGTAATAAATATTGCACTTTTTAAGTCCCCAGAAAGGTCACACACTACACAATTCCCCAGCACTTTAAAAAAAAAGCATTTCCTCCTTTCCTCCTTTCAAAATATCTATCAGTTTTTCATGACTATAGTTCAAGAGAAGAGTAAGGCCATTCAAACAAAGCTAAAAAGACCCCCGACCTTCAGTTAGTTTTGCAAACCATTACTGATTACTGGGATTGAAAGAGAATGGGATGAAAAACTTCTTCCAGAAAAAGAAATGCAAGAATCTACCGAACTATAACATACAAATTTGATGTTTTCATGTGCTGCCACTATACAGTCAATACAAGCTGGCATTTCTTACAGCCCAAACATATTACCATTTATTTCTTCGCTTTCCTTATTCATAGATTTTATGCTATTTTAAAATCTTGTCTAGAAGCTACAAGAATAAATCAGAAAGCAAGATGTAAATACTGAGAGCTTCAGGATATATTTCCATCCTTAATAAGTTTAAGCATCCAGGACACACAGTTGTGCCTACTCATCTTGGCAAGTCCCTCTGCACTGCTTACATGGCACGTATCAACTCCAGCAGAATGTCCCATTTGAAAACATTAACTTTAGATCCAACATCATATTTTAAGTAGCCTTAGAACTAAGCATAAACATAAGCAAAACCATGAGCAACTACATAATTTAAGCACACAAGAACCACTGAAAAACAACAAGATTTATGGTGCTTAAATCACAAAATATTTTGGAAAAATCTTACCCATTATACACAGAAACACGACGAACAGCTGCAATTTCCAAGACTAAAATTTCACTTAGTATGTTCTGTGAATAGCTAGCTGATGCAAGACTCTGCTTCTTAAAAGACAGTAAGAGTGTGTCTCTATCAATAACATCAACCAAGACTAATCATACACTGATTAGGGATTTTCTCAGCACGCACATGCAGCTTGCAGAGCACAGTTTTCATTTACCATCACTTGTTATTGCACCTCCCATCTTTTCCTGAATAGACTGCTAAACACAATTGAAAGTATCTCATTGTTTGGCACCAGATACAACAGGCCACTAGAGACTGGACTGAGGAATCCAAACTCGTTGCTTTTGTTCATCAAAGCAAAATTTAAGGTCACATTCCCGCCAACACTTCCAACATAGAAGACTAGCAAAACTGTTCTAGTTGACTGGGAATTTAATTTTCCAGAAACTGCTGAACGACATCTACTTCCCTCAAATTTTCAAAGGAGAACAGTCTTTTCCATGACTTAACTGTATCTGCCAGCAACTTTTTTTCCATTTTCCCTAGTCACAATCACAAGATTGTCTTGCTTGTGTCTTGCTTGTGGTTGTAACTTGCTTGGGGGAGAAGAAACACTTCCACCGTGCTTGAAAAGACTGAACTAGGTAGCAAATATGCAACTGCTTTCTGGATTGGCTTCAGAATTGCATTTATAAAATCTATCGCCTACCTGAAGATGAGAGTGCTGTACCAAATGCCGAGACACTCTCCTTGTAAATTTGTCATTATTCTCCTAACTACTCAATCTTAAAGCGAGAGGTGGAAATCTTTGTACAGAAAGATTTGTGTACAGCAGAGAACCTAAATGACTCAAGCCGATGAAAAGTGGAAGATTAACCTTTTATTGATGGATGCGTAAAATAAGACTCTTCCCTGATCACTTTAATTATTCATATGTACAAAGCAAGTGAACCTTTTACAGTTCTTGGAGTTATTCAAGACTTCCCTTGAAGATATGAAGATACTCAATACTCAGACATGGCCCTGAGCAAACTACTGTAATTTTGAAGCTGGTCCTGTTTAAACTGTGTAGTTGGACCAGATAGTATGTAAACATGCTTTACAATCTTTTTTTCTTTCCTTTCTATGATTCTTATTTTATAGTACATCACATATGCTTTGCACAAACAAAATTGAACACAAAAAGACAGAAGAAGGTTTTATCAAGATGGATAAAATTGTTCACAGGTCTAGGGAAAGAGAGTACCTTACAACATATCAGTTTTCTTCAAGACTCATATTCCATCTTTGTATTTCTGCCATCATAATCCAATGATTGCCTATAAATAACATGCCAGTAACTACTATTATAGCGATCATTTAAACACAAAGAAGCTGCTTCATTTCTGTTGGGAATATGAATTCAACTAATGAAGTCAATCTAACATTAGCGATTTACAGGAAATGCATTCTGACTACGTCACTGCATCATACAAGTTTGTAAGTAAGTCTCCTCTCCTGAGCAATAATTGCATCATACTTGCAATGTGCCTGTTGGAGTATCTTCAAAAATAAATTAATAAATAAGGCAAGCTGTTGATATGACATTCTCTGTAGGGATCCTTGGCTTTAAAGTTTGCTCCTGTATACATTACGAAATCCATCTTCATACTACACTCTGAGGCCTACTGTGAGAACAATTTCAGTAGGATTCAACAGGATTTAAAAATTTGATTTTAAAATTTATTGATGCCACTTTATAATTAATGTAATTATTTCATAAAATTGGAACATGCTGTTATATTCACAAAATAATAATAGTTACGAATAGCTGTTATTGTCCCATACAAGACTAGCTTGTCTTGAACTTTCATACAAGACCTGATGGTATTATTGGGTTTTTGTACTGCAAAAAACCCATTTGCAGTCTTAACTGAAAATAACATTCAGTTTCAGCTATTTCTCAAATTTTAGGTTACTAAAATAATGTACACCTCCATGGATCTCATCAAAACTGAGAGACCTATAGCACTATGCCTCGTGCAAACAAAATTAACATTGGTGCACCCGATTACTTCCTTTACTTTTTGGTGTAGCTCAAACTACTGCCAGATTTTCACCTCCACCTCCACTTTTTGTAGAAAGACAAGAAAGTCAACTTACAATTTAATGTGAATGAATACACCATAATATTTCTAGAGCTCTAAATCCCTGAACAGATTTTTACTTAAGTACTAATGCTGAACTTCAACATTTCTTCATATTTTAAGTATATCAAGAATTCTGATGGAATGACAACAGTAGTGAACATACTTTAAATTCAGTGGCAACCTATTATATTTAAGGTAACGAAAATATCCACAGGGGTCTTCGCTATCTGGGGACAACCATTTCAATAACATACTGAATTTTAGCACTCAAGGCCATATTCTGGCACATTCATAAGAGGTTCTATTTGTACAAAGTTATTAATCATCTATTTCTATATGCTTTGCAAAGGTGATAATACACAACTACTAAGTAGCACAAGTGACAAATAGCATGCCGTCCCCTCCTCACTGTTTATTTTTTTAAGTGGCTTCATTGCTCATGAGAGGTGGCAGACTGACAGCCTTGCAGAATGCAGTCCTCGTTTTCTCTTCCGAAGTGTAAGTGGGGCTGTGGCAATACACATTTGTTGCCCCAACAATATACTTCTCAGGTGCTTGCTTTAGTGATCACAGTCAGACTTCTTTTACATCAACTTAAAGGAAATTATTCTGTGACGCTGCCACACTGTATATAATCCTAATGTCGTAAATATCAGAATAAGGGTCTAGAAACAAATGAATAGGTCAGAATTTTTCCTGTTCAGTGATTGAGTTCTCTTGTCAACGATAATGGCTTCATAAAGCCACTGGTGGAAGTAATAATTTGCATTCTCTGTCCTTATTTTGTTCTGGAAATCTAATCCTTGACAATGGTTTTGCTATTCATCTAATCACTTTTACCTTGATGAGAAGGCTGCCAGTACAGATCATCCAAATATAAAGAGAAAAGATTTTAGAGTTTAGATAAGTAACTAATAGTAAGCTTCCTCACTCTGTCTACCACTAACCTTCCTCTCTTAAAAGTGCTCCGTTAGTTCCTACCAAAGTACTGCAGATCGGGCTTGCCTCAAATGCGGTGAATCCTGGTGAGATATCCACAGTGACGTGGGTGATGCGATGGCTGGAGGCCATCTCGGGCGTAGCGATCATGAAATGATGGAGTTTTCGATTCTTGGAGAAGTAAGGAAGGGGGTCAGCAGAACTGCTACCTTGGACTTTCGGAGGGCAGACTTTGGCCTGTGTAGGAGCCTGGCTGACAGAAGTCGCTGGGGAGGCAGTCCTGAAGGGCAAAGGAGTCCAGGAGGGCTGGACATTCTTCAAGAAGGAAAACTTACAGGCACAGGAGCAGGCCGTCCCCATGTGCCAAAACACAACCCGGCGGGGGAGAAGACCGGCCTGGCTGAACAGGGAGGTTTGGCTGGGACTCAGGAAAAAGGACAGTATACAACCTTTAGAAGAATGGGCTGGCAACTCAGGACTACAAGGATGTCATGAGGTTATGCAGGGAGAAAATTAGAAGGGCCAAAGCCCAACTAGAACTTAATCTGGCTACTGACGTGAAAGACAATAAAAAATGTTTCTACAAATACATTAGCAACAAAAGGAGGGCTAAGGAGAATCTCCATCCTTTATTGGACGCGGGGGGAACACGGTGACAAAGGATGAGGAAAAGGCTGAGGTACTTGATGACTTCTTTGCCTCAGTCTTTAATAGTCAGACCAGTTGTTCTTGGCATACCCAGCCCCCTGAGCTGGAAGACAGGGATGGGGAGCAGAACAAAGCCCCCCTAATGCAAGGGGAAATGGTCAGCAACCTGCTACACCACTGAGACACACACAAGTCTATGGGGCCAGGTGGGATCCACCCAAGGGAACTGAGGGAGCTGGCGGAAGTCTTCACCAAGCCACTTGCCATCATCTCTCAGCAGTCAGGAGGAGGATCCGGGGAACTGCAGGCCTGTCAGCCTGACCTTGGTGCCAGGGAAGCTTATGGAGCAGATCATCTTGAGTGCCCTCACGCAGCACATACAGGACAAGCAGGGCATCAGGCCCAGCCAGCATGGGTTTATGAAAGGCAGGTCCTGCTTGACTAACCTCGTCTCCTTCTATGGCAAGCTGACCTTCTTAGTGGATGAGGGAAAGGCTGTGGATGTTCCCTACTTGGACTTTAGTAAGGCCTTTGACACTGTCTCCCAAAGCATCCTCCTGGAGAAACTGGCTGCTCATGGCTCAGACTGTTGTACTCTTTGCTGTGTTAAAAACTGGCTGGCTGGGCCCAAAGAGTTGTGGTGAATGGAGTCAAATCCAGTTGGCGGCCGGTCACGAGTGGTGTTCCCCAGGGCTCAGTGTTGGGGCCGGGTCTGTTTAGTATCTTTATCAGTGATCTGGGTGAGGGGATCGAGTGCACCCTCAGTAAGTTTGCAGATGACACCACGTGGGGCGGGAGTGTTGGTCTGCTGGAGGGTAGGAAGGCCCTGCAGAGGGACCTGGACAGGCTGGATCGATGGGCTGGGGCCAACTGTATGAGGTTCAACAAGGCTGAGTGCCGGGTCCTGCACTTGGGTCACACCAACCCCATGCAAAGCTACAGGCTGGGGGAGGAGTGGCTGGAGAGCTGCCTGGCAGAAAAGGACCTGGGGGTGTTGGTTGACAGCCACCTGAACATAAGCCAGCAGTGTGCCCAGGTGGCCAAGAGGGCCAATGGCATCCTGGCTTGTATCAGGAATAGTGTGGCCAGCAGGACCAGGGAGGTGATAGTGCCCCTGTACTGGGCACTGGTGAGGCCGGACCTCGAGTCCTGTGTTCAGTTTTGGGCCCCTCACTACAAGAAGGACATTGAGGTGCTGGAGCGTGTCCAGAGGAGGGCAACGGAGCTGGTGAAGGGTCTGGAGCACAAGTCTTAGGAGGAGCGGCTGAGGGAGCTGGGGTTGTTTAGCCTGGAGAAGAGGAGGCTGAGGGGAGACCTTCTTGCTCTCTACAACTCCCTGAAAGGAGGGTGTAGCGAGGTGGGGGTCGGTCTCTTCTCCCTAGTAACGAGCCAATGGACGAGAGGAAATGGCCTCAAGTTGCACCAGGGGAAGTTTAGGTTGGATATTAGGAAAAACTTCTTCACCAAAAGGGTAGTCAGGCATTGGAACAGGCTGCCCAGGGAAGTGGTTGAGTCTCCATCCCTGGAGGTATTTAAAAGACGGGTAGCCGTGGTGCTTGAGGACATGGTTTAGTGGTGGACTTGGCAGTGTTAGGTTAACGGTTGGACTTGATAATCCTAAAGGTCTTCTCCAACCTTAACAATTCTATGAATCTATATCTGTACAGCAGCGCCATAGGGCTATTCCAACTTTTATCTATACCTCATGAGGGACTCTCGGTCCTCACTTCATGATAACGTGGCTCCACCAGAGTGAACCTAAGTAGCACACTACTTTTTGAAAGCACAGAAGTGCCTTTCACAAGACAGAATTTAGAGTCGTTCATTCAATCTGCCCTCCCCATAAAAAAATGAAAGTTCATTCCTCTGCCTTCTCTCTGTCCTTTCTTCCACAATAAATAAGGAATGCCAGACTATACAGTGGCATGTAGGATGTGACACAGTTCCCACAGAAATGGTAAAACTGTTTTTCTGGGAGGAGCAGATCAGATCTGCAAGCAGATGCTGACAATGCATATATGCAGACACAGAAGTTAATACGACCCTCCCCATTAGAAACATAGAACATTCCTACATAGAATCCTATTAACCTTCTCTCACAAGGTTGTCAGCAACCTACTCACAACAGAGACTGGATGCTCCATAAGGAATACATTGGGAATGCTCTATGCCATATTATTCAAGTTTCAGGATGCTTCCTGCATCATCATATTAGGCTAAATCAGCATTTTCAGGAAATAAGGCTAAAGACTAAATCAAGATAAAATCCCCCTCAGCAAATTCTTTAGGTTTGTCACAGGACCAGAGAAAGCCCCAGACTCTGAGGAGGCTAAATCACTCTCTCATGCAGTCTGAGCATCCTCAGTTTTCATCTGGGGATCTGTCTTGGCAGGGTAACTTCGCTTATGCTGAATTTCACAACACTACAGGTGAACAGCTTCTGCCATCAGAGTTAGCACAGATCTCCCTCAGGACTGAGCAATAATAGCTGAACTAACTGAGAAGTTTCTTCGCTCCTCTCTGAATAAACTATTTATTAATAACCCTAATGATAAGAAGAAAAATTGAGGAAAGCATAAAGATACCCACCTTTCCTACACAGTTCTCCAGGCTTTCTGAAGCACTTAATCAATTTACAGCAGTGTGTAAATTTTCCGTACTAATCAATAATGCTTAAAAAAGTCAGCAATTTTTAGTGCTTAAGTAACTCAAAAAAATAGACTTGTCATAGAAAGCTGAACTTGACAATTACAGCCATCTCAAGGAAAAAACCTCATGTTTTATTAGTTCCAAAAATTTTATTTAAGAAATAACGTAATTAGGAGCAAATGAAAATTAGACATTGTATGGCACATTATTTTGTGGAATGACTAACCAAGGCACTCACTGGACTGGACATTTTAGACAGATGCATGGCAAGCTTATATTGAGTACATCAGGAAGTCTGTGCTGTTAAAGACATAGATTGATCATTTATTAGGGTTCCAAATATACACAAATGAGGCTTACATTACAATGTCCACCTGCAGAGGCCATATAAATTTTCCTCCATAATACTCAAATACAAATGCACACTAAGTTAATTCCTATGACCTCTGAAATGCCAGAAGAACTGCCGTGAACTCTCAGGGTTAAGCAGCAACCATCAAGGGCTACTTTTCTTCTTCAGTTTTGATGCTCACCTGGGTTTTGACCATGGCTCAAACACTGAACCATATAGTAGCTATTTCAGCCTGCTTAGTTAACACTATTAGTTAATCACTGTGGAATGAATTCATCTTCCTTCTGTAAAAATATTATGGCAATTGATATCAGACTACATCTCCCAATCTAAAGCATCAAGACTTGTGCACACCACTTTTCAGTTTCAAAATCATCTGAGCTAGATTTACTTCTTGATCTTGTTAGTAAATATGCAGACTTGCTCTACCTTTCCCTTACAGGTTACAGGAAGAAACATGCTCATGAGCTTGAGATCCAGTACGGAGCTCTAGATGCAGCAATGGACAAACTTCTGCTCTACAATATGAATTGCCAAGTTTCAGTTTTAGGAAACATGTTTTAGGAATGAAAACTTCAGAGTACAATAATCTCTCATCGAATAGTGCTTTCAATCTATAACAATAACAATTTTGTCTATGGACTTCAGTCTAAACCCCATGGGTGACATTATTTTCTAAATACTTCCTTAGAAAGGACTTTTCTACATACACTCATCAGGTGACAAGGTAACATATGCAATGTAGAAGTTCACATAAGAGGCTTTAGTATTTATTCTTAAGGATAAAGTTAGGATGACAGAAATCTGCTGGGAAAGAAAGCAAGTTCATTCAAGTGAAACATTCAAATAAAAGCAGGTTCTGAAACCAAACAGAAGGAAAGGTAGAAAAGTCTGTTTGATATAAGAACTGAAGGCAGCCCTGGTCTGCGCACACTCTCTTCTAGTCACCACCGAATATTATTCTGATGTATGTAGAAGACTGATTATTTTAGTGAAGTAATTAATCAAGTAATGACTACACTTGTGTGTTCAATTATAGTCTTTATGGTTGATTAATCTTTATAATACATGTCATTACTGGCTCTATTTTTCTCCACCCAGGGCAAAGAAGGCCAATGTAAAAAATGAGAAGATAGCTGTAACAAACCTGTACACTTAGAAGGTATGGTAACAGACAATGTTAAGGACATATTTTTCAGTGTCAGAAATATTGGTTTGTTTACTGAAGCTGAAAAATAAAATGAACAATTGCTAAACATACAATTCCTATGCAGTAGCACTGACTTGCCTGTTCTATGCTTTTTCATCATTAGAAAGCTTTAAGAAAGGCTTTAAGAGTCATAATGCCCCTAAGCTTTCCAGAAACAGTAGGGAAGGAAAGAAAGAACAAAGCTTCACATTTATGATCTGATTCTACATCATTTGTTTTCATTTCAACGGCTCCGATTAAGGTAAGTGAGGTAATCTTAAGTCACATCACCTCCAGCAGCAAGTATTCTCGGTTTTCATTTATGAACAGTATTGGGCTAAATCCACACTTTCTGAAACAGTACACATGCTGCTACAAAAAAAATGCTGTTGAGTCAACTGGCAAATTTCATGACTCAATTGTTTGAACTGAACAAACATGCCCTTTCATGAGAAAGCAAGATGCCTTATGCTATGAGAGTTCTGTTTTTTCCAGAAGAAACACAAAGTCTTCGTTGTCTGCTCTCCTGGGAGTAGTATTAGCCCAAATTCCACAGACATTTGAAAAGCAAAAACCACTTTTCAAAGAGACTAACTCAGCTTCACGGTCACATAAAACCACCTATGATTAGTTTCCCCCTCATAAAACTACTGTATCAATAATGATGAACATATCAAATGACTATATAAAATGCTCCAAGGGACCAGAGCAGATCTACTGGGGTAACTTCTGATGGGTGTATGCAACCATCTCTCCATTGAAGATAACAACTTCCACGGTCTGAGGGTGCAACTGACAACTTTAACCTTTGAAAGATTTATACCAGCCAAACTAGTCAGAAGTTTTTTATTCTACAGCACATGTCAAATGCTACCCAAATTACCATTTTGTGATCGTCTTGTCTATCTCAAAACCTACAAATTTAATGGTCAAGAAAAATATGCTTACTTTTCACTCCTGTTACATACATTGTTTAATTACCGTATACAACAGGTAGCTAGACAGAGTCATACCTATACCCAAACAAATTTAAAAGTCAATTGTCAAAAAACTCACACCAACGCTTTTAAGAAGAAAAGTCTGAATTATGTTTGGGGCTTTTTGTGTGATAGTAATATGTCAGAACTGTTTAAGGCTTTTTTGTATAGCCATTTGATTTCAGTATATATTTGCTTTTCATACAGTTCACTGATGAAAAGCTGAGAATCATGCAAGAACACACATTTACATTAGAGAGATTCATTAATCTGTTGGTTTCTGAATGTAAATCCCAGAAAATATCTTTGGAGATGTGTACTGAAACTTGCCTTCTGAGACAATTTAAACAACTGAGTGCTTAATGGTGGCAAAAACGAGCATTTTTACTTAGAATTCTAGCAAGGCTGGTTAAAGTACAATAAGGTCATCTAAGACACAGAAGTGCTGAAAAAAACGTAAAACTTGGATATTACAGCAACGTGTTTTCTAGTGACTCTGTTTCTGACATTAGGATAAGAATACATGTATAAACTGGCTTTGACTCAAGCATCTTATTTACATAGACTTGATGGAGAATAAATACTTTTGAGACTCAGAAGTTATCACAAGAATTGATTTGGGCTAATTCCATTAGGAGTACATTAGGTAAACAAGTTTAGATCCGAAGGACAACAGACCAGATTAACACAATCAGAGAGTGAAACAACAGCATCAATATCTCCAGGGACAGGCTGCACGCAATCTGCACAAGGATTCACTGCTTTGGAAGCACAAAGCTTTAGGTATGCTGGGATTGATTTCCTCAGTCCTGTAAGTATTTACATATGCATTCAGCGTTACACATATACAGTTCCACTCATTTTAAAAAGACCAAGGATGACTAGCCACATGCTTATGAAATATTTACAAATCAAATGCCAAACAAAAACGCACTACCAAGCACCAAAACACAGACTGGCATTTAATTTTGGTTCTAACAAGCCACAACAAAATCTCAGCTGAAATCTCCAAATCAGCTCAGGTGATTTTAGGTCAGTAGCATGCAAAGCTATGAAGCTTTACGCTGTGTTTGATGGCTACACAAATTGCGTGAACCTCGAGGTAGCTTGTAGTGAAAGATGCAGTAGCTTCAGCTATTTCACATATATTAGTCTTGGCTGAAGGAAACTCCCTCTAGCTGGCTACTGCTCAACTTTCTTACCTTTACTGGAAAAGCACCCAGTTAATAGTGCTCCAGGAGTTGGACTAAGTTCTGCACCTTTTATCAACCAGTGGATTTTTGGATAGAGAAGAAAAGTACCATGCAAATACTACCACTTTCACAAGCATGAAGGAAAAGGAAAAGCAAAAGAGAAGATTCTCCTACCAACACAGTCAAGATGGCAAAAAGGAAAGTAAGCTCAAGAAACCGTGATGCTACAGCTTTCTGTCACTGTCTTCTCCCAGCTGCCACTGAGCAGGTAAGGAGCCAGCTGAGACAAACTTTGTACTACTTTGGCTACTCCTTCCTTCCACTCATACATAACTCTCCCAGTCAATGTTGAGTCTGCTTTCAGTATGTTAACTTAAGTTCTAATTTGTCTTATTTCAAACTGGGCTCCAATTCACACATATCGATAACTCAACTTCGCTAATGGCCTAGGGAATACAGGCTGAAATCTGCATAAGCACAACCCATCCAGCATCAACACCCATCCATATTGCAGCCGCAAATTTCACTGCGTTCTCAATACTTGCCTTTCCTTCCCCTTAACCCCCCAGGTCAGTAATAAGCGTATATAAGTTTTAGTTCTGGCATCTATTTTAAGAGGTGGCACGT
This sequence comes from Platalea leucorodia, assembly GCF_965183815.1. NCBI lineage: Eukaryota > Metazoa > Chordata > Aves > Pelecaniformes > Threskiornithidae > Platalea > Platalea leucorodia. Next base: position 109,337,497 of record NC_138823.1, read on the forward strand.
AACTGAAGAGCTTCAGATTTTCCAGCAGCAATAAAGCAACAATCAAACTCTAAGGAAACATGGTTGCTGCTTTTTTTAAACCCCTATCTTCCATACAACTTAAATACTATTACCAGGTGCCCTCCCTTCTCACTACTAATTAAGTAAAGAGAAGAAAAAAATGGGGGGAAAAAAAATCAGTCACATAGTATTAAAATCACAATAAAGAATTAGTATCTGCAAATGTTCAAATAAAAGCTATGTAGTTTCGTTTGCTATGACTCACCAGGTCTCATTATTCATAGGAATTCAAAATTGTTTAGTGATTTCATGATGACAATTGTGATTCTTGAAAGTTTTACTAATAATGTTACAAAACAACCTTTGCCACTCTCCAGAGCATACTTCTTAGACAGTAAATAGAATAAAATCGCTGTTATATTTCATGGACACTATGCAATGAAACACATTATTGGAGGGTATAGGTATGGTCAATCAACTGAAATACCCAAATTTTTACCTAAAAACTTTGAGCCAACATTAGCTATCTTAATATCCTATATCCCCTCAACTTGTGATTTGGCTGATTCTAATAAGCAAAGCAAGGAAAAAAGACTATCTCCCCATACCAACATTTCAGAAAGCTGTGCTATTTTTGCATTTAAGATGCACTAGTAATTGCTTTATGTGAATATTCCCTGAAAGAGAAAAAAAATTAAAGAATAAATCAAGCATCTGTCAATGGATGAAGATGACATAAAGAAAGTCACTCTCTTTCAGTTGGAATTACGCAATTTTATTTATCGAACAATGAAATTTTGGGTTGACTGGACACTGTGAATTGTGCTGGAATTGCTGAAGACCTTCAGAGTCTTCAGGCTTCTGTATGTCTCTATAAATAGTTGTGACATTGCCAACGATGAAGACTTAATTTCTTCCCATCTAACCTTCCACAACAGCATTCCGTGAGGCACAATCTCTGTCTGTCTATGTGACTACAGACACTCATATCTTCATTTCACTTTTGCTCAACATTGGTCAAAGATGAATCAGCTCCCATATTGAAATAGCCTTATCATGTAGTTACATTTAACATGGAATTGTGCCCAAGTGAATTAGGCCTACAGAGAGGTCACACTTCCTTAGGATAGCTCAGAGAGAGGGCTGAGTGAACTTATAGCCTGTCTGTGTCTTTATTTGTAGATGTACACGTGGAGCCTGGTCCATCCTGTAATAACGAACATTGATGGATGAGACAAATCATAGAATCATAGAATTGTTAAGGTTGGAAAAGACCTTTAGGATTATCAAGTCCAACCGTTAACCTAACACTGCCAAGTCCACCACTAAACCATGTCCTCAAGCACCACGGCTACCCGTCTTTTAAATACCTCCAGGGATGGAGACTCAACCACTTCCCTGGGCAGCCTGTTCCAGTGCCTCACTACCCTTTCGGTGAAGAAGTTTTTCCTAATATCCAACCTAAACTTCCCCTGGTGCAGCTTGAGGCTGTTTCCTTTTGTCCTATCACTCGTTACTAGGGAGAAGAGACCAACACCTTGCTACAACCTCCTTTCAAGTAGTTACGAGAGCGATAAGGTCTCCCTTCAGCCTCCTCTTCTCCAGGCTAAACAACTCCAGCTCCCTCAGCCGCTCCTCATAAGATTTGTGCTCCAGACCCTTCACCAGCTTCGTTGCCCTTCTCTGGACACGCTCCAGCACCTCGATGTCCTTCTTGTAGTGAGGGGCCCAAAACTGAACACAGGACTCGAGGTCCGGCCTCACCAGTGCCCAGTACAGGGGCACTATCACCTCCCTGGTCCTGCTGGCCACACTATTCCTGATACAAGCCAGGAGGCCATTGGCCCTCTTGGCCACCCGGGCACACTGCTGGCTCATGTTCAGGCGGCTGTCGACCAACATCCCAGGTCCTTTTCTGCCAGGCAGCTCTGCAGCCACTCCTCCCCCAGCCTGTAGCGTTGCATGGGGTTGTTGTGACCTAAGTGCAGGACCCGGCACTGAGCCTTGTTGAACCTCATACAGTTGGCCCCAGCCCAACGATCCAGCCTGTCCAGGTCCCTCTGCAGGGCCTTCCTACCCTCCAGCAGACCAACACTCCCGCCCCACTTGGTGTCATCTGTCATCTGAACCACATCTGTCATCTGAACTCCCGCCCCACTTGCTGTCGTCTGCAAACTTACTGAGGGTGCACTCAATCCCCTCACCCAGATCACTGATAAAGATACTAAACAGACCCGGCCCCAACACTGAGCCCTGGGGAACACCACTCGTGACCGGCCGCCAACTGGATGTGACTCCATTCACCACCACGCTCTGGGCTCTGCCGTCCAGCCAGTTTTTAACCCAGCAAAGAGTGCACCCATCCAAGCCGTGAGCAGCCAGCTTCTCCAGGAGGATGCTGTGGGAGACAGTGTCAAAGGCCTTACTAAAGTCCAAGTAGGCAACATCCACAGCCTTCCCCTCATCCACTAAGCAGGTCACCTTGCCATAGAAGCAGACCAGGTTAGTCAAGCAGGACCTGCCTTTCATAAACCCATGCTGACTGAACCTGATCCCGATTGTCCCGCGCATGCCGCGTAATGGCACTCAAGATGATCAGGTGGCTCCATGACCTTCCCCAGCACCGAGGTGAGGCTGACAGGCCTGTAGTTCCCTGGATCCTCCTTCCAACCCTTCTTGTAGAGGGGCATCACATTAGCTAACTTCCAGTCAGCTGGGACCTCCCCGGTTGACCAGGACTGCTGATAAATGATGGAGAGTGGCTTGGCCAGCTCCTCTGCCAGCTCCCTCAGGATCCCGTCTGGCCCCATAGACTTGTGGGCATTCAGAAGGACAGGCATTCAGACTGTTACCTCTTCAATGACTGGGACTTCATTCTGCTTCCCATCTCCATCTCCCAGCTCAGGGGCCTGAAAACCCCGAGGATGACCAGTCTGACTATTAAAGACTGAGGCAATGAAGGCATTAAGTACCTCTGCCTTCTCCTCATCCTTCATGGCAATGTTTCCCTCTGCATCCAACAAAGGAGGGAGATTCTCCCTGGCCCTCCTTTTGTCGCTTATATATTTATAAAAACTTTTTTTATCTTTAACGGCAATGGCCAATTTAAGTTCTAGCTGGGCCTTCGCCTTTCTGATCTTCTCCCTGCATATCCTCACAACATCCTTGGAGTCCTCCTGAGTCACCTGCCCCTTCTCCCAAAGGCGGTAAGCTCTCCTTTTTTTCCTGAGTTCCAGCCAAAGCTCTCTGTTCAGCCAGGCAGGTCTTCTCCCCCGCCTGCTCGACTTGCAGCACATGGGGACGGCCTGCTCCTGCGCCTTTGAGATTTCCTTCTTGAATAACATCCAGCCTCCCTGGACTCCTTTGCCCTTCAGGACTGCCTCCCAAGGGACTCTGTTAACCAGACTCCTAAACAATCCAAAGTCTGCCCTTCTGAAGTTCAGGGCAGTGGTTGTGCTGACCCCCTTCCTTACTTCTCCAAGAACTGAAAACTCTATCATTTCATGATCACTGGGCCCAAGACGGCCTCCGACCACCACATCGCCCACCAGGCCCTCTCTGTTCGTAAACAGCAGGTCCAGTGGGGCACCCCCCTGGTTGGCTCGCTTACCAGCTGCGTCACGAAGTTCTCTCTCACACCCTCCAGGAACCTCCGAGACTGCTTTCTCTCTGCTGTGTTGTATTTCCAGCAGATATCTGGTAAGTTGAAGTCCCCCACGAGAACAAGGGCTAGAGATTGTGAGACTTCAGCCAACCGCTTGTAGAATACTTCATCTGTTTCCTCATCCTGGTTGGGTGGTCTATAACAGACTCCCACGAGGATAGCTGCCTTGTTAGCCTTCCCTCTGATCTTTACCCATAAGCACTCAACCTTATCATATCCATCGTTGAGCTCTAGACAATCAAAACACTCTCTAACGTACAAGGCTACCCCACCACCTCTCCTTCCTTGCCTGTCCCTTCTAAAGAGCTTGTAGCTGTCCACTGCAGCACTCCAGTTGTGTGAGTCATCCCACCATGTTTCCATGATGGCGACCAGATCATAGTTTTCCTGCTGCACAATGCCTTCCAGCTCCTCCTTTTTATTGCCCATGCTGCATGCATTGGTGTAAATGCAGTTCAGTTGGGCTATTAATCTCTTCTCCAACATAGGCATGCCACCCCTAGGCTCATCCCTAGCAAGCCTGGTTTTATCCCCTCCCCCCTTTGCATCTAGTTTAAAGCTCTCTCAATGAGGCTTTCTAACTCCTGAGCCAGAATCCTTTTCCCCCTTTGAGACAGGTGAATCCCATCTGTCTCCAGCAGGCCTGGTGCCATGTAAACTGCCCCATGATTGAAAAACCCAAAATTCCACCGCTGGCATCAGCCTCTGAACCACGTGTTAATGAGATGGGTGCATTCTTCTACTTGCAAAGGTGAGTGAAATGTCATCCCTCCTCATCATCACATGAATTAATTGTCTGCAAATGCACAGAAGAGTTGACTGACATCCACAAGGCCTTTTAGTCTAATGCTTCACTCAAACACAGGAGCACATCAAGTGTACTGTATAATATGCAATAGGCCCAAAGCTTCCTGAAGCAACACAGGCACCACAGGCAGGGTGAGTTGTCATAGTGGCAGCACCCCATCTTTTCCTGGATTCTCCCTCTATCATGCTCCACAGTCTCATTTTCATCATCTTTCTCAAGGGGAAGCGATCTATGCCAGCCCTTCACTCCAATCCACGCATCCATGGCAAGGTTTGGTGAGCATAGCCATCTGAGCACCATAAAGAGGCACTGGAGTATGTAGGTTATTAGTAAGAGATTTGCAGAATCTTTTAAGAGACCCAGAGAGCTTCAGACTTTAGGCTAAAGACCTGCAACCTACTCCCAAGTCAAAGACTATTACTGCTCCAAAATGAATGAGCATTTCACAGCTCCTTACAAAACACTATATGATTCCTCTCCTTGAAAGCTATGCTTTAGCATCTGCCAGCTTAGAGACCAGGGGACTCTGTCTTCCTCAAGCTTGCATCTCCTGTGAAAACACACTGCTGTTCTGTCTGCCAAGTCAGTAGAGTGCTTGACAATGAACATTTCAAGTGACAATTATTTTCAGCTCAGGAAGCTGCTCGTAAGCCAAACAGTAGGTTTACAAGCTGAAAAGACATAATAAAAAATGAGCAGGCATTCACCAAAGCAGAATTATAGGCCCCCAAATTGAAGCACGTTCCTGTCATAACCTGTAAACACTAATGGCTGAATCCACCCTGAGATTTACAATGTATTGTATTCACCATTGGAAAAGAAAGATAACTTTAAAAGTATTGGGTTAGAAAAGTTACTTCTTTAAAGTGACACCCTGGTGTTGATAAGTGTTCTCCACCTATGACTGCAAAATTGTGTTTATTCAGCTTACCAGTCAAAATTAGTATTGTTCTCAGACCTACAGGATCAGTGAAGCTTATGGAGAGGAAAACAAACAAACGAACAAACAAAAAAAACCCAGTACCCTTCTGCTTCATAAATTATAAACAACAGCAGCCTGATAATGAAAAACAGTATGATCATGGACTTCTTCGTGTTGGCAATTTCAAAATGACAATAGATAGAGCCAAAAAGACAGCAGAGTTTGATTTTCATAAACTAGCCTGACCCTCCAGGGCTAAGAATAGCAGAAAACAAATGAAAAATAATTTGTAGTTTTGCTGGTAAACTAAGCATGACAAGGAAATAGTATAGGATGAATGTAACCTCAAAATGTTACATCTATCTATACACCCATTTGAATGCATCATTTTCTTCTGTAAAGAAGAAAGTCTTTGCCAGCCTCTGTCTGGCAAACTAGATATCAAATCACTACAATTTTGAAGAACGCTTCCTTCATACTCAGAATTTTCTCTGCAATATAATACTTCAGTTTTAATTACAGGTTATGCCATTGTACAGACAAATATTACTATTTGCCAATATTTAAATTGTTGAGGTTTCCCTTCAGCAGTAACAATGCAACATTCCTTTACACAATCAGGATTCATTATTGTTTGTTAAAGATGTCCAGAAAAATCACAGTTGTTTCACTTGTCAGATACTAACATACCGTGAAGAAGAAAACGTGCAAAAACCAAACCAAGAAATTAACTACGTATGGCAATTCTACTATAGTAACTAGAAATAAAATTGCATTCACTAAAGAGAGGATGCGGATTTCTTTGCTAGTGAACGTGCCTTAAAATATGAGCTCAATTACTTTTTCAGTGTGCAGATTAAGGTTATATCTATATTGCTTCTTAGGGTTAACTTGGAGGTCATCCTCAACCAGCATTCTTTGCTTTTCCCCCCATCCATACTGTACTTCAGAGCCTATACCTATATCATTCATATGATATTCTCTTATTTCCCCGGAGTGACACACTGCAGCGTGGAGATTCCTTGCACACTGCAAAACACACCCCTTCCCAAAAAGCCTGTTAGTTCTTCCATGTTTGCCTATACCTATGCATAACAAAGAGGAAAGGGGGTACAGAGGAAAAGAAAAAAAACTCAGGGTCTGGAGTAATGGTGGCAGATATTTTATGCTGAAGACTACACAGTAAGAACACACTTAAAACAAGAGGGCTGTGCAAGGAATTCGGGTTGATCTCATGCCCAGAATTTCACCCTAACTTCTATGCTTCAGGTAGACAGCATGCATCAGTTTGCTTACCCCTAGGAGATCAGCATATAGGTTTAAAACGTAGAGATGTTGATAGCTTTATTCTGGAGGATAAGTTCTTAGCCCCCTCTAAAGTCAACAACAAAACTGGCTTTGACTTCATTTGCATGAGTAAGAGCATGACAGACATTTGCTATAGGAGCAGTAATTTGCATCTAAGCATATGGATGCTCATATTCCTAACTTCTGTGATTTTTATAGCTGATGGTTTCTTAAGTAAACAGTACCAGCATCTAGTTACTGTCTGAATTTGTTAATTTGTTTGTTTGTTTGTTTGTTTTTTTAATGTTTCTAGGTATTCTGGCTACAAAGAAAATTCTGAAAGTGCTGGAATGTCTAAGTATTCCAGCACACTCTAAATATTCTAGCAAATAAGCAGCAGCCCAGTTTTACAAAATACACTGTTTGGCTCACCATCCCTCAGCGCCCAAGCTGTTTTTAAAACAAAGCCCAGTAAATTGATTTGCTACTGGTACGTACACTGAAGGCACTACATGGGTGTTCTGTTGAGCACTAGTGTTACGTGTACCTGGTGAGGTAAGCACACGTTGTTGAATTTGCAGACATTTGGTCTGCAGATTCAACAAGGACAAAAGAAAATGTTATAGGCTGCCCAAAGATTTGCAAATGTTTGAATCTCTTCAATACATACTGAACAAGTACAGGATGAGTCCGCAAGCCTGTCCACTATCATTCCCTCCTAGAATCTTTCCCAGTTTCCTTACTCCTTCCTGTCTCATGCTACAAAACTTCAGCACATCCCTTTACTGCTCTGTCACAGAGTCCATGATGTCATGATATTAAGTTCTGGTACTGCAGCTAAAATTGTCCTATTTTGAGTACTCCTGCCATTTATTTACCAAAGTGTGTTCACACAAGCATACACATATATCTTTTCTTCCTACTGGTTCAATTAATCTCTTCATTGCATTTTACCAAATTTGTATTTCTTGCACCTTTTGAACATAACAAAGAATCTGCAAAGAAAGAACAACAAAAAACCAACCCAAGATATTAAAAACTTCAGAAACATTCCTAAAAATTTACTCAGACTAGAATGGGCAGTCACACCATACTGCAGTACACTTACGTAGACTGCTTGCTCCTTTAAACACTTGACAATTGTATATAAGATATGGGCATCTCAATGTCAGCAGTATTTCTTGATATCGCTTTATATTTACCATTGGAAATACCATGAATAATGCAAATAACAAGGTCATCTCACTGAAAATGCCGAGTTATTTGAGGTCTACCACGGTAATCCTCTTCTTCTAGGAAGAAGATTTTGTCATTATTAGTGTCAACCATAGGTCACTTGAATATAAGACTTCATCAATGTCAATTAAACTCTATGACCTTCAGTAAAACAGCAGAATCAAAGTTAATTCAAATGCTAACAAATATAATTCCTTTTATCATTTAAACACTAGTTTTATCTAAAATTAATTTTTTCAGATAATAAATGTAATGGTCAATCTCATCAGAAAACTTCCTGATGTATTAAAGTATTAGACTTAAAATAACTGTAAATTATTTGTTGTAATTTTCCAAATTAACAAAGATTAACCACAGGTATCTGTCCAATTAACCTCTAAATGATTATTTGAATGCCTAATAGTAAAATATTTGATAATGAGCATTTTCAGAATTTAAAATCGTTTATGGTTTTACAAGCAGTGTTACATAAGTCATACCAAATTTCAGGCTTCTTTGTGTAAGACTTCACTATAACTTCACACATAAAACAGATTTATGAAAACTAACTAATGTTTTGAGTTTTCAAGGCCTCAGCACTTCCAGCAAAATATATAACATAAGAATGCACTGGCTGTATTAAAGGAAATACTTAGTTAATCGCATATTATCTTACATGTTTTGGTTGGTGCAAAAAACTAGCTTATAGCTGTAAATCTGAAACAGTAAGACTACGAGCTTTCTTACATTTAGTAACTTTATTGGTCAGACTTGCAGTACAATATATACATATGGCTCATGAATCATACGGGAATAATAATAATCCCATACATGGGAATAAACATTTCTTGACACTTCAATAGACAAGTAACTTTATTTCTGCCATAATATCCTCCTGTTCTTAATAACTGGTTTTGCTTTCCAATTTGCAGAACATCAACAATGTTGTAGAAACAACACTTTCAAATGTACGTGCCCACAGGAGATGCTCAAACCCTACAAGCTTCTAGTACCCAAATAAGGTTTGACTGATCTTTAGGGGCCATGGGTCCTTATGTCCATTCATGTTTCCCTTTTGAACAAGTCTTCTTATCTTCAGAAACACACTAAACAATTTCTCTACGTGCTACCAATTAATTATGAAAAGCTACTGCCTTCTGTCCATGTAAAATAAATATCCTGTTTTAAAGGGACTATGCACAGCTATTTGAACCTACAGCTTCTCCTCCCATTGTTTTCCCACCATTTTTTTCCTCAAGTTCCTACAGTTCCCCACGTGTTTGTATTGAACAGTAGGGATTAGTTAATTTTAGGAACAAAGGGAGTTCTAGATCACTTGAAACTTGCTTCACTTTGAAATCAGCAGTAGACAGAAACCAAAAGCAGGGGTCCAGAAAGCCTTTATCCTGTACTCCCAGTAAGGTGGGATTACTATAAGCCAGGAGGAAACATTTCCCACAGGCACAAAACAATGCTTGAGGAAAGCTCAGAAGGCAGCAAGACATCCTCACTTGTGGTAGAGGAAAGAACATGTGCATCAGCTGTAAAAGGCAACAGCTGTTGGATTGCAACAGCCACTAATGAAGTCTGAGTTCAGCTGGGGCTACTTCCATATGGGTATTGCTGGCACTGAGAAAAGAAAGTGTGATAAGAGAAAATCCTGTCTCTTGTCTTTTTGTAAGTAGGGTAAAAGCTGAATTTAGGTAACCAGTGCTGAGCCTGGATCTCGGTAGTGGCTGCAGCATTGCTCAGAGCAGACTAAAGCCCAGGAAGCAAAATCTTGCCTTGCTGTCTCCCAGTGTCTTCCATTTTCTGCTGAGCTGAGGACTTGGAGCTTTCATCTATGAGTTGTGGGATGAAGACAACAGATACAGACAACTAGCTGTTCAGCAGCATCTTGCTATTGCTAGAAACCCTGAGTCCTAATGCTCACAAGTACTTGCTGACAGCACTCTGAAGGCAACAATGCTCTGTTCCATGCAAGCAATGGACCTTACTTAGAAAAGTGTGGCAGAGAGAGCGAACCCTCCATGCTCCTCCACTTCAAGAGTGGAGGTAGGTTTGAGAGTCATGGTGTTGAAATGATGGTATGGTTCAGATGTGCATTATACTTTGCCAGGTGTGCAAGAGCTATAGATCTCATAGATTTTCAAGTCGTAAGGGCTTGTGACCACCTACTCTGATCTGTCATATAACAAAAGTTACAGAACTTAATTCAGTTACCTGGTAATTTAAGACTGAGAGCCCATGTCTGACAATCATGTATCTTCTAGATGAGAATTTGGTCTTGAATTACAGGTTTCAGAGATGAAAATGTTTGTAAGTCTGTATTTGGAAGCCAGTTCCTATAACCAGATACCCTCCCTGATGAAAGTCGATGCTTCACCTCTAACTTTAATGTATCTGCAAAAGCTTTTTTAAAAATATCTAGAATGATTTTTGTCCTCTTTTCTGAACTGTGTTTACATTTTTCTCAGTCCCTTTAAACTGCTTTAGAAACCTTTCTTTCGTATAAAATTCTTCCACCTGGTATGCAAGTTACAACCAAGGTTTAGCTGTTCTCAGAGGAATAGGAAGGTGATGATATTCTTGAAATGCCCAAGATAGGATGAAAGACATGATCTGAGAAAGAAGATGGTTTTAGTTATACTCACTTCTAAAAAGTTATTTCCAGCAAAAAAGAGAAGGGGGGGGGGGGGGGTGCAAAAAAAGATATATCGTTTTTTTAAGTTCTCACTACTTTTCCTCAAGATAAGATGTGGATGTTATTTCCAACATGAAAAAATTGTTCACTGTTATGCTTTCAGTGTGCTCCTTCCTCATATACTGGCACTTTCTCTTCACATCCCTCTGTTTCTAAATAAAACTTTACATGACAGTTAAAGACATAACATAGGTAACAGCTACAGCTGCAATTTACACTATAATAACAAGACAGCTGAAGATACCACACAAAAGGCACAGGCTCTTTTTGTGAAACAATGTGGAGTGCAAATCTAATGACCAAAAGCAGGAGAAAACATGTGCTACCTCTATTTCAAGAAAGGGCAGAAGGAACCTTTGGTAGAAAAAGGCACTGAATGACTGAAGCAAGGAAGCTGTTGAAATGCACCCTGTTTATCAGCACAGGATCTGACAACAGCACAGGTCACTATTGTGTCTGTTTACAAATGAAGTCCTGCCATTAATTTAATGCACAAATGTTGATCATTCAATTTAACCAATTAGGATTAACATGTGCACGCATGAACTATGAAGCTCATATATAAGAAAGCTTTGCTTTGGGATTAAACTTTTCCCAGACCTGTAGGAAAGAATGTTATGCTCTATACAGCTATAATAGGTTGCTGAAGGCTTGGCCAGCCATGGGAAAGGTTGTTAAAATAAGGATTTATTGACCAATAATGCAGATGTCTACCTCTAAGCTGGTCACCCTGGGCTTCCTTTATACCACTAGAAAGAAAGAAGTACCCCTACAGAGTGATTCATCTGAATGTAGATGTCTAAAATAAAGCAGATGAATCATTCCCTAAAAATGTCTATTTTATTCTTTGATCACAAAGGGACCCCAAGGTATCTAAGAGACAGGTTTCTACCAGTTTCTACTATTCTAAACGTCTAAACCAGGTGAGATGAATCTCACAGACAAGGTAAAAACTGTCCTTTGGTCATAACTCAGGTATTAGCACCTGCAAAGAGGGAATAAACAATTAATGACTAGGTTAATGAAAAGTTATACATAAGGAGGAGAGGGCTGAGTTTAGATGATACCATGTTCCCAAAGACTTATCTGGACCGTAAAGACAGTGTAGCATACGCTGAATTTAGGATCTCTTCCCATGATACAGCCTGAAAAGGTAAGCATTGGATGAGAGCCATGATCCTCAGCTAGGAATAATATGAAGCACTTGCCAGCTTGTTGGCCTAATCACATAGAAGCTTGTTAGCAGAATCATCAGAACAGAAAAATTTAGAGATAACCTATGTGCTAGACAGACATAAGCAGGGATTTTCTTTTCTCTTTTTTTTTTTTGTTTTTCTCCTCCCTGTTCACCCATTGCTTGTATTATTGTGGCCTCTTCTGGATTTTGTAATGACGTACTTCTATTTGCTTTCAGCTTAATTTAGTTTGCATTAGGAAGTATTTGGGATAAGTGGCTGAATCCTAAGGTCATCTATTCCTTTGAACTGCCAATCACTGGTGTTTGAAGTGACAATCCCCCAATATTTGTTTCCCAGACTGCCTGAAGACTTGTAAGAGTGTCTTCAACAACTTGCATGGGCTCACTTGAGCGATGGTCTGCTTTCCTGTAACAAAGTCTTGGACAATTGAAGATCCAGTGAAGTGACGTGCAAACAAACAATTAAGTTTGAAGTCATATTCGTTGGTATAATTACTCTAAATTAATCGGCATGTTGAAGCTATTTCTGAGTTTATACATCTACAAACAGCTATTTCTGAGTTCATGGTGAGTCACTGCTCACAGCGTGGACAGCAGGTATTTGCCCAAGGTAAATATGTTCCTTCTGGACATTATACATAACAGCTTTGTTGTCATGGTACACAGGGAGGGATCAGGCAGAAGCTAGCCAGCCATTGCTGTGTCCCGTATCACACTTCTGTCAGTTGTGCATGGTCCCTTAGCCACATATATCTGACAAGTTTCTACCAGGCAGATTTTGTAGTTTTGGAAGAAGTACTAGCTTCAGCCAAAACTAACCTTTTATTGCCAGCAGCTGGCTCTAAATGACATTAGAAAGGCAGAAGAGAAGTAGGTACTGCCTAGGACTGAAAAGAAGAATCCTTCTCTTGGAAAAGTTTCATGCTATGCAGCACCACTCCTGAGCTCAAGAAACAAACTATAGCTAGTTGGAAAGGAACGCGCTGTCCTCTGAGAACCATCCACAGTGACTGCACAAGTATAAGTGAGAAAAGGTATTCTCCTGGAGATTAGAGCAGGGCTCATTCCAGAGCTAAAAAAAATATATCTGTTTTCAAAGTTTGGAGTAAGAAGACTTACAGTTGCTGTGTTTATAGTTTGGTGGTTTTGTTTTTTTTTTTTCCCCTTAGAAACTGAGTGAGAACTTCAAGGGCTGGAGAAGGGCAGCACCAACACTGCATTTGGACAGGATGGGGTCAAAGGAGCCTAATTTCCATCTGCTGAGGACTTCACTGCACAGCTGAAAGGAGCTGAGACATAAGGTACTACCAACAAACTATTGCTCCAAGACGGTGCAGTTCCAGGTGGAAGCACAGTTAGAAATGGTCAGCGTGGCTGAGAGATGAGTTGACTCATGGAACAGGGAAAACAAACACAACCTGGCTGCACGCTAGTATTTAACCACGGGGTGACATCCAGTCATTGCTGATACAGCCAGACTCATGGTAAACAGTCCAAGCAGGCAAACCTTCTCACTGATGAAATCCAGCACAATGATATCACTCTTAGTGGAAATATTTTAAATCCATAATAAATATAAAGCAATAGGTCCATTTAAGTTTCATTAAACTGCCAATCATTTCCATGCCATTCAATTCTTTAAGACAGAAGAACTGACAGAGGAAAAACTGAATTAGAAGCAATTACTTCTAAATCCTTTAATATTTATTTCTTTTGAGTACAACTAACATGAGCTCAAGAAGAGAGAGATTTGTTAGTCAAACTACAAATTTCCATTTACACTACAGGAGTATAAAAAAGAAAAATGAAAAAAAATCTATAAAGACAGTAGTTTTTAATACCTCTTTACATAGACAAATATTGTGTGGTTGGTATTCTTCTCAGAAACATTTTATTTATTTTACTGTTTCTAGGGTTCAATACAGAACAAAACCAATATGCTTTACAAAACACAAAGACCTTCTATGTAAGCCCTTATAGTGTGGCAGTTGAGCTATGTTAGAAGACACATTCTCTTATTCAGATTCTTTTCTCTTCCTCCCTACATTTTCATTGCCAGAATATATTTGCCATTACTACAGAATGTGTGAGATATATGCCAAAGATTTATCTAATCAAGAGACTGAAAATGAATCAACAAAACACGAGAAACCACCACTTCTTTGAAAGAGGAGGATTACGCTCTAACAGTCATTTGTCATTTTACTTGATACAAATGTGTTTGGGGGCTTAACAGTCTTTAGCTTACATGTATTCACTTTGCATTTTTAGTTTTAATTTCCTGAATGTTCTCTTGTAATGAGATTACCCTATTGTTTGTTTTCTAGGCAGATTTTTTGTGAGTTACCTAGCAAACCTATTATATTTCTTGCTTTTCAACCAAGACATATTACCGTGTTTATTGCCTTTGCAAGAGAATGGCAATTCAGATTCTGAAATTGATAGGTGTGTGCACAGGTAATATTGCAGACCTTGCCCTCTGCTCTCTGTCATAGTAAGCTTACTTTTCTTAGGGGATGGGAAGGAAATGGCTGTAAACGTGGTGGTTTTTTCCCCTCTTCTTTAAACTTCAAGGTTAGGATTTTCAAATAAATGTTAGGTTGGAGTATGGATAGAGTGGTTAAAAAATAGCACTACATTTTTACAGCCCTCTTTGAGAGTGGCTTTGAAAAACAATCATATAATTCTACTGAGATCATGGAAGTTTTACCTGCAGCTAGGCCATATTTTTGTTCTTGCCAAAGGACAGTCCCTTTGAGTCTGTGGCCCCACACTCACTAATATCTGATCGATGCACCATTGACAACTTGAAAGTGTACATTCAGTCTAGTTCAGATATGTGGATGCAATTGCACTTCTGTCAAATTAACCACTGTACATGCCAAAGAACTCATTCCAGCATTACATTTTATGCTGGCTTCACGCCAGCTGTGAGAGAATAGGTGATGTCTTTTCCAGCATCAATTTAGAACGAAGCTGCTGGACAATACCTGATTCTGCATGAAGTGATAAGTTGAAGTAAATCCATCATCAATGGTTTTGTTTGGTTGGGTTTTTTGCACTGTTGAACCAACAGTATGTTTACCCTGGATCAGCCTTTAGCATCCCACGACTTCAGCTTATATGATCTGGAGCAGGAATCTAAAACTGGATTGACTTCATCACAGAATCACAATCTCAGTCTCAAATGCATTAAGAAAAGGAGGGACTGATTCCTTCTTTCCTCTGCAGAATGGTAATGTATATTTTTTTCTATTATTTATCAGAGGAGTTTTGCAATAATTCCACTGGAATGCGATTCTTTATCTAATAAGCAATAATTAATATTGTCAAGGAAATGAGTATATTAAGAGCCAATAAAAATCACAGCATCAGTATGAGGATGTCATCTTCTTCAAGTTCCCAAACATGACTCCTGGCCTTCTATAGAGAAAAAAATCTGCCCTTGCTAATTTACTTGGCTGGAATGTAGAAGTCTAACAACCTTGCAATGAGAGCCTGAGAAGGAAATGGAGACTGCAGAAAGCAGTATAGATGACATTAGGATTTACTGATTCATCCTGAATACTTCTTCTGGAACAAAAGTCCCCTATATACTTCTTCAACAGTCAATCCAGGCATGAAAAACCTGTAAAATACTTCTCTCATATGTTTTTGGCAAAGCATAACAGAAACCGGTGTTTGCTAGAAAAGGCAGTAATTTTAATATGCTTTATATAATAATCTTTATATGTGTGTATGTGTTATAGTAGATATATGATGCGCTCCATTTGCATGCACATTCTCAACTATACATAGGTCCCAAGTATATTACAAACATTAAGATTTCATACTGTGCAAGTTGCTGCCTTTAATCCCTGCCAAATACAAGTTAACATACAATACTGCTGCATTTATATACTGATTTCTGTCTAAGGATGTCAAATCAAACGGAAAAGTCTGGGTAAAAATTGTTCCTCTTATTTTCTACATAGGAAAAATGTGATTAAATAGACTAAATGACCTGGTCTCAACCTGTATTCTTTATGCTTAAAGTGCTCCATGGCGTAAGTCCAGCATAGCTAATAGATGACCTGAAGTTCCAAGATAAAGTTTGCAGTCATAAACATTCTCCTCCACTGCAGCAGAACCTTCCACCATAAAGATAAAGCTCACCTGTACAAGACAAGACATTTACTAGGG
This sequence comes from Platalea leucorodia, assembly GCF_965183815.1. Taxonomy (NCBI): domain Eukaryota; kingdom Metazoa; phylum Chordata; class Aves; order Pelecaniformes; family Threskiornithidae; genus Platalea; species Platalea leucorodia. The sequence continues at coordinate 109,353,477 of NC_138823.1, forward strand.
AGATGGTTCAAGACCATGAAATAGTTTCTCCTAAAGGCCATCATAAACTCCACTGTCTTCCATAACCGTAAGGAACCTTTTTCATTAGCCTTGAACACACTTTAACAGTGTTTCCATTGGGGAGGGGGGAAAAAAGGCCCTAATCAAAATGTCTTGCAAAATACTAAACTCACACTTCTCAAGGAATGAGGCTAAGATAGAAAAAGAATGCAGTACATATGGCAACCACAGATTGCATTGCTAATGGACTTGTAAAGCAACTCAGATCCTTTGGTGATAGAACTTGCCCCAAAACAATCAGCAAACGAGGCAAAGCCAGGACTGCCAATTTTTGGTTTCCAAATTGACTACTATGACCATTTCAGGACGCTTATATATTGTCATGCTGCCCACAGGGATTCAGCAGGAATTTACAGAGTCCCTCCAAAGGACCAGCTCTGGATCTACTACGTTTCCCAGAAGCAGAATGCTACACATGAGCTGACTAGTGATATCTAGCCTCAGTGAGGCAGGAGCTCTTTACTTCCACTAAGTCTGAAACTATGCTCTAACTAGAGCACAATAGGAATATTTAACGGTAGTTTACTGCTTTATGTGTGTGTGTGAGAGAAAGACAGTAATTAGTAGAACATGCTCTTTCAGTCATCTCTATTTCTAATGGCAGATTTAGGCTGCCAAGAGCAATATGTTGAGTGCAACAGTGCCAAAGAGTAGGCATGTTTCTTAATGTAACACTGATGTTGTGATTTGATCTGTCTGCTGATGTTCATTATTAGACAGCCCATACCAGCTATAGTGGGAAATCAGAATATCTTTATTTTCACTACATATATGTAAACACAGAAAGCCAATGTCGCTGTTACTAATGTTTTTTCTGTCTTCAAAAGCAGTTCTGTCAGCACATCCCTGATGCTGATATTATCTACAGAACAAATGCTACAGTAATTATCCTTTACTTGTAAACCTATGCAACATATCAGAAAAAACTTAAGATAAACCAAATGGTAAACAAAGGAGAGTGTAATTTGCAACCCAGTTAATACTGGTATTCAGACTCTTTAATTCACTTAGGCACACATTTAAATCAGATTTGTGGCTCCTGAGTGACAAAAATTAAATGACTAGCCCTTACTTCCTGCATCACACTCTGATTCTGGGAAGATGAAAACCTAAATTCAGTAAGATATTTAACTTCCTAGTTCCCATCTAGGTTTCCATCCCAGTGAAATGAAAAGTTAGGAGCCAAGTAAGCACTAGTCTTTCTGTATCCGAACCTTAAGCACAGTCAGCGAAAGCGGTTATATCTTAGCTGATCATTACTATCCCCCTGATAAATTGCAAATGCCAATGTACGTCCTCCTGGTCCCCTTCAGTACAAAGTCAAATGTATTTGTTTTATCTGCTGCTGAAATTAACTTCTGACCGCACTCTTATATGCATGCTTTATTTTACACACTGAGTAGTTCCACTCATCTGTATCAGCACTTCTGAGACAGGAAACAGCCTGAGAAACAAAACTGCCCTCAAATTTATCACATTTTCTTTCTTTCAGTGCATCCTTTAAAGCCTTTCTTAAATAATCCAAGTGATATGACTCTTTAGATTAGAGATAATTATATTGATATACACACATATTATCATAGCTATTTTCCAACAGGAAAGAGAAGAACACAAATGGGAAGACGCAGTGCCAGTACGAATATGAATGACCACGTGTTTTGTTAACAATTGATGCATCAAAAGAAGACACATACCGCACCAGGTGATACTAACAGAAGACAAGAATCCTCAGAGTTTCCTTCACTAAATCCATGTCTGTCTTTTTTTTTTTTTTTTTTTTTTTTTAAATGAGTAGAATCGTGTCCCTATCAGGGCTTGTATTGGCTTAAGAAAAATAAACACATACTGGTTTAAGAAGAAAAAAACCCACCCCCCTAAACTGATTCAACCACTCCAAAACATGTGCCTCCCCCCTCAAACTGGTACTATCTCCTTAAAAATGTACAAAACAAAACACTGCAAACTTTATTGTACACGGAGTTGAAGTAATTCAACCACTAACTGCTTTCCAGAATTTGATTAAAATATTTTCATCTGTTTTATAACAAGCATGGCTTATTTCATTGTTGGTCACTCTAACTTTGTTAGCGCTCTGTGCCAGCACTGATGTCATCTAACAAGTACTTTTTCTTGATAGAGAAATTTACCCAGCGACAAAAAACATTGTCTGCTCTAGAGAAAATACAACCATATACCCACAATGCAGTATTTGGTTAAACTTGCAGTATGGTTTGGTGCCCATTACACTGAGTTCTTTTTTTCGTTCCTATCAAAGAGCAGCCATTTCTTTATTCATAGAGAGGCTGCAAGATTAACAATGCAGCTTATTTTTCTGTTTCTGTATTTATCTGACACTTCCCCTCATCATTAAGCCAGCTAATTGTTGCTGCGTTTTAGGGTGGTATAACACTGGTAATATCTAAAGCTTTTTTACTATTTAACAGATGATTTTTTGCTACATGAGGCCAACTACAGGATTGTTTATCATGGCAAAGGTACTCCAGACCATTTACTTGGAGGAATGCTGTAGGATTTAGACAGATACTATCTTCCTGGAAATTCATCCTGTGTGCTTATTCTCATCTCATCATCCCAGGATACTGAAAGAGCTGGCTGATGTTATGGTGGGACCTCTCTCCATTATTTTTCAACAGTCTTGGGAGTTTGGAGAAGTCCCAGTCGACTGGAAGCTGGTAAATGTTGTCCCAATTTTCAAGAAGAGTAAGAAGAAAGACCCTGGTAATTACAGGCCTGTCAGTCTCACTTCAGTGCCAGGCAAAATTATGGAGGTTATTCTGGGAGTTACTGAAAAACACTTGAGAGACAATACAGTCCTTGGTCATAGTTAGCACGGGTTCAGGAGGGGAAAGTCCTGCTTAACCATCTTAATTTCCTTTTATGACAAGGTCACCCATCTAGTTGACCAAGGGAAGCCAGTAGATGTGGTGGTTTTGGATTTTAGCAAAGCTTTTAATACTGTCTCTCACAGTATCCTTCTGCACAAAATGTCCAGCACACAACTAGGCAAGACCATAATACACTGGGTGAGAAACTGGCTGACAGGTTGGGCTCAAAGAGTTATAGTAAATGGGGTTTCATCATGCTGGCGGCCAGTCACCAGTGGGGTTCCCCAGGGCTCGATTTTAAGGCCAGTGCTCTTTAATGTTTTTATTAATGATCTGGATGCAGGAATCGAATGTACATTAAGGAAGTTTGCCAATGATACTAAACTAGCAGGAGCTGTGGACTCCCTTGAGGGTAGAGAGGCCTTACAGAGAGATCTGGATAGACTACAGAGCTAGGCAATCAGCAACTGTTTGAAATTTAATAAGAGCAAGTGCCAGATTTTGCACCTGGGATGGGGTAATCCTGGTTATATGTACAAATTGGGGGACAAGAGGCTGGAGAGCAACCCTGCGGAAAGAGATCTGGGAGGCTGGGTTCATGGCAAGTCGAATATGAGTCAACAGTGTGCCCTGGCAGCCAAAAGGGCCAACTGTGTCTTGGGGTGCATCGAGCACAGTATAGCTAGCCAGTCAAGGGAGGTGATTGTCCCACTCTACACTGCACTGGTGTAGCCCCACCTTGAGCACTGTGTGCAGTTTTGGGCACCTCAATATAAGAAGGACATCAAACTATTAGAGTGTGTCTGGAGGAGGGTGAGCAAGATGGTGAAAGGTCTCGAGGGCAAGACTTACAAGGAGCGGCTGAGGTCACTTGGTTTGTTCAGCCTGGAGAAGAGAAGGCTGAGGGGTGAACGCATTGCAGTCTACACCTTCCTCAAGGGGCGCAGCAGAGGGGGAGGTGCTGATCTCCTCTCTCTGGTGACCAGCGATAGGACACAACAAAATAAAATGAAGCTGTGTCAGAGGAAGTTCAGATTGGACATTAGGAAAAGGTTCTTCACTGAGAGGGTTGTCAGTGTTCAATCGCACGCTATTAGAGTTTTTCTTCCACTTCTTTCCAAATTCTTCGCCAAGGTATTTCACCCTACCTGACTTTTCTCTTTTCTCCCATCCTATTCTTTCCATCATACTCCTTCCTTTGACTTTCTTTTTAACAAAAAGAACCACTTAGTAAAGGAACGTACAATTTCTCAGCATTTACATCTTTTTCTCTTTCAGGTTGGCTTAAAGGCAAGCAGGTTCTTACAGACATCACTGAGTTGTAGGAGGTTTTCTTCTTTTCTTTTTAATGGTGAACTGAAGGAACATGATATTTATTGCCACTGCACTGTTCATTCAGCTTATGCTGACCTGTTCAATTGTTTTTGAAAATTGGTCTTACTGCTCAGAGATATGCCATCTAAAAGAGGGGCAGGTGATGAGTATCTTTTGATGCAGTGTATTGAAATGTACTCTCAGTTTATGTTAGATTTCTTCTTGTTCAATTACAGGAATAAAATAAAATGTTGTTCACCTTACAGTTTGAGATGCCACTAAATGAACCTGGGTTTTCAGTGTTTTAAAGATAGCTTTTGGATAGCTTAAGCCTTTATTTTACTTGAATCTGAATTTTCTTTTTGCTTTTCAGAAAACTCATCATATCATTTTTATAGTCACTTTTCTGTTCAGAACAGCAGTCTAGGTCAATCTCATAATATTATATTAAAGCATAATGTCAAGTAGCTGAGTTTCTTTTCAGAAGACTTTGTTATCTTTGAAAGAGGTACAGAGCAAGAGTTTATAAAACTGTACAGAATGAAGTTGTCCATACTCAATGCAAAATGTAAAACTACACCTTCAAATACAAAGTGTACGTCTAATAGACAAATCCTTTAGGACAACCGAATTGGGATGCTTTTATATCTTAAATATACTTTTATTATGACTTAATCAGAACAATTTGCTTTCATAGTTACCGGAGCAGAGCTCTTTAAAAACTGCAACTACTATTCAATTATTTCTTGTCTGTCTGCATGACATTTTTCCATTTTCATCAAGATTTTGACACAGGTCACAAAATCAATTGCAGAAATAGTTTTTTTAGGGATATGTTGCACACATTCATACGTTCATTTCCAACCTTTCTATTATTGTTCTATCTTTTAGATTGGTTTAAGGTCAAATATGTTTATGTATTTTATTGAGGTAAGAGTTTAGTGGGAGTTGCTTGTGAAACAGAAGGCAGATTGAGAGCAAAGAGTTATCCATAGTGCTACTTCAAGCAAATGCAGCTAGGAATATTAATACTGTTTTTTTTTTCTCAGGAGAAAACTACAGAAGGACTGAACAGCTTAGTGAATGGCAAACTAAGGTGTCATGGCAAATGTTGGAGGTGTACCCCAGAGCTGTGGCCACACCTATATAAATAGTATGTAGCAAAAACAAAGCAATATTTCACTTCCAAGAAATTACAAATTTCAATTTTAAGTATTATAATTTACCTATAAACCCTTCAAAAACGTATGTTCAGTATTGACTACTCATAACATCATGCCTAGAACGTCAAACCATGAACACGGTTTCCCTGCACGTGTTACAAAAAAATTGAATCACAGCAAAAAAGACAGCCTCTGACACAAACAACTCACTATTTTAATAAAAATGCTGAGGTTGCTGGCAGCTCCTGAGCTACGACGTCACAAGTACTCTGCTCTAGGAAAATGGAAAGCGATTACTTGCCCCAGATACATTTTAAATATAATTTTTTAGATCTGGATATTAGTCAGAAACTTCAGAAAACCCTAGTGCCTAATTTGTAACCCGTAAGTGAGTCGTTTATGACAACCAAAGGCAGCTTTTCAAAATAAGGAAGAGAAAAAATGCTTACAGAATCAGTGCACGTCATAGTCTCTGGAAAATGAAGTGCATTACGGCAGACATAAAAGAGCATGCTGTAGTAAGACAAGCTGTAATGAGTTCAGTGTGTTAATATGCAAGTTATGAAAGATTTCTCTTCTTTAATACAACATTTTTTATTATCATTAATCCTTGAGGTACATGCCAACCTTTCACTGGTGAATGTAAATGATGGAAAGCCTCTAGGAAAGAAGGAATCACAGCTTTTTTCTTCTTGTTTTGAATTGTTGCATTACACAGTTTTGCAAGGGGAGAAGTCATTTGTATAACACTGATATCAAAGGCAGAGCCTATACAGTTTACTATGATATCACAAGCCACAAACCCTACCAATTTTTGACTGAAAATGAAAATAATGCAAAATCAAATTTCTTTTCACAACAGCTACAGTAACATCTTCATAAATAATTGGATTTCTAAAAAAGAAGATTCAATGTAGACTGTGATTTAAGGGTTGATGCAATGAAAATTACTCTTTGCGGATCTTATAAATGAAAGGGCAGATCAGAAAAACAGGCCTCTATTTTTGTCAGGAGCATTCATTTCAATTAATATATTCAACTAAAACTAATATTAGCAATAGAAAAGAAGAAATATGACAGAGGATTTCTAAATCACCAGTGGCTCTGCACTGCTTGTCAACACTGCTTGGGTATTTTTGAAAAAGCAGCTCATAAGGGTAGAACTATGACCTTAGAAACTACCCTGTGTCCAAAGATGGACCTAGGAGCCAAGCATCCAGCTCTATTTGCAAATATGTAACTGCTCTAAGAGGATGGTTTTCTGCTAAAACCTTTCCCTTAAGCAATTCATGAAGTTATACTGAAGCTTCCTAACTCAGGATTTTCCTTACATGTATTGGAAGGATATTGCATCTGGCAAACAAATTCTGTTTCTATAAGCTTCAATTTATGTTGGAAGAAATAAAAAGCAACAACAAAAAACAAACAAACAAACAAACAAAACTCGACAGAAAATTTAGTAATATTATAGAAATAAATATCTGGAAAAAATGTGCTTCCTTTTTGTACAATTATTCCGAAGGAGAAAAGTATAACATCTTATGAGGGAATCAGATTTTTTTTTTTTTAGTAATTATTTTTAAGTGTCATGGTTTAACCCCAGCCAACAACTAAGCACCACACAGCCGCTCGCTCACTCCCTCCTGGTGGGATGGGAGAGAGAATCTGAAGGGTAAAAGTGAGAAAACCCATAGGCTGAGATAAAGACAGTTTAATAGGGAAAGCACAAGCCGCGCGCACAAGCAAAGAAAACAAGGAATTCATTCACTACTTCCTGCCGATGGGCAGGCAGGTGTGCAGCCATCTCCAGGAAAGCAGGGCTCCATGACGCATAATGGTTACTTGGGAAGACAAATGCCATCACTCCCAACGTCCCCCCCTCCCTTCTTCTTCCCGCAGCTTTACATGCTGAGCATGACATCATTTGGTGTGGGATATCCCTTTGGCCAGTCTGGGTCAGCTGTCCCAGCTGTGTCCCCTCGCAGCCTCTTGTGCATCCCCAGCCTACTCACTGGTGGGGTGGGGTGAGAAGCAGAGAAGGCCTGGCCTCTGTGTAAGCACAGCTCAGCAATAACGAAAACATCCTTTTATTATCAACACTGTTTCCAGCCCAAATCCAAAACATAGCCCCATACTAGCTTCTACGAAGAAAATTAACTCTATCCCAGCTGAAACTGGCACAGTAAGTTACCTTTAGGAGACACAACTGAAAAGGGTGAAAATACTTCTGTTTTCTTTTTCTCTTTTATTTCGAGAGAAGGACAAGGATAAGCTAGCAAAAATAAAAAATTCACCACAATTTAGAAAAAAAAAAATAGTTCTAATCTTGAAGCTATGGTATGCTTCATGAAAGCATAATTTAGGAAATTACATTAGAATTAGCTGGATTCTGTTCTGAGTCAAAACCAAATTTGACTGCTAGATAAGGTATCATTGTAGAGCAACATAAGCCATTAATTTTAACAACGGATTCTCATGACAAATCCCATTAAATTCTCCTAGAGAACTGGAATCTATTATACTTCATCTATCCCAGGAATATTTTCTTACAATCTTTATGATTGCCTCACTAATTCATATCTATCCATGGTAACATTAGTAAACTTTTTTTTTTAATAAATCTGCAGAATTTGCATCTTTTGTGTCTTCAAATACCTATCAAAAGCACTCAAATCAGCAAAGATTTTGTGTAAACTCAGTTCTGTACGCATAAACAGTCCCATTAAAGATAACAGGCTTTGTTAAAACTAATCTTGCACTGGATTGGATCTATGACTCAATTTTCTGTAATGTGAAATATACTCCCCCAACCTAACCATCTCCAAGAAAATAATCAGATATGACTTAACCCTTTTTGTCTGTATTTCTTTCTCTAAGTATGTTTTTTTCCTCCTAATTAGCTTTCCTGGCCTTATTCCTTGTTTCCTAGTAAAAAAATAAAACAAAAACAAAGATACAATCAATAAAATAGTCAGTTGCCACTTTATTCCCTTTTACTTGTATGTTAAATCTTCATATATTCCCTTGTCAGAATGAGTTTTATCTAGCCCCAAAGTGCTGAAGCCTTGGGTGCTACCATGGAAAGTCAAGGAGTAATCATTAATATTTTCCTGATTTCCGTAATTTTCTATAATTTAAAATATTAATTGGTATTTTCACTGGGATGCTGAAAGCAGGATGCTTGAACAGTTCCAAGTTCATAGAATCACAGAATCATAGAATCATTTTGGGTGGAAGGGACCTTAAAGGTCATCTGGTTCCAACTCCCCTGCCATGGGCAAGGACACCTTCCACTAGACCAGGTTGCTCAAAGCCCTATCCAGCCTGGCCTTGAACACTTCCAGAGACAGAGCACCCACAGCTTCTCTGGGCAACCTGCTCCAGCGCCTCACCACCCTCACAGTGAAGAATTTCTTCCTTTTATATCTAATCTAAATCTACCCTCTTTCAGTTTAAAGCCATTATCCCTTGGCCTATCACCACATGCCCTTGTAAAAAGTCTATCATCTCCTGCTTTCTTGTAGGCCCTCTTTGGGTATTGGAAAGCTGCTATAAGGTTTCTGCAGAGCCTTCTCTTCCGCAGGCTGAACAACCCCAGCTCTCTCAGCCTGTCCTCAGGTGCTCCAGCGCACTGATCATCTTTGTGGCCCTCCTCTGGACCCGCTCCCAACAGGTCCATGTCCTTATTATGCTGGGGGCCCCAGAGCTGAATGCAGTACTCCAGGTGGGGTCTCACGAGAGTGGAGTAGAGGGACAGAATCACCTCAACCTGCTGGTCATGCTGCTTCTGATGCAGCCCAGGATACGGTTGGCTTTCTGGGCTGCAAATGCACATTGCCGGGTCATGTTGAGTTTCTCATCAACCAACAGCCCCGAGTCCTTCGCCTCAGGGCTGCTCTCAATCAATTCTCTGCCCAGCCTGTATTTGCACTTGGGATTGCCCCGACCCATGTGCAGGACCTTGCACTTGGCCTTGTTTAACCTCATGAGGTTCACACAGGCCCACCTCTCCACCCTGTCAAGGTCCCTCTGGACGTCATCCCTACCCTCCAGCGTGTCGACTGCACCACACAGCTTGGTGTCATCGGCAAACCTGCTGAGGGTGCACTCAATCCCATTGTTCATGTTGCCGACAAAGATGTTAAACAGTGCCAGTCCCAATATTGACCCCTGAGGAATGCCATTCGTCACTGATCTCCACTTGGACATCGAGCTGTTAACTGCAACTCTTTGAGTGCAACCATCCAGCCAATTCCTTACCCACTGAGTGGTCCGTCCATTGAATCCTGAATCCATGTCTCTCCCATTTAGAGACAAGGATGTCACGTGGGACAGTGTCAAATGCTTTGCACAAGTCCAGGTAGATGACATCTGTTGCTCTTCCCTTATCCACTAATGCTGTAACCCCATCATAGAAGGCCACCGAATTTGTCAGGCACCATTTGCCCTTAGTGAAGCCATGTTGGCTGTCACCAATCACCTCTTTATTTTCCATGTGCCTTAGCATAGTTTCCAGGAGAATCTGCTCCATGATCTTGCCGGGCACAGGGCTAAGGCTGACTGGCCTGTAGTTCCCTGGGTCTTCCTTTTTTCCCCTTTTTAAAAATGGGGGTTATGTTTCCCCTTTCCCAGTCAGTGAGAACTTCACCAGACTACCACGACTTCTCAAATATGATGGATAGTGGCTTAGCAACTTCATCCACCAGTTCCCTTAGGACCCATGGATGCATCTCATCAGGTCCCATGGACTTCTGCACCTTCAGGTTCCTTAGATGGTCTTGAACCTGATCTTCTCCTACAGTGGGCGGTTCTTCATTCTCCCAGTGCCTGCCTTTACATTCTGCAACTTGGGTGGTGTGGCTACAGCACTTGCCGGTGAAGACTGAGGCAAAAGAGTCATTGAGTACCTCAGCCTTCTCCATATCCCGGGTAACCATGTCTCCCATTTCCTTCTGGAGAGGGCTTCCAAAAAGCCACTAACAGTCCTACCTGCTGGCCTGATGGACAACTTGCTGTTACTCTGCTATATCCAGGAACTAGCACACCTTTTATGAAACTGTGGAGTATGCCCACTGATACCAGTCTTGACTTTATTAACATGTCTGCCTACACCACCACAGATCATCCCGTAACAAAACAGTGGAGGTGTGATCAGGAATCAGCAGTCAGAGTTCAGATGAAAGGGACAGTTTGTATTTACTTAGACACTGGCAGGCTAGCAATGATTACATGTTGATCACAATGACAAGCTTTTTTCTGCAACTGTAAAACTGATGAACTTTTCACTCTCAAACAACCGCAGAGGTTCTGATCTCATGACATCAGCCAACACTTAATGGAAAAGGGGACAAAAACCACAGTGGTAGCAACAGGAAATACAGAAACAGAAAATTTAGGCTGGGTACTCAGTAAGATTACAGACACAGAAACCTGAAGAAGAAATTACTTGACCTGCTGGCCTGACACAGTGAAAATTAAATGAGAAAAGATAGGTGTGCACACCAAAGAGGAAACCCCTTGACAAGCAGTGGTCTAGGTGTGTTGATAGATCTTTATCACCTTTTGATTATGCTATTCTAATCAGATTGTCTGATTACAGATGAAAGATACCACAATATTTATGTTCATTCTGCCAAATGAATACATGAATACACTTTAATACATGCAGACACATATATACACATACTGTATTTACAAGCCTGCAGTTTTATATTCTTTTCTGCTATCGTTTTAGAGAAAGGGATTTTTTTTTTTTCTTTTACCTCAAACTCCTCAAACAGAACCTTACTGACTAATCATCTTTCTTCTCTAATCTACCCGCATTTAATAGCGTATCATTTATAGGAAGTTTTAGAACATCTTCAGTTGTGTAATAAAACTTCACTTGCCAGGCTACAGACAAAAGGTATTCTTTCTTGAAATGGATCCAGGAGAATTCCGCTTGCCAGTTTTTAACTACTTCTGAAGTATGAACAGCACATTTGCCAGTAAATATACTAGACTGAATCCCTAAGAGAACCTATTTTAAGTATATGCCACTCCAACAAACAGAGAAACCAGACGGAGAGAGTAATCTGTAACTTTCATCAGCTGACCATACCTATACTGAAGTCATAGTTCATTAACAGCTGTCTAGCAAGAGACTTATTTGAACGTGGTGGTAGTATACTGGAAAAGCATTAATGGCTAGAACGACACGGGTCTCTTGCTGATGATCACTGAAGTGTTGAAATGGATGAGGCAGTTGAGCACAACTTTTTCAGGCTAATGGTTCTACTTAAAAGCCCCTTTATTCAGAGGAACAGCTGGCCACAGTAGAAGCTGCTGGCCACTGTGGTAGCCCCCAGAGCTGAGCCAGAGTCATAAACCCTACCCAGGGAACTAGGTTCTTTACCAGAGGTACAAAGACAGCTTTTTTGGGCGCAGTTAACATTAGAGAATCCGGCTGGGTATTTCTGAGAATAAATGCTGTCACCTGTTTGTTCCTCTGAATGCCATACATACAAGATTTTGTGCATGTACTTGACCAATAATCAGAACTGCACCAAACTTTGTATCTGATTAATTTTATCAATTCCTCCTCCTAACAAAGCCTACAAGGGTTTGCATATGAGATAATTGTTTGAACTAAGAAAGAAGGATGACTGTGAACACAGCTGGAAGCTAGGAGAGCAAACTGAAAACAAGTAAGAGTGAATGTAATTGGTGAAGTACATTTGAAGAAATTTGGCATTGAATGGTGCTCAAAATGTGTGTCCCCCAAACACTGGAAAGACATGGGAAAAGAGCCAAACATCAGGAGTGTGTGATACAAGAAGCTAAAAAGAAGAGTGGTCTAGTAAAGTCAGTTACACTGTGAACTACCTGATCACCTCTAACACATATAATCTCTTTTCTTCCAAAAAGTTGGAATTCTCTACAATATATTTGAAACCCAACATTACACAGACAAAAGGATAAGAACAAGGAAGTAAAGCTATCTATTTCAGCATGAGTTAAAACTGTCCACTTCAGTAAAGGTTAACACCAAAACTTTGCCTTTAGATTTTACAATGCTATAGTGTTTGAGTCCTTGCTACTTCTTAGGATTGTAGAAACTATCACCTTGTCTAAAGCTGTATGGAAATAATAGCAGAGAAAATAATACACACTTGGGGTATAATCTTTCTTTTGTAACTGGTACTGGTGCACAGTAAAACAGCATAGCCTGAGTCCCTTTCAAAAGCACACAAAAGTCCATTTCAAGTCATCGTGAGTACTAAGAGGATGAAGGTACTGAGCAAACTCTGTCTGACATGGGTGTAGGCCTCCTTATCAAACCTTCTGTATCATTACAGCCAGAAACAAACCATACAGCGAGACTATTCTGCTCCCTTTATCAATTTTGTTTCTTTCTACTTTCCTGTGTCTCAATGGTGCATGCAATTTCCTTTCTTGTTATTGGTATGCAAATTCACCTGCTCCCAAAATAGTTCTCCTGAAAGACTGTTATTATGTTTGAAATGCAAGGTATGTACACCCACTTGTCACCACATGAACTAGCTGTGGCAATTATAAATTCCTCTGAAAGGCAACAAACATTTGCCGTAAATGGAGACTGAATTAATTCAGGCATTTGCAAGATACAGATTGTGGTTAGCCTACCAGAAAAATTCATTCATCTCATACATACCACGAGCTTGCCATCCTCTTTTTCAGAGATGCTTCAAGACCCTTCAAATATGAACTCTTCTGGCAAACACCATCTGCCATACCCTCTCATGAGGATCCCATGTCCTCTTTATGGTTTTTTTTTTTTAATGTCCATCATCCCTCATATCTCATCCATCACATGACCAAAATGAGGGTTACAACCTCCAGCCAGGAGACAAAAACATGCCAGCACACCCACTTGTAAGACTTTTGCAGCTCAATCATTTGACAGCCTTATGCATGCCCCAGATGAGGGGAAAGGAGGTCCTACTGCTTACATGAAGAGAAGAAAGTGAAGAGAAGGAGGGGCCAGGGTGCTTAAAAGACTACGTAACTCATAATCTAAATGTGGGCACCACTATGTTAGTTTTTAGACATTTAGACAATCACAGTTCAGGGACAGATGGTTTCATAAAAAGTGAAAGGTGAAAGAGAGAAGTCCTAACTAAATAACTGTTGTTTAGTTGTAGAGCAAATTCAGCTTCCATTAATACCAAAAAGGGGTCTGTCCACATGAGCTACTGAACTGTTGATGAGTGCCTTCTGTTTCCAGCCATTCTGGAAGGACTTCAGGATGGTCAACCCCATGCAAAGATGAAAAGCCTTATTAACACACTCTGGGCAAAGAGTCCCATGGGGTGTAAGGAGGTGCAGAGGAAAGAACTGTATTGAACTGACAAGAGCGGATGTGTTAACTGTTTCAAGGAGAAATCACATCTGATTTGTAATACATCCTACTGTAAACTGTGGCCACCACCTCCACTGTCAGTGCAGTATAAGAACTCAGCTCTCAGGAGAAGACTGTGTCATATTGTGAACCATGATGTCCTCTTAGGCAGGCATCAAATGATCATTTCTGGTTTCACCCTCTCCTGGACTCAGGTGACAGGCTTGTATTGGAAGAGTCAAGAAAGACAACGCATTGAATAAACACGTATGGACTTAGATCCAGGGAAGAATCCATTGCTGTGCATGGAATATGAGTGATAATGGAAGGGAACAGATACCCAGCGAAAAAATTTCACAGTTGTGGAAAACCTGTAATAATCTCCCTTTGTGGTTCAGATGACAGATGTGGTTCAGATGACAGACGACACCAAGCTGGGTGGGAGTGTCAATCTGCTGGAGGGCAGGAAGGCCCTGCAGAGGGACCTGGACAGGCTGGATCGATGGGACGGGGCCAACTGTATGAGGTTCAACAAGGCTCAGTGCCGGGTCCTGCACTTGGGTCACAACAACCCCATGCAACGCTACAGGCTGGGGGAGGAGTGGCTGCAGAGCTGCCTGGCAGAAAAGGACCTGGGGGTGTTGGTTGACAGCCACCTGAACATGAGCCAGCAGTGTGCCCAGGTGGCCAAGAAGGCCAATGGCATCCTGGCTTGTATCAGGAATAGTGTGGCCAGCAGGACCAGGGAGGTGATAGTGCCCCTGTACTGGGCACTGCTGAGGCCGCACCTCAAATACTGTGTTCAGTTTTGGGCCCCTCACTACAAGAAGGACATGGAGGTGCTGGAGCGTGTCCAGAGAAGGGCAACGAAGCTGGTGAAGGGTCTGGAGCACAAGTCTTAGGAGGAGCGGCTGAGGGAGCTGGGGTTGTTTAGCCTGGAGAAGAGGAGGCTGAGGGGAGACCTTCTTGCTCTCTACAACTACCTGAAAGGGGGCTGTAGCAAGGTGGGGGTCGGTCTCTTCTCCCTAGTAACGAGTGACAGGACGAGAGGAAACGGCCTCAAGCTACACCAGGGGAGGTTTAGGTTAGACATTAGGAAAAACTTCTTCACCGAAAGGGTGGTCAAGCATTGGAATAGGCTGCCCAGGGAAGTGGTTGAGTCTCCATCCCTGGAGGTATTTGAAGAACGGATAGATGTGGTGCTCGAAGACATGGTATAGATGGACTTGGCAGTGCTAGGTTAACGGTTGGACTCGATGATCTTAAGGGTCTTTTCCAACCTTGACGATTCTATGATTCTATGATTCAATTTGGATGTAGAAGCAGACTGGCCCTGCTTTAGAGCTGCATAAACTTTCGCAGAGAGCTCTGGTCTTGTAACACTGTCCTTTGAACGTTTCCTTAAATAGCTCATTTGATATTCCAGCTAATAGCTGGCAACAGACTAGAAATACCTTTGCCTCATAACAGTTGTGAAAAAAGGTCACCATCCTCACTATTAAAAAAAAAAAACACACCAAAAACACAACAGAAAAAAACAAGTGAACAAAAAATCCCATCTCACTCATTCGTCAAATAGCCACTTCTAGCAGTAGT
Organism: Platalea leucorodia; assembly: GCF_965183815.1. Taxonomy (NCBI): domain Eukaryota; kingdom Metazoa; phylum Chordata; class Aves; order Pelecaniformes; family Threskiornithidae; genus Platalea; species Platalea leucorodia. The sequence goes on from NC_138823.1 coordinate 109,368,815, forward strand.
ATGATACTAACCAAAGTCCATAGCGAAAATAGGCAATAATCCTGAATCCTACTACTTGTTCCTCTGTTTCTAGGCATGTGCACAGGTTGTGGATATCCAAATACTTGCAGAGGTAAACAGCACTTCCTCGTGTGATTGATTAGCAGTAATACAGTCACCTAACCTGACAGGCACTGACTCCCAAAGTCATTACATTCTTTACAATCGTTATCTGTATTTGTGGACGCGAACTGCAACAATCAAATGCTGATGCCCTGAATAGAACTGGACAAAAAGAAAGCTCATGAAAAATATTAGGCACACAGCCTTTGTTCAGACTAGCACAAAGACAAGACTGCCCATCTGCTTACTGTTATAGTCTAAGGTATGTGTCTGGAAACTCAAACTAAGTCTGTGGAACAGGCAAGTATACACGTTGATTGAGAATATGATTATGGTCAGTAAGTCAAACCATCAAACTGCTTAATACTGTGATAAACAGTAAGTCATCAATCTTTCCACCTGCTAGGGCATCCAACAAGAAATACTGGTATATCATAGGTTTGCGCAGTTAGTCTGCTGTCCTTTTTTGAGCTATGGATACAAACAGCTCTGCCACAGCTTCTAATTAGTAGCGTTCATGTTTGCAACAAGGATACATAAAACACCTATCACCTACATTAAAGTTTAAAAACATTTACTACAGATGGAAAGCTCATCAATTTCTTAAACCACCCAGATAACACCTCTTACAAGTACTTTGATACGCAACAGTTATAAAAATTAAGCTCTTGTGCTAATCAAAATTTCCTTAATTTTCATATTTAGGTGATCGTGCTAATCAACCTACACAATCAAAAAATAATTGCTACACTCCTGGTTTTGGCTAAGCAAATGGAAATTGACCTAATTAATTTGGATAGTGAGTAGGATTTCTATAGCAAGTACTCCAGGTTTTTCTTATTGTGCCGTGATGAATACATCCATCTCATAGTCCACTCTCTGCACTCATTTGACCAATGACTCCAGAACTTGGTTCCTGGTCTTCATTCATGGTCTTTGATCTTCTATTTAAAACTTTGCTCAGTTTTTAACTTAAAACATAATATGCACCGTGATTAAAAAAAAAAATTAGAAGAAAAGAAAAGAAGGAAAAAAGGAGCAAAAAGGTAAAAAATAAAAAGAAGAAAAAGAAAAAAAAGAGGAAAGAAGAAAGAGGAAGAAAAAAGAAATACCACTGTTTTGGGGAAATAATATGACTTTTATAAAAAAGAATTCACTCTGACCTCTAAGTATACAGTTGACGGCATGTGAGACTGCTCAATTACATTCACCTTGACTATGATAAGGGCATTTTCTGAATGATGACTTCTGAAATGATCAGGGGCACAGGAGTTGCTTAGTTTTGACAGTACCAGTATCTTCACAGAACAGAACTGGTTTCATGAGTCTGTTTTTTTCCTCAATACATTACATTTTACCTAGTTACTCAACTGTCCCACAAAGAGAAGAAAAAAGGGCATGTTTTATATTTCCTGTTGTTTGTTTTCGGAATATTTAAAACAAACACCCCTGTTTGGATTATGAATTTTCATTTTCCCTTAAAAATCTTTAGAGATCTTCAGATAGGAGTTGCTGTAGGAATCAAAAAAATTGCTGTTAACAATTAGCTATTTATTGTGGGAGAGAACTCCCACAATTTTTGTAACAGTATGAAGGAATGGAAAACAGTATGCATCAGGAATGAATGGAAATAAAACAATGGAAAAATCACTTAAAAACCTTTTAAATTGTGTACCAGGTATAAGTTCATATTTACTATCCCAGAACCATGTGCAGTAATTAATCTCTGATATTTTGTTATATAGTTCCAAGTATTTTGGCAAGATTTTCTTCCACTGAATAGCATGTCTTGCCCTTACTAAATGTAAAGTAGGAAACTGGTACTTAATTATTTCAACAGCAGCAAAAAACTTTTCAGTTGCTACAAACTGAGTTATCCTTTACACTACAGCAATAACAATTACAATTTGTGCACTCCTTCCCAAGAATTTCAAGAGATTGCTGGGGTTTGGTTTGTTTGTTTGTGGCTTTTTTTTTTTTAATCGTATGTAATCACTTCTTAAACTAAGTCCTTGATGTAACTATGACCTTGGGAGTAGGGTTTAGGGAGTAGGGTTTAGGGAGTACTCCTACATATATTCAAACACCTGCATTACTGATGTAACTAAGCTCATCGCACAATTTTGCACAGGCATTGCACACCCAATAAATACAAGTTTTCCATTAATTTTAATGAAGAGTTGTCCAGTGGCACAGCCTAAAAGTTCTGCTTTGCTTGAAGTGACTATCCTTAGTTTTGCCCATCATTTATGCAAGAAAGAAGGATGAGAACTTACTCTAAACTTGTGCTGCCTTCCATATAATTTTATTGCATGTCTCTTCAAAGATGTTATTTTACCTTTAGTAACAGACTTCTAATGCAAAAATTATTATATGATACATATTACATGTGTGATCTTTTGCAAAGTACTATTTTCCATAGTCTATCACAAACCTGCTCAGGAGTGATGGATGTGTTTCCAGATGAAAACAAGTGGCTAGTAACAAAAAGAAGCTATCAAATTAAGTCATGCAATGGTTTGAGGGGTTTCCTGGAAACAGACTTCAAAGGCAATGCAATGAAACAATGAGTGGTAGCAGTTGTGCGTATGTACATTCGCATGTGTGTGAGGGAGTGCACATATATTGAGAAGCAGAGAAAAGATGGAAAGCCAACAGGAAGTGAGAAATGTAATAACCTGGGGAGGCAGGCTTGGAAACCGGTCTACATTTGCTCTGACCTGTGTTGGTGGAAATGATCACAGGACTGCACCAAAAAACCCATGGTATACCTAGCAAGATCCACTCTGACAAGGCTGCAAAGATCATTTAACACAAACCTGTCAAGTATACTGCATTCTGTACTAGACTCATGTTGCTGACTACCACCTTGCACATAAAAATACCCTGTGCAACTGTGGCATGTTGTGACAGCCTCCTTCTCTGTCTATCTTCAAGCTAGTCACTACTGGTTACCCTCTTCTGTTATGGATGACCTCACAGTATCTGACCAGCTCCCACCATGGCATGAGTGCGGGGTCACAGTGCTGCAGCTGGGCTACTGTGGACGACTTAGAGATCACAGATTCCTGCCTGCAGCGCATATCCAATACGTCAGGTTAGCATTATGCAGCCCTTTCTTATCACAGCTACTGATGTGCCAGACGCATACCGCCATCACATGTCCTGACATGTAGATTCTCACCTGTCTGGGAGGAAGACACTTCAGCAATCTGGTAGCTAGAAGGGTCAGAAAGGCAGCAACTGAATAAAAAATAGTGTAAACCTAATTCAGTTGAAACGGCTACTAGAACTCTTAAGTTTAACAGTTCCTCTGTGTCTGTGATATACCAGACAAAAGGCTTAATGAAAAAGGTTTAGGGTTGGGGTTTTTTAAATTACTATTATTGTAAACATTTAAAAAATAAAACAGCCTAAAGCAATTGCTCCTTGAGTCCGTCTGCAAAGTATGGCGGGTATGTTAACTACAAAACTAGAGGGGTATGTAATACCATTAACTCGAAGATAAAAGATAATAACCCGACTCCAAGAACCAAGCAAATTAATAGAAAATTTTTAAAATAAAAATCATCTCTTTTTACTTGTGTAGCCTGTCTGCCAGGCACTGATTCACAGTAATCTGTATTCAGATCTGGATCAGGTTTAGGTTCAGTTGCTATGGCTCCCCGCTTTAAGCTCTCCTTCCACATTTGACTTCTCTCTCCCATAACCTTTTATGACAGATTTATTGTTAAAGAAATTAAATTTTGGTTTTCTGGAGGCTGAAGAATAAGCAGTACTTTCCTTGTCCGTTATTTAAAGCTCAGACGGGGCTGTATGCAGAGAGGACAAGGGAGAACACGCACCATTAGACCACTTGGCAAGCCTGGGTAAGCACTATACAGACAATTGCCCTAAGGGTACATACTGGCCTAACTTGGCTGTGGCTCCCATGAGGTGCGAGATGCATCTCCCTTCCCACCTTAGCTAAACCACACTTGTGTTTAAACGTAACCACACTCCACCTCTCTGGCCTGAGGAGCATTTGCCTCCCCCGGCTGTCTGCCCGCTCTGCTCCTGGGGAGTTTTGCCATTGGCTTTAAAAAGCTGAAAATTGTGCTTGATGATGTGGATTTCTGATGAGTTCTTACTATAGTCAGATCTAAGAGAAGCAGTGAGATCAGCTAACATTTAAATAAATATTGAGAAAACTATTTGCCCATAGCTACCATTATCGAATATACCTACAGAATTTGTTAGTTACAAAAGCTGCTCAGAAAATTTCATCCTTTCTATAAAGAGTCAAGTTATTGTCCTGGTTTTGCTTGGGATAGAGTTCATTTTCTTCCTAGTAGAATAATAGAATCATAGAATCATTTAGGTTGGAAAAGACCTTTAAGAACATAAAGTCCAACCATTAAACTCGCACTGCCAGGTCCACCACTAAACCATGTCCCTAGTAGCTGGTATAGTGCTGTGTTTTGGATTTAGCGTGAGAATAATGTTGACAACACACTGATGTTTTAGTTGTTGCTAAGCACTGCTTACACCCGTCAAGGACTTTTCAGCTTCCCATACTCTGCCACTGAGGAGGTGCACAAGAAGCTGGGAGGGAGCACAGCCAGGGCAGCTGACCCAGACTGGCCAAAGGGCTGTTCCATACCATACGGCGTCATGCTCAGTATAGAAACCAGCAGGAGTTGGCCAGGGGGTGGCAACCGCTGCTCAGAAACTGGCTGGGCTTCAGTTGTCAGGTGGTGAATGGTTGCATCACTTGTTTTTCCTGGGTTTTGTTTCTCTCTCTCTGGTTGTTTTCATTACAATTTTTTTATTATTATTATTTTACTTCAATTATTAAACTGTTCTTCTCTCAACCCACGAGTTTTCTTACTTTTGCTCTCCAGATTCTCTCCCCCATCCCACCAGGGGCAGGGGGAAGGTGAGCGAGCAGCTGTGTGGTACCTCTTTTTTAAAACCATAGAAATCAAAGGATAAAATAATTTCAAAGTAGCAGGATACTACAACAGCAACACTGTTATGGTGGAGTGATGTTGCAGTCTGTACTTACTGTGATTTAGGATACACCCTACAGATCTTTGCAAAGATTTACGGTAGAATAGTATTTTTTTTTCCATCCTACTGATAGTGAGACATTAAATGGTAAGTTTAATCTACTCTCCCCTGGCAAATTTAATCTACTCTTCACCCTTTTCATGCTTGTTTTCTTAAGCCAACATTAATGTACATATAGACATATGTATACATCTACCAGAGCTGCACCGTATTTGAGAGTAAGGATATTGCACATTTCACCTGTTTACAGCTAAGAGAGTAAATAAAATGGAAGAAAAAGAAATTAAAGTGACTATGAATGTGCACATTTATCTACCTCTCTTCCTTAATAAAACTTTCTCCACAAGTACAATTTCTTCCAAGACACTTATCACCAGATGAGCGCTTCACGTATCTTGCTCATACTGTCTACAAAAGATCTCTCACAACACTGAATCTTATCAACATGATGTACTGTAATGACATTCTCTCAATAAGAATAATTTAGTTTATTTTACGAAGCTATACTTTTTTTTTTTAATAGATTTAAAAGCATACCTTATGTGTAAAGGACAAAGTCTTCTATCCAGATCATCTCAGTACTGAACTACAAGTCTTTGCTATGCTACAGTTTGATTGATTTGTTAGGGAAAAAAAACCTTAACTCATTTAATTCAGCTTATGGTTACGAAGCAGTCCCTACTCGCATATAGCTGCATCACAATATAGAATAAGCCACTATTGCCATCTGCAGCAACTGGCATACGTGTTTTTAGTTAGAAGGTCGAACTACACTGCTCATCTTGACGCCATTTCTCTATTCCACAATTAAGACATCTTAGTATAGTCCTCTTGGAATTGCATTCTTCATAATTTTTGGTAATTATTTTAATATAGTACCTGTTGGTACTTTAGAATAAGGGTTATTTGTTCTGTACAAATATTAATATAAACTGTGATGCAGTCTGATTTCATGCAGTTCAGTGTACTACAGTGGCATATGTATGACCTACATCAAACATAGGAGGTTTAACTTAATGGATAATGAACACTCAAATCAAAATGGCCCATGGCTAGTAAGCACTGCAAAACTGGCCAGAATTATATACAGTATGTACACAAATTAAATTTTACTCATTGCTTGTTATTAGATAGATATTAATACATCTTGAACTCTTAAGAAAATCTCACGTACTTCTAAGAATCAACATTTCCTTTTTTGCATTACCCAGTATATGCTGACATCGTCATGCCGGATGTTGTTTCATTACTCTCAAATCAGCAATAGTATCTTTTGATTTCCTCACCTTCTATATTAATAATAGATAATTTGGACCACTAGGAGTTTAAAGATTGACCTCCGAAAAGGGTTGTGATGTTTCTTGTGTTGACTGGATTTTAGCCAATAGCCCTTTTCTGACACAGCTGCTTAGATCAGCAGCATCTGGATTTGTATAGCCATGGACAAAGTTATACACTAGAGCCTTTCTTTGCATCTCAAGTCATAATCTCTTGCCAGCAGTTTTGCAGGAATACACAGCTGCCTTTGATACCAGTCTTTTCAGGTCTATCATCCATTTTATGATTTCAGTGTTCAGGAAGCTGAAGGGATGGTCAATCTCCTCAGCATGCAGCACTGCCACTTCTAGTGTGAGACGTAACTTCCCTTCAGAGGGAAGAAGACTTTAAGACAAATCCAAACCTCACACACCAGACTTCAGCAAATCAATTGCAGAAACATTTCATGAGGATTTTGTTTATGCTGTGCTAAAGAGTAACACTGTCAGCATAAAGTACATGTAGTTATTTACAAAGAAACAAGATTTTCTTTGTCATTTGCTACTTTCAAATGCAAACCAGATGATGAAGCAATGTTTTATTAAAAAAAAAGTTAGCATTATTTAATGTTTTAGAGATCAAAGCATGGGAACACAGTATTTAACCAATTAGCATGGCTGATATTGCTACATACATACTGTTTTAAACACAGGAAGGTTAGAAAAAAGTATGGGAGATTTTGATTGAATGTGTATTCATCAATCTTCTTTTACAAATTAAAATAAACTAAATCAAATTAAGGCTACCTTGAATAAACAGTCCACTTAGGGGAACAGTTCAATTTAAATAAACTACTTTGAAGGCTATTTAGAATTCCTTTCAGAATTTACTTCTTACTTTCCATAACCATCAATGCCTTTTAATAGCCATTTGTGGCTTAGTGATCACTTTCAGGTTCTCTTTTATTATAGAAATGACACTGTGAAAGTCCTAATAGGTCTTCATTGAGTTCTAAAATTAACATTGAGAGTTGAAATATCCAGAAAATAATGTAGCTTTGCTTAAAACACATGTGGGCTTGTGAGACAGAGATTTTTTTTTTTTTTTTTTAAGTTATTACCCTCATTTTCTTCCAGTTGCTTTTCTTTATGTTGTTGTCTAATAGCAGTCTGGATGTGCTACTTCTGGCTTGTCCATTAGTTCCTACAAGAACGTCATTCTAGACTAAAATATTGCATATATGTGCACATTTGAGGCCTGCGATTAAAACATGGTTGCTCTTGCACTGATGATTTGTCTGCTAGATTAGAATCCAGCTCAAACATTCAGAGTATTATTCAGGGAGCACAGCCAACAGGAGTTAGAAGAGTAATGAATCTCTTACCTCTATAAAAGCGTGATCGTGAACACAAAAGGACAAAAGGACTTTTCCTTTATGTTATTTTCATCAATTCTTGGCCAAAACTATGATTTCAAAGGTTGAATTTCAAGCCCTACTCATTTAAAAGCCCACAACATTTTCAACTCTAATGGTTAATTATGTAATAATTAAAATTAACTGAACCTACAACTAAGACCTGAAAACTAATGCTTGAAATTAAATCTAAAAGTTTATGGACCTGAGTGAGCCATTGAGGACAGCTGAATACTCCGATATTGTCCTGCATTCTTAGTTTTGGAAGTTTTCTTAGTTTGGAAGTAAATTACTCCATCTACAGAATGGACATAGGAAGGAACTAAGCACTGTAATTCCCATTACAAAGTTGGGCGAGTTTATCATGATTATTTAGTCTGACCCCTGCCACACATACCTCAACACAAACAATAATCTGAGGTTGAACCATCTCCTAAAATCTCCTTGAAACTGAAGCCTCTGCACTTCCCCTCCCACCTTGAAAAAGCTCCTCAAACAAACAGCATTTATCAGTCTATTTCTAGGAATTTCTAATTTTCTAATTAGGAAATTCTCATTTTCTAATTAAGGAAATTCTAATTTTCTAATTTCTAGGAATAGACTCAAATTAAGAAAAAAACACTCTTCTTCTCTTATTTAACAACCACTGATGAACTATTTAGCTTTCTAGATAATATTTCCTTCCTTAAATTGTAATTATTAGTCTTCAAACAAGAAAACTATAAATAACGAGGAATGAATAATGGAAATCCTCACTTCAAGGTAGACGTTCCAACACCTTTCTGAATAGCTAAAGCATATCAAAGTTAGACAATACACCTGGAGTCAGCTCAATTTTGAACTACAGAATAAGGGGTGTAAACTCAAAATAAAACACAAGCTAATCTTGTAACTTTATATTTTGAGGACACGTAGTTTTGGATTTTTCATGAAAGTATTACAATTGTTAAGTTTTACCTACAAAATCAGTGATTATTTTAAAAAGATAGTATAATGTTCCCAATCATAATTTTAATATTATTTGGTTAACTTTTACTATACATTTAGTAAAGATATCACAGGAGGAGAGTTTTTCACAAAAATCATTATGTCAAAATTCCTCCTGGGGAACAGACTTCTAAGATATTTGCAAAGAAAAAAAGCTTCCAATCTTCCAAAAATCTCCACCATTTATAATTGTAAAATAACATTCTATACTGCAGTTTGATATATGCCAATTCTATGTTTTCTTCATAGTGTTTTCAAATTAGCTGTTTAACAAACAGACAATCTCTTTGGGCAGAACTACAGCGGTTTAAGATACTACTGTCCCTCAACTGAGCCACAGAAGTAACTTAACGCATTTGACATTCAAATGAACTGGACTAGAAATCCTCAAATGATCTCAGTTTTGCACAGGACAACATCCAGAAAAGAAGAGGTAGGTGGGGAGCCACGTCTTCACTCATTAAAGATACATACTTAATAATTACTTTTCCCAATTTTTCACCAAAATCGACCTGTTGCCTTATTTTTCAAAGAACGGCTCAAACATATGCTTTTCCTATCTCTTAGAATAATTTTTTTCTGTTCCACTGATGAACACAAAGTAGAACACAAAGAAACAGCCATGTGCAATCATTTTATGCATAACATCATTTGTGATGAGTCCAAAGTAAAATAATATCTACAGAATTACAAAATATACATCAATGATTGGAAGAGTCAGATTTTTCCTAAATTTTATAGGAGAGAGAAGATAAAGCAACAGCTTTGCAGAGTGGCTATTGTTTTCTCACTTTGTTTTTTTTTTTAATTTTTTGCAGTGTCTGAAGGTCCCAGTTTCAGTAGGCCACTGTTGTCCAAGAGAAAGCCTGACAGTATGGAAGACTGAGCCGCAATTCAAAGATACTTGACCAAAACTGCCTAGTATAGTTTGACCTTGTTACATTACCTTTTCTTTTTTAACCCCCATCTGAATTTTCTGATTTTTTTTCATTTTTCAGAACAAATACCTGATCTTAAATGAGCCCGCAGATCAGCCTTCTCTTTTTTTTTTTTTCCTTTTTTCCAGAAGTCCCAGAGCAGCACAACATTACTTTTGACCTAGAACAAACGTAGAAGAGGTTACTCACAAATAATGGTGCATGAATTGGTGCTTAGAATACTGTGTCTCTTGCCATCCTATAAAATTTTATTAAGCATGATGAATGACATATTTGAATGGCCACTGTGGGATGAATACCTTATGTTTCAGCCATGATCTGAAACTCTTTTGTTCGTTTGATTTGGGGGTAGTGTCCTAGTACGCCATTTAATCTCATGGAGCATTTCCAAACTGAATCCCTTAAAGAAAGGTGAGGGATCACACCACAGGACAAACGTTGGAGTCGGTGCTCTCTGGTAAGTCTGAAAAGTGAGCAAAACTTTCTGGAGAGGGGAGAGGAAAGCAGTGACCATCACTTATGAGATATACACTGAAAAAAAACAAAAGGCTGGACAAACCTTATGTAGTTAAGACTAAAATATGCTCATACACAATGAATCAATTAATGTTATTTTCTTCTTTAATAGAATAATTTGATTAAATGCATACTTATAAGCCACCTGTAAAAACTCTATTGTGCAAATGCATCAAGCTCTGCCTGCCTTCCAAGCTGCTCAGGTCCTGAAAATGTACTTTTTCAACTTAATGCAATTTGAAATGAATATATTGATTTCAGATTTCTTTTGCTAGAGTGTTTGTGGTGGGTTGACCTTGGCCAGCTGCCAGACACCCCCATCCAGTCACTCCCTCGCTCCCCCCTCCTCAACAGGGCAGGGGAAGAAAATAAGATGAAAAAGCTCATGGGTTGAGATAAAAACAAGGCAATCACATACCAGTCACCTCAGGAGAAAAAGAGACTCATCTTTGGGAAAATTAATGTAATTTATTGCCAATTAAAATAGGTTTAGATAGCGAGAAACTAAGACAAAATTAAAATGACACCTTCCCGCCTTCCTCCCAGGCTTACCTTCACTCCTTCATTCCCGGCTCCTCTACCTGGCCCCCCTCCGCCCCGAGGGGTGCAGGGGAACGGGGGGGGGGCTGCGGTCAGGACACACCAGCTCCTCCTCCCTGCCGCTCCGGCCCTCTCACGCTGTTCCCCGGCCCCAGCGCGGGCTCCCGCAGGCCGCAGCTCCCTCGGGAGGCCTCCGCCCGCTCCGGCCGGGCGCCAGGGGAACCTCTGCGGGGGGGCGCAGCTGGAGACTCCCCTCGGGGCTGGCAGCGCTGCTCCTCGCACCTTTGCCCGCTCCCCTCGCCGCCGGGCAGCGCTTTGCCCTTCCTCAGCTGCGCTCCCCCCGAGGCCCCGCCCGTGGCCGAGGGGCTCGGCTGTGCCCTGCGCTGGGGCCGCTGGAGCCGGCTGGAGCCGGCTGGAACCGGCTGTGGCCGGCGCGGGGCAGCCCCGGCCTCGCCTCCCCTCACAGGGACCCCTGCAGCCTCCCGCCAGCACTTGCACGCGGTACAGTATTATTTTGATCAGAATTGTTTCAAAAAGTTGGGTTGGGAGTATATAAACACACATAAACATATATATTGGTTGAAAATAATTATTGGTTCAAATTTTCAGGAATTGTGGGCTGTACAATTATTGATTGTTGTAAATTAGAGTAGTTTTCAGTATCCTAAATGTTCAAAACACTCATCAGATTTTACATAGGCTTTATTTGAGAAGCCACATATGCAAAAAGCCACTTTTGCCATGGTAGCAGGTAAGTACCTGAGCTTTCTCACTGAAGAAGTTTATCTTGGTGAAAATTCAAGAGATTTTTAAGGAAATCAGTTTGGACGATATCTTTCTTACCAGACAGCGGCATGGAGAGGATGGTCAGCCATTTTCTGTGTCAGCGGGAGCCCGTTTACTGTCTGTCTTTGTATGCAGTACCCAGTACCGTTAGGGCACACGTAGCCTCGTGTTTCTTTAGACTTTCTAGGCCGCCACATACAAATTTTTATTTCCTCATGAAGGTTATATTATTTTAAATTTGAAATAGTGGAGAAGTTCCACAGCAGTTGGAACTTCTCATATCTTTTTATCTCGTAGTTGCTTAACCTCTAGTAAAATTGGTTATCTACAGAAATAGCTTGTTACTCAGTGATGCTCGATACGAGCATGAGTAAGAAAGACAGACACTGTATAAATGCAATGCATTTCATGGTAAAATCAGCAAACCCGGCATACCTCTGAAATTGTAGCACAATTATTTTACAGAAACACTAAAATACGTATGAAGCAGATGAAGACATACTAAGCATGCTAAAATAGCTAGTGTTTGCTTTGTCTCAAGAGAGCATATGTAACAGCTTAAACCTGGCTTTACTTTGCCAGTGGAAGAACAGAACCTGTCTGCACAGCTCTACCCTACCTACACTGACCTAAGCAGAGGCATCAGAGGTCATAGAAATGTTGTTTGTCTTAATGTTTGAATCTGGTCTGTATAGACTGAAGACACAATGAAGGTAAGGCTGCTTACACACTATTTTCAGTTATTTTTCAGCACAACAGATTTAATGACATAAGAATGAATTAACTGACAGTCTCTCCTCCCCGTACTCTCTGTTAATAGAAGATAATTCAAGTTGCACTTGAAAAATAGGACAGACCAGATTTATTGTTCCCTCTGGAACCTTAATTCTGCTGTACTGTATATCCATTCTATCTACTGAATGAAGCTGAAGTCCCACGGACAAAATAGAAAATAAACATACTGCCAAGGACTCTACAATTATGACACGCTTCCTGATAACAGGGTGGTTGGCATATGCCTATATGAATCACCAGTAACGACACCACCATACACTTAGCATACATGCCCTAAACTTTGCTTTGGAAAAAAAAAAAAAACCCAACACTTTTAATTAAAAAGTTTAATACTTTTGTATGTGAAATAGGTTGTACAGGTATAACCATTCAAACATGCATTTCTATTGCATGTGTAATTTAATAATTGTTTTGAAATTTCTTATACACATACCCTTTTTTGTACAGAACACACTCACAGGCGTGAAGGCCTGCAGTGTACTTGTGACCAGCGCAGGGGAGCAAGACACTGGGGCTGGTTGAAGTGTCTGTCAGCCTCACTTTTACATAGCAGATCCTCCTCAGGATTAGGTTTCTGCACAGTCTAGGATATCCACAGTTACATCACCCCTCTCCCTACTGCTCCATTCTCCCTCAAGGGACTGTTTTTTTCATTATTTATTGCGTTCTAAGTCAGACGGTCAGCAGAAGCCGCCTTGCTGGTTGTGCCACCCCATGCCAATCTCTTTGGCAGTTAGGGGTGGCTACTTAGGTCACTATCGCCTTCTGATCTCCCATCCCAAATGTGTTACAAGGATGAAAAACTGGAAACAGTTCAGTTGTGCATGTTTGTGCCTTTACAGCACATACCTGAACCATCAGAACGGGGCTTTTAGGCACACAGATAATTCTGTGACAATTATCTTTTACCTTGTTTTCCCAGTTCATACCAGAATCATCTAATGAGTTAGAGCCAGGCAGATGTGAAGGTCTGGCTTAACTGAATGGTACTTTTGGGTAGGCTTCACCTCATGACCTGTGGCTACTTCCATCAAAAACAAAGGTGGCTTTGCTCATTTCCATTTTTACAGGTCATCAAAACCTCTGAAGGCATTTCTAAAAAGAAAAAAGGACTAGCCAGGAGATTTATAGGTAAAATATACCTGGTACTTAGAGGTAAAATATACCCCAAAAAAGTTTTATTAGTATAAATATGCCTGGATCTTTGGACTTTTAGCCAAGGTGAGATTCAATCAAACCAACAATAGAAGAAGAGTGCTGGCTGTTACTATCCTGACTGATTGCTTTAAACTACTCACAAAAGGGCAGAGAAGTATCTTTTCAAACCATAGTAGTAAGCGAAGACCAGAGAATAAGGAATGCCCAATTGTAGTTGGAGGGGTGATTGCCACCAATTGTAGTTCTGAATGGCAGATCAAAGGCAAAGCAGAAACAATAATAGTATCTCACTCACAAAAGAAAAAATAATTTCCACTACTTGTTAGATTTTCAGCAAACAAACAAGAATTTACAGTTGCAGGGGAAAAGGATTTTTAGAGCTGCCTGAGTTTAAATAACATACCTTTATATATTTACAAAGATGATTTTAAAAGAACGATTGCTGATCTGCTGAAGCCTGCTGGATTCTACAAACTTAGTCATCAAGGTTTTCTCACTTTGGATTGTAAGCATTATAATTGTATATTCTGAACCCAGAAGAGCAAATCTAGATGGAACTAAGTCATTAACCTGAAGGATATGGCTGATTTTTCTAAACATCTATTAAAAAACATTATGAGTACTTGTTTATCTGCACTTCTATAAGCTCTCAGCATTGATTCTATTTATTTTTCTGCATCTAATTACTTTGCATAATGATATGTTTATACTACTGGCAATCTCCTCTTTTAGTGTGGAATTATGCATACAGTATCCATATAGATCTGATCAAAACTGAAAAGAGTAATACACATATTATTATTTGTAAAACTTCCTAAAGGAAATAAAAAGCTTCATAAAGCATTTAAAAAACTCACCAGCTTTCAAGGAATAATAATCACAGCTCTTGTGAGTTGGAAGTTCTTTTTGAATATGCATTTAAAATAGTGATGAAATCCTGACTATCTTGTGGGAATTTTGCTATTCATCCCAGTAGCATTAGAGATTCCGCCTGAATTCTTCAGCTGAGTTTCTGTTGTCCTCTTTGTTCTAGAAACAACTCTGGAAATCTTGTGAAGACAAGATTCAAGTGAGATTTCCAGTGTCTTCAGATTGCATTCAGACCCTATGTATGGTAAGGGAACCTTTTCTCTGTTGTGCTGTTTTCTTTTGATAAAGATATTCTCAAATTAAAAACACATACATATATATAGTAGTGAAGATAACAGGAAGGAACGATAGTTAATTATATTCTCCTTAAGATCAAATGAAAATGAGAGAGGGTTGAGAACATATAAATTTATATCTCAGCCAATTCTCATGTCCTTCATTTCATTAGTTATCTGAAGCACTTTACTTTGTGGTTTACAAATAATTTTCCTGATGTTCATGTTCTGTGGAAAAAGGTAATAGGCCTAGGCGTCTCCTCTGTATTCTGCTTTATTCCAAGATTTGGCTACAAACTCACACTAGATTCTTTTTGTTTATAATAACATTTTTTTCTTCATCCCTTCTTCCTCCCTCTCATTAAAAGTATGTGTACTCTTAATGGTGAGGAAATGTCTTTCCCTTCGTAACCAACAATGTAGTTCTGCTTTGAAATTAATTCCAGTTGCACATGATAATGTTATTCCGAGTAAAGTCTTTGAAGTTGAGGGCAATTCAATATTTTGGCAAATAAAAGTTATTTATAATCTCTGGGATAGACCTGGTATCTTTCTGCCCCCAAAGCACATGAATTCATTTTCAGATTGCTCTTAGGGCAGTTCAACAGGTGGCTGACACGAATTGACATTATAAAGCAAAGAATGGAAAGATCACATCTGGAAATCATGACTGATCCTAACAAAGGTCAGTTGCCTAACTCAGAAATCATCACACAGATAGGAATAGAGGAAGGAGAAGTAAAAGCTTTATTCAGGCATGCAAAAACTCCTTCCTTTGGGATACTTCTGTTCCCTCTACCACTGCCCCAATATAACATCCAGGACTGCAACTGTTGATATAGATGTTATTTATTGTGGATTTTGCTCAATATAGCACACAAGCAACCTATGCCATTATATGTTTATGCTACTCTCTTCCTGTCATGCAACCTACATGTGTTTTCAAGAACAAAGACTGTTTTGCAAACAAAAGTGCTGAACAAAAGGCTGGTTCCTGTTAACCGACTGAGCAATAACTTCGTCTTCAGGATTATCTGTGATTGCTTTCTGAATTTATTTTGCAATGCAGGCCTGACCACACCATTCTGGTAGCACATACTTTATTATTAAAAAGAAAAAAAAGTATGAAAAGTATCTAAAAAATTATAATTGTAGTTCTAAAATATATCATGGGGCATATCCACCATTTTTTCATTCCTCCCCATTGATTTGTCAGGCAAAGGAAAATGGTAATTGGTGATTTAATTATATTATAAGGCAGTTTCTTTGAAGGCACATAATACATTTATTTTTGAGCTATAAATTTAAATACTCATCTGCAATAGTTAATAGACTAATACTGAAGTTTATCACTCGAACCTGTATTCCTTTTAGGTCCATGAATTTGCTTCAGTTGCTTGTTAATTGTTAATGGGTTATTGACAGAAAGTTAAAACAATTTGCAGTTAAAATACTAATAATAGTGAAAATATGGAAAAAAAAGAAAATAGGAGAAAACTGTAGCTTCTTGTCAATAATTTTGATGAAATTTTACAGAAAAGCTACTGTCTTTTACATTCTAGATGTGATTTAACTTTGGAAAGAACATGTCAGGAACTGTGACTAATAATTTGCTACAGATCTGTGCCATATATAACTAGTGGCAAAATTTATTTCAAAATAATTTTTTTTGTAAGTACATAACTGTATGGTGTGGAATAACATGGAGCTGGAGTAGAATTTTTTCCCATTTTTCTGTGGTTTTCATAATTTGTCGTAGGAAAAATTTTTAAAAAGACGTTTTCATATTTGGTTATTTATTGATGCTGATATAAATAATGATAACATAAAAAATCATTAACACAAATCCAAACATCCATATTTCTGATGTTTTTTGGGTTTGTTTTCAGAAAAAACTTTAAACTTTTTTGCTTTTCACTATTACACCAGAGCTTACAGTTTCATTTTACAGTAGTACTTAGGTTTATATTCTGTATATGTATTGCAAGATTTTTTATTAACATGAAAGTGAGGTTCAACTGAATCTATTCAGTATAAATTAATTTTGTCTATGTGAGGGAATGGTAAACGTATATGTAAATGTTCTTGTACTGAATCCTAGCTGAGATATTTGGTCTCCATTCTATATACCTAATGAATGGGCTGAATTTTGTTTCTGCATCACAGAAATATTCCATATGTTGAAGTATGAGGAGATTAATATATATGTTGCTCAGTGTAACAGTTACTATAGTTGTTGTGTAACTCTCTACATGGATGAGAACTTGTTCGATTTCAATGTTTAAATGGTATTTAGCCAGCTTAAAAGAAGAACTGGGGGCTGATCATGAGGAAGCTAACAGAATTATCTAGCTGTGATAAGATAAAAGGAGACACTTGTTTTCATTCCTGATAATCATTCCTTCATTTTCACATTTACTAGCACTCATTAATCATTTTTAATGTTTCTGTGAACAATATAAAAATGAGTTGGCCTCATGTTCTGTGGAAAATGAATGGAAGTGCCAACCTGGTTTTAACACTTCATAACACATTAAACTTTGGTATTAAATTTCTCCAAACGTGGCTGAAGATTAACTATCTATCTTTTCTTTGTGGCACATTTTAGACCATGCAAATTCAAGATGATGTTGGCCATAATATTCTACTAGTGGATATCAAAAATTAGTTCTTATCTCTCATTTAATTATTTTAAATGCCTACTTCCATAAACTTATTCAGAGGACATATGGCTACTTAAGTTCTGCCAAGGTCATTCCACCATGCAATGTTAAACTTGCAGGAAGTCAAAACAGTAATTTGTGCAGGTAGAGATATACACAAAAACTGAAGCACAGATCCACTGCATAACCTACTTGGTAACATTTAATTGACTAAAAAGATTAGACTGGTACTCATGCAAAGGCTAATGTTTATTGCAGTGTCTCAGCACTTGGTGGCAGATAAATATACCCACACATCTGTTGCATCTTTCTTTCATTCTGACCATATCTCTGGTCCTCAGTGCCATTCCTGTAATTGAAATGCATTAACTTACATACAAGAACTTAAATGTATATTAGTTATATAGCGGGAAATGATGTACTGTTAGCTGTCATGTTAAAATCTGTAAAAACACAACCTCGACAGCAAATGACAATTACCAATGTGACAGCTAAGAAACCTAAGGACCGATCTTCAGAAATAGCATGCCTGGAAACAATTCCAAAAGCACACTCAAAAAGATTTTTGAAAGCCGTGTTCGTGATGTGACGTGATTTATCAGTATCTGACCGTTCTCAAATTCCAGACAGCTGTGTTTAAGTTTCACCTGGTTTATTTAGTGCTTTAAAGTGCTGTCTCTATCAACAGCTAGTAATGAGCTGCATTCTCTGTCTTTGCTAATGAGTTTGTGCAATGAACAGATCTAGAATTATGTGCCATGTAAACTTTATGTATTTAAAGCTAATGGAAACTCAAAAGTGATGAAGCTCTCTTTCAATTACTGATCTGCCAGGGAAAGGCAGATGGGCACTGTGCGAACATATTTGTTCACAACCAGACCAGGTGGTGAATCATCCTAGGTCTACCCAGTGAGAAGATGTATCATAAAGGTATCCTTATCTAACAGTGATGGAAACTTTGTCGTTTATGTATTTTGTCATTTATTTATTTTTTATTTATGTCATTTATGTATTCTAGATTGATTTTCACTTCTGCTTTGTCTCAAAGGTTGTCTAATATTAAGAGGGATCTTAGTTCTGCGGGGAAACTCAGTTTTCTCAGTTCTGTGTCAGGGGAGTGTTACATCCACCAGATTGTAGCAATTTATATTTGCAGCGCCAAACACACACCATACAGTCGGAAACTCTTCACTGTGTTGCACTATGTGCTTTAGGGCACGGATGTCAGATTTGGGATTGTGACAATCAGTCCTTCCATTCCTAGGGTTTTCCTGTTCTTCCCTTTGCCACCTTCCCAAATAGGTACACAAATTAGAGAACAGAGAGGCTATTATAGGACAGTATATTATGCTTCCAGGAAGCCGTTAGCCTTTGTGCTAGGATACCTGATACGGGCACGGGCAAATCCTCTTTCCCCAAAACTTCTGAAGATTTTTAAGACAAGTCTAAGAGGGCTGAAGTAGCTTCAGGAGTCTCTGAGCTTGGAGTTTATGAACTTCCAAAGCCTTGCAAACAAACGGTGCATGAAAGAGGGCCCAGATAGAGAAAAGCTGAAGTTTGTACTAGGCAAGAACTCTGTACTTCTTTGATGAAGGAAGTCTGTATTTATGTTCTGAAAAATATGGATCTTTTTCTTTCCCTGAGGAGCTAGGTCATTATAAGAAAGATGGTTGTTTTTTCCTTTAAAGCGCAGTATTTTATTCCTAGTCAAACACTATGTGTAAGCAACAAGAGATGGTTCATTAGAGAAAAGCTTGAACACACTATTTGGGACTGATAGCTTATTTATTACACGGTGATTAATGGGAATATTTTTTACATCAAAATTTTAATTTACACTTCTCTAAAGCTGCTGATTTAAAGGTGACTTTAGCATTCCTTGGTTAGCTATAGCTCTTTGCAAATAGTAAATCTGTTTTCTGTGGCAGTAGGATAGGGTCTTTGTGTTTTTCATGAGTTAGCTTGTACACCAGACTCCTATAGAAATATATCTACACAAAGACCATTCCCAGGGTGGTATTTCTCCAGTGCTAACGGTAACCATATCATTTGTACGGTATTGTATACTCAAGTCTTGGGTAAAAGAATTAACACTTTTAAGTTAAATAGATGATTTTGCCAGATGTCGCAAGTTCAGTCCTTGCTGGTGCTATCCTGTCAATATGGGTAAACTGTATTTCTGTGTGTTTGCGTGAACTGATGCAAGAATAACACTATTGTGCTCAGTGTCGTGGTGCATACCATGACTAAGAGCAAAATAAATGATTTGCCTCAGAAGCTAGAGGCCAAAAGAAGTTAGGTCTTATTTTACTCAGGTTTTGAATAAAAACACTGGGCTGATCCCAAATCTTTGTAGTAGAGATATAGAGATAGCCTACATAGTACAGATGTAGTGCTGACCATGGAAGTAACTCTGTGATCTATAGTCATATGTCATTAACTGAAATCTGGTGGTGGAGAAACAATTTGGCTAAAAAGTTTTGCCTCTCAGTAAGGTCCTGTATATAAGGCAAAACCAGTGTTTTGTTTTGGTTTAAGTTAAATACAGTCTGTAATACTTCAAATGTATGGAATATATTTTGAATAATATCTAACCAAATAAGTTAATTTGATTTGAAAAAAGTACTATTTGCCCCATACAGACTTGAAAGAAATAGAGTGCAAGACTGTGAGGGATTTGAGGATTATGTGGGATTTCTTCATAAGTAATTACTTGGTTTCTACTTGATGTTATTTGTATTTTACTACCAGTTAAAATCTCCAGAAGCATTTACTTGTATATTATCTACATCTAAACTTTTTTTCAGCACGAATTACCTTTTTTTGTGTGAAATTGTGTCTAGTAGAGTAAGGCTAAAAACCTGGCAGAGGATTTATTTCTCTGAAATGCTTATGATTATTAACAATTTTTACATGTATCAGTTGACACTGTGCATGTACTTTGCATAGAAGGAGATGATTTAAGCACATAAGGAGCATGATAAACATTTAGTCTGACTCTTGTAGCAAGCATAAGCATGGCAGGTAAGCACA
Source organism: Platalea leucorodia (assembly GCF_965183815.1). NCBI lineage: Eukaryota > Metazoa > Chordata > Aves > Pelecaniformes > Threskiornithidae > Platalea > Platalea leucorodia. The sequence continues at coordinate 109,389,201 of NC_138823.1, forward strand.
GACAGTGTTTTTGGTGAATTTTCATGACAATGTATACTTTGCATATGTAATGAGAATCCCAAGTTACTGTAGTTAGCAAGAGCAAATATTACAGATATTATTTCTGGAAGTTACGGCAATGCATAGGGATTCCTAGAGGTAATGTATTGGCATCTTCAGACATAATGAATTATGTAATCTATACTTTGCACTGAACTACTCATTAACCTCAACATTGTGGAACAATCAGTCTCTAGAAAAATAGGTTCTGATAATATGGATGGTAGCTATAGATTTACGGAAGGCCTCTAAGATGCAAATGGCTGCCAGATCTCAGACAAATAAGATAATAAAGTATATGAAAAATGTACCCACTAAGACAACAGTAAACCCAGATGTCGTGGGAATGTGGTTTTGTATAATGTCATTAAAAGACTTCTCTAATTTTTTGCAAATTACAAGGATGAATGAAACTAACCCATTGGATAAGATATAGGTTCTAACAATTGTTCCAAACTGTAATATATTATGAATAAATGTATTCTCTACAGTGTTCAGTGAGAATTTTCCCTTAATATAAACTAAGCAAACTAGGAGTTAGAAAAAAAAACATGTTAAGCTTGTCTTTGTTAAAAGAAGGTTATGAAGTCAGAAAATACGTAAAATTTGGGAAGAAAAAATACAGGAAAGGATGTTTAAAATGGAAAAAATTGGAAAGTCTTAGTTAAACAAATCTTTGTTTTCAGCAGGGGTTTTGCTTAAATAGAAAGTGAGTAAAAATAATCAGGGTTCCAAAATTGAAATTATTGTTATTATTAACCACAAAAATATTGATAGTGACCTCATTTTATTCAACATTCTAATTCCTCAAGTGGTAATGGAGTGGCCCACTATGAAGTGAGTAAAATCTGATCGAGGTATCAGGATTTGACATGTTGAGGGAAAAGAAAGTGTTCAGCTCTTACGGTGCTGAAAGTGATATGAATATCTAGACAGGTTTTCCCTGCCCTGAATGTAGGATTGTATATATGCAGTATTGCAAGACAAGAACTTTCTGCTTCTGAAACAGGCCATTTTGTATACTTCCAAATGAGCTATTTACAGCAGAAAGCAGTATGTAAATCATCTTTACCTTGCTGTACAAACTTCCATTTATTTTTACATCAAAACATTCTTGGGAAACTGTTCTCAAAATGCAGAAAAGAATATCAATTACATTTCAGCTGCATTCTCAGGAGCATATTACTGAACAACATACTGTACGTTACAAAAAATGGATGAGGCAACAACATTAACTTACTGTCCAGAGATCAGAAGCAGGAAAACACATTTGTTCAATCAAAGAGGAAGCTTACTTTCTCTCGAAATTGATTTCAGAAGTATTTAAATTGGAGTTAAGAATTACTAGCAGTATTTCAGCTGTTCCAAACCTTACAATATTCTATTTAGATAAGGTGGCTGAGCAAATTAAAACATAAAGGCTAAATTCATTCCAAATTCATATAACAGTCCCAGAGTCACTAAAAGTGCATTAGAATTAAATTTAATGCCTACAGATCAAATGGGAAATAATTTGTGCATCAATTAATCAAAAGTGCATTTTAATGTTCTTCCATAGAACATCATGACTGACATCTCACAGAGACAAAATTACGGATTTAGAAAGAATGGTCTTTGCAACATTTCAGCAACTGAAAGGTGTTTCCTCTCTCCCTCATCCTTTCCTGAAGCTGCTATTATAATCTCTACTATAGGCAAATATGTCTTCCCCAGAAAGAACATTTTCCTACATAATTTCAAGTAGAAATGCTCAAATGTGTTTCAACAATGCTCCCTCTGCCCTAGGGAGGAAGTGAAAAAAAAAAACCAGTAGAAGCTGCTTGCCATCTGCTTGTAGCAACTTCCCCTGAATTTTAAAAACTGAGAACAAATACTTACTTTTCACCAATGATATTTATTCATCATAGGGAAGTTTTGGAGGGGAAAGAGTATGAACAGGACAAAATAACTCCAAAATCTAAGCCTTTTGATGGTCTTTTCAGTTCCTATGCGGTCTGTGGGACCCATTCCCCAGTTCAGCAAAACAGCAAGTGTGTTCACTTTAGATAGGCTCTAACAGAACACAAAACCCGGGGTAGAAGAGCCACCTAGGTATTTAGCCAGTTTTCTCAGTAAGTTTTGCAGTTTCTGCTAGTTGTCAATTTACCAAAGTTGTATCACTATCTAGTTGCCAAGCTAGCTGGTTTAAAGCCTATTTATTTAAAATAAGCTGTTGTTACCCTTTTACCTCCCTCAGGGTAGTGTTTGGATGGGCTGTGCTGGAAATGCTGCTGGAGGCATATTTTTCCAGGTATTTTATCATGGCTTCACCTGCCTCTGAACATTGACTAAAGGTATTTATGGTCCCCAAATAAGGGAAGTAAGCTTATGTGTGTCCCTAACTGTGAGCACATAGGTAACATAAAAATACTCTAATACGTGTTGTAACACCGACAGGCACCATTGATCGGGGGAGTAAGCTTGCCCTTGCCTTGGTTCTCCTTCTGCAATACAAGCAATTGAGTTTCAGGGACCAAATCCAAATGCTGTTAAAGTCAGTGGAAAAAATCCTATTGTCTGAAGTGGTCACAAAATCTATACTGAAGTGCTGTAATTCTTTAAGTGGTTTGTTCTGGTGGTGGTAATTAAACTTAATTTCCACTTTCTTTCAATTCATCTTTATTTAAGTTTCTTCCCCCTATAAAAAGTGTCCAAACATGTAAAATGGAAGCAGCTGTGTTTTTATTAGAACTATAAAGTATGGTGTTAACCAATTAGTAAGTGTGGAAAAACAAAGCAACATTATAGATCTTATTTTGGCAAAGGAAAATGTTTTGTGAAGGTAGAAAAAAGATGGGAGAGTTGCAACTTGACTTGGAACTAGAAGTAGGAACAATTGCAGATATCACTTTGCGATCCCAGACTCTTCAGATGTATTATCATAAACTACAGAATACTTCTGCTCAGCAGGCAAAAAGGGAGAAAGTTCTCAATACTTTCAACAAGTTGAAACTGATGTATGTATTTCATGACGTTATAGAATAAATAGGAGCAAAAAAGGTTGGCCTGGTCATCTAAGACAAGCAATATGGAACACTTCATGTTCACATATAAGAGGTGAAAACATAAAGAATTCTTAGGCTTAGAGAGAAAAAATGTATAGACCCATATCCTCAGGTACAGTAAATTGGTTCTGAAGTCAATGGAACTATGGCTTTGAAGATCTGGCCAAGGAGTTAGATTCTTCTCATTTTACCCCATTATAAATGGTGAAAAACTGTTGAGAAAAATTATTTCACAAAGGCAGAAAACTGATGTAAAAGAGAGAATCCCTCCTAGAGACCTATACTTTTCCTGGAGGCAATGCAGCACTCAAGTATTTGTATTCGCATGAGTAGTGTCAGTGACTGCAATAGGATTACAAGTGAATCAAGCCAAGCACGAACAAAACTATTTTCAAGATCAGAATCTAAAAGCTAGTGTTCCCAAATGTTCTAAAGTAATTTCTAAAATGAATTGTGTTACAGATGAAGACCATACAAATGGCTGACAGTAAGCCTTTATCATCATTACCATTATCATTAGTAGTGCAGTAGGGAATGGATGGCAGCACAAGGAAGCAGGCAAAATGGTATATTAATGTTCAGAGTTGAAATCCACTCACCTTGTTCTTCTCACAGTTGCACAGATACCACTGCTATTTATGGAGATGTTTTCACTGTGGTAAACAGAGTTCTGTTGCTGATGTGTGTTTATGGGTTATGTGGAATGAAATAAACCAATAGAATGGAATATTTTAAAAAATCACAGATGTCAAGGGATTGGTGCATTAAATGAGGATCAGAGCCTTTGAATGGGCCTGATAGGTAGCAATATATGGAAAATCCAGAGTCTACACCACTGTAGTAAACATTCAGTTGGATTTGTATTGCTATCAGAGAATGTTAAAGATTTGATACTAGCTCTTATGCAGCCACTAGTAGTTTGAATTCTGATTACCGGTATGATGCTGTATGCATATGTAGATCAGGATGACTGTTGTTGGAGGCAGGAATTTTTAATCTACATTGCTGGATCAACATGATTAGAATGTTCCTTGAGAATATATGAGTTTTCTCAAAAATGGAATTAAAGTTTTGAAAGCACTTAATTTAGGAAATAAATTCTAAATCATTTTTTTATTGAAATGCAGAATTTTGATAAGGCCTGTAGGGTTTTTTTTCTTATAAAAATTTCTTTTCTCTAAGAGATTTCAGCTTTTCATTCTTATTTGGGACTGCTAGCATCTACCTTAATTAAACAAAAGTCAGAATTTGTTATGAGACAAAGATTCTTAGATTTAGCAGGATTCTGGTCCATAATACATGTTGATGAAAGTGGAAAATGTTACTAGAATGCTTCTATTAAAAAGATTGCGGTAGTTAAATTAGTAATAGTAATATAGTGATGAGTATTTAAGAATAGAAGAAAGTAAAATGTTCCACAAATAATCACAAAGTACGCTAGAAGATTATACTGTAAAAAAAAAAAATTCTCTGAAAAACAAACACATTGTTGCATTCAAATTTAAGCAAATCTACAAACACCAGCTGACCATGCCAGTGTAAAAAACGCAACCTACAAATTCAAACCCGTTGCTACCATCAGTAAGCCCTGCTCACAGAACTATCTTAATCACAAATTCTCCACATGCACACCCCACAATGTGGTACATTTTGTCCCATGATCCACAGGCTTTTGCAGCTTGGCTGCATGAAACTGAAACAGTGGCTGTGTACCAGAACATACTCATCGAGGAAACTGTGATAGGACTAGTCACTAGGAGACATGATGTTTTTCAAAACAATTCCCCTTCTTTAACCTGTTAGTTCAAAGTCTCAAAGGAGACCTACAAAAAACCCATGCAAAACAAGCCTAAAATTTAAAATGTTTAGCTTGTCTGGAAACTAAAACTCATGAACCTGAAAGAGGTGTGGATTTTTTGGAACATGAGTGCTCCCAGCTGGTGAAAAAATGGAGATTTTCTGTTTCTGCTTCAGGCCTGAAGAAGAGCTTGCATACTCAGAATCTTGTCTGTTTCACTCAAATATCACTAATGCTACCACTTTTCTTTGGTAACCTGGCCTTTTAAAAAGTAGTCAAATGGGATTTTTAATAAAAATAATGTTTTTGGTTCAGTAACAATTCAAAAATACTCCATGGAACACCATGATCTGGGAATCTGCTTCTTAAAAATATGAGGACAATTCAGATTACAGCAGTCAGTAATTTCTTATGACTTTTTCATAAGAAAATACCAATTCATGAAAAACTTCCGTTTCTGAGAAAAAAGTAATTTTCAACACATCAGGTGTTTCATTCTAAAAATTAAATATGAATATTCTTCTCTGATATTTTTTTGAGGGCAAAAGGCCCCAATTTTAATTTTCAGATAGTTTTAAAATTTAGACTTCTATATGGTAAAATATTTTATAATAAAAACATCAAGATTAAAAAAAAAAGTTTGATTGTCCCAAATTGAAGACTTGACTGTTTTTGCGTATGATAATGTTCAAATGTTGGCAATTAAAGCCCCAATTATTGTGGGACATGGAAACCATTCTCTTGTATTTTAGACATGAATGTGGCAACTTATTCCTAAATACTGCCAAAAAAAGTGGTGCTTCCACATGTTCCTTAAAATAAAAGAATTTATAGCATATACTGAACAGCTGAAAAGCATTACATTGTCTGTACAGCTATACTTGTTAACATCAGCTAAGAATAATTTTGAAGTGGAATTTGGGGAATACAGGGAAATAAGAAACTCCGTGATGCACTTCATAACTTAAATAAGCTAAATCAATCTTTGATGAAAGCTATTTCTCTCAGCTGACTAAATAAGAAAACTATTCCTAACTTGAGATCTTCAGTCACTGGTGTAAAACCACGTGGTGTATTTCCTCCTCACTCATATTTAGCCATCAGTTTTAGATTGTGCCTGCTATTTGGAAGTGCAGGAATGTCACAATTTCTCTATGGACAAAAGCTTTTATTAATAACTAATGAAATCCCTCTCAAACGTATTCTAGGAGAAGAACGAAATTTAAGCTTTAACTGGTGAGTGTAGACATGAACAATCAGACTGATTGACTGACTGACTTACCTTTTGGGAGTCAATTTTTGCTATTCAAGATCTAACACTGCTGCAAATGGACTAGTTCTTAGATCAGCAGTAGAATGAACATGTTCAGAAAACATACTCTGATTACAAAGAGGTGGCTAGCATGCGAATAATCAACTCAGCCAATCAACACTACAGCCAAGTAATTCCACCAGTGTATACACACATACGCACGCACACGTTTCATTGTTCCATAGGTTTATAGGTCTGATATGTAGGATGGCATACTCTGTTCTGGAAAATAGTGAAATTTGGGAGTCGCAGTATATGAATAGCTGAATATTTGCCCTTAGTGCAACAGTGTTGTGGAAATGCTTCTTTGTTTTGTATGTCCAATTCATATAGGATTTAGAAATTTATATTATTCTTATATTTGTTACTGAGAATCAAAGGACTAAACCCATGATTTATCATGAGCATCTGTTTAGCTTAACAGAAAAAGTAAAAGGATGTGACCATGACGTATTAGTTTATTCCTGGGAATAGAAAGGTGGTAGCATTTGAGCCTGGCAGAGAAAGGCTGTAAGTTCAAGGGCTGGAAGGGATGCTATACAAATTCAAATTCGAATCAAGGTACTTTTTTTTAGAGGAGGTAGCGAATTAGTGGAACAACTCACTAACGTTTTTATGGGTTCTCCATTCCTAGAGAAACCAGACTTTTCTTTTCCCTTTAAGATATATACTAGTTGAATAAAGATATCAATGCAGGGATATTGGACTATACTGTACAAAAAGTCAGCCTACCTGAGTACCAGTCCTTTCCAGATTTAAAATCTGAGTCTTTTATATACCCAAATGTCTGTGGAATGTCTGTTCCGTATATAAATAATAATTCATGTGTAAATTATGACCTTTGTGTGCCAACAAGAGTTTTTATCATTTATTATTTGTCATTTGCCATTTTATAGTCACTAACACAATTTTTAGAAGTGTATTTCCTCTAGTCAAGGAGCAAAAATAGCACAAAATTACTCAGGTGATTGTCTAAGTGAAAAGTGAATATTAGGGGTGGAACACATATTTTCAGAAAAGAGGATTCAGTAAGATCCAAGCTGCTGTAAATTAATCACATACATACCCAATTTGTAATGAATAATTTCACATTCAGGAATGTAAAATGTTTGTTATTTGCTCACCTGAAAACTTGTTTTAGACCTTGAACTTGGTTTTCAGAGAAGGAAAGTAGCATCTAAAACTAAGCTTAAGTTTAATTTTTTCCAAGTTAAAAAAAAAAAGGATTGTTTTCTACCTACAAATCTCCTTATTTAGCCATTAACTCCACAAACTCTGCAATTACTAATTCATTTTCATAGTTGCTTCTTATGGTAAGATAGAGAATAAAATTTCCTGAAGTTTATACGTACATCTTCTGTGAATACTTCATATTATGCCTCATTTTGGTTGCTTGTGGTAAACACCTGCTGAATCTAATAGATATCAGTTTTATTCTTAAGAACGAAAAATCTTGTTCCAAGTTGTAGTACTACTCATATTTAACTGTCTCAAACCATTTAGCAACTAATTAATAAATATTTTATAAGAACTGTGACTATTACCACAAGAATTGTTAGGAAACTTAAGGTGTTTTCAATGAGAAGAAGCCTGTCTTAGAGGCTATCTTGTGAAACACTAAAACAATATGCATTTTGTATCATCTGCAGAACTAATGTTGTGTTGTCTGTACACTTGCATAGAGTCGAAGATGTGCGTTACACTAGTAACACTTAAAAAATCAAACTGCTTACACTGCCACTAGTTTGTGGTTAAGAGGTAGGTAAAAGCTCAAGTTTATGCATCAGAGAAGAAATCAGGATCAGTCACATAATGGGTATAGATAGGAAAGCACATCTGAAATAGGGAAAGTGGCCAGTTAATGTATTTCCTGAGTATGAAATTATTATTTATTGAGCAAGTCTGTTGACAGTCCTTTTTTCTATCAGAACTAAGAAGAAAAAGAGCATTTGTACTGTCCCTTGATGAAAATGTATGAAGGGAAAAACTGTTTTGATTTTAAAGGAAGTGCCTAAAAGGAAACAATGTTATTCACAGAATCATAATATATTGGAGAAAGGTATAAGATTGCCTGTTAGACTTTAGACACCTGACAGGTTCAATGAGAACTGAATCATTATGGTTTTACTATGAGTATCAGGTCTCAGGTTGTGTATTTCAAATTATATGGTATAGATCTTTGCTTTAAAATGTACTTGTAACAAAGTAAAATTACTTCTACATAATTCTGTGAAACTAATTTTTAAATGATGATTAGTTTTCTATACAAATCAAAATAAATTACTCTATGCTGTGGCTATTTTCTCACAACCAATAATATTTCATGTTTATTCTTAAATGGGTTAAAAAAAAATCTAATATCTGGAAGAGAGAAAGTCATATTAGATAGACCTGTTAAGCTGTCTGCTAGAAAGAATTAACTGTCTTGATATCACTGTGTTAAACCTGAAGAGAATTTGCCCCCAAATCCTACATTTGTGCTTCTCTAGATAGAGCTGGTTAGTCTGTGCGCAAATACGCTGCCCTTACGGAAGCACTCTGCCATATTTTCTGTCTCCATATATACTTTGATGTAAATAAAGAAGATTTATAGCAATATACATTACTTCCTTTATAGTTCATATAAACAGAAACTGTTGGTCTGTTGTCTAATCAGACTGCAAATAGCATGCAGTTTTCTACTCAGAAATATTATCACTTTAACTGGAATTTCAGACATGCAAAAATTCTCTTTATTTGTTATTCCTATTATTCAAAACTTTCCTCTTACAGAATATACATATATGTATCTATGCATATCTATATGTTACTATATGCATAGATGCAAGTGTATCTTTGCTTCCAGAGTGGGATTAGTTTTAATGAGAAGTGAAAGGAGATAAGAAGATGGTATCCACTCTGGCTTGTTCAAGGGTGTTGTTTGCCCGATACAGCCAAACAACACTTGTGTCGGGTGTTGTTTGCCTGATATAGCCTTTTCTTCTGTGGTCTACTTCAGGCATAATTATTCTCTTGTTCCCTGCAGAGAGTATTAAATACGCAGCAAATAATCTGACTTACAATGGAGGCAGTGTAGACAGTAAAAAGTAAATGAATGAGAGATTTTTTTATAAGTAATGACTAGCAAATTATTTTTGTGACAACTAAACTGCTGGCTTTTGTGCTTTAAGAATTTAAATACTTGTTAGCAAGCTTATTTTAAACCCTGGTCAAAGAGAAGGTTGAATGGCTAGACAAATATTTCTGTAGCATGTCCCCCCACATGTGCAAAAATTCTAACAAAAGAGACTGAAAATAAGTTTAGCCATGTTCTGATCAGACTCAAACCATATTTTGATCAGATCCTGCTGTTAAACAAACGATACACATAAATGAGAGACATTTCCTTTCCACTTTTGCTCATGCTTTTAATTGCCCTCTTCTAAATGAAAAAAGAAAACTATAATAACTGGAAATCTTCCATTTTTTTAGTATTATGTTAATGTATTTTAATGACTTCACTGCTCTTGAGAGATTTCCCATGCTCACTTGGTTGCTGTTGTGAAAAGGGATTGATCTGGGCATTCACCTCAGCCCATCCCCCAGTGACTCTGGAAAATCAGAAATGTGGTGTAAAAATGAGAAGCAAAAGAGCGACTTTATCTACTAACCAGATTTTAATTATTGAAAGTTTGATATTAAGCCAGTTTTTTACAATTAACTCAAAGAAGTTGAATAGACAGAATTTTCTGATTTCATCAGTACTTGATCAGATTTTGTCTTCATAAAATATGTGATTGATAGGCAGTATAGTTCAGAGAAAACAGTGGCATTTAATCACAGTGGATGAAAGCAACATAATCTCTTGGAACAGGAAAGGACAAGTTGGAACATGTTTTTAAATACCAACATCAGCATTATGTACAAATTATTGCTAGTTAATAATCATATGTACATATAATGTTACTTTGTGATAATATTATTTGTGTTATTCAATAAATACTTATTAAATTAATATCTTCTCAGTGCCACTGTTGGCATATGAATTTCCTGCAAAAATACTCAATTATAAATTATAATGGTGCTAATTTCAAATATTTCTACTAAAATTTTCATTATATCCAAAAATAATAATTCTACATTAATTTCGGATAAGCTTTACTGACAGTTGGATTATACAGAAATAAATTTTGATCCAGGGTTTATAAAGTTCATTTTTCACTTAACATTGTAAATCATCTTTCAAAGACAGTTAAGCCTTGACTTAAGTGCTTTGTTGCATAAAGGCCAAAACAAACAAACTTAAAAGGGGCAGATTTCTTTGCGTCATGAGCGTAACATAGAACTAACAAACAATATTTTTATTTTCAAAATTTTCATATTTATGCTTCATGACTTCATATTTGTATAAGTAAGGTCACTTTTCTATTACAGACATATTTTATGGAGCTACAATCAAAACTACAGGTTAGGTAGCACTACATCTTGTTAAGGCATCTATGGGTGCAAAATTAAAATCAGACTTTCCATGAGGAACACCAGCACTCAAAGGTATAACATATTCCCTAAGCTAGACACAGGTTGAGATGTAGTTGAGCTAACAAATTTATCTTCTTACTTCTCCAGACTTTTCAGGGGTTCCCAGGGAAGCAACTCTTAAAAGAAATACTAACACAGCTTTATACAGGGATAAGGAAATTACCCCTCATGGAAGTATGATGGTTTCCATCAAGTGCTCAATACCTCAAACAATGCTATTTTAGTGTATACAATCTAAAGAAGTCCTTTAAAGTAACTTTACCTAAAGCAAAAGCAGTAAGCTCCATCTTAAAGGTGGCCCCCTGAGACAGGGCTTCATTAGATTTGTAACGAGTAGCGAATTAAGTGTAAGCGAACTTCTATCTACCCTATAAGACACTTTAAGACTGAATCTATTACCTGTTTGTCCTGGGACAGCCTATCACCTGAAATGCCAAAGGAACACGCTCCATCTGTGAGCCAAGACAGTGTCACTAAGGCGGCCTTGGAAAGTGTGTGCTTCCACAGACCTTGCCTCTACATGAGCACTGCAGTGCAGTGAAGGTACGGAAGTAGAGAGGTTGTATCAGAAGACGACACTGAGAAAAATAAAGCTATCTTTATGCGCTTCTTGAGGAAGAGGGGAAAAATTTGCTTACAAAAATGGGGAGGGGCGAGGAAATGAGAAGTAAAAAAAAGCAGTGCCTTGTTAGTATTACCCGACTTGCAGAGAAACTACTGCATTTAATGAGCAATCAGAATGTTCATTTAGTCTAGTGCCAGATCTTGTTTTCAAGGAGACATTTGTGCGCTTAGATTGTTAATTAGCCACAGCATCTATAACCATCCCCTGCATGTAGGATGAGGGGAACAGAATAATTGAAGCACATCTAGAATTGTAAAATCCAAAATGAGACTTTGGGGGAGGGAAAGAACCTATGAAATAAAGGATTCCTGTCCCTCTTTAGACTTACATGAACAGAACCTTTGACAGAAGGAATCAACACAGATGCCAGCCTTTACTAAAACATAGTGGGAATGAAATAATATTCTTCTTATATTGTTTCTTGGAGTCAGATAATGGAACCATACCCCATTGATTGTTTAAAATTTTCAGGAGATGTTAATATCACACTTACTGTGGCAGAAAAGGCAGAAAGGCTGGAAAGACCAGCCAGTCAGGAATGCATTTGATATGAGCTCAATATGTAAGGTTTGTGAGTATACAATTACATTGTGAACTCCAGCAGGGGACAAAAGATTAACATTTAACTATCGGGCTTTAATTTGATGACAGGACACACAGACTATAATACAAGAGTGCATATGCCCAGCTGTAGGTTCTGTTTCTTTATAAATAAGACTTTACATAACCTGAAGGAAGGTAACTGAAGTGTCCATGCCTGAAGTTATAGTCAGGGTATCCAGTTCCTTTGTACTGATCAAACTGCAGTGTCTTAGATACCTAGAAGACTTTTTACAGAGGAAGTGAATAGTAAGTTATAACATTTTTTTTCTTAAGGACATGCTTTGTACATTGAATACATAATACTTTATAATAAAGAAGAAAATATAAAACATTTTTTTTGTAAAGTGAATTGTCACAGCTCATGTGGAAAATCAATACAGAAGCATAATCAATAAGCAAGGCACCCTTGTGCCTGGTCCAAACAACATAATTAAGATTTCATGTTTGTTCTTTCTCAGCTTCTTGTCTGGAAGAATATTTATCTCATTCAGGTTTCAGGAGTTTGCATGCAAGTCTGCAGGAACTAAGCATGCACTTCTGTATCATTTTTCAATAGTTGCTGTCATGAGGATGGGATGACAGGAAGGGTTCTCTTGGGTTGCTCCAGATGGCCCCCCCATTGCATCACATGGCAAACAACTAGACAATTCCACGTACCTATAAGTGAAGAAGAAGGGGCAGCAAGACATGCCCTATCATCCCAGCCTTTGACATGGCTAGCTAGAGTTGTTGGCAGGATCCAAAGGAAGATGTTTTCTCTGAAAGTGAAGAAACTGGGGACAGGGAAGGCTTCTGAATGCTGCGGCTGTTCGAGTCCACCCATGGTGTTCTCTGCTAGTCATTGAGGGGATGAGGTGCTGTCATGCTTTCATTACAGCTTTCTGCATTATCCTTTCATAGTGTGAATCTGGCACGGGATGCCTGTGGGGTGCCAGGAGGCTCTTTTCATAGAATCATAGAATCATAGAATCGTCATGGTTGGAAAAGACCCTTAAGATCATCGAGTCCAACCGTTAACCTAACACTGCCAAGTCCATCTATACCATGTCCTCAAGCACCACATCTATCCATTCTTTAAATACCTCCAGGGATGGAGACTCAACCACTTCCCTGGGCAGCCTGTTCCAGTGCCTGACTGCCCTCTCGGTGAAGAAGTTTTTCCTAATGTCTAGCCTAAACCTCCCCTGGCGCAGCTTGAGGCCGTTTCCTCTCATCCTATCACTTGTTACTAGGGAGAAGAGACTGACCCCCCACCTTGCTACAGCCTCCTTTCAGGTAGTTGTAGAGAGCGATAAGGTCTCCCCTCAGCCTCCTCTTCTCCAGGCTAAACAACCCCAGCTCCCTCAGCCGCTCCTCCTAACACTTGTGCTCCAGACCCTTCACCAGCTTCGTTGCCCTTCTCTGGACACGCTCCAGCACCTCGATGTCCTTCTTGTAGTGAGGGGCCCAAAACTGAACACAGTATTTGAGGTGCGGCCTCAGCAGTGCCCAGTACAGGGGCACTCTCACCTCCCTGGTCCTGCTGGCCACACTATTCCTGATACAAGCCAGGATGCCATTGGCCCTCTTGGCCACCTGGGCACACTGCTTTTGGGCATATATCTTGCTGCTAATGCCCTAAGGTAATCAGACCAGTACATAAGAAGACTGGGCACTGTGTCTGGGCCACACAGAATGCTGTGGAAGGGTTAGCTCATGCTGTCTGGACCAGACTTGTCCACGAAAGCTTCCCCCTCGGTTTTCCACTGCGCTTTGTTCTCAGGACACTCCTGAGTGCATTTCATACTGAAAGTAGTGAGACTGGTCAGGAAATCTGGCATCAAAGGATTGGACAGAGGCACTGTAACAGCATTATGTACTTATAGACTACAGAAGTGTGTTAGATGCTGGTGCCCAGGTGCTGGTGCCCAGGTGCTGGCAGGAGTAGCTGAAGGGGTCTCTATGAGGAGAGGCTGGGACTGCCCAATGCTGGACACAGCCGCTTCCAGACAGCTCCAGCAGACCCACTGCAGGACACAGCTGAATCTATTTTAATTGACAGTAAATTAATTTTCCTCAAGTTAAATCTGTTTTGCCTGCGATAGTAAGTGGTAAGCAATGTCCCTGTCTTTATATCAACCCATGAGGTTTTTCATCCCATTTTCTCCCCCTGTCCTGCTGAGGAGGGAGATTGAGTGAGTGGCTGGGTGGGTGTTTGGCTGTTTCCCAAAGTTAGCTCACCACAAGAAGTCTTCCCATCTAATATTAGACAAGACATCTACTTATCAGTGTAAACAAATTCATTGAGTGGGGTTTACATGGCTGTGTTCAGAGCCTGAGAGTTCCAGGCAAAGTCCTAACCTATTAAGCAGCAACATCAACCTTTTTCCAGAAGAACATATTTAAAAGTCCAAACTAAATTTAAAAGAGAGATAGGAATACCAGTAGAGCAAGGAAAGAATTCTGAATGGGAGATATGGAGGATCCAAAAGAATTTAAAGAATCTGTGTCACAAAACTAGCTGTCCTATTGTGGTTACCTTCAGTGAATTAATTTATTTTTGTTCCCAGCACTTTACTGTGCATATGTGGGTTTAATTCATCGCTCTCATAATTTGGATGCCGTGTCTGAGGCCACTACAATCTTGTATTTCTCATTTAGAACAAACCTGATTGCCTTCCCCTTCTCAGTGTAATTCTTCAGATATGGCATCATCTTAGAAGCAAGATATATTTCCAGCCAAACAGTTTTTCTTTTCGTTGTACTGGAACTAGCACTGTATGCATTTATTCTAGATGAGATTCTAACAAAACAAACAAAAAAAACCCCTGCAAAATTTGAATTCAAATGCAAAATAAAACTGGAGAAAAGTGAAAACTGGAAATTAGAATAGTACTGTTTAGACCAACTGTGGAACCATTATCCTTTGACTAATTTTTCTAATCAGTGAAAAGGGAAAATAAACACAATGAAAATGAGAAATGGGTGACTGACTATTCTAACAGAACTTTCAGTTTTCCCCAGTGGAATGGCCAGTTTCAGAAAAGGCTTTCAGATGTGGTCAGAAGGTAAAAATAAATATTTCCTGTAAGGGAAGAAAAATTATGAAAAAATGCATGTTGTTTTGTTTGAATACACAACTGAGTCTTCATCAGCAAATTTGTCTTCCAAAAAGTGTTAACATGACAATTTAGGACAATACAGATGAAAGTTCAGTGGAGCACAGATAAAGAAGCAATGACTAATAGAGAGTTAACTCTCGGGTAATAATCTGGCAAAGAAACTGCACCTATCACTGTAAATCAAAGGACCGTATTGGTCACTCTCTAGTCTTCGGTGGCTGGGTAGTAGTGTCTAGCTAAAAGCTGAAAAAAAGAGTAAGGAAGTGAGACAAATAGAAGGGAAATGGACTATCTTCTCTTGGGGATTACCTCTTCAGTTATTAGAACTCTGTACAGCTCTGCAGAGAGTGGAGACAGAGGGTGCAGAAGGGGAGAGAGAGAAGGAGAGAGCAAAACTTCAGGTCTAAATACTATTTTCAAGCTGTATAAAAAAAGCTAGACCTGCAGTTTCTAATCATCTTGGAAACGGCTGCCTACCAATGAATTCAAGTTAGAAGGCACTTGTCATGGTCATTTAAGGCGAAATTTTGTCTTGTAAAAAGCATGAATAAAATAACATAACTTTCTCTCAGTTCCTGTTTTCAGAAGGCTACACCCTGAAAGGGCAGTCAGGCACTGGAAGAAGTGGTTGAGTCCTCATCCCTGGAGGTACTTAAAAGACATATAGATGTAGTGCTTAGGGACATGGTTTAAACTTTGGTTTCGTGGTGGACTTGGCAGCGCTAGGTTAATGGTTGGACTTGATCTTAAGGGTCTTTTCCAATCTAAACGATTCTATGATTCTGTACAATTTGGCTTGACACAGAAAGCTAACCCAGTTAGTCCTTGTCCTCTGACCTTGGTGTTCCTGCTGTGATTTGTTCTTTATCCCTTCCTCTCTCTCTTCTTTCCCTGTTTGCTTTTCTCTCTGGCATTTTCTGACCTTTCTTAATGTGTTTTCCCACACCTGATGGTGGCTGATGTGCTCAGCTGTGTCCTGTGGTGGGATTGTTGCAGCCAGCTGTGTGCAGCTGTGTGCAGTCCCTGGTCTATCCTCACAGAGGCCACACTTGCAGCTCCCCAGTGCTCACATCTGGACACCTGCACCCAATCCAAGGGCTTTGGAAGTGAAACCTTTCTAAAATATCTCCTTTGCTGAAAGAGTATATACATTTCAAAGCATGCCCTGAAGGTGTCTGTGGTTTTGGCCTGTGTGCGTTGGGTATGTTGCAATGACAGGTGTTACAGAGTAGAAAACAAGTCACTTCCAGAAAAAGGAAACATCAAAAATGCAGTATGTAAGTGTTTTCTCACCATATCTTTGAAGAATATAATCATGATGGCTTTTCAAATATTTGAACAGCTCCGGTTAGTACATGCTAGAGAAATCTTACTTTCCCCCTCCCTTGCTACACATTTCTTGAGCTAGGAAGCACCAGTAAATCTGTTATTGCAGGGCACATGATCACATAGCGTATTCATGCAACAAAAGCTTTGAAAATTAAATAATTCATATCAATGCTTAATTTGTTCTGATCTGATTTCATCTATATTTCGTAAAGTACTGCAGCCTTGTAACATGGCAATTCATTTCACTTTTTTTAAGCGGAGACTGCACTCTAAGATTTACAGTGCATCCCTTTTCAAGGAGGTCCTGTGAATTCCTGGCACCATGGGCCATTACAAACACAGACAAAAGGCATTCTAATATCTGTTATACTTTAATTTAGTTGAATGCTGAAATAAGTGATGACCTAGTAGCCACGTGTCTGTTAATTATGTGAAACCCTACAGTGCGCTACAGATGGCTAATATTTTGTAAAAAATTTATTGCAAAACCTTAGTCCTGATAGCAGATTTTTTTCCCTGCTGTCATATGGCACAGGGCTATATAGACCGTACAAAATTGGTCCTGAACTTAAAGTACTATCTAAAGCCTACAGTAGAGTCTGCAGTATGAGAGAATTAATTCAATTTCTCTGTAAAAACTATGACAGTGCTACATGGCTCCAAAATATTTCAGAGCCTTTTGCAATATCACTGTCACAAACTATTGTGCCAAATTCCCTCACAGCTACACCCGTAACACCAAATTGTTTCCAGAGGAATTGCCTATGTGTAAATGAGAAAGTAATTTGGCTTGATGTGTTGGCTCCAACTGAAGAACACAGAGGCAAAGGGCTCTTTCCCTTCTCCTTTTGAATCTTAAGGTTGATACTCTAATTATTTTCAATGGTGATTCAAACAGCAGAGCTACCTGGAGGAAAAGAAATTATAAGTGCTGATTCTATTTGTCTCAACTGCTAAAAAGAAAGACAAGGAACAAAAGAGCAATTGGTAGTCTGTTTTGTAGACAAATGGTGAAAAATAGGGACAAACAGTGGAATTCTAGACATTAATCTAGAGATGTTGGATATACTTTATACATTGCATATTGCTCTCAGTAAGTTTGACAGCTCCAGTACTGATGATTTCTAATTATTATACATTTTTTGTGTTACAACAGTGCTGAAAAAGCACAGCGTACATCCAAGTGTTGCAAATTTCCCTTTCCTTGATAGCAGATCAGTTTAGGGGGGAAGATAACACACCCAGTATTTCCCTGAACACCTTTGTTTGTTAAGCTGTTAGTTTAAGTAGAACCAAGCTTGTTTTGAACCAACCACTTAGTTAGTTACTCACACGTTCACTTCTAAGTACCTGGTTGGAGCGCGAGCTGGGATGACAACATCAATTGTCATAGAACCATAGAATACTTTGGGTTGGGAGAGACCTTTAAAGGTCATCTAGTCCAACCTCCCTGCAATGAGCAGGGACAGCTTCAACTAGATCAGGTTGCTCAGAGTCCTGTCCAGCCTGACCTGGAATGTTTCCAGTGATGGGACATCTTCCACCTCCCTGGGTAACGTGTTCCAGTGTTTCACCAGCCTCATTGCAAAAAATGTCTTCGTTATATCTAGTCTAAATCTACCCTCTTTTAGTTCAAAACCATTGCCTCTTGTCCTATCGCTACAAGCCCTAGTAAAATTGTATACTCTGAAGTGCATGGTTGTGCAGGAACACCAATAGTTTCTAGGCAAGAGTTTGGAAAGTTCCTCAGAGGATCCTTTTTGATTTTGCTTGCGGCAGATGCTATGCTCTTAGATGTGGTCCAAGTCTCACAACCCATTGTTGGTGATAGTGAGAGCTAATGGCCTTGTACAGCCCCAGCAAACTCTATGTTCCGCATTTGTTAGTTCTTGCAGGTTCAATAGGACTTCAAGTCTCTGGAGTTTGTCAGTCTTTGGGAAACTTTAGCATACTACCTTCTCACTACATCTTTTCCCTCTCTTCAGCCCACTGTTTTCTGGCAACTGTCTCTCCATCCAAACCTTTAGCTACCAGTAGACACCATTCACACAGAAGGGCTTTATTGACGCAGTCCCATTCTACTTCACTTAGGAAGGGACAGCTGCGAGTCTTTAAGAGACACCCACAGCTATGGGGTACTTTCTGCCTTCTGTTCCTAGTAGGAAATGCAATCAATCATTTGTGCTTGCAGGAGGAAATACTTTCCCAAAAACTAGTTCTGATTTACTCTCACACAAAAGTTTAAAGTTTAGGAAAAATCACATCTAGCCCCTCAGGTCTTTAGGTGCAAATCCCTTGTGACTGCTTTCACAGAGTATTTTGTTCGAAAGTGTTGCCTCTGTACAGACAGTACACTCTCAGATTGCTAGTTTCACCCAGATTAAATCTACAATTGACAATTGTATCTAGGTATTAAGCAAAAGTTAAGATCAGTCTTCTAGTCACAAATCTGCATAGAAGAGTATGGATAAAAGTTGCTACTCCTAACTTCAACAGTACGTATCTATTGACTTCATTGTCTGACAATTACTGTTTTCTTTGGTGTATTCCTACTCCTAATGCTGTGGAACAGTTTCATAGAGAGTTCCTGCCTTTCAGTAAACAGGTAATTTATTTGGGCAAGTCTATGACAGAAAACTATCTACCCTCCATTTTTCCTGGGAGAACCTGTGTCCTAACAGGTCATGCCACAAATTACTTGAAGTCTAAAATATCATACTTTCATAACTTGAAGAAAGATGGACTGTTTGTAACTTCAGAAGAGTGGTAAACCAAGAGAGTTTTGACCAAAGTCTCTTCTTTAGACTCACACTGAAAAGAGTACTATTTGCTTTCCTGCTGGAAGCTCTTTGCATTTGCTGGAGGGTCAGTGTGCATAGCAAGAAGTTGTTCTTTTATAGGCAGGCAATTTTCCTCATTAAGCTGTCTTGTAAGATGAAATCACATCCATTAGACTTGTCTAGCCCAGACATCTCTTCTTTGGAAAGAAAATTCGAGTACTAGTGAGATGGGGCAGGAGACTGCCACATACTCATACAGCAGACTGCAGCTGGCCTGTCCCAAAAAGGAGAACTCCCAGGGCTATAGAGTCCATGTGATCAGGCTTTGTTGGCTATGCAGTACCTTTCTACCTGGCACATAAATACGCAGTTTTAGCCTTCCTAATATTTCCCTTCTCAACAAGTCCTGAAACGACTCATTATCTAAGTTACAAAACACACAGCACTTTACCGAAGTCAAGGCTTTTTATGTTTTCTCAAATGGAATAAGTAGACATTAAGCTATTATGCCAATTAAGGGCTGTTTTAAGGAACCTGACTGAACTCACAGCTAGAGCAGAGCTGTGAAGCTCGTTCTGATTTGCATTCTTCATAATGGCACAGTTTGCCAAAGATCAGCTTGGACAAGACATCTTTCTGGACGATATAGCTATTCCTGCCAGATGTCCAGGAGAGAGTGAAGGAACTGGGAGACAAATCTGGAAGTGCTTTCTCTACTACATGGAAGCTACTAGTGATAAAGAAACACTCTTAACTTGTGAGTCTGAGAAAACTTCATGCGAGAAAAATAAGATCTTTTCATTTCTTGAGTTTGGTGGCTCAGAACAGGCAGAAGGGAACTGATGGAGATAAAGAAATCTTTTGCTAAAGGAAATATCAAAGTGTTTTTTCTGTTCTCTGCCCAATTGAGAGTTCACTATCAAAAAAAAAGTCATATATTTTCTGAGATGAGAACCATGCTAAGAAAAGAAAAAGATAAAGAGGGGAGAATTTCTCTCACAAAAAAAAAAGAGAAAGTGTATAACCAAGAAAAACAATGAAATGTCATTCATACACAAGTGAAAAAAAAAAAACACAAAACCTTCTAAGCTACTTTTATTTGTGATAAACTATAAAACATTACAGTGAAATAATGACAGGCTCCAGAACTAAGCTAAAACTTCTTAATGATAATAATGCTGTAAAACAACAGGAAGGAGAAGATACTGACACACAGATACAGGGCTGTTTCCTCCTTTCAGTGCTCTTTAATCTGGAGGAAAACTTTATCACTTTACTACTTTACATAACCATTTTCAGATCTGATCTTTCACTTCCTGTAATTGCAATATCATTACATACGATGGGCTTATTTCCTATCTTGACATCAGTGCAACTCAGAAGTAACTCCAGTCAATTGAATTACACTACCATAAACTCAGCTTGAGATCAGAATCCAGCCCTATTTCATTAGACAGATATTATAATACCTAGTATGTTAAGGAGTTTATTAAAAGCAGAATGTGGAAGACATAAGCATACAAAATGTTTTATAGGTTTTAAAGGTTTGTCTTAATCCCCATAATAATTTTCCGTACTCCCATTAGAATTCATTTTTCAATACCAGAATGACACACCATACTGTGAAAATAGATCTACTATCTCAATACTTTTTGCTTTTAAATAAGCCAATAAAAGTGGATAATTATTAAATCTCCAACAAACTTAGAAAACTGGTGACTCAACTGTCATGTGTCTGAGTTTACTTTGCAAGGGACTGGGTGATTAAAGGCACAGGAAATTCTGTCATCACTGACACCAATAGTCAGGCTCGGTGTCTTACAGTGAACTTACTTACTTATAGCACTGGCAATTATACATTTGGTTTCTTTTTTGTTTATATTCATGTATTGAGTGCAAAATGCCTCCACCCTTAATGTGAAGTAAGATTTGTATCTTCTGGTGACATTTCTTACATACACAGAGATGGAAAAAGGCTCAGCTGCGTCCTCTACTCCCCCTTTATGTTCATGGGCTCTTGCTATCCTGCAGACTTTTGTTTCCTTCTGAGTTCCAACCAAATTGAAGGTCAGAGGTACTGTATTTGCACAGATGGTGTTCTTCAAACTTCAGATGACCAAAACTGTTCAAAAGACAGAAAAGAAACCTAGCTATAAAAAAAATAAAATAACTACTGCCTGAAACGCCTTATGCTGTTTCAGAAATCCATTGCCTCATATGCGCCAAAGCTACTTCCTGTGTGTTTTGTCTTGTTCTCTGTCATTATAACAAGTAGACATGAGGTGTTTCTGACTTGGGAAGCAGACGCACCTACCTGAAGTTGATGGACTTAAGTAGCACTCAAGTTCTTGATTCTCAGCCATAAAGTTCTTGGGTTCTCCAGCAGCAGATTCTTAAACCTCTACCTTCATACATGCTCTCTCTTATAAGCACTTGCAGCTTAGTTGAGACCTGTGGGGGTAGCCATATCTAGCTCAGGTGATCAGTGTTGAAATGACTTTGATGTGGCATGCTGCCGCCTGGAATGTTGTCCATGAAAACAAACCAGGCTGTTTTTTTCAGTTCTTAGCTTCTAGGAAAAAAAATGTCATATTACTTTGAGTCAGTACCGTATTTATTTATTTATTTATTTATTTATTTATTTATTATCTTCTAGTCTTAATTCTTAAAAGTCACATGATATTTCTGTATGCATGCATCCCGAAAGGAACAAAAGGGACTAACTAGAGCCCTGTAACTGTGTATCTGCTCCGTTTATTGTTAGTAGAATATTTAGCCTTGAAGCAGGACCCGGACTCTACAACTTCATGCAATTCCTGTGGGCCCTAGAGTTAGGAGACAATTTTCAATATAATAGAGCTTGCACCAGTAAAAAACGGGGGAGACATCTATAAATATTTTTCATTCTTAGTATGGAGTAAAAAGCATATAACTGTGTGTGGCTATGGTGTTACAGGTATCAGGTTCAGTTTACAGGCAAAAAAAGCAAGGACTCCAAATTTAGTAGCATAAGGGCAACTGTCATAAAGTAAACCACCAAAATTTCAGCAATGCTTCTTAAAATGGTTCTCAAAGTTCTAGCTCCAGTTTCACAAGGTCATTAGAGGAGAGAAAGAATGCAGAAAGGCAGATTGGGGACTGTGTGGCAAGAACATGACGTTGAAGAATTCTGCCTACAGTATAGCTTTCAGTGTATACAAAAGAAATCTAAAACCAGACCCTCAGATATGGTGACTACAGCTGGACGTGTCTTCAAAGCAGAAGGCCAGAACAAAAGCTATGCAAAACTGATGAGAGAAGAATTAGTTGCTGAAGGAACCATTTGACTTTGCCAGCATTTCTGCCATATATAGAACTTGTGGAAAGAAGTTATCAAAAATAACTTCCCCCACCTGGGTAATAATTTTTTTTTCACTTACTTATTGTTAGGACCAGAGAGAAAAGTTATTCCTTTTTTATGTACCTCTGACTTGACTGAATAGTCTAAAATAATATGTCAAGCTTTTCAGGTACTGTTTGGTCAATTTTAGGTGCATTTAAAGTTCCATGAACAAAATGACAGTTCAAAAAGGCTTCCATATGAAACATCCTGCATGAAGTAGCAGACTAGTGAAAACGTCTTTTTTCCTTTACTCCTCCTCACCTGCAAGTACAGCAACTCTCTTTAGTATACTGCAGGGCAAGCAGCAAAGTTTGAAAATCAGAGGTAAGTTGCATGCAAACAAGTTCTTAATTCATTAAGAATTTATCATTCATTCTGATGGGTGAGAAAGGTGATTTTTTCCTACAATCAATGTATCTTTTTATACCATAGTATGTTAATGACCCTATTTACTTAAAAAGTAAAAGAATCTTTAACTTTTACTGGGAAAAAGCAAAGGAAATTGTCATCTGGGGTGCTTAAATATATAGCTACCTCTCTATAAAAAAGTGAACTGATGTTCAGAAATCTGAATCAGCTGCAAATTTCAGCCCAACCAACACCTTTGATTAGGGGGCAGCCATTAAAAAGCACACAGCATGGGCTACCTAACAGTCCTGTCACAAAGGAAAATACCTACCTGTCATGTGAACAGAGATGATTCCTCATGCAGAGTGAGGAAAGAGTTGTGAGGTCTGGAATCCTGAAAGCTGAATGTGCTTGGTACTTTTGCCCATCAACAAATAGAGCCTTACCTTTACACATCCTGTCATTTGAACATCTATGGCAGTGTTATTTGTGAAACACAAAACATCCGTATATAGTCAACTTTCTTAGAGCTTTATAGGTCCTTTTAATAAATTTACTTCTTCTATAATACCCAAAGTAGAAGTCACAAGACGTAGAGAATTGTCACAGTTCTTGATTGCACCAAACGTAAGGAACAGCAAAAAAGGGAGAGAAAAAGAGAAGACTTTTCCGTAATATCATTAATTAATCATTTAATAATTTAACATATCAGATGACGAACTAGCTACATATGTGTCAAAAGAGTGAATTTGGTAGACAAAAAAAATGAATAATACATATTTATAATAACATCAAGTTTCCCTATCCCCTGCTGTATGCCCTTATGCTTCCTAGTGATAATTGTCCTTATTCAAGATGCAGCTCAAGATGTGTGCTGTAACACACTCAGCTGGGCTTCTGGAGTGCACATTGTTCCCCCAATTTTTTTTTTTTATAAGTTCTTGATAACACAATGTTATGTTTCCAGATTGTGTCTCTATTTTTTTAAACAAACCCTCAATAAGTCACTGCAATTGGCATGAGAAGCTTTTTAAGGAGAAGCCTGTTTCCTATGCCAGAGAAAATGAAACAGTAAATTCCATCTTTTTTTACCAAGACTCTGTTAGACTGACTGTTACAATGAAGTTGTTGGTTTAGGGGGTTTTCTTTTCTCTTTTTTTTCTTGCTGCATTAATACATAAAGACCTTCATCTGCAAGCTATTCTGTGTAAGTTCAAGAGAACAGTTTGCAAGACAGCCTAAGCTACAGAGTTTGAACATAACTTATCTAAACCAGACAGATCCCTCTACATCCTCCGTACTTTGTAATCCAGTCACTTGGACGAAGAAGACACTTCCTGTGACAACATAGGCCATAATGCAGAGAAATATTATTAGGTAGATAGTTAGCAGGAATTAATAGTCAGTTTATGTTGCTTCTCTTGCCATAGTAAACTGTTAACAACAGGTTCTGGTTTCTTCATGTCCACGAACTTTAAGAGAGATGATTTTCTGACAGTTTTCTTCTCGCTTCCTAAAGTTTCTTTCCAAGTCTTCATGCCTGGAACTGAAAATTTAAAACAGTCTGTTCTCCTGATTCTTTCTTCTGTCACGCTTCCAACTGAACTTCTGTCTGAGCTGGCCAGTTCAAAATGGGTACTACAGATGTGAAGATGAAGCTATAAGAATACAGGAGTGCTTCCTCCGTTTCTTGAAAGACTCCCCCTTCTCATCCTGCACTACCAGAAGGATAACAAAGACTCATCACATGGAACAAAAATGCAAAGCAGGGAGACAAACTTGGGAATAGTTGGACAGAAAGTGAGGAGGGTTAAGGTAATTTCTGGAAAACGGGGGAAATGGCAGAGACATGAAAGTGAGTCCTGGGATGAATGAGATAATAGAAATATAATAAAATCTGGTAAGAATATCCCTGAGGGCAGATGTTCAGATCACATTTTTCAGGCACTGAAGGAGCAGACAGTCATTCAAAACTTTCTTCCATAATACACTTTAGAAAGCCAGTAATTCCCTTGAGAAGAAAGTGATATTTATCAGAGATAACAGTACCAGCACAGGCTACTTATTTATACAGTTCCATGGATATCAAGGAAGGCTTGAAGCTTTCAGGAGACTTTATGAACTAGAGTTCACTTCACACTGAAGTTCAGAGCAATCCCCTAGTTCTATTTTCCACTGCTTAGCCAGACCTTCAAGTCAAATTGTCAGGATGATTAAATCACCAAAAAGACCAGGCAAACCTCAATGTTATTTTTCATCCTTAAAGATTGCTATTCCCATGCTTACTCTGTTGTCATCCATTTTTTACTCTGTCTTTAGCAGTGACTTTGACTGGTCCCAAAAGCTCTGGACTTTTTTAGAATACACCTGGGAGAGTCCTGTTCAAGCCAGGGAAAATTATAAGTGGCTTTGAGAATAAAAGATCATAAAATCATAGAATATCCTGAGTTGGAAGGGACCCACAAGGATCATCAAGTCCAACTCCTGTCCCTGCATAGGACAACCCCAAAAATCACACCTTGGTTCAGCATGATGTTTCCCAGGTCTGCAGAAATCTGGATACTCTAGAAGGTGGGGGATATGATAGAAAAAGAAGAAGGAATTACCTAAAGATAACTGAATAATAAGCAAGTGAATGTTTTTTAATAGTCACTATTTTCTAATTGAGATTTCAGTGTGATTTCTGTCTGTACCTCCTATGGACTTGGACCTCGCAAGGGGTTGTACCCTGCTGTCTGTGTAGGTTTCACTTCAGAGCTCTCTGAGCCTGCATCTGGCTTCTGATAGACAACCAAAGAGGAAGAGTCTTCAAAGCTCAGCAGTGCAAATATCGTAATCCACTGATTCATCAGCGTCCTACAGCAGTTTCTCAATCTGTTCCTCATGGGACCTGCCAATCTCCTTCTCTCTTCTTGTTGCTCTCTCTGTGTCGTATTCCTAGACATACTCAAAGCTCTGATGGAAATGCTTTGAGATACTCAAACCTCCTCCTTCTAAAACTGAGTAACACAAACACCCACCTGTTCTATACTGCCTTTTAACACTAATATTCTGGCCTCACATCCCACTTAGAAAAATATTTTGAAGCCTGTCAGTCCAGGTGCCAGAGGAAACAAAAAAACTTCGGAGATCATGACACCATCCAGCCAATCCTTGGCAGAGAAACAAAAATTGTCAGAACTCTGCGGAGCTTTCCTGAACTTACTCTTTTTGTCAGTCATATCACCTGCACTTGAATACAAAATAACACAATCATAAACATCCACCCACCCTATATAAAGAATATAACACATTTCCCAATCACTTCTTTGGAGATCTAACATGTTTGCTTTTTGTACTTTTTAATTTTCTTTCTTCTTTCTCTGTCTTTATTTTGCCAACACACATCTCTATACATACGAAACAGTGCTCAGATCTTCTCTGCTCGCTACTGAGTCCATCTGGGAAGTCAGACCGAGTTTCACTACCTCCCCAGTGCGGTTCTGATCTCGGTGCTGGCTTCACAGTACTCATCTTTGTGCTGACAAGTTGGTGTCATGGCACAGAGCTCGGCTACTCTCTCAGTTCTCTCTTTCCTTTCTCACAAGCTTAGGCTTACTTAACTCTCTCACTCTTAGTAACTTGTTTTTTCCTAAATTCTCAGATAGCTATTAATCTGTTCCTTCATTAAGTCTCGTCGTAGTGATTTTGCAGTGATGGATTTTTCCCCAGTAGGGTGACATAACAGCACAGAACAGAAATACTTTCTTTTGCTTTCCATTATGTCTGTAGCCAATAGCTTAGTTAAGCTTTGAATATCCATGGAGAATTAGTCTTGCCTGACTCTTTCATTCTTACATGGTCGAGGCATTTAGTGTCACCTGTTTGTGAAATAGCACTGGCTATACAGTTCACCAGTTAGAGATTGATATTTAGGCTCACTGTTTAAAAAATGCAGTTCATGTTCCTGGTTTCAGATATTGTCGCCTAGACAGGCCAATCTAGATCTGTATCTTCCTTTCAGTAAAATAAAGTATATTATAAATTACTCTGTATAACTTTGTGAGAGTCTACTGGCATAAAATTAATGAGTTCATAACACATTTAAATCCATTTAAATCATAAAATAAAATTTAGTATGGAAGGACTTTTTTCCTCTTCCATGCAATGTAGCAAAACCAAAATCTCTCCCACAGATGCTAATTGGATGAACCACAGAATTACAAACACCGGTTCTTTAGCAGTTGTGGGTGAAATCTCATATTTTAAGTGTGGGAATATATTGCTGGCTTTCTTAATAATTAAGGAGTCATAATTTTTCAGCAGCTGTAGGAATGCACAGTGTAACTGCGATAAAGCAATTTAGCCTAGACTTTTCAAAATAGGATTAACACATGCCCTCCCCTTGGACACTGCTCACTACCATTTGAGCCTGCTAGTAGTTTATATGTATTAGCAGATGATCCTTGGAAGGAATGCAAATGAGCCTCATTAACTCCAGGAGACTGATGCGCTGGGCTGGGTGTTTAAGTGTCACAGAAACATTAAGAGCAAGGTTGTTTATTGTTGTTAATTAGGTGAGGAGTTGCAGCAAGTCACCGTTGATGGAGTTATCTCTAAACAGGATTGAAATGAGCCACACTCTATGTCCTCTGCTTTGTATTATTGGTGAGACAGCCTTCCAGAGTCACTACTTTCTGCTTTACTACAAGGACTGCTGCAGATGTTTTAAAATTATATTCAAGCATTTACAGTCTTTTGTTTTTCCAAACACTACTTTGAGCTGCAGATTTCTCAGTGAGACTATGGAAGGATAGAGGGTGTATACGCACTGGTTGGTTAGAATATCACTGAAGAACAATGCTATTTTCACTTTGCATACTATTTTCTATATAAATCCTTTGAAATATAACCTCCTTCACCCACGTGACAAAATTCTGGCAATCTTTTCTTTGTTAAGTTCTAGTTTTTCCATGTTTTAGAGAAGGGAAAGGAAAGCTGATAGGTCAGTACTGATTCAAGGAATAAGTGTTTGAAAAAACAGTTTGCACTTGCTGCGTAGAAACCAGCTGGGTGTCTATAGCTATATTCTTCAAGATTCCGCCAATATTGGACACTCCCTAGGCTGGAACGGCAAGAATTTTCTTGGCAGTTTTAAGAATTGTTGGCTCTGGCCTGGTTAGGATCTTCATGCAGGCATCACGATTGAGAGTAGCAAATTCATCTTTTCTAACTCTCACTGCCACCGTTGCAGACACCTTAACAGTTTAAAAGAGGAACCACCTAGACTGAATGCAGATGATGGGAGTAAGAAGAATGGAGTGAAACAAGTAATTGAGAAGAGGTGCTGGATACTGGGAACCAGAGAGTACAGCTGCCTCGACTGAGAAAACGATAGAAAGCAGCAAATGGCTGAGTGCCTTAGAGGAGTTTGTGACCAGACAAGGAGCTGAAGAAAAGGCTGGGAAAGAAGAATGAGACTCGGAGCTGATGGCAGGATAGGGGCCAGACATGATGATGGAAAAAGTGAGAGTTGTTGAGCAAAGAGAGCAGGACAGTCTGTTTAACACTGGTGAATTGGAAATTACATGACACCGATCTGATTTTGCCTTAAGGCAGCGTATAGGGCTTTGAATCATAGTTTAGGTCATAGAGGACCTAACTTGAAGTCCCAAGCTGCCTATAGCTTAATGGTCTTTCAGTTTCTGCTCTAAAGCATGTTCTGAAGCTCAAACTTGCTTTACACTCAAACTGTTTGGATGTACAGACACACCTGAGCAGCAAGTGAGACCTGGGATGTCAGGTGGAAGACATCTTAAGTTGGAAGGGACCCATAAGGATCATCTAGTCCAACTCCCTGCTCCTCGCAGGACTACCTAAAACTAAATCATATGACTAAAAGAGCATCATCCAGACGCTCCTTGAACTCTGACAGGGTTGGTGCTGTGACCACTTCCCTGGGGAGCCTGTCCCAGCGACTGACCACCCTCGCAGTGAAGAACCTTTTCCTAATGTCCAGTCTGAACTTCCCCTGGCGCAGCTTCATTCCATTTCCTCGTGTCCTATCGCTGGTCACCAGAGAGAGGAGATCAGCACCTCCCCCTCTGCTGCCCCCCTTGACGAAGCTGTAGTCTGTCACCTGCAACTTAATGGCCTACAACGTACCCATTTTGCTACATTCTACAAGTATGCCATTAGATGTTATTTTTACCACAGAACACTGGCTATATTCATTGAACATAATTGGTCAGAGTTGGGTAAAAAACCCCAGTTGTTGATAAGACTTATGCTCATTTGTTGTAGAACTAGGAATGTATGGAATAAAAGGAATACAATTAAAAGAATGGAAAATCTTTGAATCAGTACCTTCCTTGAGAAACAGGATCCTGTCCCTGCCTCTAGCAGAGAAATTCAGTGTGACTAGCAGCTAGTAGCTAGTAACTTTTCTCAGATAGTCACTAAGCATACATTCTTTATTTTCTGGGAATTTGGCTTGAGATTCCTGCATCTCATTTGCAGAAAGACTGAGCACACACAGCATCAAGTAAAATTATATTTTGAATATGTAAAATACAATGTAATGCTAGGCAATTAGGAAAAAAAAGAGACTTAGTTGTTTTAAATTGTTTTGCAATTATAATAGATAATAGTGATTACTAATAGATAATACTGATAATCCCTAAAAAGATATTATTTTAACCTCAGTTTTTACATGCCTCCATTTCTCACTTTTTATCACAATGAGGTGTTGGACAAATAAATTTATGAGTTAGCGAAGCATTCACCTATTATAGTGACGAGCACTACAGAAAAGTCTAGGAAGAAATTAAGTATTCTGTCTTCCAAGCACAGTTTGAATAGTATGCAGTAAATAAGATATGGGACCATGCATAGAACAAATGGAATAAAGCAGAATATTGAATAGCTGCTGACTAAGTAAGTGGCTTACATTCTGTACCTGAAATGAAGAAGAGGTCCTGTGGAAAAATAGAACGGGATCATATAATTAAATGCTGTACCATAGTGGATCCTCACTAGCATGTGAATTACGTTTCACTGGAGACATTAAATCTAGCATTTGTGAACATTTGAGTGCCTGACTCTGCAATTTAGTATTATTATTTTTATATGAGAGTTTTGATATATAATTAGTATATAGAATGTATTTATGGTCAGCGACCAGCAGTTATGCAGAACTATACATGTTAGAAAGTATGGCAATTCAAATTCTAGAAAACTATATTCATATACAAGGGTGCTATATTGTCAACAAAATGCCAGTGGAGTGATGAGAGATTCAAAACGATGCATAGGTGGAAATTTAAAGTAAACTTTCACTAAATAATACCCTCTACACTTACTGATGTCTGGATTTAAGTTTTGCACTGGCAAGACTTTCTCAAACACTACCCACAGACTCTGGGAAACTGGTAAATGTAGGAAGACAGGAGTTAAAGGCACCTTTGAAAATGAGATGTAGTCTCCTAAGTCACTTCAGCATTTTTGATATTTTCACAAGCTCCTTGGCCAAACCATGCAATACTGCTGATTTTAATTTTATGGAAGAACAGAGGAAAGCATGTGGAAAAGTCTCACCATCAGAGATGGAAGTGCCAATAGGGGGTCACTGCTAAATTTATCCCGCTGTTACTATTTTCCCTCTCAGAATTGACTTACACAAGGCATAAATTTGATTTATTGTGCTTGAAATCCAAGAGCAGAAGTATTCCAGTGAAATACTTTAGCCTCAGGTATATGGTTCCTAGCATTTTGCTTTTCTGTTTCAAAAGTAAGAGATCAGTTCCAGTGATTTAATTTCAATATGGGAGTAATTCTTACAGATCAGCAATTGCAATCTACAAAAAGTAAGCAAGAAAAATGGAGCTGCGACTTCAAGGGCTGCAATATGTGATTAGCAGACAAATTCAGCCCTGTGTAAAAAGAAGTACACACAGGTACTAGCCATGGGGGAGCACTAGATTAAAGGATGTGACTCAGGTCACAGAATAATTTATGCATAGGTAGATATGCTCTGTAGAAGGAAGTATTTCTTTATTCTCCAAATATTGGTATGGTGCAGACATCCTCTCCAATGCACTGGGATGGACTCTGAGGCAGGAAATAGGCCGCACTCCCACTTTGTTTTCAGAGCCCTTCAGCATGACTTGCTCAGTTACTTTTTGTTAAAACTGAGCAGATGGAGGAGAGATCTATATTCAGTCAACCTTCCCTTACATTTTCAGAAAATGAACATGTTCTGATTCACAATTATTTACAGCACGCTAACATCCAGTTGTACTTGGAGAGGTGTGTGTGCTCTTAAAGATTTCCTTTGTGCATTTATTTTTTTTTCATCACAGTCAATTTTCCTTTCTCAATATAATGCCGTTTTCAAGCCTTCTGGCCGCTGATGTTTGTCTCCGGTTGCCCCTCATCTACTTCCCACCGTTGAGTTGCTGTTCCCAAGGGCAGAACTACCACAAACAAATGTCAAGGGACAATGACTTTGAACTATAAGTACAGTTTCTGTATTGAAATTAAATACAGAGAGCTTAGTCCTGTTTCTGTTCAAGTCAGTGGAAGCCAGTGTCTTCATTTTTAACTGGATCAGACTTTGACTGGAGTACTAGAATACATGGGATTCTAAATTAAGGTTAGGGGTTGCATTGTATCTCCTGCCATGTAGGATTTTTCTTCACAAAAACTGGGGCACTGATTGAAAGAGGAAAACCAAAAATAATTGAATTTTGAAGCAGTGTCCTTCCGTATTTAATTTTAATTCTAAAAACATTGTAGTTGAATAAATGTTACAGAGACATTCCTAATCGCTGAGACAAAAAACAGAACCTCTCATGAAAATTATCTGCTCAGAAAGGAGGAGAAAAGCAATTTTACCAAGCCAAAAGGCAGAGCAAAGAGGTTGGCATAATATTTGGGATATAGGGCAGAGTCTTCTCATCATGCCATTTCTCCCTTCGCAAAAGAATTCCTCCTTTCTTTTTTAGTACTCTTTGGGGGGCCGGAAGGGGGGAGTAGTCTTTCTCATTGTTTATTAGATAGATAGACTTTTGTGTTCTGGTAAGTATAAGGTTCTGTTCCATTTGGCCAGCAGTTAGAGACATGCTACGATCTGTTATTTTTGTAGTTTTTTTAGGAAATTTGATCATCTAAGATCAATTCTTTTTCTTTGTAGTTCATATAGAGAGAGTATCCAATTTACATTAACATGTTTGGTTATATGACCTTAAAATTTATGTTTCAAATTCTCTTGCTCAGTAAAACCGAAATTCATGCAAAGACAGCAAAGGACAACAAAATGACGAAAAAAAGAAGACCCAGGTCATTTGAAAAATGATCTCTGGGAAATTGGTTGTTACAAGCAGTGCTTGGTCCTTAAACAAGATGAAAATAAACCTGAAAAAAAGAGCAGTTAATACTGCCAAATGAGTAGCTAAATGCAGTTAAATCATAATTAATGAATCATACCAAACAATTTATTACAACGATAGTATATTTGAAAAGTGCTGGCACCTGATGGACAAGGACTAGCACTGAAAAAATCAGTCATCTTGGAAATTAATGATTCATTATCTGTCAATCAGAATGGAAGTTGTTTTGCTTGAAAAGCTTTAATATGAAGGGTATGTTCACAGGTTTAGTCTGTGTTAAGATTTCAGTTATCATCTATCATTTTAATAAAATATAGATTAAAATACTAGTCATTTTTCTCAAAAACGTTGACAAGGAAGACTGAATAGTTTGACATTTAACCCCTGAACTTCTGTGTATCTTTAGGGTATGAATGCTACTTGGGTTTTTTTTTTTTTAATCAAAGCACTGGATCAAGCTGGTAATGGTGGCAAAGTTGAATGACTAGAACACCTGCAACTGTGGAGTAATAAATTGCATCTCCCAAAGCCTGTAGTTGTAAGATCAAACAGAACCAGAGGAGTAGTAACCAGTGTTCCAGGAGCAGTGGGACCAAGCGTGATGGGAAGCACCAAGCATGAATCAGGCACCAGAAAAAGAGAAGGGCTGATAATTTGTGGTTTCAAATCATCTTCTTTTCTTTGTCACTGGAGAATAAGAATACCTTTACTCTCTGTTTTAAAGGTGAAATTCCACTGAGCAGGGGAATAGTAGAATGATTTAGTGGCACGCTCTACTTCAGTTTCTCCCATTTCCCCTTAAAGAGACTCATTTTATTATTGTTGTAGACTCCAGGCTTGTTTGATCATTATGTAGTTCTTTTACCATCTCCAGAGGAATAAACGTCTGACAAGATACAGAAATGTCATGGCTTCCCGTTGGCAGTTGACAAATAAGTATAGGCTTCTAACATGAACTTTTTGCCAAACAACCATTTGAATTATCCTCCAAAGTTGGGGTTAAGTGCTTCTGATAATAATAAATAGTAAAGATCTGTAAGGATCCGTATAAAATTTAATCCAGCATCACCAAAATGGAGCACAAAATGACCATTCATGATTCTAGTCCATCTAGACTGACAGCTGTATTTATGCAGACTAGCACATACACATGGCTTTCTGAAGAGCTCTCAGCTCTGACCATGCAAACATGTCAATTTTATACAAGGTCATTTGGGTTCACAAATCTTTTTTGGGTTAGGAATTTTAATGGTCAACTGTTCAGAAAACCTACAATGTCCTTCACTAGAAAGAGCATAACATACCTCTGGACACAGTAAAAACATAAACAGTGGATAATACCAAATGAATATTGAAATAATTGGAGCTAGTTTTAGTCCTGAATGCTAAATTCTGATCAGTTTTTACCTTCTGCTTTCAGAAAATAACTGAGCTATTGAGGTTGTATTACTATCGCCATGGCTATTGATGTGACCAAACATTCACCAGTAGGATAACAACTGGGTATTTAATATGAATGAAGGACTCTAACATTCGGTGGTTGATCTGGCTCAGAGAGCACCTATATCTCATGCTGCTTTGCAAATGTATGCTCCATTAATATATCCCAGGTGGCTCCTTAAAATGAAATGGGGAGGAAAACAAACTGAAATCCTACAATGTTGATGTTATAAAATAAGAAGAAATGGTAGAATTAAGTCCCATGACCTTCCTGATGGTGTTGGATGATACTTATTATCACATACAGTTTGTTATAGTTCTTATTTAAACAAAGCCATTAGCTAGAAAGCCACAGAATTACAGAATTGCCACAACAGCATATGAAAATGGAAAATGTTGTTTATCATCTGCTTTAATTACAACAGTTTGTTCTTTTCTCAGAAATTTTATGAACTATTTACTGAGCTTGCAATTTAACATATACCTGTCAAGGACTTACAAATAACATATAAAAAAACCAATACGAAACATTGCATACTACAAAGGTTAGCAAAAAAATGGTTTAGTGCCTACCAGGAAAGTTCACCTGACCTAGCCTTTTAGTTACTTCACTCAGGAAATAGCCTAAGAAAATAGATGGGCTTCAGAGTAGTTCTCAAGAGCCGACAGTCACAGGTTCTGTCAGTCCAAAGGGAGAAGTGAATTGTATTGTACTGCGCTTTCTGTCAACAATACTCAGTTTTAAGACATACAAATTTAGGAACTGTACTTAAAAGCCCCGTTATTAAATCACAGACTTTACAATGGCTGCTTAGGAAGGAAAAGGTACCTTAAGAACACACCTTCCAAATTAAAGGATAGATTATAAATCCAAAACAATATGTTGATCACACTGTGAAGAGAAGTTGAGGTAGGTAAATGTTAGTTAAATATAAATTACAGAAACTGAACAGTTATGCGAAGATCTATAAATCTCTGAGCTTCTTCATAGCTCATATATCAAAATAAATAAACTTCGTCACTTATTTGGTCTATTGTTTCAAACAAATCCGGAGGTACCATGAATTGAATTGTCATTTCTCATTTCCATCATTTATCATGTCTTAACTGTAAATTATTCCCTTCATTTTTGAAGCCTCCATCATAGGAGAAATTTCTTTTGATCATCTTTCTGTTCTGCTACAAATTTTGAAGGCTTCCATTAGATCATGTCAAAGTTGCTTTATTTCCTGGGTGAATTTATGTAATAGGCAGAAAACTATATGAATTCTGATATAAAATAAAGAAAGATACTAACCTAATCCTTTAGGAATCCTCAAGCAAAACAAAAAAGTGACAAGTGTCACGCTTCAGTCTGATCACCTTAAACTGTGAAAGTCTCATCTTTGCAGTCAGTAAAAAAAGCAAAATATTCTATATAGAAATAAGAAAAAAATCAAATGGAAAATTCTTTGCTACTAATCTGTCAAGTGTCTGCTCTACATGTGGATTCTACTGAGCAAGACCAATGCTGTCAGTTTTAACTACAGTAACTTGTCATATTCCTCCCATAAACAAAATGATGGGAAGAAAGGAGTAATTTTTTAATGCAAAACTGTTTGTCTGGATTGTATCTAGACTGGTAGAGTGTGATATCTCTCATTGCTGAGGTCAGTTTGCTGGTAGCGTCTGTGATACAGCAGAATATAAAGGTTTTGTTTGTATGCATGGCTGTGACCTGTAGCTATGCACGGTGTCAGTTTCCTGTCCCAATCCTTGGCTGCATCCCTGCCAACACCATTTATGCCAAGGGATCATCTTGTCTTGTGTGCTTCAGCATTAATTTAAAAAAAAAAGTAAAATTCAAAACAAGCACGCAGTACCCATTACAGAAACACTGGTACCACTGTTAGCTGTGGGAATGATGGCTTGTCACAGTAGACAGAAACATCTCGCCTGCATGTATGGCATTCTCCTCCAAACAGGTGTGCACGTCATACGATTTATTTCTGTGGATGTGAGACTGACATTAATAAACTATGAGCTTCTCTTCTTATCATAACCCTTGCTTGGATGTAATCCTCTGAACTGTTACCCCTTGTGCCAATGTGCCTTTCCGCTGTGAAGAATTGTTTCATTTTGGTAAAGGCAGGATAACGTTGATCGTCACATGAAAGCTCAGAATGGTGTATTTAGAGACCTCTTACTTGCGACAAAATTTTTGCAAGGACTAGAATAAACTGACAAGGTAAATCATTAATCCTTACACTGTTTTTCTTGCTGAGCACAATAATCTGGTGGTTGCTGACACTTTTACATAGTCAGGTTTGACAGAATATGAACAAAGTACTTCCTTTTCAATTGAGATATGATTCCCTTTCCCCAGAAAACAGGAATTTGGCATTCAGATGTGCCTTGCATTTAAACTTCAGAACAATACCTACAAAGGCTGTATTAACCTGGAATAGGTGTAATCCACAACTTCTGAAACGCTTTGGCTGAATGAATATCTTCCTGTAATCCGCACAGCAGAGAACCTTCCCCACATAACTGGCTCAGCTAATGCCCTGTTCTGGGGTCAAGACTGTTGAAAATGTAAGCATTAGCTAATTGAATTGCTCGCTCATCAGATGGCTCACCATAAGCTATAAATAATGCTCTTGCATTATTCTTCTGTCTCATAGGTCTAGTCAGTGTCAGTCATGTTAATGATGGGGTTTTTTGCTTTCACTTAGCATGTATATTGTCTGAATAATTTCCTGGTTTACAGGTTTAATAGTTTTCTTCTTCTTTTCTTTTTCTTCCTGAATTAGTCCTAAATCTGAGTAGTTGGGATATTTCATGGACCATGTGTTTCAAGATTGATAGTGGAACCCACTTTAATCTTATATCTCCTAGGAAGCTGCCTCTGTACATAAAATACTACTTTTTATTTTATTTATTAGATTGTATATCTTAGGGGATTCAGCAGGAACTAGAACAAGGATGATTACAAATTACTTTGCAAGCTAGTTACTAAACAAGAGCAAGACAAAGCACTTGTACTTTTTTATTCACATTTATCCAACAATGAATTTTTTGCTTTCCCGCTGGATGGGAAATAATTAACTTTCTGTTCCAAGGAAAACATTTGTGGTCAGTTTAAATTCTTATACACAGTGTGAGATTTAGGCTTAACCTGGTGACATTTCTCCTCCCTGTTTCTTTCTGTAACACCTGTTGCTGATCTTGCTGTCATGTGGGAGACTGCTTCCATGGAAACACCCTGTGCACTGCATGGTGGCTGCTTTTGATTTAATGCATTTTTCATAAAAGAATTTTTTTCTTCATTTTTATGATGAATCTGTCATGTTTCTGGATATTCCTGTAGTATGTATATTCTCCCACTCTTGTTCAGAAATACTGAGTTTATTACACATTTGCACACCGATTTGTGTGATTCCCTGAGGGTTGTTGATGTGACTTTGCTATCAGTTCAGGTCACAGATACTAGGTCTCTACTTGATCTTATGCAGTATGCACTGTGCAGCTCATCCAGGTCTGTTTAAAGTACCTACAGATTCACCACTGCATGGATCTACAGCAAGTTACTTGCATTTGCACTTCAGTTAAATGCAGCATTTGAAAGATGGGAAAGAGTGGTTACAAACTTTAGGACTTGAAGTGGGACAAAAAAAGATAAAAAGTAGTTTTTCAAGTGCCGAATTATTGAGGGACCCAATGGTTTTCTAGGGAATTCTGTGATTCATTGCAGGCTCTGAATTTGTTTACATCTGGAGAAGAATGAAAATGGGTCACATAAGGAGAGCACCCAGGGTCAGGGTGATAGAGAAGATATAGGTGAAAATCCAAGGAGTCTAAATGGATGCTGGTTACACTATGAATAGTAGAGTGATTACCAGAATGCCAATGTACCTTCTCTTCACAACCAAGTATAAGAGGCTAGAAATTGAGAATTTTTTCTGCTAACATCTCATATGTCTGCATTTGTAGTATTTAATGCGACACATATATAGGCTCCTCAGTTCCAGAAAGAAAATGCTTCCCAACAGCAGAAGAGATCTTGTACACCATGTGTCCATGGATATGATAATTGGCAATTGATCAAATTGTCATCCTTCCTGTTGCATGGTACCAGAAGTCATGGTAATCTGGTGATAGCATTTGTAAATATAATATATGTGGTTACTAAGTTATACCACTTTTAACAGCATATGGGGTTTTGGGGATAGCAAACCAGGCTTTGGTGTCAACAAAGCTTTCTGAAGTGATTACCTTTTTAAAGACAGCAGCAGATTAAGAAAAAAATAAAAGCAACAAACCAAAACCCGCAACATTTTTAAAAAAGCAATCATGGTATTCACAAACTAAAGAAAGAGTAATACCAATACTGAGGTCCCTAATTTTTCTTGAGTTACACCGTATAGATGTTGTATACACATACAAACAAGCAGAAATATCATAGAATCATGGAATGGTTTGGGTTGAAAGGGACCTTTAAAGATCATCTAGTCCAACCCCCCTGCCACGTATGGAAATTGTCATTTAAATTGTGAAGTAAAAGAGTCAGAAGTTGGAAAATGCCAGAACAAGTTTGCTCACGTAGCCAGCTTTACCTGCATGTGAAAAAGCTGGCAGTTACTAATTAGCATTCAGTAGAAGCTGAGCATTCCCATTTAGCTAATTTAACAATACTAAAGATTGAATTATTTTTTCAAAACAGCTGATTAGCACTGGTACAGTGCTCTTAAAGGCAGGTCAGTCATGAGGAAGTACTTTCCTACACATATCAGCACTTTCAGACATGGATTCATGACCCGTTTCTTAGACTTTTGTTGTATGCAGCGTGGACTTTGTAGAGATTTATCACGTACACATTAAACGCCTGAGCAATCTTTACCCTTGTAACCAGCACCTCTTGTTCTCACCCCATTCCTACTGGAGGTCGCCTGTAAAGTACAGCAGCTTATCCTCTTACATTCTCTCTCTTTCTCTGGTGTTTAGGGAACAGTATCTTTCCCACTCTGTGAATCCTTTTGGTTTGTGGAGTTCTAGTTAACCGCCTATACATAAGTGAAGGTAATCTATTAAGAGTGTTAAGGGAAGTGTTAGCTTTGGTCACTGAAAGTGGAACAGAGGTATAGAATATAAGAACACAGGACTCTAAGGGAGAACATACTGTTTACAGGCTGCTTATCATTGTGGTTCTTTCGGCAGAGCATTGCTTGACTTCTATGGCTACATGCTCTGCAGTGGTCATACTGCACTTATCCACAGCAATTTGTCCAAATTATGCTCATGCTCCTTACTGGCTTTTCTGGATGCACACACAACGGAAATGGGATCATTTGCATCCCACCCAGCTATTCTAGCCTTACAATGCTTATGAAAGGAGAGCTTCTAAGAGTGAAAAGGTGGTTTACTGTTTATTAAGGATATGTACAAAGGAGATCCAAGCACCCTGAAACATGGAGGTCACACAGATCCAGACACAGTCATTGCAGCTGGTGGCTCTCTCTAAAATGAACCAGAGGTAGAACTTCACATTCCAGCATTTCTGAACTGTAAGAGTCTTTCTTTGGGGCAGGACTGAGGTATAGATTGCTGGACAATCTTGCTCTTCTTTGTCTACCTAATGATGACAAAGTTATAATTAATGGTAGGTATGGTAACAGGAGACATCTGACTTCGAACAGCTGACCAGTCTTAAGTAACAACACAACAAGTTTGAGCTAAATTCTCTGACCTGACCTGGATCCTTGCACCAGCATGAGGGTGACGAGTAGTGGAGCAGTGAAGCCCCTAGCTGCGAGGAAGCCAACAGGAGCAGCTCTGGCACTACTGCAACTGGAGCATTCTCCATAGGAGTCCCTGAGCTGCGTGTGCCCTGCTGTGGCTGCCCACAGGCAGCAAATAGTGTCTTGGGAACTGTTCCTAGTCAAGCCCTAGCCAAGTCCTTTTGGACTTGTTTAGGACTGTTTTCAGCTTTAATCTGCTTTGGGCTTGGGGCAAAAATGGAACTGGTCTCAGAAGGCAGAAAGTCGTAACAGAGTCCGTGACAGCTCCTTACTTCGTGCTTCGGTACAAACACTCTTGTCTCTTGACTTTAAAATAAACTGACAAGAGATGATCTGCTTAAAGTGCCACACATTTCTGCTGGCAGCAGTGGTGTGCGACTAGTCAAGTGCTTTTCTTCTGGCTATTTCTCATTGCTGAAAATCTGCAGGGGGAGTAATTAGAAAAAAATTGTCAACACGAATGATGTTTAAGGCCCCTGCTAATAGCTCACTCATCCCATCTGCTTAAGAAAACCATCCCTCCAGTAAATTCATTTTTAATTTGAAGAGGATCCCTGGTTCAGTCACACCACAGTCATTTTTAATTATGTTACTGAGACTGTGTAGGGTTTTTCTTGCCCTTCTGGGCTGGTGCTCCATTTCTTCACCAGTGCTGCCTCTCCGAGACTCTACATTAGGAAGACGGAGCCTCAAAACACAATACACAAAGCAGACCCGCTACCTTTTTTTTAATGGAGGGTGGGGTTTTTTCTAAAAATAAACTCATCCACTTCCCTTATTTCCCAACTGTCACACAGAGACACTTTTAGCATCTGTTGGTATTAGGAAGCTATAAATAGGGATGTCTAGGGAACAAAACAGGGAAAGAGCTTTTTGCCCTCCCCCTTTGAAATAGATGGGAATAAAAAGCATATTTGAAGGAAGAGAGTAAAGGAAGGAATGATGAATATGTATGTGCACATTTTCTTCTAAATAAAGATAGCAAGTAATCAGTTAGAGATACATTGCTACTGTACTTTAAAAAAAAAGAAAAGTGATTCCTACCAGACTCCAGCAGTCTCAACAGATATTTGGATCCCACCAAGCATTTTGCATGGGTATTTATTGGAAAAAAAAACGTGCACAAACTAAGAAATTTTAAATGTTCTCCTGCCTACCTTCAGCTTCAGCATTCTGTGTGGATTAGACAGTTGTACACGGACAGCATATTTGCACTAGGCTTTTGCTGATTAGATGGTCAACAGTAGCATTCACACAGCTAGCTCTCTCCTGTAGCAGTCCAAAGAGTATTCTCCACCACGATGACAACCTGCTGTGCAATAAAGTCTGCTTCATGGGAGTATCTCATCGGTGTGACTGATGATCCCTATGTGTAACAGCATATTTCTATTGGAGCGCTATGGGAAATGCAATAGAAGACAATCAAAAGCATCTGGATATAAGGGATTAATGGGGACAAGGAGACAATCACCATCTCAGATTCAATGGTTCCTTTCAACTTATCATGCGATTGGTCATTTCTTGCCTGGCTATTGTTGTTTCCCAGATACTACCTTGTGCTGCTTCACCAATGGCTGCAAAAATGCGGAGATTTGTGGAGTGGTAGTTAAGATCTCCACAAGAGAGACGGTACTAGCTTTGCATATCAGCCACCACACAACGAAGGATATTCTTAGTGCCATGATCAGCAGCATATGCCCCCTATGCTGCAGCAGTGAAAGGAGGAGGATGCTGAGTGGCCATTTGGTATTGACTTGGCTTCCTTGGTGCGGTACTTTTTACGTGTTTGGTTAGTAGGGAATGTTACAAGCTGGACGTGTCACATCATAGCCTTGTAAACTGTGAGCAACTTTCTCCCCCTTCATTGTCACTTTCTGTCTCCACTGGTTGAATTAAAAGGAAATGGTCATCTTGCTCAGTTTTCTAAAAGTTTGTTTATAGATGCCTTGTCTGAAGAAAGGGTCTTTATTAGTCCTTGGTTTGGATCCTGGAAAATAATTTAATTGAATTTCAAGAATTGAACTGAGACAAAATGCTAAAGAAGGGTGCAATTGAAAGACTGAAAGGTATTATAGTTCTAGGACAAGACTCCAGGCTGTTGAACAGTTCTTTATGCAGTGAACAATTTTATCCAGGAGAAAAAGGAAGAGAATCTCACCAAGGGTTCACCAGCAGTACACAGATTTTCAATAGAAGAGTCATAAGTGATACGTGGTCAGAGATGCCTCTAAGCTCCTTTTGGTAAGAGAAGAACTGGTTTTATTATCTTAAGCCTCTACCTTATTAAAACTTGGTTGTGATATTTTCTTTATATTTTGCATTGTGTTTCAGGAAATATCTTGTGACTATGGTTATGAATATGAAATTAATATTTCATGATATATTATAGAGTATTACGATTTTTAATAAAACTTGAAGCTTATTTATGCAAAGGAAGTATGCTTCCATATTGTGGGATGCGTGTTCGTCTGGAAGTTTTTAATAAAATATTACTAAAAACATACAGATCACATTTCAACAAAACTAGTACTTTATGTAAAAGCGCAAATAAGATCTCATTACTGTAGATAGTTTTGCAGAAGTGCAGGCAGGTGAAACAACAAGGTGAGAAGAGCACACTAGCCAAGATTTTAAAAATGTATTTATTACCTAGAAGCATAAGTGCTCACACCTTTTTCCTTGTAGTTTAAAGTCGTATAGAACTGTGCACTTACTGTCCGTCTGCTTTCCTGGCATCTTCTGGGTTGGACCCCCGCTTTGGTCTGTGCATTCAGAGCTGCTGTTCTCTTTACCTTACACTGTGGTCTGTGGAGGAAGGGAATTGTGAGCCACTGGGACCAACAGGCAGAGTTACGAGATGTTGGTGCAGGACATAACCTCCAGATTGTGACAAGATTCTGCCTCATCAGCTCCTGTGTCAGGATGAGGCCCTGCTTACTCTGCTTCTTAGTTCAGAAGAGCGCTGTATAATCCTGGCCACCTTAGTCTGGCAGTTCTCCAAACAAGCCCTCCTTTCCTATCTGACCCCTCAAAGAGGTTGATAAAGACCCTCCTCTCACAGGCTATGCTTCGTTCAAAGCCCATGGGAGAACAGAAAAGCAGATTTTTTTCTTGCTTCCTATGATATCGAACACAAAATATTTTCCCTATAGTTTGGAGATGCTAGAATCCATAGACTTCCCACTATTAGAAGATCATGGAGGAGGTTACTTCTATGATGGGTGGCCTGGTTTTTTGTTGTGATTGCTGATTAAGAGGGTTCAACACTTTGAAAGTTGCAGGGCTAGACAGTGGCTAGATTTTCTGGATAAAAACTGAACAACAAGACAGAAGGGCATGAACTACCAGAGCAGAATATGATCTAGGGCATTATAAAGATTATTAGAACATGACAGAAGAGCAATTGTGGTGATAAAGCATGCATTGAAGAGGATGTGCTGCTTTGGAAACAGAGAAATGGAAGTTAAAGCAGTAGGTTAACACATATATTTATAGATGGGCTATTAAGAGTTAGGAAGGAAGGCACAATAGAACTGAGCTGGCTGAAATAGAAAGCATCAAATTATTTTTTGGGGGAGGCTTAGTAAAAACATTTCTACTAGAATAATACTGGGAGTCTGGTACAAATTGCTGTGTCAAATTTGGAAATTAATAGAGATTTCTCTAAAGATGTAGAGGAATAAATACTAATAGTAGTTGATTTGTGAGAAGCAGACTGGAGAATAAGTTCTGCTGGCAATGGTAGAGCCTAGATACTCCTCAGTGGTACAGGTGATAGGCTTTGAGGTTTTTTTCTTTTCTTTTATCAAATAGTGGCTGAACTGAAAAATTGTGATGTTAGTTCAGACAGGTTGGTACAAGTGACAAGGAGGTGGGAGAAGACTAGGTCACGGAAAATAGTTATGGCTTGATTCAGTTTAAACTGAAGTTAAGTTAATGTGAGTCAGATTAAACTAAAGGTGGGGACAAATTTGAATAAATCTGTGAGTAAAGTTCCATATTTCAAAAGGGTGAACTCAGAAATACTTAAGGAAATAGCTAGTAAAGTCAGCTGTACTGGGGAGCTGGATATGGAAAGGTTTGAATTTCTTTAAACCAGAAATGCTAAAAATATCAGTAAACTGTATGCAACCAGTATGAAAGAGCTCTAGACTAGATATATGAATAAGCTCAAAATCATATTAGCAGCTAGCCAAGACTGGACTAAAGAACATATTAGCCCTCTTTCACACAATTTGCCTGAGCTACAAGCTGAACTCAACCAAAAGTCCTTCTCAAAATGGGATTACCTGCAGCACATAATACAAGTCTGTCTGGTGTCGTTTCTAGAGGTGCTTGAAAACTCTTGTAAATATCAAATGCTACAAAGTTACAGAAGGCCTCAGTGGTAACAGTCTAATGCTAACAACCTTATTAAAGTTCAAGCCCTATGGCTAGCGGAAGTCATCGAGTTTTGCAGCAGTTTAGATGTTTAACATCCATTTGGGTAACTAGCTATTAATAAATTTAAATGCTGGCATACACAAGTCATAAAAATTGGCAGTCAGGGAAAATACAAGAAAATTGCAGAGACAATACAATATAATTTTACAGTAAAATGTAATTTTACTGGGTCATAATTCACAGAAATTATTGTTACACAGCATTGTGAGCAAGCATTATAGCACCAGAACATCTAAGTTCTGTTTTTCATATTGTTATGGACCTATTCTCTGGCTTCTGGCATAATTTATCCCTTTGTTGAACCTTATTTTCCCTTTCTGGATGATAGACATGATGCTATGATTCTTCACATAGGATGGTGGACAATTTGACCAGAAGAAACTGACAAAATAAAATAACGGTGAGAACTAGAGCATTGTGCTTTGAATGAGACGGAGACCTTTGTAACTTAAGAAAACACTGAGTTGCCCATTGCATGTCTTCAGAATATGTTAAACATTACGCATGAAAATGTTCATGCCCTGTCAAAAGGATGGAGGTTTTTGGATTTTGTAAAAGGATGAAGTGTTCGGAGTTAGACAAGTAGAATGAAATGTTGAAACTTTTAGCAGTATGGCTTCAGCTTTTCCTCCATTAGAAAGACTAGCACCAAAGCTCTGCAACAAGGTCTAGTATCAATACTCAG
Organism: Platalea leucorodia; assembly: GCF_965183815.1. Classification (NCBI taxonomy): domain Eukaryota; kingdom Metazoa; phylum Chordata; class Aves; order Pelecaniformes; family Threskiornithidae; genus Platalea; species Platalea leucorodia. The sequence goes on from NC_138823.1 coordinate 109,433,793, forward strand.
AAAATGTGGATAAAGTGAAGAGAGAAAATAGACAAAAGAATGAATGCCTTATAGTCTGGAGAAGCCGTTTGTAAGGAAAGCCTAAAGGATGTTTTCCTTAGTAAACAACCTATTAAGACGTAACTTTCTAGGCTATACATATGTTCCTGTGTGTCATCAAAACACACAGAATATGTCTGCCAATTCCACCTTTCTGGTTTTACCTTTTAATGTTTTTTAAAATTATTTTATGTAGTAGGCTGTTTGATCCTCACTTATTCAGACAGCCCATTATACAGCCACTGCAAACCAGTTATTACACAAGACAATTCTTTAATCTTTCTTCCTATATAGAAAAACATAAAATAATACACAGTAACTAAAACTGGAAAATCAACTTACACATATTAGAAACATAGAACAATTTTGGTTTGTTTTTTTTCATAATAAGGGTAACTATCCATCAGAAATCTTAACTCAAGATAAGGAACACTGAATTATTACTGAATAACTGTATAATAGACATACTGTACCACAACCAGAAATGTGGGGGCTTGAAGCAGGAACCTCTGTGGCCATTGTGATGCAGAAAGCTATGTTAAATTATTGCAATACTCCTTCATGTCTGTGATTCTGTATATGTCGACCATGACAGCAGGCACAACAGAACCCTATGTACCCCTCAGGGAAGATGAGCCATTTTGCAATACTGCTCTCCGGGATCTTCCACAAAGGAAAAGCAGAGGTGTAGAGGAGTACTTCTGTCCATTCTTTCCTGCGAGGGTCTGCGGGTATGTTCACAGTAGTTGCTGCTTTTCCCCCTATTTAGGGGCAAAATCCCTTCCTTCTTTTGTATGAGAAAGATGGATTCCTCTGTGAAAAAAGGTCCTTTTAAACACTTAAAAGAGAACCACAAGGACCCACTGGTGTGCAAATGAGGAGGAAAGAAATAATACAGGAAAGATAATGCTAAGAAGAAAGGGTAGGGCTAAGAACTCGAGGTTTAGGTAAGGACTCCGAAGAGAGATTGTAGGGGGAAAAAAGGCTGTAACAGAAGATGGCAGAAGTCCTTAAAGTTGCTGTGACACAAGGAGCAATTGTAAATATGTCTGATAATTGGCTCAAGATAGCTTTGTTATAGAATCTGAAAACTGCCAATGATTAAAATCAGTAGGATTCTAATTGCCCATTTAAAATTTGTATCAATACAGTAAATGAACTCCTAAATGCCTGAAGATGCCTTTTTTTTATTTTTTCTTCTTTTCAGGGTTATAAAAATAACTGTTCAAAAATAGCATTGATGGATCTGGCTCATAGGTATGTTCTTTACTGTTGTAACTATGGCCAGCTGCTTGACTAAAATTGACACTGATTTATTAATTTACCAGATCAGAGGAAGGTCAGTAATAACTTGTCCTCTTCCTCCTTAGTATTATCTTTAAGTCCACGGTCAGGTCTCACAGAGATTTTCACTACATTAACTATACATTATGGTCTTGGTAAGAAATCCATTTGAGTCTGCTAGAGATGTTTCACTGATTACTGTTGGATCAGGCTGAGCTGGACTTTGCAGAGACGTCATTTGGCATCTGTCCATACCACAAGCCATGCTGTGCTGTATTCTTTGAAAGTATTCTGAATGTTTCTTGAGCACAAGAATGTCTAAATCCACAGAATTTATCTAAGAAAGGGCATTCTTGGAAAAGTTTTGTAGATGGAAATACTAGAAACGTTTTCCAAATAAAATATTATGTATCTGTAGATTCCACAAAAAGAAGGCATGAAGCCCCTCCTTGTATTAGAATATGAACACTTTCCCAGTATTTAACCACTCCACCATGAAATTGGCTAACTGCAGCTAAACGCATTTTTATCATGTGTTGAACAACAAAATTCCAAAAAGAAAGGGTATAGCCAATCAATCACCTGCTTAAATGTGTAGGTATTTTCTATTAGATGTTGATGTTACATGCCAGGACGTGCAAGAAATGCTGTCATGGAATGCAGGTGTGCATTTCTGTAACATGAACAGACATACACCTGCTACCTGATGACAGAAACATGCATTTTGGTCTCATTATGAATGTGTCATTCCCAAACCAGTAACAGGAAAAGGGCTGCAGAACCTTTGGGAAAAAAAGTGGCAAGTAGCTTGGCTCCCAGAACAATTAATTTGCTCCATGATTTCCTCTTGAACCATAAAAGATCATCTCAGAAAAAAAATAATAGCATTTTGGCTGAGACAGGGTGAATTGTAGCAAAATAGATTTGTTTCCGAAGCACCAGGTTTGGGCAGTCCTCTACTTAGAATGATCCAGGAACATCCATACTATATTGAACAGTATTAGACATAATGATTGCTATGTTTGTGGAGCTGAATATATGCAACTGGAGCAACTTGTAGCAAGTGTCTAGTGAATGTAACTTCTTCCCAGAAACTAACAGTAACAGTACTGACACATAAATGAGTCCTAGATAGAAATAGAAAAAGAGAGACAGAAGACAAGTATGACAACGTTCTTTCTGCAATATGTTATGTTGCACATAACAGCAACAGCATCTCAGGTGTAGTAATCCCTCTGTGTGTTTCTTCTGAATTCATATTCACTTCTCAAATCAGTTCAAAACTTTTCAGCTCATTCTCAAATATAACCAAAATCAGAACCTTAACAAACATTGGTAGCACAGCAATAACTCTTCAACAGGTGAGGATACCTAGACTTGGATTTTTTTCTCAATGTGTGACTCTCATCTTCACACCGGTAGCATCTTCACTGACAATTTGCTGATACTTTGAGAGAACAGGTTTCAAGAATACTTCCTGCAAAAGCAGCAAACAGTTGCTTAAAAACAGTCCCTGGATGTGTGCTACTAGCGTGCCATATTAGCATGCCATGATCTTGACAGATTTTCATGACTCCTTTTGGTTTGTGTGTTGGTAGAACCATAACTGATAATTCTATAAATGTGACCAATTCAAGAACTCATTATTCTATGCACAAGCTCAGTATAGTTCTCTGTTGGTGTGGTACACTGAAGGTGCAGTTCTGTCTTTCTTGAGAATTGGTTCAGCTGTTGGATCCAGGTGAACTAACACTGATCATTTTTTATAAGCTCCCAGTTTTTCAGGAAACACTTGAAAGAACTCACTGACAATGTTTCTTAGTTACTCTTCCCTGATGACAGATGCCAAGGAAACTGATTCCCAACAGCATAAATGAGTTAATAGGATAATTCAGGCTGGGAACGATAGCTAGAGGTCATGTAGTCCAGCCCCCACTCAAAGCAGAGTGATCTCCAAGGTTTACATCATACTCCCCAGGATATCGTCCAATCCAATTTTCGTTGATTATATCTTCAGAAATGGAGATTGATACTTTATTAGCCTATTTTAATGTCTCCTTCTGATGACTGATATACCAATAAGAATCAATCTTTCTGAGAAGAATCCACAGAAAATGTTCACCTCACATTTATGCCAGTGTTCGTGTCAGAGCAGACTTGATAATTTATGAAAATAAGGCAATGGAATGTGTCTCTTCAGAGGTGATCTCAGTTCACTTCCATTTCATTCTCATGCACACTTATTACCATTGTAATGAGCATTTCAGAGATCCTTAAGACTCCTTGGATGTGATAACACTTCTTTACTCCTTGTCAAAGGAAGCACTGATGCCCACAAATGAGAATCTTGGACATAATATGCTTCATACTGTCAACCTTTGATGACCAAACTGACGCATTGCAGCTCTTCTTTTCGCAGAAATAACATTTATCATCTTTCAATCTCTATAGGGACCACTATATGGTCTGACTAGAAATTTGGACAACTGATCTTGTCTGTTAATGTTGTTGTGGTTGAGTTCCTGATTGTATTGACAGCAATCATCTTTCTAATCATGAAAGCCAGCATTTAGATTAATTGCTGTAATACGGCTTTTCTTAGCATGTAGTGATTCTGATTCAGTGGCTAAGACCTTTTCCTAAACAATTACAAATGATAAATTTGGCTCAAGCAAAAGATGGTGCTGAACTCCAAAGACAAGACAATTAGGTAACTTGTCATTGAGAAAATCACCAGTTACAATGCTCAGTGATGCAGAGCAACTGAGCAATATAAGCAGCGATGTCCTTATCAGATTGTAAGTTTCACCTGTGAAATTGAAATCTCTAGACAGTGATGGATAGGGCAGACATGAAATGCATCTTCGGCAAGGCTATGACTTCATCGTATGGCCTTTACTTATAGTACCTGATTTGCCTATCATATTAACAATTTTCTTGCAGAGAACAGCCTGTTCAAGAATTTTTCTCGTTTGCTTTAAGAGAATGTGATAGTCTTTCTGAATAAGAATCTCTAATGCAGGTTGACTAACATCAGGCTATCCCAGGACTACCATCTTAGATAGGAAACAGGCAAGCACATTAATTTAGGTTCTGCAATGGCAACACTTCTATCTCAAGTAGGTAAAGTCACACTCAAGATCATTCTCTACTGCTCCTAGGAGTGGCTCCAGAAGTTCTACTGCTGCTTGTCATCAGCAGCATGTAAACCTTGTCACCAGAAATTTGAGGTCATGTTTATGAAGCACAATTGCTGGGGTCTTGAGTGCATTAATAAGCCTTAATGGCCCTGACCAGACTCACTTGGGGCTTTCACCCCCACCTGCCACGATGGGTGCAGGAGCCCCATTTCAGCTTAACTCTGGGCCTTCAGTCCCAGTCTAAGCTGTGTCACAGGAGTGCCTGTCCTCTGCTCATCCACAGTCTGGACAGCTTGTGCCTGGACACAGACTGTGTTGATCTGGACCCTGATCTGCAGACTGACTTCCTGGCTTAACCTTGGACCTGCCTCATGACTATGGACCTGCCTGTTGATCACTGGACTATGTCTGACCCAGGTTATGATTGCTGGACCTGATCCTGACCCTGACCTGCAGATTGACTTCCTGGCTTGACCTCAGACCTGCCTTATCACCACAAACTTGCCTGATGATCTGGACTCTTGATTGTGCCTGGGTGCCATCTCTGCGACTGCCTCTACCGCCATGGCGCTGCTCCCTATCAGTGAGGTCATTGCCCCCAGCCTGTGTTGTGGCCACCCTCAACTCCCAGCTCACCATCTGTTAGAGAGCAACCCTGCTCTCGCTGTTCCTCGACACAGCAAAAGCAGGCTGCTTCAAAAAGGAAGGTGAGCCAGGAGACAAGTCTGCCAACGAGGCTGGCAGGAGCAGTATCTTCACTAACAAGGAACACAGTCCCATGGTATTAGAGCAAGAAAGCAGAGCAGGTCCAGAGAAAGCAACCTGAGCTGGCCAACAGTAACAAGGATCAGCCACAAGTCCAGCGATGGCCAGACAAAGAAGGGCAACGAGGCTGGTGAAGGGTCTAGAGCACAAGTCTTATGAGGAGAGGCTGAGGGAGCTGGGGTTGTTTAGCCTGGAGAAGAGGAGGCTGAGGGGAGACCTTCTTGCTCTCTACAACTCCCTGAAAGGAGGCTGTAGCGAGGTGGGGGTCGGTCTCTTCTCCCTAGGAACAAGGATGAGAGGAAATGGCCTCAAGCTGCACCAGGGGAAGTTTAGGTTGGATATTAGGAAAACTTCTTCACCGAAAGGGTAGGCAGGCACTGGAACAGGCTGCCCAGGGAAGTGGTTGAGTCTCCATCCCTGGAGGTATTTAAAAGATGGGTGGACGTGGTGCTTGAGGACATGGTTTAGTGGTGGACTTAGCAGTGCTAGGTTAAGGGTTGGACTTGATGATCTTGAAGGTCTTTTCCAACCTAAACAATTTTATGATTCTAAATGATTCTATAGTAACAAGCAGTTCCTAGGTCAACCCAGGAAATCAAGTCAGCAGGACAGGGTCTGGCCCAACAAGGTACCTGGCCAGGTTCATGCCAGGTATGACAGTGACCAGAGGAAAGAACTTGAGCTTAAATGCAGCTTCCAGGTGAAGGCAGGAGGCTCCAGATAAGGCCTCTCGCCTCTCTTCCTTACACAGCTCATTTCACACAAGTCTCATCCAAGCTGGCAGGGTGGCACAGAGTTGTGCTTGAACACAGATAGCCAAACCCCATGGAGGGGATAAGGGGTTATTGAGGCAGAAGGTGCACTCAGGTCCTGACAACAATGCACATGAAAGCAATCAATCAGCAGATTGTGGTTGTCATTTTATTGTCAGAAAAATGAACAGTAATAACCAACAAGATCTGGAAGAAAAGACAGAGGAATCAAATATGGCATGAATGATTAACAAGAAGAGCAAGTAATATCCTGCATTGGATGTTTATACTATCTAGATCTGTGACTTGACCTCTTTAGGGAGCACTTAAGTATTTTTATTTTAAAAAAATCATGAAAAGCAGGGTTTCTGTTTATGCCAGTTTTGAAGTCTCAAAGTTTGTTTTTATTTTCCATTGGAATAAAACAAACAAATAAACAAAACGATAACATTGTTTCAAAATAACACTTTTGGAATGAAAACCTGAAGTTTTTCCATACGTTGTCTCCTCAAGTCTCTTCTCGGGTGCTCTAAAACACTGGATGTCAAAATGACTCACAACAAAACTTCATAGATTGTGGGATATATCTGAAAAATGTTTCTATTGTAAGGAAACAATCCGTTTTCAGTAGAATGTCTTTCTTTTAGAAAGCCCTTACCAGCTGTAACACTGGGTAAATTATTTGTGTGTGTGTGTGTATGCGTATGTAATTTTAAAAATCTGTGGCTATTTTTAAAGATCAGTTGAATTCAGTGTGATCATCTATACAGTACGAACCAAAACCCACTATCAAATAATTTCTGCATCAAGCCCATCACTTCCATATGAGTTATGGCAGACATTTTTAATGTATGCTGGTGACCAGTTGTGATTTAAAACCTTCAAGAGAATCTTCCACTTTCCTAGGTAAAATATTTCTGTGGTTTGCTACTCTTATTTTTACAGTTTTATTAGGTATGTCTGTGTTCCCTTAGTCTGAATGTAGCTGCTGTGAACTTCCAACCACTGCATTTTATTATAACCTTTTTTTTGGCACAATGACTACACATTTTTTTTTTTCCTTGTGTGGGCACCTGTAGGTGGTGGTCAAGTCACCTTTTAATCTTCTTTCGGATAAACTAAGCAGATCAAGCTTCTTTAGTGTCTCAGTATAAAATGAACAATGCTGCTGTTGATTGTGGAGATTTAAGTTTCTTGTTCTGAGGAATTTATAATATAAACTAAATGGATAATAATCATAATATAATGAACAGTTATAGCTGGAAAGGGACAGAAAACTACTGGCAGAAAGAAAGGAAGAAGTGCCTAGGGAAAGCATTATTTTCAAACAGTTTAGTTCTGAGCCCCTGATTTGGTTTCACAATTTTCTAAGGGTATTTTCATGTTATGATAAAGTTCTGTGTCTTATGTTCTGTTTTATTTTAGTATTAATCAGGTTTGGGCAAAGGAAGAAACAGTGGCATATAAAAAGGAAAAAGAAGTTAATTCAGTGGAAGGATTTGAAGGATGTCTATTTCTTTTTCTTCACATACCTTTTATAACTTTCACAACCGTTCCTGAGACTGTGTATAATTCAGCATACCATTTTCTATACGAAGAACACGAGTTATTCCAGACCATATTAGATTATCTAATACATCTAATGCCAGAAAGCACCCATGAGTAGTGACCAGTTCTAAATATTTTAAAAGGAAGTGCAAAAAAATCCCAGCTGGAGTGATGACTGTGGCATAAAACAGCCTCAAGGGAAGAAATACAGCTGTATGCCAAATCAAGGCCTTGTAAATGCTTCTCAGGAACAGCTGAATTTTGAATATGGAATTTGAGGCATCTTGAAAGGAACATATTTTAGGACAGTTGCTGAAAACGGGCCCCACTTTTGAGCAATGAATATAAAACGTCCAAAATAACTAATCAGTCCTGAACGACTTGACCTGTACTTTGTACCTGTAATTGTCTGAGTATTTCAAACATGGACATGCTTCTTAGATAGATATCCATCCTCCTCGTGCTTCTTAGAGCACATTTATAAAATGACATTTAGTAGAGTTGGCCTTCTAAGATCGCAGACAGCCATTAATTACAATTAAATAAAGGATACTGTGAATGACTTCACTGATTTGTCACCAAGGCGGTTTTCAGGAGAGGATATAATGATAGATAACTGATTTAAATTGTGATTCCTGCAAAAATGAGTTTTTGCAGGAAAATCAGACCAGAAATACAAACACTAGAAGTCTGATTAAGTACCTTAATTTACTAGTTGTATCCTTCAGCAGGATGAAGGCACTTAATATGTCCTCTTACATTCTTACCTACTTAAATTGCCTTCAGGTTTTTATATTATAGCAAGAAATAACTTCATTTTAGTTCAGGTTAGTGCTTGCTCTGTTTCTTAACTGATTTTTTTAAACACTCTTGGAATTTGTTAGATCTTTGTGAGACAACACACACAAAAGGTGATGTAATTTTTTCCCCTCTCCTAAACTTTCAAAAAGTATTCAGTAAAACTGAATTTTTGGTAGCATCAAAATATTGTCAAAGAGAAGAGTACCCTACTGATTTTGTTGGCAAGCAGCAGTATATGTGTGTCGTTCTTCTTTGGCTAAACGAATATTGAGTGGTTTGAGGTTTACGTAGAGCCTTCTTTTTTTAGACACTTACCTAAGACAATTGGAAATTTTAAGAAAAAAAGTCACTAGTTCTGGCAAATAAATTGGTGGTACTGAAATCAAAACCATCTTTAGAAGGTGCTTATACTTCTTCTACAACAATACTATTTGAACACTGCGTGAATCTCCGGAGAGAATTGGTATTAGCCCCGTTTTATAGACAGTTAGAACAATATGACAGCAAAGAGAGCTGGAGTCATCTGCAAGAAGCCCACATTCCAGACAACTCCCTGAGTCTACTTTCTTATTAGCTAAGTCATTTTTCCTTGACTAGTATTTTATTTTATTCCCTTTGACTGGCTCTTTAGAGATGCATCGCCCTTTCCCTTGCCTAAGGTAAAAGATTAGGATTAAATTTGGATTTCTGAACTTAAGCTTAAGTGACATCATACAAACATTTGGAATTGAATTAATCATTTCCCAGCATAAATTCCTAAGTTTGTGGAACCTTAGGTGAAAACATTTGCTGATCAGTATTGTTTGGGTAATGCAATTTCAAACTCAAAAAGTGAGAACAGTAAACCATGTGACTTAAGTCTTGTACTCATTAATTTCCTTCTAATGTCAATTCTATTGATGGAAACAAACTTCGCTCTTTTAACTGCAGAAGTAGCTGCTGTTCAATAGTGGATGCATCTGATTTTTTTCAGAGGCATATTTAATAAAACTGCATTACAGATTTTCAAAAGGAAAGAAGCTAGTATTTGGCCCAAAATTATTTTTATCATCTCCCTTACTATTAGCCAAAAAAATCTATGAAAACACATTTAAAATGCAAAGTTTATGTTGCTCTTCTCTTTTTCTAGAGGAGTACGTGCATTGTATGTCATTCTCTCAATGTGAAGCTGAACTGTGTCTTCATTTGCTTCTGGGACTGAAACAGAAGCGAGTATTTCTGTCATGTTCGTGATAAGACTCTAGAGCTGGCTGTGCAATGATAAACCTCTGTCCCAAGGGAGAGTACTTCAGTGAGTTGATTGGAAAACCAGACAAACAGAGGTATTTTCAAAAGGGAAATGATAAGTCCGCTTTAAAGGGTCATTTGGTGTTGTGAATATTAGTTGGTCATTTGGGGTTGTGAACATTAGTTAAATAGTAAGTACAATAATTTACACCCATCTCTCCAAGGTGGGATTGTATTGGGCGCCTTCCAGGGGACCCTGGATTCGAGGAGTTAGTTATCTTGAGCAGGCCACGTCTGCTCTACTGGGCCTGGTACTCCAGGTCTGAGCAGCCCATGTGTTAGCATGAGTAGCTGCTGCAAGGGAATCTGCTGGAGTGCCCCATGCCGGCCTGTGCTGCGTGCTGGTGAGTGTTATGACAGACGTAGCATTCCAGCCTGTCAGGAGAAGTATGTGGGTTTGGTTTTTAGACAGAATGAAAGGCACCATGGCATGGGACAGAGGAAGAACCACTGCATGAACGGAATCTGTGCAGTGCACAGTGGGAAAATCCATCTGGGGTCAGTCCGATGCTACATGAGAAAGCAGGGTTCCCAGCATCTGAAGGGATGTAAGATTTGCTTGATATCTATATTCCTCTTTTTATTCCACCTTACTAAACCAGGTATTTCATTACACCATTTGTCTTGAGGCCTTTCTTACTGAGACGCAGAAAGAATGCTGCACTATCTCTCTCTCTCCCACCACTTCTGCTTACCCCGGTGCAGAACAATGCTGAAGTTGACGGGATCCTGAGTTTTGACTATTATAGACTCTGAAAAGGTTTGTCAGGGAGGACCTAGTCAGTGGGAAAGAACTTGTAAGAGATCTTGAGCAAGCCCTGGGCCTAGGCTGGAGGGAATGACACCATACATGATTTTTTTGAGGAACTGTGATGGGACAGAGATTAACTAGGAGACAGGAATCTCTAAAGTACCTGTATTTAGAGACATTCCAGAATTTTGCCTAGGTGAGGTAGGAAAGAAGTCCGAGATAGCAGAGGCAGCGGAGATTGCAGTTGGGCAACCTTGGTAACAGGTAGGATCAGCAGAGGTGCTTGAGGGTAGAAAGGATGGCAGAAAGAAGCTGTGGCGTGTGGGCGGAAGCTAGTGCCAAGTTTAAGGAAAGGGACAGTAAGGGGGTTGCTCAGGTGAGAACAAGTTCTAAGATTTGGCATGCACTGAGCATAAAAATTAATGCTTTCTCTGTAGAATAGTGTTATTTGCAGCCTAGTAAATATGATTTTTCCCATTAATAGTAGAAGGCCATGGGGTTTCTACTGACTGACAGTGTAGGATACAGGATTTCTCAGGGCTCGCCTTTGCCTAAGCAGATAATACCTTGTTCAGCAAACACCAGTGGCTAAGTGACTAGTGCCCAGCTAGTTGTGAGCTTAATTTCTGGGAGTCTTGTATGTGATACAAGTCTGAAAAACACATGTAGTCACTGTGTAACAAAAATAGCCCTGTATGTTAACTGTGGCTGCAGGGAGACCACTGTGTGACTTTCTAACTTCAGTTGGGAACCATTGAAAAGAAAGAGCGCAAAAACAGACTGTGCTAAGAAAATGCATAAAAATAGACCCATATTTCAAAGAGCTACTCCTTCTAAAGGTACACAGAGATGAATACAGTGCTTCTAATGGTTACTGGATTGATCGAAGTCCTCTTTATCCAGGCTAAAATTTTCTGCTCTGTACCTCTTATGTCCTACTTAAGGCTCTTAGGGGCATATAAGGAATAAGTGCCATAGAAGCCTTGTACTGGCTTTCTGCAAAAGGATAATTTTTAATAATAACATTGAAATATGTCCTTCCTCAGCTCAGTTCATCCTACTTGCATCCCTTCTTGTCACTGTATCCTTCAATCTCCTTCATGAAAGTGTCCTATGTCTCTAGCACTCATTTATGTTATTTGCTTCAATGACCTTACTTGACAACTTACTCCAAGTGTTTACTACTCTGAACAAAGTAGTTCTGCCTGAATTCAGGTGCAGTTAAGCGATAATAGTATTGCTGCTCTGTTTTATGAGGCAATAAGCTGGTTCAGCTCAGTAGTTTATCCCAACAAGGGAACCAGAATATTGCAAAGTAAAACACTCACATAGCTCTTTGGCTGCAAAATATGTTTGTAACCAAACACTTTAAACAAGAAGCAGCTTATTCAAGGCTACATCACAATTTACAAGTACTTCCCTGTTGTCCTTCTTAGGCAGCCAGTCACCTCACAAATAGCATGTGTCACTGAGCTTTTTGGTTCAGCAGAACTGCCCAGTCTGCGGCATTGATTGGACCAGTGTATCTGGATCCCCTTGATGCGCTATACTAGGTCAAAACCTCACTAGAAGAGCTTGGATTATTGGTCCTACTGTCTTCTTGCTCTGAAGGAGAGGAGAGACATCTCTGACAATTCACGATAAGGGAGGGATCCACATATTGGAGTGCTGCAATGGATGGCTACAAGCTCTCTAGAAGGGATAGGCAAGGAAGGAGAGGTGGTGGGGTAGCCTTGTACATCAGAGAGTGTTTTCATTGTCTAGAGCTCAGCGAAGGTACTCACCTCAACCTGGTGCTTGAGGACATGGTTTAGTGGTGGACTTGGCAGTGACAGGTTAATGGTTGGACTCGATGATCTTAAGGGTCTTTTCCAACCTTAACGATTCTATGATTCTGTGATTCTGTTGGGAGTCCATTTGTGAAAAGGGAGAGAGGAAGTTCCTTGCATGCCTCTTCACTCTGTACCTATGTAAAAACCTACAAGTAGCACAGGATGAAGGTGAAAGCAAACAGGAACTACATCATCTCTATCAGACCTTTTTAACTGGTGTCTGATACTGATATTCCACTCAGTACCTATAAGGCACCAAAGCCTGCGCGATTATTTGTGGAAATACCATGTTGCTGAATCACAAGTGAAAACCTGTCGCCTTAACACGACAATAGGAGGCAGAAATCCTTTTCACCTTTTGTTTCAGAAGTCAAGTAGCTTGCCCATTTTTTTAATCCCAAGCCATGGTAGGTATGGATGTCCTCATTGTATTTGAAAATAAGGGACAAAGTGCTTTGAATTTCAACATATAAAGTAACTTTGCTGAATCTAACTATGAAATTTTTATTAAAACATATAGATTAAGTTTTTTAGCTCACCATGCAAGAGACCCTAACATGACTATTTCAAATGAAATTAGAAGTGTGATTGTATCAGGATATTTGCAAGCATAAAATGGAAATCATTAAGCACTTAGTGAAATTTGAATTCATACAGGTTTTAATTTCACTTTTTAACTTAACAAGAAGCCTCAGTCAAACCTTTGTCCTACTAGAACCAACAAAGGTTTCACCCTATATTCCTAGAAACCAAGAACTATAATAATAATGTTTTGTTTGATTTTGCTCAGAAGGCAATTCTGATAAATCTAGTCAACACCAGTGAGTATTTTATTAAAGTGACAGGAAATAAAAATCAATGAAGGAGATAACTCTGCTCACACGTTCCCTCTCTGTCATTTTTATTTAAAACCCCAATTAATTTAATGATTGTAATATCGATTACTAACTTCTGAAATGTCATATTAGCCATTTCAGTTCACACAGTGTATTTAATCAGAAAAAACTTTAACTGTTGCGAAAAACAGCAGAGAATAAATTAGAAGATGAATCGTCACTTGCAGAATTTTGTGACATTTCATTATAAAATCCATACTTTGACTCAACTAAGTTGGTAGCAAGGTTTATTATAAATTCAAAATCTAACCTAGAATTTTTAACTGACCCTGGGATAACAAGTTTTCATTCTGAAGCTAAGTAAAACACAGGAAGACCTGCAGAGCTTATTCATTTGGGCATCCTGCTGTTCAGCTGTTTGAGCTGTTTGCTGACCTTCTATAGTTGCTGTGAGAATGGATGATGTAGACTGAATAGTTTCAATTAAAAATTAAGATCAGTAGTCACTGCACATATTTATTTCTGTTGAAGAGCATAGAGACAGCAGAAGCTAAAGAATGAAGTAGAATTAGAATTCTAAGAAGTGCAGTAGCCCATGACTTCATGTGGCAAGGTTTGATTTTGTACAGATTGAGGATCTTGTAGGGCCTCTGTAGTCATTTGAAACCTGAACAAACTCGGAAGAAAATGTGGCAAGCAAGATTCATCATGTCCCAAACCACATGTGAGAGAAAGGGACACCATCTTTGTGTATCCTAAAGTTAGACATCTTTTTTAAATATTATTTTTGCCATGATTGCATCATGTCAAACAGCCCTGATGAGTCCTGTTTATTACATCATAATCATGAACTATCTTGAAGTTTGAAAGAATGCTGTACTCAGTTCAGATTGATGTCAGTGGTAAACTGTTCAACATGTTTCCTTTTATAACTTCAACCAGCACCTTCGTTTATCCAAGTCCCAAAGCTTATTTTCAGAAGACCTAATATTTTTGCAGCATATTGCCCTCTTTGACAAAGTCCATCAGGAGGTAAGTGATCAGGGCTATTAAAATGAACTGCATGTCTCAGACTGGACTTTATTTTGAAGTGTCTAGAATAATTATACAGATAAATTTCCTACTGCTAATTGGAAGTTATATTGCCTTTTTTAAAGAGAGAGAAGACCTGAAGACAGGCTTATGGTCAGCAAGACAAACCTGATGGAATTTATATTTTAGTACTACTACTCTTTTAGTAGTAACACAAACTACATCCAGGCTGTTAGGCATTGCTCTAATCCAGTAAGAAAACAAATAGAAATCTTAAGTGTCCCCAAGGTCAACAGTGGCTGGATAAGTTGGAGTTTTCAGTCATTGTGTAGAATTTCTAATTAAGGTCTTTCTTACATTTTGGCAGTTCTTCCCTTTTTAAGCATCTGCTTAGAGGAAGTCCATGAGATACAGCCCTGGAGAGAAGAGAGGACCAGGAAAGCTGGCTTTTTTTGAAGGATCCCAACGTCCAAGCTTAAGAATGGTGCATCCCCACGTGCAGAAAACCCTGCAATGGCAGCAGGAGGCACGTGTAAATGATCAAGAAACTCCTAGCTAAACTCAAACATAAACAGAAAGTGTACAAGAGGTGGAAGCTGGGACAGGTAACCCAGGAAAGCTACAGAAACACTGCCTGAGCATGCAGGGATGGAGTTAGGAAAGTGCGAGCCCATCTGGTGAGGAATGTGAAAGGCACCAAGAAAGGCTCTGCAAGTACATCAACAACAAAAGGAAGACTAGGGAAGATGAGGACGTGCTGTTGAATGGGGCAGGGGACCTGGTGACAAAGAACATGGAAAAAGCTGAAGTACTCAATCCATTCTTCACTTCAATATTTACTGGGAAGGCTGCTCTTCAGGAATCCCAGGTCCCTGAGACCTGTGGGAAAGTCTAGAGCAAGGGAGACATACCCTAGATGGAGGAGGATCAGGTTAGGGAATACTTAAACTGGACGAAGGGCAAGAAGGTGACTGGGAGTAGTCAGCATGGTTTTACAGAGAGAAATCCCGCCTGACGAATCCGACAGCCTTCTACAATGAGCTGACTGGCTCGGTGGATGAGGGGAGAGCAGGGGATATTGTTTACCTTGACTTTGGTAAGGCATTTGACACTGTATACCATAGTATTTACATAGACAAACTGAAGTACAGGCTAGGTAGATGCACAGATGGGTCGACTGAGAAACGATTTAACTGCCAGTCTGAAAGAATCAGTAGCACAAAGTACAGCTGGGGGCCAGTGGAGTATCCTGGGGTCAATACTGAGACCAGTACTGTATAACATAGTTACTAATGACCTGGATGATGGCACAGAGTGCACACCCAGCAAGTTTGCTGATGATACAAAACTGGGAGGAGTGGCTGACACACCAGGGTGTTGTGCTGCCATTCAGAAAGACCTACAGGCTGGAGAACTGGACTGACAGGAATCTCCTTAAGTTTAACACAGAAATGCAGAGTCCTGCATCTGGGGAGGAGGAATAACCTAATGCACCAGCACACAACTGGGGTTTGACCAGCTGGGAAGCAGCTTGGCAGAGAAGGACCTGCAGGTTCTGATGTATAACAAATTGAACAGGAGCCAGCAATGCATCCTTGTGGCAAAGACGACCAACAGCACTGTGAGCTGTATCAGGAGAAGAAATGACAGCAGGTCCAGGGAGGTGATCCCTTTGTTCTACTCAGGACTGGAGAGGCCACATCTGGAGTGCTGGCTTCAGTTCTGGGTGTCTGTAATGAACTTGACTGGATGACTATTGTATATCGAGGAGTTAGTGAACCACATAACAGTTAACCTGAGTATGCCTTGGCCTGTGCTGGGCTGCACTGTGCTGCATGTCCGGTGTGGCCTTCAGACCTGCATTGTGCTGCACAAAACCCATGGCTGCAGGACAAACTCAGCCCCAGCTCATTGTAACAGAGGATCTTGCAGGCATGGTACCAGCAATTAAGCCACCTGCGTGTACTTGCCTTTACCTAGGAGAGCAGCAAGAAGCTGTCACGTGAACATCCTTTCTGTTTGACACTGGAAATGATGAATAGAGTTGTTTTCTTGTAAGAAAAAATCTATAGTAGCTCAAATGACCGAGAGGCGAGAACCTCTTCTGTGGACGGGGGTCTGCACAGTGTGCTATGCATGGATCAGAGACCCATTTGATGCTACACTACTTGGGGTTCCAGCATGTGAAGGGACATAGGATTATCTGTACTATTCTCTCCTTATGGTGTTAGCTCTATATAAATAGCATTTTAAAAGATGTCTTAAAGAGTGTCTGTGCCTTTCTTACTGGGTTCATAAGGGACCAGCACCTACTGGTGCAAAACAACTCCCCAGTGTAAGAAAGATATGGGTATACTGGAGTGAGCCTAGTGAAGTGCCATGAAGATGATTAAGGGCTTGGGGCATCTGTCCTCTAAAGAGAGACTGAGACAGCTGGGACTGTTTAGCCTTGAAGGTCTTATCAATGTCCATGAATGCCCTGTGGGAGGGAGTAAAGAGGGAATCAGCATCTTCTCACTTTTGCCCAGTCACAGGACGAGAGGCAATGGGCATGAATTGAGATACAGGAATTTGCATTTAAACATAAGGAGAATCTTAGTTTGAGGGTGGTTGAGCACTGGAACAGGTTGCCCAGAGGTGGTGGAGTCTCTGTCCTTGGAGGCAGTCAAAACCTCATTAAATGTGATCCTGGGCTGACCCTGTTTTGAGCAGAGGGTTGGACTACACAATCTCCAGAGGTGCCTTCCAACCTCAGATTCTGTGAAGCAAAGATTTCGAGGTCATGTTCATTTTTCAAGTGTCTCTAAAGCATACAGTTCATCTGTATCTGTCTTTATAATGGTAAATATCTGTTTTATATATTGATGTGAGCACCTCCTTTTTATTTATAAGTCAACTATATTGATGCTTTCTGCTTTCCACATTTTAATTTCACTACCCCATTTTTAGAGATATGTCAACAAGTAAGAAATACCTTTTAGTACTTGATCTGCAGCTCCATTAATACCAGGTTTATTTACTTACCTCTTTTAAACATGACAAATATTCAGTAAAGGTACATACAGTGCTACTAAGTGATAAGGAATTTACAATATTTACTTTTGTGCAATGACAATGTCTTTTATGAAGTGCTTACTGAAGCCTTTATAACTTCTTTCCAGATATTGTTCCTTTTTTCTGAGAAGAAAGATTTTTATCTGACATTAGAATTTTTGGGAACTCTGTATACTCAAAGCAATACTCTTTCATTAAAACATGGACTTAAAAACATTCATGGGGGATGTTACAACTGTTCTTCAAACCTAGAAGGAAAGAAAAATGGAAAATAAGAAATACAGATTTTTATGATGGAAATTCTTGTAAAGTAGCAAATCCATACGAAAGCAATGACCATAATAGAAAAGAAGCTGTTATGGTTAAGGAGCTTGAAATGGGTTGTATGCTAAAGCTAGTGAAGAAAGTTCTGGGACAAATATTCAGAAATTCCAGTTGAGGGAGGAGGGAGGTCTCTCTTTAAATACGATATTTAGAGCATAGCTGACAAAAGGACTTCTGCTATGTGACTGATTGTTGCTTGGAACTCAGAAGGGAAAGATAAATGAATGAAAGACTGAGCTAACAGATCTATGAAGAGACCTTGAAAAATTGGGGTTTTGAGCCTTTTTAAAAAGCTCAGTTGCCATTTATCTGAGTAATATGAATATTAAGAATAATTTCCAAGGAGAAAATGTTTTTTGTACAAGAATTTGCAATCTAGAAATTGTTTGATTAAACCCAGTTCTGCAAAGGAAAATATACAATAAAGTAACAGGTAAACTTGAACATTAGTTATCACTTAACTGCATTTCAGTCATAGGAAAAGTTTCATAAGGCGAAACAGTTGATTCATGAAGAACTAACACTAGCAGTTCACAGACAAGATAATATAATGCTACTTTATCTCTGATTTATTTCCAGCATCACTGATTAGTGTGTATGCATGCTTTTATGTTGGAATACTTCATTTATCTAAGGTTAATGCAGAATCAGTCAATGCTACCTGTAAGCAATTTCATTACTATTTTAATCCTAATACAAAACTTGGCAAGCTCAGAAATAAGTATGAATATGTGCTTAATATACTGCATTTCCTTCCATTTCTTCACTTCTGTGGTTTCTTAGAGCATTTCCACTGTCTCTCCTATAGCTGTGTGTCCTCCCAGTAGACTTATCAGATACACCAGTAGGGGCAGAGTTAAAGCTACCCACCATTTCCTTGCCTGAATTGTTCCTTCATCACTGTCGCTTCAATGAATGCAAAGGAACTGCTGGGAAAGCAGCCCAGCGGAAAAAGGACCTAACTCACAAGGGCCTCACGTGACAAACCTTGGGAATTTTTCCCAGTTAGGTAGCCAGCACAGACCTTCTGGAGACACTGCACTTGTATGCAGAAGCTGGAAAGGAGAAGATAGATACTTTCTGCTTAAAATTAACCTGGGTGGGCGTGGTGCGTGGCTGTGTGTCTGATAGTACTCCAGTTAGTTCACAATCTGAATTCTTTGACTTCTCTGAAGACAGACAGAAAATTAAGTGTTTGGAACTGTCTGGAACCCTAAGACTGTCCCATTTTATTGAAATGACTGTTTCATATATTTTAAAGTTAATCTCAGTGTAATGATTTTTAGCATCTTACCAAAACAGTAATAGTTTGTTACTCAAGCTCATTACTTGCATACAGTAATTCTAATTCCTAGATAAGCAAAGCCGTGTTGCAATGCAGGATGGAATTATTTGACTGCATGCTAAAATAGGACAACCCTATCAGCATTGAACAAGAGGTGTCTTTAATGTAGTCATGTAGAAATGGCTCTCTGTTTCACTTGATAAGCATCACTAGTAAACAAATGTTCAGCCCCAATATGCTATTTGAACTCTGCGTTGACAAAACATGCTTACTTTAGCACGGCAGTGTATTTCTGTAGGTATTTCTGTGTGGTTTCCTTTGAGAATGCTACATTGCTCCAAACATTAATAGAAGATGCCATGGGAACAGGCCTCTAATTTTAAGTAAATAGAAAATGATTGGAGTGCCTAGTAGGTGGCACCTCCTTGAAATTAGTCATCTGGCTCCATATGATTCAATTCCAAACAAGTTGTCTTTCCCCAGTAGCATTCTTGGTGCTGTAATAAAGATTGTGTCATTCCACTGGGCTCAGGTGGATAGCCTCTTTTATTTTGTAATGTACCTAAATATTTAAGAGATTTTTTGCATAATTTAAAACTTCTCAGGAAATTTTTATGCCATAGTGGTCATTAGAAAATATAAAGGATGTAGATTCCATTTTTAGTGGGCAGGCATGTATTCAGTGTTGCAGAATTCCACTCTAGTTGTCTATTTCTCCCTTATCTTTTCTGTTATTGGAATATCAGTTGAGTTCAAGAAAGCAGTTAACAGCTGAATTTAAGTATACCATGGGCATTAAAAAGAATATGCCAATATCTACGTAGGTGTGTTAATCACTGGGCAGTAGGACTTCATATGACTTTAATGATATTTGAAGGCTTCTTTTTAGTGGAAATAACAAACCTTCAACGTGAATGGCAAAGATAAAGTATTGGGAACTTAAATTACTTCTAAGGTGTTTAAAAAGATTTTAAAATCTTGTTAGTGTTAGATCTACCTTGATTTCCTAAGGAAATGAAGCTTATGCAAACATACGATTGTATTTGCATGTTCTGACAGTTTTAAATATTTATCTCAATTATTATAGTTTCTACCAGTCTTGTGAAAACATCCATCTGAATAAAGGAGAAAATCTGTTAAAGATTCCACTGAAAGAGTGGTTTGCATTCATCTCTTGTTAGATGTGTGGAAGTCCACTTCTTGGATGAGGATTCCCTTTATAATTTTCTGTAGTTCAGGTTTTTCATATGTAATTAAGTCAAAACATCCAAATACATTAAAAAGTTTTCCATGCTCAGGGAACGAATTCCTAATTTTCTCATAGCTGCATGAGAGATGGGCAGTCCACGGAGGAAAAGACTCATTAGAAGGAGCAAATCATAATGAGGTTGAGAATTGTTAGCAAAAGGAATTCAGCACATACCAAAAGAAGCAAATAGAAAGAACAATGGGAGATAATCCAGTATAAGAGAAGACACAAAAACTGAGCTATAACAGAAACAGAGTTTTTTTTAACGTGATGTTTCAAGACTAGGGGATTTGCATCAACAGTATAAAAATGTAAGTAGAGACTAGGAAAAGTGAAGACTTTTACTCATAATGACTAAAAGTCGAACTCTGCCCCAGCATAAATAAGGAGAAAGCACATTGCATGCAGAGTTCTCACAAGACCCTAGAAAGCCAAGTCTGTCTCCTGAATGCATAGGCACACAGAATTCAAACTACCTAGTAGCAAAATATTTTCTGATGTGAACATCTTTAAGTATCTGGGTTATTAACAGGACATTTGCATTCTTGAGGAGCATAGTGTTTTGTTACATTAACCACAGGAGTATGACAGCACTACACATTCTATGGTGGCTCATGGATATGCCTTTTTTCACATCCCAGTCAGAAGCCCCTATGTGTAGACAACAGTTGCTGGAAAGCCTAGAGACTCGGACAAAGGTCAAATAATCATCTGCAGCTGCTCTGAGGTTTTCCCTTGTTTGCTAATAAATAAGTAGGGGATTTAGTGATTGTGGAGGTTGTTGAGCTGATCTGGCAAGTTAGATAAAGGATGTGACAAGTTATGTGGAAATAATCTAGGTCTTGGATAGTTAAAAGGTAGAATGCTCTGAATAATTATGCCGACATCATTGTAGCTATCATTCCCATTTTTAAAACACAGTTAATGACAATTGATGGTTTAGTTCCTCTATTTCCATTCCAGCTGCCCACAAAGTGAAGCAGAAATATCTACTTTTCTACTTTGACATTTTCAAAATGAAAATCCTAGTATTTTTTTCTCAGCAGTATTTTGTGTATTAACAAAAAATAAAGAATTAAAGGATTTAAACCACAACGCTAAGGAAAATAAACAGAAAATACACTATGAAACATCTGAGTTTTTTTTTATTTTGCTGAAAATAATGAGGAATTCTGTGCAAATTAAACGTGAGGGTTGTTTGGGGTTTTTGTTGAGCCCTGGATATGTACAAATAAATAAATAAATAAATCTTTGCCTTATTATATTCAAGGCAATAGTGTTACTTTCAGTATATTGTTGTGCTAGAGTCCTGATGAATGCATGTGCATAAACGCTGTGATATTGATTTTGAATTCTGTGCTTAGCAGAAGCTGGTTTTAAGTGTGTTTATTACAATTATCATTACCTTTCTTTCTGCAGGACACTAAAATCAAAATCAGGCTTTAGTCTTTCTTATTTGCTTTAGGCTTCAAAATAGCATTGACGATTGCCCACCTATTAATTACACAATATGTATTTCTTTTTCGTTGTTTTTATATGGCACGCCATATGCTTGTGATTCTTTGTGAAGCGTTATTATTGGCAGTCTGACTTCTCTGCATGAAAGCTGTTATCTAGTGGTCGGAGAATAATTAACTAGTATCCCCTTCCTAGTTTTTTTCACCCAGTAATCTCAGTTTACCAAAATAGCTAAATGTTGCAGTCCACTGATTCAGGATGAAGCATCAAAGGATTATATGATAAGATCTTGCCATATGACTGGATTCAAAATAGGTGGCAGGACTTTGGACCCTCTGCCTTGTAGTTGTAATGCCTACAAAATTTGTGGTGCTGTCTGCCATTCATGTATTTGCATTACATTTGCAGAGCACTCTCTCAGTGTATGTATGACTTTTTCCTAAGCTGATTTGCCCTCTTATTTTGATTCCTTTTCTGCTTTGACAGGTCTGTTTCTTTGGGCCTCATTACAGTATGGGTTATTTTAAATTATGTTGGCGGCCTGAACCCCCTGTGATAGAGCAATTGGACACAGGAATTTCTGTATTTACTTCTGCTGGTTCCTATGTTAGACTGCAAAATGGCTTCGTGTTCCTGCTGCGCAATTATTTCTTATGGATTTTATTATATCACACAATTTTTTTTGTGTGTAGCTTTGTGTGCATAGCAATATATACCAACTTCCCTCTTACGTTTTTATTAGATGGTTAGTGTCACTGAGTTAATACTCCATTGTACTATGTACATTATATTTAGCGGAGAAGGAGTCAGATTGCCGGTTTGTACAAACTGGTGCAGGTCAAAGTCCAGGAGCTCTGGTTCGGTTGACAGCAGTTTCAGACCCAAGTAAGGGCCTGCACGCAGCGCTTCTCAGAGGCTGTGCCTTTTCCCTTGGAGCATCTCCCACAAGGAAGTGGAACCAGGTCACCTGAGTCAGCAACACTGACTGGCAGCAAGGTACCAGATGTGACACTCAAGTGCTGGCCATCACATACAAAAAGGTAGCTGATTGCAATACCTTCCAATGCGGTGAAGGGTAAAACAGTACAGTGGATGTGTTTTGACTGACTTGTACATGGTGGCTGAAATGATCAGCCAGAAAAAAAAATCCCCAGGATCGGGTATCATGTTCTTCAGGAAAGAGAATAGGCAACCTATTTCCTAAAGAAATGAATGCTTTAATATCTCCATTTCTAAATATGAAGAAGAGGATTCATGTCAATAGGTCAGATTTAATCAGACTAAAATTCTTATTTCATTTGAGTACATAATTTTATAATATTATCAAGTAAATAGGAGACGCAATTTTCAGGGACTAGCCTTCATTAAATCTACAGAGACAGAGAAAGTGGGTATATGGTACTTTTTAAAAATTGGAATCTTTGTAGACATTCAGACATGTCACAGACTTTGAGACGTGTAGAAGTCAAATTTAGCAATTTCCCCTTGGATTTTAATTCTAAGCTAAACTTTGTACCTGAACGACTTCCAGCATTCCCAGTAGTTAGTTTGGTCCTTTTAAATGGAAGAAAGAGATGAGATTCTTTCCCTCCATAGTTGCCATTGTGAATGGTACCAGAGTTGTATCTGCAAGCAGACACGGGCATTTAAGCTTTGGAGGGTCAGATTTACAGGCAGGACTCAGAAAAAAACCCAACTTTTTGCCACTGTTGCTATATAAACTTAAATTCTGGCACTCCTGTGTTTATTTCATAACTACAATGGGAATAACAATACAAATTACATTTCTTAAAGTTCTTTGAGGTCCAAAAGGTAAAAGTCTAAAAAAAGTAAGGCTATTGTATGAGCTTTGCTCTAGTGAAATAACAGTTTAACATAAAAATCAACAGATTTGTATTAACAAGTAAAAGAAACCCTGTTTATGATTGTATCCATTTTAAGGAAAAATAAGTATGACTTGTATGATAAAAAAGATGTTTACTTTTCATATTCTTTGAAAGTCACACATGCCTTAATTTTCAAATAATTTCCAAATGTTTTGAAAGAAAATAGGTATCAGACTTTGGTCACTTTCCTAAAAGTAATGCTTGGTCAGTTTCCTAAGAGTAATGCTGCCTTTTAAAGCATAAAAATATACGTAAACTTTACATGTCTTTGAATTGCAGCAATAGCAGTCTTCATGTCAGTTTTAATAGCAGCTTTGAAATTCCTGTCTGGTTGAAGTTTTTTTTTTCACTCTGAAATTTGTCAGACTCTGTTGAAAGTAGGCTCCGCATGCAGTCACACTATAGCTGCAAAATTCCACATTGCAGATAGAATTGCATTAGACAACTGGAGACAAACCTTTAAAATTTGATTTTAAAAAGCATTTAGCCTTATTTTAACTTTCTCTTCATGCTGTCAATAGAAGATTTACTAATGATATTAATGAAAAGAACATGGGATTTTTTTTTAAGGGAAAAAAAAAATCCTACCTACAACCTCTAAACTGAATCAGTACATCGTGATAGGCAGTATATATCATCTTTGGATGCCTCTACAAGTCAGTTTATTGTCAAATATAGGGTCAAGAGATGGGTCCTTCCCAACCACTTAAGAAAGGGCTGTATATTAACATAGACCTGGAAGTAATTTATTAGGAGTGAAGACAAACGTGAATATCCGTAATTATACAGGGTGTAAGAAGGAAAAGGGCAGAAATTCTGAGCTCAGTTATATTAATTATAGGTGGCGAGGACCCAAGATACCATTTCTGATTTCTGATCCCTTGGCCTTTCACAACATTTGGATTTGGACCTACTTTTTAACTTCAGATTGTGTCTGGTAAGGACCTGACTTATTTTGAAGCTTTCCATTTCTATGTGTTTCCTATCTCAAGATTTTCAGAAAAGCTAGATTTACCTGTATCTTGCTTCAAGCAGTCTTGTTAGAAAGTCAGAAAAGGATTTTAGCCAAAAACGTGTCTCAGGTGCCGCTTTAAGCTGCATCTTGATGGTAACAGTCTATTTTTTTTTCTTTAACTGCCTTTTTCTCCCCCGAGCTTTTAGTTATATAGCATGTATCTCTGAAGTCCATTCACATGCAACTCAGACTAAGTCTCCCACTGACTTTCCAGCAAGACAGCTGAATCAGGGGTAATGTACAACTCCCAATTCAACATTTATCTAAAATTAAATGAACGAAGAAGAAAATCCTCTTATTGCTGAGCCTAAGAGAGGTAGGGCTAAGCCTGGCTGAGAAGAAGGGGAAAGAAGATAAGAAAGGTAGGGAGAGACTGACAAGAAAACACAAAGAAGGCCTGGAGAAGAATGATAAAGGGAGCATGATGATATTTTTTTCTGTTTAAAATCTTACTTTCTGATTGATCACTAGTTGCTGTATACAAAGCATTCATTGGTATGTTGGTGATGTGGGTCAGCCAACACAAAAGAGCCTGACCCAGGTGGTTATGCTGGGTTAGTGCTTAGTAATGAAAACTAATCAGTTGAAATAGATGACTTCCCGCCTCAATTTTATACTACAGTGCCTTTGTGTTCTTTCTGCGTCTCTATATACAAGAGTGATTGTGTTATCAGCTGCATGAGTTATATTGTCTGTGATGCTCAAATCTCTAATTATTTTTTTTTAGTGCTTTTTAAGTAAGTTATGTAAAGCAACCAGGCAGAATGGTACTAGTAAAAATACTAAACTTCCCATCTGAAATTGGTCAAATTTCTACTTCACTGCACTTCAGTGTAACTCAGTTTCGTTATCCATGTAAGAGAGAGACAGTCAGAGACAAACAACATATTCCTTACAGGAATATAGCAAAGTTACATCACTTAATGTCTGTTGAATGCAGCATATCCTCAGATGAATGTTTTAAATATTGTTATCATAGCCAACGCTGTGAGGAGGTATTGATGATAATCAAATTGTCATGGAGTAACAATAGGTTGACAGGGGCTTCTGGAGGTTGAAACCACCTAGTCCAAGCAAGCCCAGCTAAGCTGAGGTAGCTCAGGGCTGTGTCTATTTGAGTTTTCGAGGATGGAGGTTCCACAACCTCTCTGGGCAAATTTTCCCTGTATTTCACCACTCTTACAGTGGAAAATTTCTCTTTAATCTGACCATTTCTTTTGGTGTGGGAGAGTAGTAGCTAACTGTTAATTTTGAGACATCTGTTTTTGTTTTGGGGGAAATTGCTGTAAGCCACCAGAAAGTCTGCTCTTTACTTGATTTTCTCTAGCTTTATCCAGTATTTGGATTCACTCAGAGTTGTCTGCTGAGAGCTGGGTAACAGCTCCAGGCTGATATTCCTGAAGAAGGAAGGAGTTGCCTGCGCTCACTGTGTAGCCTTTGTTCTCAAAGCAGTGTGCACTTTATCATAAAACAAACTCTACTGCATCAAACAAATTACCTGTACTTGTTCCTTTGACCCTGATTTCTTCTCTGGTAAGAAATTGGCTACAACTTGGTTTTCTGTTCATAAGCAGCAGCTCTAAGGAGCCCCTGCTTTCCATCTGAGCTAATCAAGGTGTTTTCATTCATTCCTTCAGAAGTTATGTACTAGGCAAGTTCAAAATGATGAAAGATGCAAAATTATGTTTTCTCTCCCTAGGGTGGTTTAGTGCTTCCAGCTCTCAGCTTATGAGAATAACACTCCTGCATAGATTTGCATTTTAGGAGTCCTGAGCAAGAAAGTAACTGAGAAAGGGCTGTCTTGCCCTTCTGAGGCCTCCTTTCTTGTATCTGTGGCTCTGGTCACAAAGGAACATTGGAGCTGAACAATAATATACATAGGAGAATATGCCACTATTATTAATATTTTTTCCTCTAATTTGACTGGTTAACACTGGGCTGGATTTTACAGTAATAAAATAAGCTTTCTATCTACCTTTTTTCTAATGCGGACCAAAAGCCTCATTATAATGTTGCACTGGGATATGAGCTTCTGTAGGGAGTGACGGATTACGTGGGTACTACTTCCTGAATGTCCCTGCAGGGCAGCAATTTTGTGGTTTTTGCAAGATAGTTCAGAAATTCAGTTCAGAAGCCTCTGATTTTGAAAATGAAGTCCATAATATATACGCTCTCTAGCTCTGGAAGTAAACATAGACATATCTGCTATTGTCTAGGGGCTCTGTCTTGCAACTGCAACTTGCATAATCAATCCTAAAAATGTACGTGGTAAGTTAGTGGTCAATAAGGTTATCTAAGAAACTGGATAATTAGCCCGAAAAGGATGTGCATGGTGTAAAAACATAAAAGGAGAGAAACCAAGTCGGGGCATGATTTAAACTTTATTCTTTCCCTTGTATTCTGTTTTCTTTTGTGAGACTTCCTAAAAATATTTAAGTTTCTATCTTCCATCATAGAATCACAAAATGGTTTGGGTTGGAGGGCACCTTCAAAGGTCATCTAGTCCAACCCCTCTGCCATGGGCAGGGACATCTTCCAGTAGATCAGGTCAAAGCACTGAGCAACCTGACCTTGAACACATCTGGGGATGGGACATCTACAACTTCTCTGGGCGAGCTGTTCCAGTGTCTCACCATCACCTCATCGTAAAAATTTTTTTCCTTATGTCCAATCTAAATCTACCTTCTTTCAGTTTAAAACCATTGCCCCTTGTCCTGTCACTGCAGGCCTTGGTAAAAAGCCTCTCTCCATCTTTATTATAAGCTCCCTTTAAGTATTGAAAGGCTGCAATAAGGTCTCCTGGAGCCTTCTCATCTCCAGGCTGAACATCCCAAACTCCCT
The DNA here is from genome assembly GCF_965183815.1 of Platalea leucorodia. Lineage (NCBI taxonomy): Eukaryota > Metazoa > Chordata > Aves > Pelecaniformes > Threskiornithidae > Platalea > Platalea leucorodia. The sequence continues at coordinate 109,460,972 of NC_138823.1, forward strand.
CAACCTTTTTTCATAGGAGAGGTGTTCCAGCCCTGTGCCCATTTTTATGGCCCTCCTCTGGACCTGCTGTAACAGGTCCATGTCGTTCTTGTGCTGGCAGCCCCAGAACTGGATGCAGTACCAGGTGGGGTCTCATGAGAGTGGAGTAAGGTATCATACTATCTCTTTCAGATTTGAAATAATGAAGGTAGTCATGATTTATATAACTGATACAACACTGGGTTTATAGTCCACTCAATAGTTACAGTGACAAAGAGACCTCACTCTGAGCTGTTCGTTCGTGCTTCTTCCTCTTCGGTATAAAGACATGTATATAGCTCTCCAACAACTGGATCCTGGCTAGCATTTGATTCTTGAAGGGGTACAATGTTTTGAGAGTCTGTCTTGAGAGCTATCAGTCATGCACCATGCTGTGAGGTTTTTTCCACATCTTGTTAATCAGGTGTCAGAAGAGAGCATATTTCACTGTCCTCCACATCCTCTTTATTTTGTTTGTAGAAATACATGCTCATCAATTACTGTTGTATGAGTGAGGATATAGTTGTTCAGCACATTTAGCATCTTTAGAAGTGCACAGTTTATCCTGAGAAATAATTTGTTCTTGCAAATGTTTCCTGAGGTCATTTTGGAAGCTCTCTAACTTGTCAGTTGTAGAAGGTTTTGGCCTTTGGGTGTCTCTTCCACTTTTTGTCTGTTAGTCTTTCTACCCATGTCAACAGTAGTAATGCTATAGCTATTCACAAAAAGGTGTGTTTGAGTCTTGACATCCAGTATGGAAAAAACCCAATAATACTGTCGTTTATGGAAAAGTTGCTTCATTCAGGAATGTTTGCCATGTATCTTCCTTTTGAAGAGTTTAATAAAGACTTCTAGTTATTTTAACTGCTACCTGAACTTTTTTATTCAACTTGTATGGTATAGCAGTGCAGTATTCCAACTGATTTCGTAGTGTCCTGTGAAGTATGTAAAAGATGGGGAAAGATAAGAGTTTGCTTGAAACTACCCTTGGAATAGTATGTCTGATGACATGCTCAATCTGTGATAGTCTTTATGGAGTGTCTAGTAGTTTGTTCCCTTTCCAGAAGCCTAAGGAGTATGAGACTGGTTTTGTAGCTCATAGCAAAAAGGCCCATTTGTCCCCAGACCTCTGGAGAAAGCTCTGGATTTTCATTCTCTCACTTTGTCACTTGGCCTGCATTTTCCCACTTGTGTCATAACTATTTACTAGTTTTCAATCAATCAGCCTTGAAGACAATGTTTAATATAAGGTGTGTGTACTGTCTAGAAGTTTCCAGAGACTTCAGTCCAAAAATAGCTCAATACAGTCTTGGCAGAACTCCCCATTTCCTATAAGGCTTTATTCTGGTTGACTGCTCTTATGTATTAAACCTGTTGGATGCTTACCTCTTTCTAGCTTGCTGGGAAACAGCTGGGTGTTTTTCATTCTGAAATGGTCTTTCTGACCATCCCAACAGTATAAAGGCTAGGAGGAACCCTCAGTAGTTTTTGTCCTTTCTGTTTCTCTCTTGGAGTCTTTCTGTCACTCTCTAGAAACCAGCACATAATGGGCTTAGTTTAAGCTTTCTTTGTATTTCAGTCAAATGTAATTCTTCATATACTTGTTCAGTTGCTATATTTTAATACTGCAAAGTGACTCTGGAGAAGAAGCTAGCATGTGGATGCTAATCCTTTTTATATGTATTTAAAGGGATCACTTTCTACTCAGTTTCCTATCTGTGAACATGTTCATCATATTTTCTACATGGAACAACTGTGGTAAGTTGTTCTTTTGCAATGTTTGTGCATCTGTTTCATTGCCCAGAATGTCTTTGATGCAAGAGTATTGGTTTGTTGCTTGGGCGTTAGGTGAAGCAATTAACCACTGAGTGAATATGTCAAGTACACAAATTTTATTGCAGTTCTGTCTAGGCTTACATTTAATTTTACATATTGGTCTGTTGCTTACAGAAAAATTATACTAGAGCTTCTACCATCCCACGCCAAGGTTTGTACACTGGAAGTTGTCATGGGTGACAAGTCCTTTTGTGCCACTGAATCTACCTGTTGGCACACAAAATGAGTGCAGTAGCTGCCTGCTGTAGCAGTCATTGGTGTCTGCCTTTGGCATTCTGATTGCACTGTTTCTAGCTTTAGTCAAGTCAGAAAATACTTTTTCCATTGCAGAAATTTGGCAGTGATCATTGTTTAAACTGTTTGGGTTTATGCAAATAAGCTGCTTCAAGGGCTATCATGCAGCTTTTCCAACTCATGGTCTCTAGCTTTTGCTATGATGTAAAGTTTGTCTTGTTTTTGTTCTTTCCAGTGTATGTTATTGCTCTCATTTTTTTCTTTTTTAATGGTTGGATTATTTTATACATTTCCAAGTGTCATAATCCAAAATTCATCATGGTCTTAACAAAACCTTTTGGTAGTCTTTTAGTAGCTTGGCTTTGAAGAGACTACCATGAAATGCTTGCTCTGAACAAGTTTGCTTACTTTTGTTATATGAATCATTTATTCAGGTTGAGTGTCACTGGGACCCCACAAGGATCTCTTCCTACTATAGGCATAACGTGTATGAACTGAAATCTCTGACTTTATAGCTGCCTTTGGATCTTCGCTATTCTAACTGCTATTTATTTTGATCCTGTTCATACTATGATCATACCATTATAAAATGGCAGCTTGGCTTTGTGAGATTACAATCCCATCTCCCTCTCTTGCACATTCTGAAGAAGTCTTTAACCTTGTCTATGCTAGAGAGGTTCTGCTGCGCCATCAGCAAACCTCCTTAGTGTAGACACGGAGCATGCTGACACAAGCTCTTTGGTTTACTTAATAACACCAGGTCCCTGAATAACAGCAAAAAACATCTTCTCATCTTGTGTTAGCATTACTGTATCCACACCAAGGTTCTGCTCGCACAATTAAAATCACCTGAGGGGGATGATTTTTTTCACACTGTGGGCCAACGTGGAGAGGCCCAACTCCATATTGTAGACATGGCCTTTATTGTTGTCCAACTGTCTATTTGTGTTTTGCTTTCTTGTGATTGCATCTGGTGATAGACTGAGTATTAGTTGTCTGTTTTGCACTGCATCACTGTCATACATAGACTCAGCAATTTACTGCTTTCTTACCTACGAAAATTTTCAAAAGGCTGAGAAATCTTTTTGAATCGAGTAAGGATGAGAGTTGTAATCTCCAGTTTTCACAAACCTATTTTCTAAGATACAGGTGGGGTTTTTTTGTAATTCTGAAATACCTGGTTTTCAAATTCATGCATAGCTTCAAAACAGTATAAATCATCAGAAAAATGCTTCCAATTAGAAAACATTATCCTTAAAAGTATCGTAGAAATACATTTTGATAGCTTCTTAGCCTTTTTCAAGTGTGAAAGATGGAAGAACTGATACCCTTCTTTAAAAAGGCATTTTTGGCCCAAAATGGTTCTATAATTCCTCTCTCAAACTCCCCCCTAGTTATGCATGTGTAAAACCTCACCTGTCTGATACTCATTTAATGGGGTACATTTTTGTTTCTATTGGACATGAGTTCACAGAAGGTCTATACTCCCAACACCGTGTTCTTTTCCATGCAAATCCTCTGTGTCACTTCGGCCGTGACTCTTCTTTACATTTTTGCATTTCATTTTGTATGCATTTTGATGAAATTTTCCTTTATTTTCACATTTGCATTAGCAAATTATCTGAGCTGTGCTCTTGCTCTAGAGGTGAGCTTATTCAGCAAGTTTGCTCAAAGAACTACTGTGGATTCTCTAAGCACCCTCCTTTGACCTTCCTTCCCTCTAATTCATAAAATGGCTTCATTAGAAATGATTTAATCTTATCCAGGTATGGTAATTCCAGGAATCAGGCAGCTTTCCGAATTTAGCAGTCCACTGTTCTGTTTCTTCAAATTCTCAGTTATTGTTGTGAAAAGACACCATTGTTAGATGGCAATTTCTGTGGGTTCAAAATGCTCTTGGATTGTGCAGGAGATTTGACAGAGAGCACTCAATATACACCTTATATATTCAGATGCCATTCGAGTGTGTCTGTGTCAGCATCAGCCTCTGTGTCAGCTGCTTTGCTTTCCCTTTTAGACAACATTCTTGCAATATTGTAGTTTCCCTATTGTCACTTATAGGCTCCCTAGTTGTTAAATACATCCCCTGTCGTGCACATCTCTCTGGAGAAAGAAATCTGGTAAGTTGCCATGATCTTTAGCAAAGTTACTTCAAGGCTTTTCTGCAGTGCAGGCAAGAAAGCAGGGCCAAAGACAGGCTGCTCCTGCCACGGGTAGGGTTGAATGAAGGAGAAAGGACAGAGCTGGGATGGAGAGCTGTGGGAAAAGCCCTGCAGAGCAAGACTTTTGTCTCCTGTTTCTACCAGTGGGAGGGAAGAAATGGATCTGAAAGCTGCTGGTTTTGCTGGGAGGGACCACTCTCTTCTTGGGTCCCCCACTGCAGCAGCCAAAAAATCTGTTTTTCCAGACCTTTAGCAGCCCGAGTATAAAACAAGCACAGTAAGTCTGCTAGAGGTGGCCTGCTTTTTGTAGGTAGGGAAATGGCCTGATCATGGCCTTTGTTCTGTGTTTTTCCTGGTAATTCATCACTGGTATTGCTTACTTACAGGAGTAAACCCACAACTGAAAGAAACATGACAAACGTGAATATCTCTCTCTGAATCAAACACTTCATGAAGCAGAGATCCCAGAGTTTCTGGCTGTCCTCACAGGATACAGCACCCCTAACAGGAAGGTTTACGTGGTTTGAGCTGTCCGCTTTTACAGTGAGCAGCAGCAGGCTGTGTCATAACATAATAAATGAGTGTACATTCATTTTGGGACCTGTGGATTTTGTAGGAATTTGGAATTTTAATTCCAGAGACATAGATTTGCTGTCAGTCTTAACTTCCTTATATCAGTCTTAAATTCCTTCCTTCTAAATGGCTGGGATACTGTGAAACAAGGCAGTATTTCTATCTTTCTCCGTAACTGAAAGGACCCTTATCTTCAGAACATTCCTGAAAAGGAAAAATATTATCTTTGTTAGAGAGGAATGTGAGAGACAGAAAGAATAGAGTTTTACAAAAAGCCTAAAGGTCTTGGCAGCCAGAGACTCATGAAAAGTCAGCAAGTTATACCCAAAGTGAGGGCATGCATCATGTTAGAAGCAGAAGTTTACATCTCATCTCCTAAGATTTAAGACTAGAGTACAGAAAACCCAGCTGTGCCTCCTTTAGTACTAGGAGCTTTTTAATATTTGTTTCAGTGAGTGTATCTATCTGGTGAATCACTATCCCTTCATGAAAATGACGAAGTCAGACAAGATCTTAAAGTATAGGATAAATTAATGGCTTTTACATTGTTATATGGAAGACAGCAATGTAACTGTGCAAGCACATTTGCCCATATGGAATTGAATGTAATAGTGTATAGCGTATTTTGAGTCCTGAATATTTTGTGGTTCTGCAACAACATGCCTCTGGCAGTTCCCCAAGATAGGACTCAGATTTAAATGATTTAATCTAACTTGTGAGCCATTTCATCTATCCACCTAGGGCCCAGAGCTTACCTATCCTACAATCAAGCATTACAGAATAGTATGTAGAGATAATAAAGACCTCTGGGACATTTGCAAAACCCATAGTGTTTGCAGTATCATCAAAATTGGAATTGTCTTATTTTGCACAATCCTACTACATATTAATAGTAAACACGGATTTCAAGAATATGTCTTGATCTAACCTTCAGACTAGACCCCCCACCTGTCTTTGAACTGGTAGTTTTTAAAATATCTGTAGTAGTCATGCTAGATCATCAGATATGGACAACCCAAAGCCTGGACAGGGTTAGGTCACGTTTTCAGTGTCTATTCTGTTTGGGGAGGTAGCTCGCAAGAAAGTCAATCATTTACAGCCAGAACTGAGTTCTACTGTTTCAAAAGACTTGAAGACTGTATAAAAATAAAACTTTGGAAAGCAATATTAATAATAAAATAGACTATAAACTACGAGGCAACATGACAAATCCTGTAAAGATAACTAGCAACAATTCATTTTTTTTTAAATCTCGAAAGCTACAAGAGAGTTGAAAGAGTGGAAAATGAAACAGAATTTGTTTTGAAATAATTTTTTAAAATTCAGATTGTTGCCCCATATCTCTTGTTCTGAATGCCAGAGTCTGTGTGCTGAAAACCCTCGCTTTAATGAGTTTCAAGACTTTCAAATGGCAGTATTTAAAACTGAAATCAACATATGGGGGAGGCAGGTGGTCATTTTCCTCAATAATGGGATATGATATGAGTTCATTTAGAGTACTAAATTAAATAGCAATAGGTTCCAAAATACAGAAGCAAAACAAGCACAACACTCTCCATGTTTTAAATGACATTATTAGGGCTGTTTAATGGATGGATCTCTCAGTGGATAGATATTAGCTGTTTCAAGAGAAGTAGAGCTGCAAAATCAGTGCATTTATTGCTATATTTCTGAAAAGAGACCATGTGGAAAAAATGAGCCTCAAAAATACTTCAGAAATTAACAAGAAATAGGAAATGAATTAATGATGACTTTCAGACACCATTCTGTACCTCATGGTCCATGATCTCATCTGGAAATGCACAGCATCAGCTAGAGAAATTTGTCACATCTATCAGAAGAGTTAAGGTAACTTTGCTGAAATGCTTAGAAAGAAATCGGAAACACAAAGAACTCCTTAAAGTCCTGCATGATTTATAGTCTTCTAAATTTTCCCGTGTACCGCATTATGTAGTTTGCAGCGAACACTGTAAGAAAAATCACATGGTTCTAAATTCCATTACCACTTTTCATCAAGTCATTCATAATTGTCTGTCTCCAGGACTCTAGGAGCTACCATTTCCCTTGGAAGACTATTTTGCACTCTCACAGGATGCCCTGGGCCAAAAATTTCCTACTTTCAGAGAACCCAAATTGAAAGGGGAAACTATTTCACCCAGAAGCTCCCATCCTCTATTCATTTACAACACGCTATTGGACTCACTTCAGGGAAGCATCTCATCCATAAACTTGTACTTAAGTTGGCTTTAGCAAAGTACATGTGTGAGAGAACTTTTGTGTATTTGGTATATGTGCGTAATGTTGTAAGAAGACAAATTGACTATACATGATATTAACCCCCTGCACTGCACCCCATAAAGAAGAGTGGGCCTCCTTTTAAGAGGATCCTGTGCTACATGTAGAAGTCAAGAAGCATAGACCAGGAACCTGTAATAGAAAAAACATCTATGAGAAATTTAAGCCCAGTTTTTTTTGATTTTGGATGTTTACCCTGCCATACTACTCCATGGCTTTTTTCCCTCCTTCTCCATCTTGGCACGTTATCTTGCTCATCAATAGTGGTGTCTCAGCTGTGGCTGCATTATACTCCTATTGAGGATGAGAGAGAGAGGAGGACTGTAAGCTGGTGAATAGCAGAAAAATCCAGCAATATTGCCAGTATAACAGTCCAAAGCGAGCAGCTGCTCCCTTGTCCCTTATCCTTTCTGTTCAGCCTCAGCTCTCAAAGCATGAGCTAACTTTGGAGTATGCCCCTGGAAAGGCTGCTGCTGTTATAAGGAATTGGAATGTGCAGATTTTGATCCCTCCCCTCACAGCATCGTGCATTTCCTGGTGTTTTTCTGGGTGATGATAGTTTGGTTGGGGTCTCTGCTTCCTTGCTCACTTTTTGCTTATGCAGAAGCCAAACCTCATCAGAGGCAAAGAAACAAAAATGATCGCGATGGGCCTTTCACCAGGAAACTCTTTGCAAGACTGCCTATATATAACAGGAGGAAGAGAACTGCATTCTGTTTAAAATATTGTTATTAAGCATGCTGAGCACTTCCCCCCATGTTTCCAAGTATCCAAAGCCTGCAAGAGGCCTGCATGACCAGAGAAAGAATTTTAGCAGTTAGAAATGAGCAGATTGCTGAACGTTATTGATACAAATTTTATGGAAAAAATGGAAGTACCTCCCCTCTACAAATGAATAGAACCGTAAAACCCCTGTACTTTAATAAATAGAGCTGTCCTAACCCTTATGACCACTTCTATCAACACTCATTAACTTACGTTGTGCTTTACTAGCATTCTGTGAAGCATTTCAGACTTTTCTTACATCAGTTGTCAAATTTCCTAAAAAGCAAACATGCTCTTCTGTGTCAGTGATAACACCTTGAGTTCTGGAAAAGCAGAGGGATTTTTTTGTTCTGTTGTTCATGTTAACCATTGGCACACTCTCTCAGTCTGGGAACAAGGGAGAGAAATCGGTATTTAGAGATATCAAGTAAAGAACTTCTGAAAAGCACATGGGATTAGGCTGTGTGCACTTCCCATGGCTTTAAAAATGCTTAGCACTGTTTGTGTTGGTTTTCTCTCTTACTATAAATTTTTGGTTCAGCAAAGCCTTAATAGCAGAGCTAAAAAACATGGCAGAAAATGGCATGTTTTGTTAACTTTTCTACATTTGCATTGGTTTTTGTGGGCTGTTCCCTTTTTGTGCTCTTTTCTTCCATGGAGACATACCACACAACACTCTTTCATAACTCTAATGACAAAACTAAAAGAAGAAAATGGTATGCAAGCTCAAGAATCCATTCTTGCAGAGAAAAATCGTGACGTTTCCAGGGCTTTGAGTTTCAAAAGTTTAGCACCAGCCTTTCAAGTCCTGAAATAACCTGGTGGTGTATGGTGTAGATTTTTGTTATGGAAAGCGTGCACAGTTTAAACATGGAATGGTTCTCCAGAAAGATGAATTTCAGTACGCTCTAGGGAATGTCAATCTTTGCACAACTGTGTTTCAGTTGACTTTTCAATGTATAATTCTCTGCTGTGCTGCAAGGAGCAAGACTTACAGCATGATCCTGAGTGTGGCATTCCATATATGTAACAACTATCAAAATCAATTGGAGCTGGGTACATGAAATCCATCTCAGACCAGGCTTATACTTTAAAACCAGACACACCTAACAGACACTTGACATTTCTGCAAAATGTGAGAAATCTAACCCGATCCAGAAACACTTAAGTACATGAATAGACTATCCCAAAGGTAGTTCTCAGCACTTTCCAGGATCGAGCCTTTAGGAAGCATAGAAAACTTTGCAGCAAGGGTTAAAATAGTGTTCAGACATAGATTCTGCACTCCAAAATGCATGAGGTAAGGGATTTCTTTATCTCATCCCATCCCTGTCCTCACAAGTAATGCCATTGCTTTCTGGATCATTTAATCATATAGAGTTGAATTAACAAACTCCTCACTTACATGTCTTCTCTCGTTCAAATAGAAGACAGATGATAAGAAGACCCAGGATTATTTTACTTCTCTTTTGTCCTTGGCTGATATTTCAGTCTTTCTGGGATTGTTGGCAACCATTTCTTTTAAATCTTAGTGAGGACATATGCTTCCTGAACTGTGTTATGAATTGCTAAAGAAGAACCCAAATGTAGGGCTATTTAATTTCAGCTGCTCTTCTATGAAGTTAAGCAAGTATTTGGTTTCATCTGAAGCCATAATATAACAAGCAGTTATTCTGAAAGAAAATGTGACCAGCCAATTAAGAAATGGAGTAGAAAGGCAAAGATTTTAGAATATTTGCAAAGGCTTGAAGGCCATGCTACCTTTTCCAGGTGTGCAGACATGTGCACGTCATTAACTGTAACCTGTTATTTAGTAGGACTGTCCAAAGGCTTAGGGGTGAGCACGTGCTTAAAAATCTAAAGATGGAATGTAAAATATCTACTGAGATTAAAATTCACATATTTGAAAAACTACCCATAGTCAGGTGACATCTGTGCTGTTTGTCTTCCAGTTTGCATGAAATACTCACTTCCCAAGTTGTTCTTGCCATGGTGCTACAAGTCCCTTTAGGTGCAGTGGCTTTTAATGTTGTTATTTAATTTATGTTAAATAAACACATAAAACTGAGTCAACACTGTTACACATTTCTCAGTGAGCTTTCCAATAAGAGGAGAAAACTAATGGCTGCTGCCACGTCACTGTTGGCCATTGGGTATCATTTTCAAAGCCATTACAAGGCAAGAGGAGTGAGGACACCAAGTGGTTATATGTAATTATCTTACCGTGACACATGTAAACTGCACACTGTATTTGCACAGAGCATTGAAACAACAAAGGATTAGATTGACATCAATATGGTAACGCTGGTGCTAGGAAATGATTTTGCCTGCATGTGTTAGAAAAATCTGTTGGAGGCAGCTTTGCCTATGAAGTTACACAGAGTTAGAAAGGAGAAGACAAAAAAGACCTTTATGGCAGGAAGATACCGCAAAGATGACAAGTGCGTTCGTTCAAGTCCCCTCTCACAAGTTCCCAGCTACCTGGTAGGAAAGTCTGCACTGGCACTGTCCACTGGCTTGCAGTGTGGTACTAAAACTAAAAGCAGTCCTGGTTTTCTGTATAAATTGAGAGTATTGCCATAGTCATATAAAATATTATTAAGATTTTCTGGTAATATTTATGATATTAGCATTACCATAATTATTACATTTCATATATTTAAATTATATATTTGTACAGCATATTATTCGTTTTGCCTCAGGAAATTGAAGACTTTCTTAAAAACAACAGAATCCATTTTGAAAATGAATGTCTTCTTTGCGGATAGAAATTGATTGCTTTAATTGCCATAGACACATATTTGTAGCTGTGATTCAGGGGCAAGTATGTGGAATTGGAAGGCATCCAGATAAGGCAATACCCATTTTTTGCAGGCATTAAGTTTTTCTGGAGTAAGCAGGAGGAAACTGGAAAGAAGATCCACTGGTGTGGATGTCCATATCAGGGGACATCAGAGAAATTGAAAACTGGTCTAGAAAGAGGAGGAGAAAGTTTTTTCTATTCTGTTAGTCTGTTGTACAAGTTTCACGTATAGGGTATTTGATTTGCAAAAAAGTGCCTCTTGCCTGAGATGTCTTGTTGTTCTAGAACACACACATGCAATCAGCAAAAAGACATTCTATTTTATGTGGTTATTTTCAGCAGTATTATTTGTTGAATTCAAGGGTGATATCCAGCTATTTCTGAAATAATTGTTATGTTGTCTGGAGAAAAAATAGTTCTCCAAATGTGTTTTCATTTTGAGTTGTTTTTTTACAAGAGATTTGCTATTCTTTGGAAGAGTAATACCTCTTTTGAATAGCGTATCTTTCATTATATGACTACTGAACCTAATCATCTAAGGAACAGATATATTCTGCATAAATAAGTTAAATTTTAGGAAACAGCAAGTTTTACTAATTGCATTCATCTTTTAATTTAATAAAATACTAGCCATATATTTAAAAAATCCACTTTTCTCCGTATTGCCTCTATGAAGTTCATAAATTGTGTGCCTGCTGACATAAAGGCACACAGGTGAAACCCATTACATTTGTGTATTACTAAGGAAAATTACATTTTGATTAATATATAAAATGAGCTTCATCTCCTAAAATGAAATATTTAGAGTGAGTCAACTAAATACCCTGCTAGTTTGCTTATAATGTCAGCCTTTTAAAAATAATTAATAACACATGAAACTGAGCTTATTGATTAAGTTTGAGACTTCCCAGAAAATTTAAGGAAAATTACCTTTCTAAAGATGCAATACCAACAATTCTCGATTCCAACCATGATATAAGAAATGAAGACTGTAAAATGCTAAATGTTTTAATAGATATGCACAGACTAGCAGGCTTTAATTCCCTGTGAAGCTTATTTAATATTTTTCTGATTATGTTTTTCTATTGTATTTCTCTAATACTGTGCTTATGAGCACAAAACATCACCTTTTTGAAGCATAATTGATTTTTTCTTTATTCTCATTTTCCTGTATAAAGAAAAGGAAGTTCAATTCTGATGTTTGGGGGATTTTTTTAAACAAATGGTGATTTGGTTTTCTTATGAATGATTTAATCTGTTCACAGAAATATAGTCAGTGTTCTGAATTCCTCTGTTTTCTAATCACTGAAATCTTCCTGTTCAGATGTGTGGTCACATTTGCTTCTTGCCACATTAAAAAAAAAAAAAAAAAAAAGAAAAATAAGAAAGGAGGATGAAATGCATAGCCAAATTATAAAATGGTTAATTTAATGAGTTTTTTCATAAGCATCCTTTAACAAACAGGGACACTGAGGAGAACCATAGACTTCCTGTGATAAGCAAAATTTCTCTAATAAAATTTCTGAATAAAATTTCTTCTTGTAGCCTGTCGCCCCACCCCCCACCCTTTTTTTTTTTCCCCAGCAGGAGTCCTTTAAATGCTGTGTTGCCACCATGTTTCTCTTCAGTATCTTCGGCTTCCTTATTGCTGAGATCAGCTGCTGGTACTCCCCTAAGAATATCCTAAGATGCCATGGACGGCTGCTCTGAAGAATAGCTGCTCTATTTTTAATTTACATTTTTTGTGTTTGCTCTGTTGCATTGCATCTCAAGAAGAGGGGCCTGGAAAGGAGATTGTCAGGTCAGGTGCAGGAGTTGGGTAGGAAGCTGGACACTATCGCTCTGGTTTATGTCCCTATAGGCAAATGGGCTCACAGGTAAATGAGTCAGTGAGGGTATGGGAGAATATTCCTTTCTTTTTCCCCATTATCCCGAGAACACACTGTTCATTTCTATGAAATTTCTACCTGGCTGTGTGCCAGCCCCCGCAGTTGCTGACTAGCTGGCTGGCAGGTGGCCGTGCCACGGGGCTGACCTCGCACCCCTCCGTGCTCCACCTTGGCATCATCTGCACACCTTGTAACAGCTCCCTGGGCTAGCCGGGCCAGCTCTACCGCCAGCACAGGGCAGGCGACCAAGTGGGGTTCCCCTTCCAAACCTGCAGCAAACCTGCAGAAAATGGTCTCTCAGTGATCCCCAATTTCACTGAGGTGGGACCGAAGTAGCATTTTGATATTGCACAGAAATCTCCCTTCGGTAATTCGTATTTCAGAACTACTTCTTACTGAAATTTGGGATGAAAGAACAAAACTTGGGAAAGCCGAATGGGAATTCAAGATAAGAACTGTATCTCAGGATCAACTTGCACAAATAACAGTCTTATCCTCTGCTTGTAAAGGCTGATAATGATCATTTTTTCAGCCTTGCAAAACACTTAATTGAGCAAATACAGTTTTGAAGCTCTCATAATTTAGGCCAACTTTCTTTTCTAAAAGAGGTCAGTGACACAGATTTTAGCTGTGTTTTGTAATGCCTTACTTACAAAGCATTGACAGCTCTATTTTGAACAGGGTGGACCAAGGCAATACCAAAGTAGTCTCAGAAAACCTCAGCTTACATGGTACTAGTGCTTCAGGTTTTGTAGGCAATGGATTACCCTTCTTAACTCTTCCTTTTTTTATTTTCACCACACGCTTCTAAGATGCAAAAACATCTCAAGTGGAGGTCATTGGTCATAACTAATTTCCACAGTTGTAAATCAGTTGTCATTCTCAGTCAGAATGAAATATTTTTAGAAAATTTGAGATTTTAATTGCAAACTGAAAAGCCAAAATAGTTTATTTTAACAGTGACGCAATGAGATCTTGTAATTCTGCTGAAACTCCTTCTGTGTTACAAAATGTTTCAATTCTGACAATACTCACATGTTTATAGATTTATATGTAGCCATATATATTCTCTTTTGAGATGTCCTTGCCCGTTCCTGCTACTTATTGTCAGTACTTAATAGACTACTTCACATGGGGACAGATATTTAGCACATCCTTTTATAACATCATTCTGAAAAATTCCTCTTGCCCAGCTATTCACGTATCTGCTATAACCTTCTTCTTTGTTAGGGTTCATCTGGATAAATGACAGTTTCTAAGCCCGAATAATTTCCTTTAACAAACGTGCAGGTGAGAATCAATATTTTACAATGAATGATTCTGTGGAAAGGCAGACTTTCACACTGACCACTCTTACCAGTACTTTATCACAACTGTCTCATTAACATCCATGCATAATAGAGTTACTTTTGGGATTTGGGCTTGGCGTATTTTTTCAGTCCAACTGAACAAGCATAATCCCAAGCACCTAACAAATGCTTTAGACTCAGATCACAGTGTTTGCTCTTGATAATAAGAGATGTTCTCTTGGTAAATTCTGAAATTATTTCTATTTTTAGCCCAGTAGAGATCATTATGATCATCTCACTCAACCTCCTACATAACACAGGCCATAGATTTCATTCCAGGATTTCTGCCTGAATTCCAGCTACCCATGGCTGAACTAGGACCTAATCTTTAATTGAAAGCCTGTAATTTGGTGTTAAAGATTCTCTGCCTCATTGAAGGTTCTACTTCCCCCAGTGATGTGCTCCTTCCATGATGACTGTCATCAGTAAATATATGCAGTGTAAATTGGATCGCTTTTGTGTAATAGCAATTTTTTTCTTGAAGCTTCTTGGAGGAATGTTAAGAACTTTTAAGTTTTCTGAGGATTTTGAGATACTTCTTTTTGCTCCAGCAATTGAAATGTATCTGCAAGGCAAGAGCAGTTCAAAGTTGCCAATATGAGGGGAGACAGGTGCCTTTTACATTATTCATAGATCTCTGCTGGCTACCCATCTTTTTGCAGATGGGGTTTTTGGTTTTTTTTTCTTTCTTTCTTTCTTTCTTTTTTTCTTTCTTTCTTTGTCGCTGATGGATTTAATGCCTTTATTGCACTCTTAGCTCCGTGAATAGGTATGGGAAATGTAAAGGCAAAGCTTCAACTAGTCACAGAACAGAAAGTCTGATCTGGTTTAACAGATTCTCTGTCTCTTTGTCACTGGCAGCTATCTTAGATTGTTAAGGTGCTTTACAGACAAGGCCCTTTTTTTTCTTTTTTTTTGGTTAACTTCTCACTGATGACTATGGCTCTTTGTGACAACAACCCAGGACAATCAGACGTGGAAGATCAGTTGCCCAAGCCTGCAAAATGGTGTATTATATATTTTTTGCCCAGTCCTGTAAAAAAATTGATTTTTTTTGAAGGGAGAGGACTACAAGAATGAATAGCTTGCTAACTATTAATTTTAGCTTTAATCTATCACCACGTAGCGCTGGAAATTACTTCAGTTATTCTCATCCTCAATGTTTGTTTCTTCTCTGTGCTTACAAGATTTATTTTATGCATCAGCCTTTCTTTAAAAAAAAAAAAAAAAAAAAGAAAGATTCTGCATTATAGCTATACCTTTTACATCCTTGTCTTCCTTGAGGTAAAAATATCTTCCAAAATCCTTTCTCCTTTTTCATCTCACTCATTGTTTATTCTTCAGCTTTTTATCTATTAAACCTCCATGGATCCAGTCAGAGAGATGGATTAACCTGCTATATAATGGCACATGATTCAAACGTCTGATGTCAAGTTTGAAAATAAAGTGAGAAGTCAATGTATATTCAAAAATAGAAGACCTTGAAAAAGGAAATCTCAGTCAAGAAAGATATCATCTCAAGATAGTATTTAATACAAATGTTATGCAGGAATGCGTATGAGTGAATAGAAGGGACTTGTGAGAAAGGTAATCTATTGCAGCTTGCATTTGGCAATGATCAATAAAATAATCTTGGCTGTTGTCAGCAGGCTTCCCAGGTCTGACCTTCAGATGTTAGGATTTAAGATGGCTCATGTTTGTGATAGACCTCAAAAAGTCTTGAAGGCTGGGAACAAGTTCTGCCACGTGCTGAATTTCTTGACATTAAGTTGTACACTCAAATAGGTTTAGAAGAGTTAACTCTTGCCTCTGAAAAGCTGGAAAGGAAATTTTAGGATAAGAATCCTTCCATTGAAACAGTACTTGTCCTAAAATTTTAGTGTCTTGAGCTCTTTTTTCTTGTCACATGGTGCTTTCATATTAGCTGGAATCACAAAGAGCAGAGGCATGCACACATAAAAATTTCAGCATGCTATTAATCAAACTTCTTCGGATTTCCTCTAGAGTTCCTCTCAGACTGCAGTAGATAGACACTGAGGCTGTGTTTTGTTCAGGAATATATTTTTTAATGAAAGGAATCAAAAATAAAGGTCAGATGTGCCAGTATGTTTTGAGGATGCCCTGTATCTTTGCATGGAGCTTGAGTGTTGGTATGGCTTGGATTGGTGTAGAAGCCAGTCAATACTGGCATTAGAAGGGTCTCTTTGTATTCTGGTCCTGGACCTAGGGGCTGTAATACCCCATTTTACTGGTGGGTAAGAATGGAGAGTAAAGCATCAGCATATGCACCAAAAATTTCAAAATAAACCTCTTATCTCTTCCACACCTTCCTATCACTATACTCCGTGAGCCTTCAGAATATATATCCTTCAAGACAGTGGCTTACCCTGTCAGTATACGATAAATTGGTTTTGCTGTCAAGGTCTGGATTAGTGCTGTGGTGGATGTCCCAGGCTTTAACTTTTTTGTTAGTATTTCAACCCACAGGAAACTAGAAATTATTAGGGACTGTCCACAGGCAACAAATCTCCACTGACCTGAGATTCAGCTTGTCCCAAGAACATCTTGTCCAAAAATGGTGTTGCTGCATAGCATTATAAGCAATAGTAGGCACCTCTGTGTTTCTTTATTCTCATGGGATAGTTAAAGATGTTTAAACTATTTTATAATTATCCAGTATTCTAATGAGCAGGGATTTATCATAAGTAAATGGAAAAATTCAGGTGTTATTCATACCTGACCTTGAGTGAAATTATCGGTTCATTCAGAGAGCAATGTTGTGTTGTGTTTTTTTTTAATGCAATGTCAAATGTATTATGTGTATTGTATCTAGACAGGTGTTTCTTACATAAATGTTAGATGTTTTTCTTTGCTTTTATTGTCTTGGTAATGTTTAGTTCTGAAAGGCATAATACTGCTGAAGAAGAAATATCTTAAAACTTTCTCTTGACCTGAAATGATTTGAATAATCAAAATACCTAGCTCTTCAGTATGAGATAGTGATAGCTCTAGAAGCAAACTTTATCAAAGTATATTGCTATATATGTTACGTAAACAGTCATGCCTATATTTAAGGCAATAGAAACAAGAAAGCTGAAGCGGTCTAGGTCCAATTCCATGGCCTTTCACCAGACTGTGTGGTCATGAGCAAATCATTTAATCTTCTAGTGCCTACATTTCTTCATTTAACAGCTGGAAATAAGTGCTGCCTTTCTCCTATTTATCTTGTTTACTTAGGTTATTATCCTATCAAGCATGAACTGTCTACAGTGTTGATCACATTGGGCCACAGATCTCAAGGGGAGATTCCAGCATAAAAGGGAATTTTCATTGGAACTGTAAGATTATCAAAAGATGCCCATTACTGTTATACTTTGCCTGTGTCCCACAGTGTTTTCACTCTTTCAGAGACTGTAGCGGGTCAGAAGTTTCAAGTAACATAGAGGCAGTTATGTGTACCACCTACGTGTATGTTAGTATTCAGTTATAACAGCAAATCATCTATCCACTCCTATGTAAGTTTATGCAGTTACCCACATGCTCTTCTACGAAATTTGCGCATGCTAACTGTATGGCTCTACATGAAGTTTGGTATTCCCAAATGAAAATTTAGTCTGATATCCCAAGTGTTCCTGAGTAAGCATAGGTAATGTTTTGTTTTGGTTTGTTTTTTTCTTGGGTGTATAACAATACATGGCCTCTAAGGTAATGCATACTTTGGTTTGCATGTTAAAGGATTGTGTCCATTCAAGGTATGAAGGAATGTATGTTTGAAGAGTTATGTCATGATTGATAATCATGAACTTTGTCACAAAATCGAAAGCACTGTCATTCCCATTCAAATTGAATGACTTTAAAAATTCATAGATAGAGGCAGTATTTTTCTTTACATGTTTGTATTCACTGAATTAAGAAAAAACAATTTAATCAATAATGAAATGAAATCTTTCTTGAAATACTGAGAAGCTAAAATCCCTTCTTTTCTTAGGTCAAACAAATCTAGTTCTCTCTGTCAAGCATGTCAGCTATCATGTGTTTCTCTTGCATCTTGCCAGGTATTATGACAATATGTAGTCTACCTTTAAAACATTTTGAGAATGAACACCTGTAAAGACACTACATATCCTCTCTTACCACCATCTCATTACAGGTTTACTTTTTTTGGTGGTGCAGTTGCATAATTTTGGTTTGATTTCTGAAGAATCTAGTCAGGCAGGAAAAAATCAAGCCTTGTACTTTCTCCTTTGGACTTCACTAGCAAACAGAATTAAATAAATGCCAAATGAATACTGAAATCTGCATCTTTGTCCAGTTTTAGATAAGCCAAAATTAATTTCCTCTCATCCAACTGTAGTTCAGTTGAAGAAAGGAGGTCAGCTTGATTTTTCACAGCTTATCTTGAAGTCAGGAACAGTTTGTTCCTAGAACAATTTGCATAGCTAGGCAAGCAATTCCAACAGAAGATTTGTTGTGTTGCCAGTGAGTCGGGGACTTACTTGAGTTCAGGCTGAAGCACTCGGCACTCAGTTAGGATCAAATATTGTTTATTTCTCTATATTTTAACTGAAAAAGCAAAATGACAATTTCTTGAAATGGGAGCACAATGTTACAGCCTGCTGTAGGATCTTAAGTCTTACTTGCGTTAGCTTCTCCTACCGGTTTTGGGAACCAAAGTCAATGTAGCTATATTCCTATAAATGCTTGATGTTGACCAGGCAGAACTACCACAAGTCATAGTTCATAGTATTTCAGTTTATTCTGATTTTGGGCAAGGCACAAACCTGCCAAGGCTGAGAAGGGAAAGGAGGCTGTACCTGTCTCTATAACCATACTGGGTATGGTGCACTGGGTTAGGCCTGTCAGCTTATATGGTTTGTGGAAGACTGCATATGTGGCACAGCTGTCTGCTGTGTTTGTCCCTGTTGGTAAACGGCACTGGGGCAAACTGATTCAGAGAGCCCTAAGCCATCTTTATGCTGGCTAGCACCATGCTGCATCATGCCTTCTCCACAGGAAAGCTAGCCCCAACAGGGGGTAATGAAGGTAATGATAAGGTTGAGTGCTTATGGGTAAAGATCAGAGGGAAGGCTAACAAGGCAGATATCCTCGTGGGAGTCTGTTATAGACCACCCAACCAGGATGAGGAAACAGATGAAGTATTCTACAAGCGGTTGGCTGAAGTCTCACAATCTCTAGCCCTTGTTCTCATGGGAGACTTCAACTTACCAGATATCTGCTGGAAATACAACACAGCAGAGAGAAAGCAGTCTCGGAGGTTCCTGGAGGGTGTGGGAGAGAACTTCCTGACACAGCTGGTGAGCGAGCCAACCAGGGGGGTGCCCCGCTGGACCTGCTGTTTACGAACAGAGTGGGCCTGGTGGGCGATGTGGTGGTCGGAGGCCGTCTTGGGCCCAGTGATCATGAAATGATAGAGTTTTCAGTTCTTGGAGAAGTAAGGAAGGGGGTCAGCAAAACCACTGCCCTGAACTTCAGAAGGGCAGACTTTGGATTGTTTAGGAGTCTGGTTAACAGAGTCCCTTGGGAGGCAGTCCTGAAGGGCAAAGGAGTCCAGGAAGGCTGGACGTTATTCAAGGAGGAAGTCTCAAAGGCGCAGGAGCAGGCCGTCCCCATGTGCTGTAAGATGAGCAGGCGGGGGAGAAGACCGGCCTGGCTGAACAGAGAGCTTTGGCTGGAACTCAGGAAAAAAAGGAGAGCTTACCGCCTTTGGGAGAAGGGGCAGGTGACTCAGGAGGACTCCAAGGATGTTGTGAGGATATGCAGGGAGAAGATCAGAAAGGCAAAGGCCCAGCTAGAACTTAAACTGGCCACCGCTGTTAAAGATAACAAAAAATGTCATGTAAATATATATTTATAAATATATAAGCGACAAAAGGAGGGCCAGGGAGAATCTCCTTCCTTTGTTGGATGCAGACAATGCTCACAAGTCTATGGGGCCAGACGGGATCCACCCGAGGATACTGAGGGAGCTGGCCAAGCCACTCTCCATCATTTATCAGCAGTCCTGGTCAACTGGGGAGGTCCCAGCTGACTGGAAGTTAGCAAATGTGACGCCCCTCTACAAGAAGGGTCAGAAGGAGGATCCGGGGAACTACAGGCCTGTCAGCCTGACCTCGGTGCCGGGAAAGGTCATGGAGCAGATCATCTTGAGTGCCATTGTGTGGCACGTGCAGGACAAGCAGGGGATCAGGCTCAGCCAGCATGGGTTTATGAAAGGCAGGTCGTGCTTGACTAACGTGGTCTCCTTCTATGACAAGGCGACCCGCTGAGTGGATGAGGGGAAGGCTGTGGATGTTGTGTACTTGGACTTTAGTAAGGCCTTTGACACTGTCTCCCACAGCATCCTCCTGGAGAAGCTGGCTGCTCACGGCTTGGATGGGTGCACTCTACACTGGGTTAAAAACTGGCTGGACGGCCGAGCCCAGAGCGTGGTGGTGAATGGAGTCACATCCAGTTGGCGGCCGGTCACGAGTGGTGTTCCCCAGGGCTCAGTACTGGGGCCAGTCCTGTTCAATATCTTCATTGATGATCTGGATGAGGGGATTGAGTGCACCCTCAGTAAGTTTGCAGATGACACCAAGTTGGGTGGAAGCGTCAATCTGCTGGAGGATAGGAAGGCCCTATCCAGGGACCTGGACAGGCTGGATCAATGGGCTGGGGCCAACTGTATGAGATTGAACAAGGCTCAGTGCCGGGTCCTGCACTTGGGTCACAACAACCCCATGCAACGCTACAGGCTTGGGGAGGAGTGGCTGGAGAGCTGCCTGGCGGAAAAGGACCTGGGGGTGTTGGTTGACAGCCGCCTGAACATGAGCCAGCAGTGTGCCCAGGTGGCCAAGAAGGCCAATGGCATCCTGGCTTGTATCAGGAATAGTGTGGCCAGCAGGACCAGGGAGGTGAGAGTGCCCCTGTACTGGGCACTGGTGAGGCCGCACCTCGAGTCCTGTGTTCAGTTTTGGGCCCCTCACTACAAGAAGGACATCGAGGTGCTGGAGCGTGTCCAGAGGAGGGCAACGAAGCTGGTGAAGGGTCTGGAGCACAAGTGTTAGGAGGAGCGGCTGAGGGAGTTGGGGTTGTTTAGCCTGGAGAAGAGGAGGCTGAAGGGAGACCTTATCGCTCTCGTAACTACTTGAAAGGAGGTTGTAGCAAGGTGTTGGTCTTTTCTCCCTAGTAACGAGTGATAGGACAAAAGGAAACAGCCTCAAGCTGCACCAGGGGAAGTTTAGGTTGGATATTAGGAAAAACTTCCTCACTGAAAGGGTAGTGAGGCACTGGAACAGGCTGCCGAGGGAAGTGGTTGAGTCTCCATCCCTGGAGGTATTTAAAAGACGGGTAGACGTGGTGCTTGAGGACATGGTTTAGTGGTGGACTTGGCAGTGCTAGGTTAACGGTTGGACTCGATGATCTTAAGGGTCTTTTCCAACCTTAAGGATTCTATGATTCTATGACCAGGCCATTGCAATGAACAGAAATCATTAGGGCACATTATGTATGTGTGAAATTTATCTAATCATACATTAGATATACAAGGCCCCTGTACATTGTAATAGCTTTATGGCATTTGGAGATAATCTTACACTGGGCTGATCCTTTTCTGTGAAGTTTGTCTAAAGCAAGTTGGAGTCTAACCATTAGTTTCCTATAGTGCACGAGGGCTTTATATACCTCACGTTTGACTGTTCACTCAGTTGTGCAGATTTGATGCTGGTGAAGCTCTGCTGTGGTCAGCAGAGTGATGGTGTAAGCCAAGCAATCTGGGAACCTTTACAAAAATTCTGCCAATGAATACTCACAATTACTTTCCTAATGGATTCTAATTGAAACAGAAAATGGAATGAATTAAACTGAACTTAAAGGCCATTATTTTGTTTGGTTTTCTGGAAGTTTCATATAACCTATTAATTCATTAATTAATTTTTAATTGGCAAAGTTTGCTTTTTGCATAAAACAAAAGCCTCGTTAACATAACTTCTCTTTCAAACAAAAGTCAATTTAAGCCTGTGCTTTTTCATGACTAGCATGTGTTTTTCTTGAAGCACCATCCTTATTCAAACTTCAGTGAAAGGTGGCCTGTGAAGTCAATCTTCAGGAAATCAACCTTTTTTCTTTTGCTCTTTTTAAGTGTCCCTTTTAGCAGTAAAAAATTGTAGCAAGTCTAGGGAAGACCACTGAAGTCACATAGATTTTCAGGGATCTGGCAGTGCAGCTGTCTTGAACCCCTGAATTACTGAGATGGGGGAAGATGCAAACAAGCAATGGCTGAACAGAGAGGCCTTCTTCATTCTTTGCACCATGCTACTGACCAGGTATGTGTGCCCAGTTGTGGTACATTCAGGAATCCACTTTACATGCTGAATACTTGAGTGGCTGGACAGATCCATTCTCCATTGCAGCTCTGCAGAACCATATTTATTTGTGTACAGTTTACACAAAGTTTGCTTATTTTTCATTGGACTACAAAATCATCTGTGACTGGAGGAGTATATTTTACCTTTTGGGGTAAAAGATTTGTAGGCTTTGTTTGAACTTGCAGCAGGGAAGGTTAATGCCCATTTTTTTGGTGCATTTCATAGCAGATGGTGGACAATGCAGGGGATGTGAAGATCCCAGAGAACTGGACTGCTTACATTGTCTTCTTCCAGCTGTATGCTCAGCCTCTGGGACTTCTGAAAGACAACTATTATCAGTCATACCTAACTATCACCCTGATGTAATACTGCTAAATGCTCAAGGAATCCCTGCTGTGGGCCCCAGACACAGAGAAAGAAGATAAGGTGAATCAATAAGAATATTTTATGAGGGATGACAGAAAGAACCTGCCCAGGCCTGGCAAATATACAAAATATCATAGGCAAAGATATGGATCAGATGTATGAGGAAGATTTCTCACATTGTTCAAAATGTTTTGGATCCAGCTAGCTGCAGGAGAAATCCTGTCAAAAAGCAATGCATGCAAGATAAGAAGCAACATGGCATATCTTAGCTACAAAAAGATATGTGTCTATTTATGAATTTTCCAAGCAAGATAATGAACCATTCCCATTCCACGATATCACATGCAGAAAGCTCTATGAGAAAGAGCATGCGGTTGCAGCGCAAGGATGTAGCCTGAGCTGTGATCTTCACATCAAAGCTGAGACAGAAAGGACATTACACTCTGAAAATGGAAGGCACTGAGGACTTTCACAACCATCGTCACTTATGAATGTTGCATAACAAATGTAGGAAGAAGCCCCATCTGCTGTGAACTTGACTGAACGTTTCCTTATCCCCTAGGTATTGGCTTTACTCCACAGTGTACCACAGAAAATGGTCAAAAGACTGTTTTCATTAATATGATGATACAAGTCTACATGTTAGTGAAATAATAGTGGCTGCGCTCAGTCTTTAACAGGGCTTCAAAAGGAATGGTACAAAGTAAGACCCAGGATCTAGCAAGAATGTGTTTATCTCAGCAGTGGTTTTTGAACCGAAGATAGACACATTTCTGAAAGAATTAGGTGATTCAGATAAATGTCCGTTGTTGCTGCTCTCTTAGGTGGGAGAATATGTGTAGTGATAACAAGCTCTGGTTTACTCCTCAGGAAAGTAGAAGTTGCCTGTCTGGCCCAGCCCTCTCTTTAGAGCTGCCCCATCCCAATGCAGAGTAACATCTAGGAGTGTACTGCGATAGTTATTGTCTAGCCCATTGGCTATGGCTGTAGACAATATGTCCGATGAACCCAATAGGGTTCAAAAGTCCTGCAAGTCAGGACAGGATTGCTGTACTGCCTTGCCTTCCCAGCGTACATTCTGTTTCTTGAGGATTTTCTCATGCGAAGACTCAGCAGCAGCACAGGACTGCTTACAACCCTGCCCATGCCCAGCTCAATAAAAATCAGTGACTCGGTGCTCAGAGAAAAATCAGTGCTCAGAGAGCAGCCTGTTCTGATGCCTTTAATTCATGTAATTCCACAAATAGATTGTAGCAGATTTTAAGTCACAAAATGCTGAGGGTTTTTGGGTTGGGTTGGGTTTTGTTTTTTTCCTCAAGCCATATCCAAAGTCCATTGAAAGCACTGGAAGAATACCCATGATTTTCAAGAGAGTTTAGATCAGATTTCATGGGCGAAAATAGGAGATGTGGTCTGGCATGTGCGTTGGGATTGGTCTGTATTTCTATGCTCAACCAGAGTATAGACCAAAGTTACCCAGAAGGTTACTTCTGTGACTATATTATGGAAGGATGCTTAACAGACACATGCGCAAATAGTAAATGGATCACGAGTGTCTAAAGACATCAGATGTTACTTCTTGTATCTGCTTTCCTGCCATTGAAATGCAGATTATACTTTTTAACTTCAGCTTTATACAATCGAAGGTTGCTGCAGCCCACAGGTCCTGTTTAAACTTGAAACCATTGTCTGCTGCCTTTTTGTATAAGCAGTCAGTTTTTGCAAGGGAGTATAGCATTTTGCTTTCAAACCTCTCCCCAGTCAACAGGCGAGAAACCATTCTGTGGACATGCATTCAGTTTTGTGATGCTGTGTTCGTCTCCTGTGCTCAAGTTCTTCTATTCTTTTTTTTGGCAATATTATTTCAATTCATATGTTACACAAGATATTTATTCTGCTGTTGTACGAGGCACTCCAGAAGACAAAGCAAAGTGTAGTCAAGTCAAATGTGTAGAACTACATTAACAACTTTAATGCAAAAGGAGGCACAAAATGAGCAATAAATCACCTGATTAAAGCCTGAAAACCTCTTTTTGTTTATACATTTATTGATTTTTTTTCTCTAATCTTCTCTAGCTCCTTCAATCATCAGTCTCTTGCCTGCCCTCTATGATCCAAAATCAAAGTAATAGACTACAGCTAAACAATAGTTGCAATTTATAGAGCGACAAGGGATGCCTTTATCCACCAGAGAGACTCCTTCCAACTCCAGGAAAGGACAAACTGTTTAGATGTTTTTCAGTCTTCATGAAAAAAATTGCAAAGCAGAAAGAAAACATTTGCCCATAAACAGTTGCTGAAACAGCCAGAGGGTAAAGCAGCGATTGTTCTGTGTCAATTTTTGTTGGTTTTGCTAATGTAATTAACTGCAGGGCAGAGTGGGTGAGACGTAAGCCAAAAGGTTGTGACGCTGTCGTGGCCCACAGTAGACACATTCTCCTGATCTCTCCTAGTCATGCTGCGGCCTTCTCTGCCTTCATTTTACAACATAACAAAGCAGCCTACGCATAAACTTTTCTGGTTTAGACAGACCTAGTTAATGATAGGTAAGACGGTTGCTGATTTCCAGTGAGAAATGCTGATGGCTGGGTAAGTGTGATCGTTGGTACTGAATGTCAGCACTGAAACATGCATCTTCATGCCTGACTCAGCATCAAAGGTTATTGTAGTCTTGAGTACTTTCTGCTGGTGCATTTCTTCCTCCTACCCAGTCACAGTGCATGATATTTTAGAGAATTAGAGACACTAACATTCTCACGTATCCCCTTATTCCTCTTCTCTTCCTACAAGCAAATGTTAGTTGGGTAAAATGTCAGCCGTTCCATGTTTGACTCTTAATACTCATTTCTTCGTTGGTTGGTTTGTTTTTTTTTTTCACTAAAGCTGATGCAAAAATGAAGTGAAAACATAGCCTGTATTTTCTTCCTTAACTTCCTAACTTATTTACATGTTTTGACTGACAAGCTGAAAAATGGGGGTGGGCAAAGGAAAATTTCACTAAAATATTTCTCCCATAAATGCTTTACTAAAACTTTAAAAACAGCATTAAACAAAAATTACTTCCAACAGCGCTCCAGGGTTATTTGAATACCCTGCTGATTATAATTCCCCACTACCTATTGTTTTCATCATTACAGCATCCTAGAGAAATTAAATAGATATTGTCATGTATCTCATTCTATTATTTCCTTCATTTTATTTCACAGGTCATTTGCAATCTCTTGAATGTGGAAGGTAAAAATCTTTATTGTGTAAGCAGTAGCATAGAAATAAGGTATGAAAATGGATCAGGATTTTGAAAGGCAACACTTTTTCCTTCTGATTGCTTTGGAAACTGCTTTGAAGGGTTCTTCCTAAATAACGCTGGAATGCTTACAATGACAGTTTTTGGTAGTAGCTCTTAGGATCCTTGTCTTTCAGTTCCCACTGTGTACAATGTACTGCCAGCAGAGAACTATAAAATGGTTTCTGCCCCAGAGAGCTTACGCTGATTTAAATTGCGGTAAACAGCAGCATCAGAATACTATCAACCTAAGTGCTTTCAACTTTTTGAGGCCTTTTAGCAGGAATCACAGCTAGGAAAGAGTAGGAAAGAAACAATAACAATCTTACTATTATTTTGAAGTTTTAAGGTGCAGCCAAACGTTTTTGTGTAATGGAGACTGGAACAGACGGGCTTGTGGTCTTCGTCTATTCCTTCAGCTATTGCTTCAGGAAAGAAATAATTTGGTATCTGCTTTTCTGAGTTAGCTGTATTCTGAAATGGCCACCATCCTTGTATTTATGTGTCTGTCTGTGTAGTCAGCCTGAAAACAGTAGCTGATTTTAGCAGGGTTTGTGGTGTGGCTTCTTGGAGAAGTGATACAAAGTTTATGCCACTGTTAGTCCATTGGTTTAGTGGATTCCTAGAGGTACCAAAATGCATTAACAGACAGCTACTGATTCTCATATCAGAATGGGTAAAGCACGTAGTCCACTTTTAATAGAATAAGTGATAACTATGTGTTGTCATTAAGGCATACAGTTTCTTATTAAAACACTCTATAGAGAAAGAGAATAAATGATATATTGTAAATTGATATAACTAGCAGAACAGTCAACATGAAACCATAATTAAATAACCATCTTAAAAAAGTACACAGGATGTGGGAAGTAGGATGAACCAGGTTAAACAATATGTAAACATAATTTCACAGAATATTATATATGCAAAATCAAACTATGCAAAGTATATTTATATTACTTAATAAGAAGAGAGGAAAATGTGTGTTGAAATCTGAAAGAATAAAACCAACCGTCATGTCTTATGAGTTTGAAGAAAAGCTACAAAAAGCCACCAAACCAACAAAATGTTGGTTATTGAGCAGGACTGAAAGGAACGGAGGTTCCTTTCAGCTCGAGGTTTTCACCCACTTTACGCATGTTCAAAATCCAGTCCCGATAGGCAGCCCAGAGAATCATCATTCTTGGCTCTTAAAGTTGAGGGCTCTACGCTGTCATCCCGTACAGAATTTCACGGCACAAAAATCACATGAGAAACAAAAATCTGTTGACGGTCTTCATGGAGAAGTCCAGGAGTTACCTGAACAGAAAGAAGGCAGCTAAGATCTGGGTTCACATATACATTTAGGAGCCTAAAGATGATTGATTGCGATAGGGCTCTAATTCATAAATGTATTTAGGTATCTGTATTCTAAATGTTTCTATGAATTAAGGTCAAAGCTACATTCTAGTCAGGAACCCTGTGTGTGGCGAAATATCCAAATAGTCCAAGATATCAAGAAGTTCCAGTTCAGTTCTATATGCAGGAGCAGGTATTAATTTATGGTTGTACAGTTACTGTACCTCTACCAGACTGACTGGATGGTAGGTGATACTCTGTTCTCTAGCCCTTTGGGCTGTTAGGCATAGTATGGTACTTGATTGGCCAGAGTTTGTGTGTATTTGTATACTGAGATTAGAGACCCAGCAGCCATTTTTTCCTATACTTTCTGATTTACAGCCCTGCCACCAAAAACCTGAAGTAGTACACTGATTTCAGAGGTCTCTGGATACCCTTTTCCAAAGAGGACTATAAAATATAAATCCAGATTTGATACTAGTTAATACAGCAGTCAGAAACATGAACAGCCAAGAGCCCCTTTGCCAGACTGGTTGGTCCTTTTCTCATGCTTCCACCAGTATCAAATCTGTGTGCAGACTGTGAAGCAATAGGAGGGGGCTGACACCTGCACTATGGTAGGCAGAATACGTGACAGCACGGCACAGCGATCTCATGAAACTCTGCTTGCCAGTGTCCCTGGCTCTCCTCTCCCTCACGCTGCTGCGGGGTTACTGCAACCTGCACTGTTCTCATACAATTTCCAGATTTAGCGCCATAATTGTCTCATTTCCCCATACCAGCCTCCATGGAGGATAAAAGCTCCACAGTCTCCACCTCCTCACATCCGCTGGGCAGTTCCATTTCAGAGATGACTACCCAGGAGCTGTTAGTGATTATAAGAACCATCCATGTTATGCCTGCTGTCAGGTTCCCTCCTGGGCCAGAGTATTGAAAAGACATATTGTACGCTCAGCAAGAAATTGCAGTTAGCCTAGGCTATAGTTAGACCATAGTTTTGAGAGAGAATATTAAGAACTCAGGGCACTGGAAAAACAAAGGTCTTTTTCCACCCCAGGAGGTAGAAAAGTGCCAGAAGGTGGATATGAGGCTTTTGTAAGCTTTGAGTTTGTGGATTCTGCTGTCTGACCCGAGGTTCTAGCTCTATAGTATGTAATTTAAAGTCTCCTCTAGGTGCTTATAATTTAATTGTAAGGTGTCTCACAAACATCTTAGCAGGTGCAAAGAGGACGTGAAGTGATCCTTTTTTCCTCTCTCCTCAGCTGGAACATGAAGAAGGCACTTTATGATCCAATTAGTGCCTCCAGGAGTTCTCTAATTGCATTATAAAGCATCTTAAAAAAATAGAAAATTAGAAGCTGGTTTTAAAGCCTGAAAAAAAAAAGAAAGTGTTGTTTAACTATTTGCCCTCCTGGTAACTCAGCAGTGAGAGGACCCAGCATCCTTATGCACCGCATTTTGCCTGTAACTTCCCCAGATGTGAAATGCGTTCCATCGCCCAGAGCTCTGGAGAGCGGAGCGTCCTTTATTGCATTGTAATCGGAGCTTGAAGTATGCTGTGAAGCTGTACACCCGAAGTAGCTTGCGACGTTTATGCGTGTTGCTTGTTCAAGGAAACTGCAACTGTGCTGCACTATCTGTGGCCATTTTAGCCTGCTAAGTATCTGTTCTATTGAGTTTTTATACCAAGCTCATTGGCATAGTGTCTGAGAGGTATTATATATAATGAGCTATAACATGCTTTCAACTTCAAAGCTCAGCCTCTGTATAATAATTATCACATCACTTTCCATAAGTCTCGCATATTTTACTTACTGAGTGGGTGGGAAGAAGATACTGAAATAATATTTAGACTTATATAGTGCTTTCCAGCTATAGATGGCAAAATATTTTCTGTTGGCAGTTAAGCATTATCATCCCCACTGTGAAGACGGAAAGGACTAAAAGGCAGATAACACAGAGCTGTGAATAGAACCTGATCTTCTGATCCTTAGTGCATGGCCCTTCCTATTCATTGGATTAGTGCTGCTCCCAAGTACTTTTCTTCATTAGCTGACAAAAGTGATAGGGTTTGTATCTCCTTTTCAATAGAAGAATGAAATGTGTAACAGCAAAACACTTGAATATGTCTGTTATATCTCATAAATGGCAGTAATACTTGCTTTCTCTTATACCCACACGCAGACGAGCAGTATACAAGCCATGCATTTTGTGTTTCCATCTATTCCTTTTTTTTGTTGCTGGAATTTAACCCAGCCCCTTGCAGCAAAAAGGCACAGTAGCAAGACTCTAAGATGAGGTTATACTGTGAGCAGGGTCCCCTACTCATCCCCTCAGGAAGAGGCTAACACCACCAAGGGTGTCCTTAAGCACCTATGTATCCTTGAAATGGCTCAGAAAGGGACACCAATCTAGTTTAAGTAGGACAGAGTGTTGCTCAAAATTCAGGTGTTATGTTACCTGAACCCAGCCCTCTTCTCCCTGACAAATTTGCACTCTTATTTAGGGGAGCCTTTTCTTCCCTGGTACAGTGACTGTGCTGGGAACCTCTTCTCCCTCTGGCTAACAGGCATTGACAGTCTCTCTGCATTGCAATGACAGGAGAAAAGGGCTGCACCTCTGGGAAGTGAGATTCATGGTCAGATGCTGTTTCAGGAAAAGGGTAAGGGACAGCTGACAGCTTTCATCTTTTGTTCTGACACACTGTCACATACCTATGCACGGGCATACCCATTCATACCCTGCTTTGAGTAAAGCCACTGATAATTGACAGTAAGTTGTCAAGAGACTTACCAGGATGCTCTTTTTTGGTTTCTCTTCTGCAAAAGTTCACCCTTGCTTCCTCTTACCTGAATTTTGGGTTGAGCTTCACTCATGCTAAGAGCCCTAAAACAAAATTATCCTCCAAACCCAAGAATATTGCTCACATTAAAACTCCTTTGATTCAAGGAACAATGCGTCATCTTGTTCCAGATTCTTTCATGGCAGGATCCCAATTTCTGGTATAAAATTCATAGGCCTTAATAAATCTTCCACAGTAATGGTCTGAATTTCAGGAGTTTAACAAACACGCTGAGTTTTAGGTTTTATTACAAACATTTCATATAATTAGCATGAACAGATGGCATATGATTCTACCATTAATCATTTGTGTACAACCAAAATACAGTAATGTCAGTATCTCCCAGAGTACTTCTTTGAAAAAACACCTGGCCGCAATTCTGATCTCTCTTGCACCTATCAGACACCATGACTGTAGTAAAATTGCTTCTGATTTATCTCAGTATTGAACAATGGTAGAATGAAGCCTTTTTCATTATACAAACTATCCTCAGTGGTTTAAAGACTTACCTTGGGTTTTATGCAATATATAATCAGTTAAAAAAATATCTTCCCTGTGTGGGACAAAAAGGAGAAATATTAATGGAGAAAATCTTTCAAAGCATTTCTGGAAACAAAACCCTTATGTATAAAAAGAGCCTTTTTTGGCATCTCTGTGTGGTAGTGTTTTCAATTGCAATAGCTATAATAAAAAAATCTGCCCTATTTGTCAATCTGTCAGGAAATATATTTCAGCTTCAAGCATCATACTCCTGGGGTTTATGGAAATCACAAAGCATCTCATTCAGATGAAGAGGCTGAAGCTATAAGCAGTGCAATTAATATCTTCAATTTCTGCCTTCAGCATGAAAAGAAGCTCAAAAGCTTTTTGAATCTGAATCCCAAATGCTGTCTAATAGTTCACATCTGGCTTATGCTATTTATGAGAAACAACAGTTGTTGGTATCAGCAGCGCATTCAGTGACATACTAACCTTCTTACCTAGCAAGGCAGGGCCGGGCTGGCCGGAACTCATGGGAAGGTTGTTCGGCAGGGTCAGCTGAGCAGAAGGGCTGCATCTCAAATGGTGCTGTTGTAAAACTTGGAGACAGAAAAACCTGCACCTCTCTGGCAGTACACAGCCATGGATTACTGTATGTTTTCACACGCTGTACACACAGAGTGCAGCCGACAAGCGTCATACTGTTTATTGGCAACAGTCTTCGCACAGTGACAAGTTTAACCTTTTTATTTATTTGCTCTTTGCATTTCAGTGGGACCCAACACCCCATCTCAGACACCGCTGTGTTTGATCCTATGCAAGCACCTAGACAGGCATAATTCATTCCCCAAAAAAAACTTCCCGTCTAAGCCTGTTTGACACCTTAGGAAGAACCTCACTGGCAGCTTGTGTTTTCTCTGTGAGCCTCAGATCACGAATAGGCACAACAAAAGCTCAGGAAAGGACATGGCAATAGTTGCTTCATTACTGCAGCTGGAGACTTGATCAGCCATTCCAAGTAAAGATAAAAAGCAGATATTGTCTCATATGAGTACTTCACCACACAATGTTTGAGAAGGACCCAGAGCATATAACATCCATGCTGCTATACCAGACGAATGCTGTACAGAGAAAGCAAGGGGCTTACTCTGAAAATTACTGCAGCAGAGCTTAGAAGACTTTCTCATAACTCATTCACTTTACCATAAAACCATCCTTTCTTCCCACAGTGCCTGTCTCCAGAAAGGGGCCTGCTTTTCAGCAGAAAAATGGAGAATAAAATAGACTTGTATGAACACAAGTTTGTTCCAGTTACGTAGCTGAGGTGACAAAGGAATTTGGGTCACGTTTTAGACAGGGATTTGCACTAGGAAAATGAGTGGTGCCAGCATTGGCTTTCAAGATCCTAATGGATAAAGCTCTTAGCAGTCTGGGTTTATTAAGTGTAGCCTCTCTTTGAGCAGGAGATTGAACTAGATCAACTCCCAAGGTCCCTTCCAACCTGAATTACTCTATGTTTCTAAGAAGCCATGACAACACTCAGGTGGCTGAAAAATGGCAAAGAGCCCATGGTAATGGATTGTTTGGGTACAACCCAAGCAGTATTCTGTACCTCCCACAGCATTCCTTCTCTTCTGACTGGGCTTTTAACTGGTAATTTACGTTTTGCTTATTCTGTTGTAACCACAACTGTAAAAACTGAATGGAGAAAGGGAGGTAAAAGAAAACAGCTTAGACCCTCTTGCTGATAATGAAAAATACAGATGCTGTATTACAGTGCTGCGAAATGATCTCTCTCCACCAGAATGGTGCATGACAGTAAACCAAGCATGATTAAGAAAGCTGCTAACAGGCACAGGCTGCTTAATATTCCTGCACAGTCTACATAAGACAAATGTTTTACCAATTCATCTCTTTTTAAACATAATAAAGCAAAAGAGAGAGAGGGAAGTATTTGTCACACTGGGATAAATGTCTTTCCTTGAACACCACAAAAAGCCACTACCAAAGTTTGCTGGCCGAAAGTCAGGCAGGAGATGATTTCTTCATTGTGATTCAAGCTGACTGAAAATATTCTTTTAGTCAGCAATAAATTTATCTCATGCTACTACAGAGAAACCACCTGTGCAGCCAAATTTTGATCAGAGGTGTGTCTTGTCTGAGCAGTCACAGGACTGCAATACATGAAGGGCTACTGAACAGTGAGTGCTCATACCTCTGTGCTAGGACATGCAGCTACAAAGCAGATGAAAGACTACCTAGGGAGCGCCTAACAAACTCTTGCTTATGGCTATGAATAGCAATGAGAGCTGGGTTGAAGGTGTTTTTTGTTTTGTTTTTTCATTTTGTGAATTTTTACACTTAAACCAAACCATTTTATTTATTTACTTAGTGCATATGGCTAAATCCTAGCTGAGGGTAGTCACTGTAAGCTTTATGCCTCCTGTTTGTTTTCTGGAAACACTCAGGGCAACTGGAGCAGTGAGACTAGGTATCTGTTGCTTTGTCACTGGTGCAAAGAAGGTGTGAAATAGGACCTTAATGGCCCGGTAACCTTCAGGTACAGGTGATTATACATAATGCCAGGTATTGAATATTGAGACCCCAAATGTCACTGTTTAGCCAGCCTGTCCAAGGCTGGGATCATATGATCCTGTAACATTTGTACACAGCAGATCAACTCATTATTTATTGATAACCTTGATGGGTTTTCCCTGGAGCACATTAAGGGCCAAAATTTGCCTACACTCTATATGAATGAGAGAGGAACAGGAAGCCTATTTACAGTTTATAAAAGGGGTGGGCTTAATTTCAGTTTTTACTCTTCATGAATGTCTGTACTGTCAATATTTCTCTTGGGAATATTCAGTCCAGGGAGCATATGCTGGAAGGAATATGCTGCCCAACAACAAAGAAATGCTCTAAATTTGGAGTGCTGGAACACTAAATTTACACTAAAACTGGAGTGCTGGAAGTATTCTGCCTGCTTGGACTCTTCAAAGCTTCAGCTGGCTTTCCAGGGCCTTTTAACACACCACAGTAAACTGACAGATGTTAACCCAGACTTTTGAGGGGGAAGCAGTCACAGATCATTCTAACACATTGTTTTTGCAATTTTTTTCCCAAGTGAAAAGTTGCTGTTATCTGCAGAGAGTCAGAGCCATTTTTTTCTCACAAAGGCCTTTCCTTCCTCCCACAGAAAAATGATTGTTTCCTGCTCATAGTAAAACTAGCTTTCACATGAATGAAGCACTGTAGAAGTTTAGAGGAAAGATTATGAAATGTCTTGCTTTTCACAGAATCAGAGCAAACATCTATGAGTTTTGAAGGTGGAAAGAAAACAATATTTTCTTGACACTGATCTGTTTTAATGAAGATCTAGGCTTGAGTCAAACAAACAAGTTTTGTTTTGGTGGATAATAAAGATGCTTACATACAACCAAATTCACATGGAAATCTTTTCCTGAACTTTAATTATTATTAGGAAGTACCACAACAGAAGAAAATATCAGCTGATATTTTAGTAATAATCTAGTTAGATTAGCAACAACAATTCTGTCCACAAATAAAAAAGGCAAATTGCCTTTTCTTGAGGTAGTTGGCCCTCTTGGTTAACATATTAAAAACAGTGTGATTTATGTAGTAAGGAGCATGGAGGGGGATTGCATTGCATCCGCCTGGCATTAGTTCCCCAGCCTTACCAGGTACTTGAGGCTGAGTCAGCTGCATATGACCTTCAGAGCAGGGTTTGAATTCATGCCTTAAATCTGCACTGGGTTTTCCTATTCCCTTGCACTCTGTCACATTCACTTTGATAAACAATAGAAGATACACACGTTAGATATGTGGTTTCACTCTTTCAGGTGCCTTTCCTAAAACACTGTTGTTTTCATACTACAGACAAGATATTTACCAATCCTATTACTTGAATCATATCTTCTCTCTCCCTCTTGTTATCTTTCTAACATCTTTAGAAATAATTCTTTTTAAAAATTCCCTTTTCTTTTCCAGACAGCAAGGTGAAATACTGATGTTCAACAAATGTGTTTACTGATCTATTACATTGTCCCTTGTATGGAAAATTTGATAAGTAAATGAACAGAAATGTCAGCTTCCATGTTTTCCATGCTAGGCAATGCAATAGGATCAGTGATGGGAAGTCTACAAAAAGGGAAGTGAAGAGAAGAGGAAAATGGAAGTCTTTTGCAATAAATGGTCAGAGAAAAGTAGTGAAGAACTTATCAGAGATTCTTTTGTGAGGATCGGGGCTTTAGCATCACTGGAATACACGCTTCCCAGAAATACTGCACTTCTGTTCTTTTTTGCAGGTCTATGGGAAAAAAACAGAGAACAAAAGAGAACAAAATAGAAATTAACAACCATTACTATGGTTCTCCCCCATGCTATGATGCACACTTTTATACCTTTAATCTGTGGATTTCAAAGACATCATTAAATCTGATTTGATTAACATAAAGAAATCCAGGAGTTAATTTACAGCTACTTGCCAATTTACAAGCCATTGAAGTGCAATGAAGCT
Organism: Platalea leucorodia; assembly: GCF_965183815.1. NCBI lineage: Eukaryota > Metazoa > Chordata > Aves > Pelecaniformes > Threskiornithidae > Platalea > Platalea leucorodia. The sequence continues at coordinate 109,496,111 of NC_138823.1, forward strand.
GAGCATTCTTCTTTCAGCACTTTCATAATTAAGCATTTGACTAATTTAAATATTAAAACTGTTTTCTCATAATTGCCTGATCTCAGTCAAATATAAGTGAGACAAATTCATGTCTGCTTAAAAGATCTGAGATCTGTTTTAGCACTAAAGCCCACTGAAATCAATGGAAAGATTCTGGTGCTTCTATCATATGTTTCTGCCAGCAAGGTCAGCATCTGCAGGGGCTTTCTGAGAAAGAACTGGCACCAAATTTACGCCATTTAAGAGCAGTCTTTCATTACATACACTAAAGGAAGCTAACAAAATCATTTGTTTTTTTTGTTACTAACAGCATCTGAAATTATTTTAAACCAGAAAAAGAGCTGTTAAAATATCGTTGTATCGTTGCTAATTATTTGTGTCTCATTTTTCTCAGAGGAGACATTGAAAATGGAAAAGTAATTTTCATTTTCTGTTTCTGTTTCTATTCCATTTCATTTTCAGGCTAAGATTCACGAACACATTTCAAACGTTGGCATAGGTTTCATCCTTGGAGGTATTCAAAACCCAACTAGACAAAGTCCTGAGCAGGGGCTCTAGTTGACCCTGCTTTGAGCAAGGGGGGAATTGGTCTAGGTAACCTCTAGAGATCACTTCCAACTTCAACTATTCTATGACTCTTTGAAAATATTTAAATCTGAATTACAAAAATTTTTCACAATGTGGAAGATGTATACTTGGAAAGTTAAATAGATTATTTTTATAAACTTTAAGTTCTGAGCCTACTGATTTCTTCTATATCTGTTCGGAAGAAATTTTGTTCATATTCCTTGGCATATATTCAGTTGCATCTTACAATTCTAATAATTTTACTCATCAGCTCTTGAATTCTCTTGCACCAATACACCACAAAATATGTGGTTTTGAAAAATGCAGTCAATTTCCCTTGCTTTCATACATTTCTTACACTTGTCCCAGTAAGGGCAGATAGGTCATGCCCGGTATCCTGTTTGGATGGGCTAACTGCAAGAGTGGTGCACATGTGCCCTCCAGTCCATGCTCAGAAACAGGGGAGCACGCAGACAAATCGTTTCCCAAGGAGATGGTGAGGTGCAGTTTTTTTTTTTCTCTGTGGCATGAAACCAAGTCCTCTTTTACTTCCTTTCTGTCTCCAGATCTAAAGCACAGGGGTAGTATTCAAGTTTCCTGTACGGTAGGATCAGAGTTCCTTTGCATGGCTTCTCCTATGGATGCGCAGCCCCGTCCTTGGACTGGCCCATGGGTGAACAGCACACCTGACCTTATCCACTGCTGTGTAAATAGTCAACGCAGAACTATGCATTACTTAAGATCCACTTCAATTATCAAAATAATGTTTTGTGTTATGCTCACGCATAATCTATGTTCTGGATCTCTGCACAGGATTTAACAACTCATCCAGAGATCTGGAGTATTTCAAACAGCTTGCCTCTTATCTCTTCTTAGCACCTCCAAACAAGAGCTTTACTGTCTCCCAGTTAGCAATCATGCCGATGAAGCAAGAACTGCCCATACAACAGCACTTTTTTGCAGCAAACATGCAATTGCTGATAAGCAGTGCAGGTAAATAATATGACATGTAAAGGAACATTACGGAATGCACTGTATTATTACCTATCTGGAAGATTTATTTGACCAATATATCAACCCTCAGGGGATTGAAAGCACTGTCACATGCTTGCAACAACAAAAAAACCCCAAACCCTCTAACATAATGTATGTGCTTCATTAGTGTTGGGGATGTGTCATTTTAGCAAAGTAGAGGGAAAATCAAAATCAGTAAGGGGGAAGCTAAACTAATTATTTGAAGTCATAAATCTAGTTTTTTCAGACAGGTTATGGGACTTTCCTGTGCTAGGGAGACAGCTCATACCATAAAATCAATACACATGAATTTGATGTAAGTTTGGAGCAAAAGTTCAAGTTCTATTAAAGACGTTCATATACCTACCTTTCTTTATAAGTGTATGTACTACAGATCACACCAGTGAAATGCCTCTATTGATAGCAATAGAAGAAAAGAACATAAGGCCAATAGGTACTGGTGGTGTCCTGATTCTTTGTCTTATGCTTTTCTTTGAGGCATTTAAGCTTACTAATGTTCAGGATGTTCAGCAAAGCCAATTTTCTTGTGACAAAGTGACCAAGTAGCAGTGCTTGAAAACAGACTGTGTGGCAAATTCAATTACATAATCTTGTCAGTAGGCATTTTTTTTATTTGCCTAAAGTAAAATCTAATAAGGGAAAAAAAATTCAAGAACTTTAATTTCTATTTTGCATGGAAATTTAGAAAAGTAGACACTAGTAGGTCTAATCAGATTTCAACTAGTGTGTACCTTTTTTGAAAATTAAACTTTCACTCTTCAGTCACTTAAATACTTTAGAAAATTGTACCCAAAATGTATATATCAAAATGACTGTCAAGAATTCCCAGGCATTAGATATAATTCATGTAGTATTCAGTTGCTGTGTTTTTTACAAATTATGATAAACTGAAAATCTGGGACAATGTCACTTTGTAACTGTCTTTCAAAGTAAGACAGTCTTTTGGTCTATCACATGCATATGGCTTTGGAAAAACTTGATGGAAATATATTATTACTAATCACTGATATTATTTATTTAACAATAGAAGGCATATATAATTGTAAATGTAATTTCAAAAAGGCTGTCATAAACATTTGCTTCCTCCAAAAGCTAAATAATACTTGGAACAATACAACAAGATGCACATGAGATTTTTTACTTGTTGCTGCTCTAGGGAAGTAATTTAAATACACAATATGGACTTTAAGGGGTTTGTTTAGGTGTTTGGGGCTTTTTTTTTTCCCTTTGGCCCAGCTCCTAGTTTCAGAAACAGTTGCTATTTGTTGTAAGCACAGGAATAACAAACTCACAATTCCACCAGAGACGTAGGCAAGTTATTAACAGCTGGGGAGTAAATTCCAAGTCAAACAGTACCATATTGTTTCTGTTTCTCAAATGCTATTTTCATGCATATTAGCAAAATAATTACACTTTCCTTTTGTAAAGAAGCATATTTATAACAGGAATTATGACATTTCAAGGAAACTAGAGTCACTGCAGCTAAACTTAAGTTGTGCGTGGTCTATTTTTCACTGGAAAAAGCTTGACAAAAAGTTTACCAAAAATTGTACTTTATGAAAAAAAAATCACCATGAAGAAATAATAAAGTTGTGGAGGGCTACTCTCATTCCTTCTCCCTGTTATCTGTGCTCCCAGTGATGGCAGCTGCAGGAAAGGAAGAGATATGAGAGGAAGGTAGTGCTGTAGAGGGTTCACAAATGCTCTGGGAGAAAAAAGTGCAATTTCCCTCTTGTGTTACTAGTTCTTATAAGATATGGACCTAGTCATGCAGGATCCAAGGTAATGCAGCTCCAGCTGCCACTGGAGTTAGATCCATGGATTTGAGCTCAGCATGAGCTTCAGTTCATGGCTACAAAGATCGCTCTGTCTGTCCCTATACTCCTTTGAAGATCTGGGCCTGAACCACTCTGAGTGAGATTTGCAAAGGAGTTTTAGCACCTACGTATTACTAAGCAAATGAGAGGCACCTACATGGGACACGAACTCCTGGTGCCTGTCTGCCGAATAGAAACACAATACTTCTGTGAAATATCTGCAATGTGAGCCGTTCAATTAGCTCATGTTTTTTCTCAAGTTATTACAAGGACAAATGGAGAACAAATTCCATTAGTGAGACCCCAGTGGTCCCTGTGTGGTTTTAGTCGGTCTCTATATTCAAGAGTTATGTAGCCCTTACAGGTGCCACACTACAGCCTGCAGTGGATATGTGACCTACACGACACCAGTGGGGCTCCATGAAAAAGCATTAATACTGCTGTGAAGACCTCAGTGTGGGTTCACATTCTGGTGTCGGCTGAGGGGAAGAACATGCTTAAAACAAAAAAAACAAATACTGCTTTTCCCTAAAATACCTTGGTTGGTCTGAGTTTTTAACCAATGTATTTTCAACAATACTTTTCTCGTGGTGCTGACTCACTGCTGTTCTGAACTGCAATGCAGACGTCAAGGACCAGTGCTTATTCTTGTCATTGCCTGTTACACTACAAGTGCTGTTAATGACTGGGAGAACACTAAAATAAACAGATTTCTGGGATGTTGTTTTAATGCCAGTCACAACAATGTTAATTCAACAGTGAAAATTTCAGCAACCGTCCTATACTGGCTTTATACCTATTGCTATCACTGATGATAGTGCATCCTCCATTCTCTTAGTACTTGAAGAAAAAGACCAGAAAAAATAAGTCCCTTCCAATTAAAGTCACAGTTTTATATCCCACTTGCTGTATGTCATCCAAAGAGCTGCTGGGTAGGTTAAGAAGATCCTCAGATAATCTCAAGCATCACTGGTTTAAATTGCCTTAAATAATCCTAGGCTTTATCTTTTCCTACATTACCGTGAATGATGATGTGTGTCAAGTGCATTCAGACTCATAGTTTTTTTCCACTCTCCTCTAGATAAATTCAGGTGAGGTGTGAGGATGTCAAACACAGCTAGAATAGTGTGCTCTGCCTGTGTTGTTGTTGTTTTAAACTTCACCAAGCTATTTTACTGTTCAGAAAATTACCTGCTGTTAAAATTTGAAACCAAAGTGTCTTTGTTGAAATGATGTCAGTTTATCTTCGTAATGCCAAGTTCTAAAACACTAGAAATTTTGGGATCGTCAAAGAGAGGCTGAGGTAGACCTGACCTTGCTGTCTCGAAAGTGGTTAGAATTTTCCACAATAAAAATGAGGTGGAGGGAATCTGTTTCAATAACAAATGCTACCCATACTCCGTATGAGGGTTATAAAAAATCCCTCATAAAGTCCCCACTCCTGCAAACAGTTGTGTACGTGAGCAGACTTTAAATTAACCTTCTGGTTAAGCATGTGTATAATGCTCATAGGATTGAGGACCATTGTCTCTGCATATTTGGTTGTGGGATGATGTAGATGGACTTTAAGAAGAACCCAAGATCAACTTTCTTCCCTGCAGGTGAGGCCACGTGCACAAGTCTTACGGTGCACGTAATGTGGGGGACACCATGCCTCTCTTTTCAGTATGCAGGGTTGTCCTGTTGACACACGCTAGATTCAGTCACCAAAATCCTGTCTTAATCTTCAGCGTAACTACCTACTGCTATGTCTTCCTGTGAGTTGGACCCATTTATCTCTGTCACAAACAAAATGGCATAGTTGAAATGCCTCTGTGGCACAAAGATAATGAAAGCACTAGGGTTTCCGAAGAGAAAACAGTAGAAGGATTTTAGTGAGAAAATTGGGACTGGTGGGTAGGGGTTTTGGTTTTTTTCAGGGAGAGGAGAGGTGAGGAGAGGAGGGATTGCTGTTGTTTTTTAACAAGCCCTGCCTTATCATCAGAGAGTCAGAGCTTGAGTTCTAGGTCTGCAGCTTCTCTTTAAAGCAGCATGAGGACTCAAACTCTTCACAGCACCCTAAATCTGGTAGAGACCTTATAGGAGCAACTTTCCATGAGCAACTGTTTAGACAAGCACCTTGCACTCATATTTTGGGAGTACAGGCTTAAACAGCCTGGCTTTTCTATAGTTCCCTAAAGCAATATAAAGTAGGTATGGCGCTTGCTTTCTGTCCATGCTGATCCAGGATAAGCACTCGTTCTGCCATGCACCTTCTGTTTCATGTTGCTTATTCTTGAGGAACATCATACGTGGTACCTTCCATTTTCAGGGAGTTTACTTGCCTTTCTTCCTGGATCCCACCTTCCTAGAGATCTGTTCTGTATTGCTGCCTCACAATCTGTGAAATGCATCATTGCCTCACAATCTGAAAAAAACTTTTTTCCATCAAAAAAGTAAATCAACAGGGTCAACTCAAATCCTTCCATATTGTTTAACCAACTTCAAGACTAGCAATTATAATGAAGAGAAAAACACATTTTGAAAAAAATCTCTGAATACTCTCTGTTCATTCTCTCAAGTGCGCACAAGGTACTGAATACTCTGTTCTCTGTAAATGGATGTTTAGCTTTAAGCACTTGAACAGTCTCACTGAGTTAAATGGGGCTACTCAGCCACTTAAAGTTAAGCACTTAAATTTAAGGAAGTGCTTTCCTGGTACATTGCTAGTACAGTGACAGGATTCTCAGCCGCTTACCAGCACAACAGGTCAAAACACTTTACCTTTTTTTTTTGTTATATTTTTTTTCTTGGCCATTTTTCATGAGGAAGGAAAAGTGCAGAAATTTTAAAGCTGAAATATTTTGATTAGAAGTTGTAATATTTTGATGGAAAAAAGCTTTTATAATACTTCATGGTAACTGTACTTTGGTTGGTTCATGCTTCTGTTTTCTATACTGCTTAGATTATTTCTCCATCAGGAATTTTAGTGGAGAGGAGAAGCAATGCATGATAAGAGATGGCTCTCCTTAAGATACTTGGCCTGTGGACAGTGATGGAGGTATAAGTTAGGTAAATAGTACCTACTCTAAGCGACTATCATGGCCTTTCCAAATGAAAATATTATTTTACCTTTGGAACATAGAGCCGTAAGCTCCCAAGAGCTTTGTGAGGAAACAGGTTTGTTTTGTGGAGAGGAAGAGTGTGCTGATTGGCCATACTTGCAAAATGCGTATGCAAGACGTACGCCATGAGACATAGTAATCTATTGATTTTTATCTTGGCCTTTTGAACAGGGTTAAATGACCTTGCTTAAAAATATTCCCGGATCATTGCAATGAAAACTGTCGGAGCTGTCATCAGTTTCAAAATGCTTACACTAAAGCGTCATTTTATCTGCTTTATAGGACAGGTTTGTTTGGGCAGGCATAAATAAACTGAGGCAGTCCCCTAAAATCCTTTATTTAACTGATTGTGACTAGCTGTGGCTGCAGCCACCCATCGTATAACAAGGGGTTTTTGTTATTGCTGCATCTTGAATACGTACTTGGAGAGGAAGAAAAAGTTTTTGCCTTCTCAGATGCTTCATAGGCCAGTGACCTTTATAAATGACAGCAAATCTCTGCTGAATGAAGGATGAGGGGAAAGAGGAAAACATTAAGATATTTTGTCCTACTTTTTTGTGGCATGTTGAAAACAATCACAGTGCCTATTTGTCATGTTCCAGCTTTGTCTCCCTTTTGCAGTAGTGTCTGACAGGCTGAATGAAGAAAGTGTAAGTGAAGATGAATTGACAAAGGTATCACTTCTGGTCTGTCTAATTCTGAAGCAGATGAAAAATATATATAATATCAAGATGTTAAAGTGAAGGAAACATTAAGATCAAGGGACTACAGGGATAAAATAGAAATCCTTTGGGCAATTTAGGGAACAAATGAATAATCCAAATGCGTTTCTCGTAATTTAAGATCTTCAGTTACTTCGTGCTATTTGTAACATTAAAATAACAAGCAAACTGTTTACACTGGAAAGAAGTGGGCACAGTGAACAAACACAGAAATAATAATTCTAAGAACAGAAGAAAATATGAGGAAAATTTCCCTAATATTGATGGTCATTCACACTGCAGAATTGTTTCCTGGGGGAACACATGCTTCTGTTCTGACTCATTTAAAACCAGACTGGGGAAAAGCTCAGGAGCAGACCACACAGAAAAATCCTGCCTCAGCAGTGGGATTGATGGGATGAATTACACCTCTTTTCCGTGCAGGAGTTTTATAACTGAAAGTCTAAAAATTGCCTGGTGGGGCTGGGAAGTGTGGCAGCGTCCATGGGATGCTCTCCTGGGCCAGTCCACATACTGCCAGGAGGTCAGCAGGCAGCTAGCTTCCAGTGCCATGGGGAAGCACCCTGGTGAGCCTTGCTCGCCAGCTTCCCTCTTCCCATCCCTGTCTAAAGCAAAATGTCAAGATCTCACAATGGTGCTTAGCAGGAGTCAGGGACTAGGGCTCGTGTCCTGGCAATATTCTCTCGTTGAAAGGGGGAAAAAAGATTTTTCAGACCTCAGTCCTGTGCAAGAAAACTGTTGAATGTGTTACAGTTGTCACAATGTACAATCACTGAGCTACTCATCCCGCTTCCTTTGTGCAGTCCAGTGGCAAGAAAGATAGTCAGACACACTTGTGCATGCACACAAAAGCTTGCTCTCTCTCCCTCTCTCTGCAGATTCAGGCTGGGGATGTATCATTCCATAAAGAATAATACAATCAGATTTAAACTCTCCAGGCAATATACTGTTAGGCAGATTGTGAGCAAGCCAAGATAAGAAGTTCATAAAGATGCTCCATACCCTGAAAAACCTTCTTTATGGAAAAGAGTTTGATTGTCTTCCCTTGGGTACTGATGAAAATTTCACTAGTGGCTTCCGTCTAAAAATGATTGATCTTTAGTTAACAAATCAAATAAAGGGAATTAAAATTCTGATTTTATTCGAAGCTTTTTTGTACTGGCTTTTTCCCATTCAGTTCAGCGGAACTATTCTTGATTAACAACACTTGCAAACTAGTTCTAAACCTCTATCTTATATTTCTGAAAAGATCAATATCGTATCTGAAAATAAATCTAGAACATTAGAGCTAGTTGAATTTTTTCAGTAATGATTCTTGCTCCAAAATGGTCCTTTACAGAGGAGAAAAAAAAAAAAAAAAAAAAAAAAAGGATTTAAAAAAAATATCCTGGTATTGTTGTTGTATTTTGTACACAAATCTGCCAAAACCCAAAAATGGATCTGTTTCAGAGAGCTTCAAATGTAAATTACATCAGTAGTTTAAAATGTGCCATGAAACCTCATTTTCTCTTTCAGCCACCTGTACAGAATAACTGATCTTACCTCATTTCTGCCTTTTTTAAGAACTGAATTTCTGCCACAGTCACAGTTATTTTGAACTTGCTGCCTGTTCATGAGGAGCAGTCACAAAGAGAATTTAGAAAACAGAGGAATGACAATGTCTCGTTGAAATTGCACTCCCACAAAATTGATATGAGGCAGAGAGCGTGGGAGGCGCAGAGAGGAATTGTCTTTGGGATGTAGATTGATAGACACCACATGGCCTGATACTACAGGGCAATGTCTGTGACAGTCACTTCATAGACACATACCTTAATGCACTCTCTACAATGATTTCTTCAGGCCCTATAATACCGGCGTATGATGGCACTCAGTACTCTGAAGCACATGTTTTATTGAAAGGAGTCTGATTATCTTCTCATGGATGCTGATTAAAGTTTTGCTAGTGGCTTAAATGAAAAAAAGAACAAAAAAGATCCTAAGTTAACAAATCATAGAAAAACATTAAAATTTTTACTTTATTTCTAACAGCTTTATATATGCTGGCATGTTCCCAGTGGGTTCAAGGAAGTATTCTTGATTAACGGGCCAAGCAAATTATCATGGGTGGTAAGTATAGTATGAAATTCAGCACTCTGATAGCTACCCTAGTGGGAACAAAATTTCAATAATGTGCTATAGTTATGCTTATTAGGCATATCACCTGTTACAAATGTAATAGAAGGTCCCTACTGAATTCATTTGATTTCAGGAACCACCAAGACACCGGGTGAAAGACAGCAACTGAGCTTCATTTTTCACACCTCTCCTCCACAGACACCAATAGTGTCAACAACCATCCTGAGGTGACATCCTAGCCTGTGCAGGCGGAAGGGTGTTCCAGTGATTAGATCACTGCCAGCCCAGGACACGTCAGACCCATCTTCAGCCACGTGCTCATGATTTTTCTGGTGGCAGGTCACTTATTCTTACTGTGCACTCTGTTGGGTTATTCCAGGCATCTTCCTCTCCCCCTGCAGAACTGTGTGAGGTCCTGAGCTTCCCTGTCCTTGGTCCCCTTCTCTTCCCCTTCTGCCCCATTTCCCTGGACACTCTTACCCACGAGTAAAGTTCAAACTGTTGCCTCTGCACTGGTGATTTCTGCACCTTGCCTTCTCCTCCAGACCAGGCTTTCATCCAGGGCAAAAACTCAGCTTGCCTCTGTAGCTGTTTCACTAGCAATCTCAAAGGTAAAAAGAGAATTTTTTTTTTGCCACAAGGCCCTTGTCAAAACGACCACCATTGCGGTGCCCATTGTTCAGGCTGTTATCAGACATCATCCTCAACACAGATCATTCCTTGGATTTGCACTTTTAAGGAACAACAAAGTCTCACAAATTCTCCTTGTTAAGATACTGCCTTTCCTATTCGTATAAGCAACTCAAATTTCTCATCCCAGCATCCTTTGTTTGAGACGTCAGCTACTGCAGGTTGCTTTTCTCTAGCTTTGACAAATGCATATTTGCCCCGAGGTTGTGCATGCAGAATGCAGCTGCAGACAGTATTTCCTTATGCTGTGACACTGTCTGTCTTCACTGCTGTGACAGACACTTGGCTCCTACTTCTCTGCTGTAAAAAGCATTGACTACATCTCCTCATTTGTAAAGATTACTCAGGCCTGTTCCCATTGCTCTGTCTCTCAAACATCATTTCGTATTGAAATAAAGTTCCCAGTATTGGCTCAGTCAGCTGAGCCACAGCCACAGTTCAGACAGGGGAATTTCTGCTTTCTGCAGTAAAGGAGGACTTTGTTAAGACCCAAAAAGTGTGTGTTTCAGATCTCTCCATTGTGTCTTGTCTTCTCCTTTAACTCTAAGCCTTCTGGGAGCTGAAAACTTTGTCTTGATGCCATTCACTCTGTAGGACAAAAAGATCCGTGACTGGGTACTCTAGTACTACCAGTAATAAAAATTCTGTGGAAAAAAATAGAAAACTTGCTATGTCAGCACAGCAATATTCTTCCTTAATGGCCTTACTTAAAAGAGCAGTTGAGGATCATTGTCCAGTAACTGTCTTAGCACATGACAACAATTACGTTTTGAAAAATAAGAGAAAAGTGAAAAAGCTACTTTTTCATCCATCTTACATTCTCCCACACAAAATAAGACAGGTGAAAAATGTTTTACTTGGAGGTAGATGTCACTTCTGAAAGCTTTTAGTCACTAATTACACAGTGATTTTGTTTTGTAGCATACTTAATGTCAATTCTTCAGCAAATTCTGGTTCTCAAAAAACAGTCGTTACACTCAAATTTTTATAAGATTAAATTTCCAGTCTTTTCTAGGATTCCTGCGTTATAGTATTTTTCATAGCGTTATAATTCTATTGATGTTAAAAACCAATTGTCATCTCTAAGTGGTTTGTTTTAAGAAGTTTAATATGTTTTAAGAAGTTCAAAATTGATACATTAAATTGTGCTTAAAAAAATGTATAACCACATCACATGATGCTGGAAGCTTCTCGATAAGAGAAAAAGCATCCAAAGATTTTGGGCTTGCCTCTCGATTGCGGTGCTGAGCTGATATGTGGGCTGTCCTACAAAATAGATTTTGTGGGTTTTGACAGGTCATTCAGATCTGAATCAGTCACATTTAATGTTCAGTGTTGACCTGAGAGGCCTAATCCAGAAGGCTATGTACACTAGGCTATGTGTGTGGTAAATGAAGAGAGAGAAAGGCTCCACCAGAAAACAGTTGAATTTGAGGTGTAGTGCAATGCCTTTCATGGGTGCCTTTCTGTCCTCACTGAATCAAAACGGAAACTAGAGCCTAAAGTTGTGGGAGAGAAACCAGTCTTGATTTTTTGTGTTCTTCAGTTCTTGACCATCTGATGGGGATAATATCTCCTTTCACTATGTTTTCTATTTAGACTGTCAGTTCTTTAGTGCTAGAATTGTTTTAACTATGCGTATGTGTCATACCTACAGTAATAGGCCTCATCTTGCAGGTAGTCTCTAGATGCTGCAGAAGTACACATTGAAAAAAATTAATGCCTTAAAACGAATTTATTTTGTGATAATTTAAAGTCATGTTTAATTTTAAGAGTCATTTCCTTGAGTTTTATGCATTCATTCCCCTGTTAGGTCTCCCACAATTTCTTTGCCTGTAAATAAAATTGAGGGCCTCATTGCATTCCCCTTTGGAAAACCTGGGCTGTGAGTGCTAGGTGGTGGAGCTGACTTCAACCCCAGCTTCAGCATTTGGCCTAGAGTCTTCTCAATAACAAAAGTGAAAAGCTAAGCCCTTTAGACAGATTCTGCCAAAGAGATGCTGCAGACTTGTGGAGATTGTAATTTTAAGATGGTTCTTTTTTTCTTCCTTCTGGAAATGCCAGAATGAATGAATGAAAGCAAAATGAATGAATGAAAGCAAAAAAAACCTCATCCAGGAATGAGTTCTCCTTGGTGCAGAAAGTCCATGCTGGTCTGAGGTGTTTTTTGAATCTCCCTGTCCTGTTTGGAGCAGGTCCGAATTGAGCATATACCTTTTGTAAAACAGTCTTTCAAGGAAAGATGCTAGGAATTATTCTGACTGTCCACTTTGTTTAAAGGAAAAACTGAGGCTAATTGGGGTGCATGAATTTACAATGGGGAATTGCTTTAATCTCCTCACCTTGTGATTACCCAGTTTTGATCATGGTGAAATAAATAGCAAGACATTTTACTTCAGTGTGAGTAGGAAAGGAGACTAAACTAGTGGCCAGAGTGGGTCAGAAAAAGACTTTTTCCTGTTGAAGGTGAAATTTCATAACTGGCAAGTGCTTGATGAGATCTTTCCCCTCCTAAAACAAATCATTCTTCAAGAGAGGATTTTAGACAACATAGTCCAATAAACTGATTCAAAATGGGTGATTCCTCTGGAAGTGAAGTCGGAAAATCTCAAAATGGCTATGGCTGTTCACTGGGGAATGTAGTGAAACTATACAAAAGATAGTTTAAATACAAAATTGCTTTTACTCCTTCTTTTCTGCTGTGGACCAGCAAAGGCCTTGTCTGACATATTTGGTGTTATTAAAATTCCTTACGTTTCCCTGTAATGGAGAGCTGGGAACCTTTTTCTTGTGCTAGAAATGGACTTTTCAAACTTCTCTGGAGAGTCTTACATTAGTGCATATCTTTGCATGACCTAATAATAATGCAGAGGGAAAAATGACAAGTTTATATTTTGTATGAGGTGATGTTGCCTCTATTCACAGTCCACAAGCTGTCATTTCTTCATTCTGCTCTGAAGGGCTCTGCATCAAAGCCGGTCTTGAAGGCTACAACGCTTAGTTTGCTGTTCTCATGTCACAGTTTGCAAGTGTTGTTTGGTGGTCAGGTGAAACTGCAGGATCAGGCTGTTCTGCTGTGCTACCTTTATCACTATAAAGCTGTTCTCTAAAGGTACTTAACAATTTGAAATATTGATTTAAGCTTTCTGATTAGCAGGCTGATATAAAACACAGGGACTATAAATCTTGTGTAATATTTGAACAGAGAGATAAATACTGAAGCTTCCAGATAACAATACTTGCCTTTCTGTAGGAAATGCTGCTGCGGTAGAGTAAGCTTTACACATTTAAGAACATATTTCCAAAACGTTTGTTTTAAACTTAAATATATTGTGGTTCATTTTGCTCTCTGGAATAAAATTATGAAAATTAATTTATTGGTCTGAGTATTAAGTCAAAATCTGCTCAGTTCTTTCAGAGAAGTAGCCCTCTGGGCCAATATATGTAGTTTCGGTATAAGTGATTGCCATTAAAAGGTCATAATTTACTAATACGTATAAAACACAGAGGTGTCTGCAATGCTTTCCTTAACACTTTGAGAATACAAAGTAACTGCAGTAGTTCAGGTGCTGAGAGACAGCAACTACTGGTGAATTTTGTCTTTTTCTAATAGAAGACACTGCAAGTTTAAAATGTTTAAATGTTAAAATGCTTTCTACAAGTTCATTGGAAACAAACAAACAAACAAAAACCAAACCAAAAAAACGCAAAACCACCAGTGACATTTCTAAGGCTATTAATTTCCATTTTATGTTTACTGAAGCAAATTCCACCATTCTGGATTGTATGCAGCCTAACAGCATACGCTGCCTCAGCAGAATTACACTGAAATTATACCAGAAAAAGATCAGAATTCTACTGAGAACCTGCTTGTATCAGCCTACTTCTTAGGGCACCTTTTGCAGCAACATAGAATTTAACCCTTCTGGGTCAAGTTCAGCCCAATATCAAAGGCACCGCATCACAAAATTACTTACATAACTGTGCAGAACACCTTCTTTTAAAAGGCTTCCCCTCCTGCTTCAGCTCCTGGTGCCAGGTAATCCTATGGGGAAATTCCTTGTCTAAATTTATCCATGTCCAGCTTGTTGACATTGACTCTTTGACTAACGTTATCATTTAGCTTAAATGGCTTTTTTCCCCTTCCCTTCGGACAGAAAGGTCTGTCTGACTTTTCTTCTATATGCTTTCAGAAAGGAAAGCCGTGAAATGATGGTTCCTAAAACCAGAAAGAACCCTTTGTCATATGAATTATGGGATAGTTACAGACAACACAAACTAATACAATTAGTAGGTCCTGTGGGATAGCAAGACAGATGTTCTTCTGCCTTGTGCATCATCAAAAAAAAACCAAACCCCAAACCAAAAAAAACCCTAAAGCCACATCATCGGTTTAATTGCAGTTTCAGAATTATGACTGGTGTTAGTGTTGTGCAGATGGAGAGAGATCACAACTGGATTGTTTTTTGATGTCAGGTTGAGCTTGATGTTTTGACAGCTGGGAAATCAAGTTATGACTTACAAACTGAGTAAACTTGATGTCTAAGTCATGAGAAGAGAAAAAAATGTAGATGACTGAAATGTCATTTTCCTGAGTAATTTTTATGGCCATGCCTACATTTAAATGCAAAGTAAAGGTTCAGACCAATGATTAACCCAGGAATAAGATGTTGCTGGTATATTAATTGACCTAATAAAGTATTCTACCTTAGGCGGCCTTTGTCTACATCCATTACATTACAGAGCAGCCAGTCATTCAAAGTAGTTGTAATTCACACACACAAAAACTGTGTTAAAATAATGGATGTGATGTGTCAGCCTAGATAAACTGCCACAATGGAACCAAGAAATCCACTCCTGAGTCAATAATATTTTGAAATGTAGGGCGCAAGATTTAAGCACCCCATTCATTTTGGTTTACTGTATCACAATAATGGATATTGCACAGGCAAATTATGCTTCCTCAGTCACTTCAGTATGATAATTAAAGGCTCATAACTTACCTTCACAAGACGTTTTTTCTATTTGATGACCTTTTTTTTAGTATTAGTTTAAATGTTATTGTCACAAATCCTGTGACAGACATGTTTCTCAGGACAGTTCACTAGAGAAATACTTGATATGGTCTGATGAATTTTTAGGGTTAAGCAAAATTCTAAATCAATTATATTAAGACTCCCTGAAAATCCTAAACTCTTCGTATGAAGTTCATTGATAGGTATATGGTGGCATGCTTGCCTTTCTATTAAACCTAGTTTGAAGGATTCTAATTTGATTGGACTGCTGATGTCACTGGAAGGTAAACTCTTGCTCTGGTATCTGCATAAGAACACATCAAAAACCATCTCTTTACCTGTTATTAAACTTCAGAGAGGTAAAGTTTGCCGTCCTGGAGAGAGGCAAATGTAATGATGCCAACAATGTTTAAAGTGCAGTCAGGAATCCCAAAGCAAACTAGCCAAAGTGAACATGGAAAGCTCTAGAAGAATACAACCTAGGGGAGGAGCTTTAGTGAAAAGGTGAGCTTTTCCTCTTCAACACAGAAAACGGTGATATGTTTTCCCCTAAATTCACATCCTTATCGGATTTTCATCCTACAGCCAACCCTAATAAACATAAGATAGAGTTCTATCCCCTTCCAGTCTTTCACAGACATGAGGGTGTGCTGGGGGGAAAGCATGACACCTCACTAAAGTAAAAATGAAATTACTTAAAGCTTGCAAGATTTAACTGTACAACGTAATCCTTAGTAAATGGACCTCGGAAGAGTGTCTGACTTCCCTGCAGGAAGAATACTAAAAGAAGTGGTTTTCTTATTTGAAATTACATACAGGTTTTGGCTTTCTGATTTGGAGTTTCACAAATATCTTTGTGAATGACCTGAACTGTCAAAAGGTTCTCATGGGAAAACCTGTCATCCCCAAATGTATTGCTAAAATACAATATCTGGGTTAGATTTGGTCCTTAGAACCTCATAACACACACAGTTTTAGACTAACGGTACATCCTTCTTCAGATTCCTGACTCCAGTGGTTACTCCAAATATTTTAGTCTAACAACAAATTTTCAGCACCTCACTGTGTTGGGCTCTGAAAATACAAATATCGAACCCATTTTTAATGGAGCAGAATAACTAGCATGTGCAGGATGTATTGTTTCTCTGTCCCACAATTAGACTTTTAAATCTTGCTCTGATTGGGAGTTAACGCTTCTGAACTAAGGATTCGTCTGTTCCTGGTTACACCTGCTCCCTCATCTCATGACAAAAAGCTTAATGTTTTATTATGATCTTTTCCTTCTCTTCTTAGAAATATAATAACCTCCAGTCTCTTTCTTCCAAAATGGTTATAAATTTCCTGACTTGTAGTCCACATTGCCAGAGACATTCATTAAATCTAGATGTTAAACATCAAGTGAGGCTGAACAGCTCTGAGAGCTGATATCTAAGTTGGAGCTTGATTCATATTTTATGTTGAAACAAAATGTTTCTTGTAGAAATCTCCCAGATCTTTGTCACTCTGCCTCTTCTGAGGTTTTTGCAAGGTCATCCCACTGAGAAAAGCTTCTGATATGCAATTATAGCTACCCATATTTCAGTGCAACAGTAACACAGAGGCCAACTTATTAGTAGTTAAGGTCTGGTTTTGTTCTGAAGCTGAGGAGAGGAAAAATTCTTTTGCTTAGATCTAGAATAGTTAGCGATGGCAATGCACAGTGCAACCTTGTGAAGAAATTGCGGTTAAGTCAAAGGGTGAAAATGGGTTACATCAGTATCTTTCCTTTCACATTAGGTTTTCATAGGGCAAGATGGAAAAGATGGCTGCAGAAGATGAACACCACACATATTGGACTGTACACTTCTCTATTTTTCACCAGTACCGTGCAGATTTCTAATGAATTATTTATGCTGGTGTAGGAGCAGTCTCAGGCCCTCTGCAATAGTATCCACAGGCAATAATTTAAAAGCTGTGTTCAAAGGCCTGCGTAACATCTATGACAAATTCTTGTCTGACTTCCATTTCCTCTTACCTCACTAAATAACTGAACCCAGGAATCTACTCTTCAGTCCAGAGAATGAATGGATCTGGAGGACACATAAGCACTCTAGGTTGGATTGACACCAGCAGGTACGGAAATATAACTTGAGCCAACTGCGACAGATACCAAAGAGGCTACCCTGTAGAAGGAGTGTCCTCTATACTTAAGAATTCACTTTCTGCAACTCCACCTGACTGCTGCAGATTTACTCTCAGAAGAACAAGGCC
The DNA here is from genome assembly GCF_965183815.1 of Platalea leucorodia. NCBI lineage: Eukaryota > Metazoa > Chordata > Aves > Pelecaniformes > Threskiornithidae > Platalea > Platalea leucorodia. The sequence continues at coordinate 109,513,450 of NC_138823.1, forward strand.
ATTTAACTTTTCTCTCTCCCCAAAAGATGACTGGCATATTGGAAGCGGTTTGGGGAGAGGAGGTGTCAAAATGTCCAGTGAGTTACCAGCCTGGTCATTCTCATTATGGTTATCACAGGAGTGTAACTGCTCTGATAGAATGGTTGTGATTCTTTTGTATTATGACATACACAAATAGAAAAAAAAATCAACAATGCAGGGATTCAATTTTCGAAGGAATGATCACTTGCCCCAAAGTTAATGTATCTCCCCAGAACTGCAAAAACTTGGTCAGCTATTAAATAATCTGACCTTCTGAATCCTGTGGTTTGAAAGTTGGCACCTTGATTAAATGAAATAATTTTAAAAACATGAATTGATTTTTTATAATTTGAATGGTTTCTAGAAAATAGTCTCCAATGAGAAACAGTGTTTCCCATGTGTTAAATAATAGCTTTTGGGGGTTGTAACAATTTTTTCTAAGATAATCAAGGAACTAATACACCAAACAATTACATTTGGAATTTCTCTGTGTTTTCTGCCTTTGCAAGTATGTAAAATGGCACTTACCTTTTCATCCAAAAATCTAATGCATGCTCTAATTCCCTTTTGGATCTAATAGAAAATTTCGATCAATCTTTTTTAATTAAAAAACATAGATTGTTGGACTGTATTTATATTTCCCATGGCAAGAAAATAATTATATCAAAACTTGCCCAACAATGTTTTTATACTTTTATTTTGCCTTCTTTGATTTTTCTGGGATGGACTTTTGCTTACAAACTATATAGATGAAAAAGTGTGATTCATGATCATATCATCTACCTAGTAAGGTACATCCCTTTGACAAAAAGTAAATCCAGCTCCAATAGGTGGTTGAACTACTGCTTCTTCCATCTACTGACTCTTGAGTTTTTATAAACAACACAGAAGAGATGTGAAGTACATCACGAAGCACGTTCCACTGCACAGGGAAACTGCTGGAATGCAAGCAAGGACAACTCTCTCTCCCACACCTGCTGCCCCCCCAGGAACATCGAGACAAGGGAATGAGGCACTGAAAGGCTGAGAGTTGAGCTGAACTCAGTGTTGCTCTGGTATACTGAGTTAGTCATTCCTACATTTAAGAGCCCTGAATGCTCTTGAAATCTCATCGGCAGAAAAGCCTGAGAAATGGGAGGAAAGGAAGAGCAATCATCTTCCTAACAGGGTGGCACACTCCCTGGGCCTGGGAGGAGGTCCAGCGCTCTGAATTATGCTACCTGCCTCATTCTGAGGTCATCTGATCATTTTCTTTAATATTCGAATTGCACTGCCCTCAGAGGCCTCAGCTGTCTTCTTTGTATGAACACGAGTCCGCCCTAGCTCTGTGTGACCATGTTTCTGTTTGGATTTTGCAGATGAGTTTTGCTGTTTGTCTTTCTGGTGAAGCTTATTAAAGGAAAATTTTTCACAAGGTGGTTGATAGAATTATAGCGCTTTGCCATTGCTGTGTTTCTGCCATCATATATCATACTATATAGCTCCAAACTTCACAGAGAAAAATAGACAGCATTTATTTAGCCACCCCATAAGACAATTCTGCTTCCACAGACAGCTGCACCAATCTTATATTTGCTGACACCAAACAATGGCTGTTTCTGTCCTCACCCTTTCCTTCCCTTACCAGTTCTCCTACCTTTGTCCTTCCCTGTTTTCCCAAATCTGTCCCCTCCCCTTTCCACCTCTAGTGCTCATCAGATCTTCTGTGAGCCACTTTGAGTCACTGTCATAACAGAAAGTGTTCAGCTTTTTTTTTTTTTTTTCCTGGAGTTACTGAATTAAAGAGGCTGTCAAAGAGGATAAAACGAGCACCAGTGAAGCTAAGACCCTGGAGAACAAGTCGGAGTGGGAATGCGGTAAAGGACATCCCCTTTTGGCAGTGGTTAGCTGTTAATTCTCACCATCTTTCAGGACACCACACCCCAGAAGAGAGTCAGGGAATTTTAGTATCACTTTTAAGGTTTACAAATTACCAGAGAACCCTTCTGGGTTACTTCCATGCCACAGTTTCCCTGGCAGCAAAATCACTCCTTTCTTCTCTTGTCTACAGCACTCATTCCCAGGACATTGCCTGGCATAATATATTACACCTGTCACTGCTGCCAGTTCACCTGTTTGTACAGTGGAACTACAACCAGATTAGCAAAGAAAAAAAAAAAATCAGCTTTTTTTTGTTTTCTGTTTTTTTAAAAAATTCTTGCCAAGACTTTAAACATTTTACTAAAGTCTTGAAAATGTTGTGACCTGCCAAAAAGCCAGGGGCTAGCAACAATGTGCTAATCAAGAAAGCCAATGCAAATGTTCATTTAGGGAAGCTCACATGTATGTTGGAAAGGAAAAGGGAATCTAATCCTAGAAAGCAAGGGAGAAAAATTTATCTTCATTTCTTTCAGTCTAAAATAAAAAAAAACAAAAGCAGGAAGAAATTGCGAGATTTCACTGCCATATTTGGTATGAACCCCTAAGTGAGATTTATTCTGCAAGGATGAGGACAGGCAACAGGAAGTGTAGCTCAAGAAAAGACAGGTGGGGGAGATGAGGGATAGCCTATGTTTCGGCAGAAGAGGAAAAAGGAGCTTGGAGTGACTGTTCTGAAGAAACTCAAAGATATTTCAGTTATAAAAAATGAGCAATTTGAGCCAACTCTCTTTGCTAATCTAACCTGGAGGGAGGAAAGCTGGATTGCTCTAAAAAACTGTAAGAGCTAAAATCCAACTTTGTTTGTTAAGGTGTTTTCATAGTTCACGTTTCTGAGAGAGTAATTGATGTAAGTGTACTCTGCAAATGTCTGCTACCTGGTACGCGTTTTGGGCATCTTAACAGGTGCAGTGTTTCTTTCACCATGTTGAAGACATTGCACCTGAAGGTGCTTGGTCACAGGAAAGAGACTTCCTAGGTAGGTGTAAACTGGTATTCCTAAAGGAAGGAGCAGGCAGTGGAGAGGCAGTTGATGTATGACTTCAAGCACCATAATATATGCTGGAGCCTTTGAGAATCTAAAAAGACAATGTTTCCACTTCTGGTCATATTCTTTACACCTGGGATCATAACCTTTTAGCTTTAGGTTACAGCTGGCTAAAAAGTAGGGTCTCTGGGATTTAGAAAATGTCATTTTTTTATTTTTATTTTAATCTAGACTGAATAGAAACCAAGTATGTTTAACTTTTGCTTGCATCAGAAGCTTTCTAGGCTCTGTGGTAGTTCAGTGAAATTATCATTGACTGCCATTTGAGAATAACAGGGGCTTTACTAAGCACATCTAGAGAATTTCCATGGTCCACAGCTTTGTGAGGGACTCCCTGAACTCCCACAGTTAGGGCTGGGATCCAATGAGACTGTCAAATGAAAAATTTCAAGTCTATACACCATCCTTTCCAATGATTTTTTATTCCTGAGTGGTTTCCAAACCAGTTCTACCTTGGGTGTTCAAGCACAGGAGGACAAGATCAAAGGAAGGACCTGTTGGAACAAATGTACTCTGTGCTAAGCGGGGGAAGCTCGATTTGTCACGGCCCTGAGGTGTTTCCTGCACGCCCTGAATAATTCCATTAAATATTGAACTCCCTTATTGCTGCCCATCTGGAAGAATAGTCAAACATTTCTTGGACTGAAAGACCCACAGAAATCGATCTAATATTCACCTCTAACATTCCCAGTGTTTAAGTATAACCTGAAAATAACATCTTGAGTACAAGAGAATACATCTAAGGTACTTAATCTCAGTCTTGCATTGAATCTGGTATTTCCCAAGGGGAGTAATTGGTTTTATACATAATCTAGCACCCTACATTACAATTATCTTCTAGTGGGGTCTGGGAGTTTTCCAGTTTCTTAGGGATTGGGTTTTAACATAGACTAGACTGAGGGAGTGCACAGAAGGGACAATATAATCAAATCCTTCCTGCTCTTATTTTTAAATGTTCAAGTTTACTCAGACCTGCCTGGTCTGACATTGAGAAAGGGGAAATATTAATTAATGCACTTACCTATTTACTCTCAAACACATACCTAACTGAAGTCAGTAGAGCTCTACTCAAACCAAATCTGTCAGTACCTAACGTAAGTAAGTTACACATTCCTCTCTCTAACATCCATGTAAGAAGTCAGGACCTGGCAGTCCTGAAAATTAAGCTGAAGTACTTCTTGTATTAAGACCTCATAGTTGCTGCTGGAATGCCCATTATTGCTGCCACAATAGTAGTCCATATGCTGAAGTGTTCACCGAGATTTAAGTCCCATCTGCCTGGTTCTGACCTACCGTACTAGCTTACAGCTAAGGGACAAGAGGTTCCCTAGCCAGTAGCACACAACGGTACGGCATGGCTGACTTTCACATTTGGAGACCCTACTGATTCTCACATTTCAAAGATTATTTCCAGAGTCCTTAGTGGTATTTAGCACAAGCCCAAGTGAAATTCAAACATGTACATTTGGTTCCTTCACTACTCTACTCTTGGACACTGGTGCGTCTTGCTGAACTTGGGACCAGTCTGCCTTTTTTCTGGCCACCCATCTTTTCCATCCTTTACGCAAAGTCCTACATCCCGCAAACCTAAATCTTAAAAAATTAATTAAATTACAAGTGAGATTTTTCTTTAGGCAATTTTCCCAAAACTATCTTAGTCCTAGAGTCATAACAAGCAAATTTACTGTGCCATATATCACTGCTAGCTTAATTCAGAGTGAGCTGTATTTCAGTATTGGCAGCAGCGGTAAATTGGCTACAGTCTACTGAAGCTTTCTATTTCTCCCCGTATAACTTCTAGCTATCTTACGACAAAGTTTTTGTTGGGAGAACAGATAGGACTTAACTTCTACATTCAACCTCTTCAGTTTCTAGATTATTTTATATTAAATATCAATCTGAATGCATTCTAAATTCTGATATACCTGAACTTCAGGAATCCGGGTCCAAACTTAGATCTGATTATATATTATATATCATTAGAGTGAATTCATCTGGCTGATGCAACAGCCAGACTAAAATAAAGGAGAATAACCACTAAGACATGCATACAATGCTGTACTAGTGATGAGGAAAGAGGGATTGATGGGAGCAGACACTGACATGAATTTCTGCCAAAGACGGCAAGAGAACATTACTACTTGGTCAGAGCTTGCAGAACTATGTTTCTAAAACTCCCAGTTAGGTTTAGTTCCTTGCTGTGGGCAGAGGTAACATGCCCACAAGAACAGCAAGGATATTCATCCACAGTGGAGAAGAGACCACTTTTCTTCAATAACTAATTGAGGTTGGGCTTTCATCTTTGACAAGGGTGCCCCAGGAGGAAACACACCGAACCACTGCAATCCTGCCCTACCAGCTGCCCTAACCAAGCCCTTGTCTCTCAGTGGTGCTGCTCGGTTTTGCCTGGGAATGAGGGCATCGCTGTTATTAACTTCAATGGTTGTCATCCTCTGTACAAACTTCCTACCGGGTGGTCCCTCTGCTGGGGTCTGAATGCTGGTAGTGCTCAGCAGTGGATTCAGGCCAGGAACTGAAAGGCCCAAGAGCAGTAAACAGCACAGAAGTCTGTTTATCTTCTCCAAAATTATGGAAGCCTTAGCCATTCCTGCTGGGATCTGGATTTTAATGCCCAGGAGTCCAGAGGACACAACTCCATTTCTCCCTGGATAGCTAAGAATAGAAATGAATTTGTCCCTAGATGTTTTGAACCTTAACTTTAAAGCCATAAATGACCCCTCTGGCACACAGAGCAGGTAGAAACCATGCTCCCTTCTCCTTCATTTTCCTCCCACACTTCTGCTCTTCTCATCTCCATTTTCTCTTCAGTCTCATTTATTTTTTTCCATACTATTAAGCTGTAAGTAGTTGATAGAATGACAATGATATAAGGCTGCTTCTTGCTGTATCCTCCATCCTTTACATGGGTGGATGGGTCCCTGTAATTGCAGATAGTTTTAATCAATTGCTCTGAAATACATACTTCTTGTCCTTTTTTTCCCAGGTATTTTGAATTTTAAAAGCACCTATTACCCATTTAAAATTAATACAAGCTTTGAATGCACCCAAGTCCATGTAACTTTTCATTTTTAATTTGAATCTTTTCTCCCTGGAGGAGTCTGGAATTCTTTATGAATTTATCAGCATTGACTAAGGAAAAAAAAAAAAAACAACTAACAAATGTCCTTATATGTCCTAGATTTTCCTCCAGGGAAAACTGTTGAGAGTTTACACTTGAAAAACAGTATCTCTCATTAAGTTAAGTTGTTCTGAATTGTAAGAAACGTTCCACCGTTCCGTAAAGGTCTAATTTAATGCCCATTTGTCGTGGTTTAACCCCAGCCAGCAACTAAGCACCACGCAGCCGCTCGCTCACTCCCCCCCCCGCCCCCCCCCCCCGGTGGGATAGGGGGAGAATCAGAAGGGTAAAAGGGAGAAAACTCGTGGGTTGAGATAAGAACAGATTAATAATTGAAGTAAAATAAAATAAAGCAGTTAAATAGGCAAAGCAAAAACCGTGCACGCAAACAAAACAGAACAAGGAATTCATTCACTACTTCCCATGGGCAGGCAGGTGTTCAGCCATCCCCAGGAAAGCAGGGCTCCATCACGCCTAACAGTTGCTTGGGAAGACAAACGCCATCATACCCAATGTCCCCCTTCCTTCTTCTTCCCCCAGCTTATATACTGAGCATGACGTCATATGGCATGGAACAGCCCTTGGGCCAGTCTGGGCCAGCCCTCCCCCCGGCTGTGCCCCCTCCCAGCTTCTTGTGCCCCCGGCAGAGCAGGGGAAGCTGAAAAGTCCTCGACCAGTGTGAGGGCCACTTAGCACCTATTTAGCAACAGCTTAGCACTACTTAGCAAGAACCAAAGCATCAGTGTATCATCGACATTGTTCTCATCCTAAACCCAAAACACAGCCCCATACCGGCTACCAAGACGAAAATTAACTCTGTCCCAGCTGAAACCAGGACACCATTGAATGCCAAAGAAATAATCTCATTTATTTCAGTAGACACTGAAACAGACTGCTCTTGCAAATCATTTGGATTCACATGGTAGCATTCCTCAAATCCAGAAATGGCTTGAGTGTCCAGTATCCACGGAAGCAGGCTGAGGATGAGTTCTGCTGCACAGAGGAAGCAGAAAAAATTGTCAGCATTAGGCAGAAGTGACTTGTGATTATTTGTAAGGATAATTCAGGTAACTGCAATACAGAGAAGCCAACTGCAGGCAGTTCATGTACAGAAGGGTCAGCAAACACAATAGAAAAGGTGGAGTTTGAATTTTCTTATCTTTTATGGAAAAAAAAAAAGAAACCCTTGTTCTGTGATTCGTAAGTTAGTTTCTCTCTCTGTCTGCTAGTGAGTTTGCTGCAGTTGGTAGTTTGCTGGTCAGTCAGGTATTGTGTGTTATAAGTAATGCAGAGGTCTGCCAGCTAAATATGTGAGGAAGACCTTTGATCACAATTTTCAGTGGTGAGACTAATTAGGGAAATGAGTCTAACCAAGGCAAAAACTCACAAGCGAACCAACCAATGACCAAAGAATAAGAGCTGAGGATTAGGGAAGATTTCTCCATTTTCTTTAAAAGTGAAAAACAAAAAAAAGATTATTGAAACAGTAGCTGTGGTGAGTGAGGTAATGGAGTAGACAGTAACTATACTGTAACTGGATACAGACATTCCAAAGTAGGTATTCTCCTTCAGTGATCATGTGGTGGAAGCTACTCTTTTGTGAAGCATCATATAGAAGAATTGACAGAAATTAAGTTTTAGGGCTAGACCCGGAAGCAAGGGTGAACTGTGTGATTTAAAGACGAAATACAAGAGGAGAGATGTGGCTCATGGGCAATTCAAGAAGTACAGAAATTTGCTGAACAAGAGAGCCCAAAGTATAGATCACCAACTGATCTGTAAAAGCATATGCTTGTAGGGCAAGGTGTCTAATGATAGAAAAACAGCATTCTGTTCTGGAGGAAGAGTGGGCAGAAATGAAGGTGTAACAGCAAAGAGAAAAAGCACAGAGTTAGTTCAGCAGAACTGCAGGTTAAAACAGACTTGCCACCAGAAGAGCTCCAGGGAAAAGGCATGATATCATCTATGGACCAGAAACTGAAAAGGAGCCAAAGGTGAAATCTTGTGATTGTCCTGCATCCTGGATAGTGCTTTGAGTGACTTTTTGGTACTTCCTCTGCACCATACAACTTCAATTTTGCATCTCTGAGAAACCATAACTGGGCTCTATAAATAAGCTGACAAGACAGTTGACTGTAATTGGTCATTGAGAGTCAGGTGAAAAGGCTCAGTGTGCGTGCACACCCTGTTGCATCAGTTTCTACTGTCATGTACATGACAGAGATTCTTTCATGGTGTGGCAGATTGTCCTGGTTTCAGCTGGGATAGAGTTGATTTTTACTTCCTAGTAGCTGGTATAGTGCTGTGTTTTAGATTTAGTATGAGAATAATGTTGATAACACACTGATGGTTTAGTTGTTGCTAAGCAGTGCTTACACCAGTCAAGGACTTTTCAGCTTCTCGTGCTCTGCCAGGTGCCCAAGAAGCTGGGAGGGGGCACAGCCAGGGGGGCTGACCCCGACTGGCCCAAGGGCTGTTCCATACCGTATGGCGTCATGCCCAGTATAGAAACTGGGGGAAGAAGAAGGAAGGGGGGGGACGTTCGGAGTGATGGTGTTTGTCTTCCCAAACAAAGCCATCTCCTGCTTTCCTGGAGATGGCTGCACACCTGCCTGCCCATGGGAAGCAGCGAATTAATTCCTTGCTTTGCTTTGCTTGTGCGCACGGCTTTTGCTTTACCTATTAAACTGTATTTATCTCAACCCAGGAGTTTTCTCCCTTTTACTCTTCTGATTCTCTCCCCCATCCCACCAGGGGGGAGTGAGCGAGCAGCTGTGTGGTGCTTAGTTGCCGGCTGGGGTTAAACCACGACACAGATGAACTTACCTTCCCGCCCCAGCACAGCTCTCGCAGCTCTCCTGCAGCAGGAATTCGTCACTTGAATCTCAGTCTTTGTAATTCTCTTCTTCTTGCTACTGTGTTCTCATAAATGAAACTGGGCTAGAAGTACTGGTAGATAACAGAAAAGAAATGTGGTGTCAGCCTTCAAAAAGAGAAAGATCGTAGTAATTAATGTCACGAAAGTCTAGCTTCAATCCCTTTTAAAATACTGGAATGAATAACAGTTTCTAACCATTTGGAAGATAGCAGAGGCATTAGGAATAAGCACATCTTACAAAGAGAAACTCTTGCCGTTACTTTTTGACAGAATTACCAAATGAGAAAACTATGACAGATGCAATACAGGCCTTTTTCTGCATATAATAATTTCATTAGAAATGTTATACTTACAGTTAAGAAGTCTTAAAATGAAGTGCAGTACCACAGACTAAAGATAGAGACGAAACAAGAGATAAATACCGGTAGTACGAGACTGGTGTTAGGCACCTGAGGCTTGTTTATCATGTTTGCTAAGAAGGAGGGTTTCAGTGTTCAAGACTGGCTTTATGTTTGATAATGCCCTAGTCAGCTTGCGTGTGGGGCCCTGGGGTAGCCTTTTGTTTAACCTGCCCAAAATGGATGTCTGAGATTCTCTTTTCCTACTTGCACTGCCATTTAAATACTGGTAAAAATGGGAGGCGTTTGTTACCATTGCCTCCTTCCCTGCATTCGTGTCAGTTCCTCCTAGAAAGCCCGTCATTCTCGTCCAGGGAGTCATATTATACCAATGAGACAAACAGAAAAAATGTACAATATCCATTAAATATTGCATGCCTTTGCAATGTCCTTCACAGGGCAAACAATGTGGAAATGTGTTTTTTTCAGACAGTGTTAATTTGGAAGGGGTAGCAATACAGATGATCACAGGGGAGTGGGGAAAGAAAGATGCTTAGAGGTATAAGGATAAAAAAATCATGCAGTGAGGTTCAAACAATGCCACCTAATAATTCATCTGGAGAGGAATGACAGCTGTTGTGAAGAGTTATACGGAGGGACTCGAGGGTTTAGAAACAGAAGAAATTAAATTAAGGAAGGGCAAAATTTAGGCCAAATATCAGGGGAGTCTTCCTACTAGTGAGACTTAGAAGATACTGCAAAGGAATGGTCTAAACTCACCACTTTTTAAGGTAAAAGCAGATCAAAATGTTCTTCAAAGAATATTAGCAGGTAGGGAGATTAGGTTGCATGTCCCCAGTTTATGAGCTCTGATGACCAAAAGGATTATTTCAAGAAATCTGAAGTTCATAACGACCTTCCCTTTCTCTACGGCATGATGGAATAAGTATCCCAACACTTATTTTTTGTTTTAACACAGTTGAGGTATCCTTGGAGAAGAAAACGTTAACAGGTCTCTTTTACCTGTATGATTAATTATTTATAATTTGTGGTACAGCAGCGTCTTGCGGTTCTGTTCCACATTAGATCCCATTGAACTAAGTGCTGTCAAGAGATATGATAGAAGTTATTTCTTTATCCCAGTTGTCTAATAATCTAAATGTAATAGATGATAATCCAATGAGTAGGTTTTACAAATGGTTGGATATAGAAGGGAGGATGGAGTAGGTAACACCACCATGGTGACAAAGTAACATAACTAGTTTTCAAGTTGGTGATTTTGTTTGTGCGATGAGTTCTTAAAAAACCTATGCCTACTTCCCATGTTGAAATATTTTTAGATATGCACCTCTCACTGGAAGTGGGCATTATAGCTAGCATGTGACTAAGAGCAAGTCATAAGGATCTCATGTAAATAATATCTACAAGGAACTGTATCTGTGAGCTGTATCAAAAAATGTTCGGACATCCTCATGCCATGAGTGGTGAATACACAAATATGGGTTCCCTAACCAACCTTCTGTCTTGGCTGTCTGAATGCAGGGCAGCATGTAAAGATTGTGACTGTTCCCCGCTGTACCCAGAAACTCCTGATGAACCTTCATTTCTGTATCACCAAAGCTACCTTTGAGGTGATGCTGCACAGTCCACAAATGCAAGGTTGGGGCTCTATGACTCACCTTGAATCTAAAACCATAACTTCCAAAAGAGGTTTTCCTCCTTTGTAATTTTGTAGCTGCTACATTCTTACAAGGTCTTTTTAGATTCAAAATAAGAAGGAGTAGTGTTCTTCCACTACCTTCCTACTCATGCTCAAACTCATAAATACTCAGATCTGAGGTATAAATGCTGTGGAGTTACCATAATTCCAGGGGATTTCCAAAGACTTATTCTAAATTAACACTCCTGGTAATTCAGGTCAGATCTGGTTCCATGCGTGTACATGTATTTTTAAAGATCCTAAAGAAATCAATTACCCCACTTTTTCTGTCTTCGAATGCTATGATGTTCTGCACCTTCTTTTAACTGCAATGATAGTGTATTTATATAAAGTTCCTCCCTTTCCCAACACTCATTAATAATGTAACCTTCAGCACAAAGGATTGTCAGTGGTGTTTTTTTTCCTCACTCCAAGAAGAAAAATAAACCCTCTGTTCCTAAATGCAAGAGACAACACATGCTGAAAGATGTGATAATGTAACATGAAGGTATTCCTTCAGGTTATTTTGCTTGATGCAGTTTGACACCATCTTGTAAGTGATATTCTCTTTGTTCATACTGTTCTCAGTATTCACTGGCAACAACGAAGAGTATTTTTCAAGCTTGACAGAAAGGGACCCAAGGTCAGTACTTCTCTTGCACTTCCCAGGACAATGCCATTTTATAATATTTCCTCCAGATGGACTGCCAAAAAGCACCAGACTTAGCCCAGTGATCAAAAAATACCATTTATTCCTTACTCTTTTCAAAATCATGCAAAGACAATTGCAGTTCCTTACCTCGGGTCAGTCTGTTGCATTGCTAAACTTCAGATAGAATCCTTCTTTTCTTACTGTTATCGATATAATGATTCATGGTCTGAAACAAACTGGCCATATATTGAAGTTTCAGGAGCCTAGGCATAGCTAACTGTGAATGGGAACTGGGGAGATATAGCTAGTGACTGTTCAGGTGAATGTCAATGGGAGAAAAAAGCCCTAAGGATGCACAGCTACACATACTCCCGTCTGGATACTTCCTCCACTTTAAAGCATAGACAAAGCAAATCTTTAGCTGCAGGGTTTCAGTCTATCTTATTGTGAAGCAATTCATACAACCTACAGCCTTTTAACTGCATTGCTTTTAACCTGGGTAACTGAAATATGGGAAAAAACAAAGTTAATGGTGAGCCAGTTAAAAATGTGGTTCTGTAAGGACCTACAAGAACAAAAGAATGATGTTCCTATTGACATCACTCACGAATTTCTACTCCACTCTGTGTAATTAAAAGAAGGCAAATGCAGTGACTGCCATAGGCAAGTGCGGCTTGCACGGAGCAGCAAGAGCAGCCTGCTCTGCAAGGCAAGTGGGAGGCCAAGGGTCACAACAGGGCAGGCAGATGCAGTGTCCTCACTAACAAGGGGCACGGGCCCACAGTACTTAAGCAAGAAGTGCAGAGCACATCTGGTGATGATGGGCACATGCAGCCAGCAGACCAGTGATTGCCAGGCAAGTCTCTAGTGATGAGGGAGGTCTGAGGCCAAGCCAGAAGTGAAGGCAAGCCCGGGATTAGCAAGGTACAAGGCCAGGCACAGCATATCTACAATATAGCTTGAGCAAGCGTCTGAGCTGCAATGAAGCTCCCAGACGACAGCATATGGGATACATGAGAGGGCGCCGCAGATGAGGGCTTCTCAAAGCTCTTTTTCACAGCCTAGCTCTTGTCACAGCAGTCTGGTCCAAGGTCATATAGCTGTGACATACCTGGGAGGGGAAGAGGTTGCAGAGGAGCATTACAGAGAAAGATGGTCACAGGCATATGAGATATGGATGATGCACTCAGGACCCTGCCATGTTGTTCATAACATGTCCAGTTTATTTTCAGCAGGTGATTTTTAGGCAGTCTGATTAATGAGGGATGGAATATTAAAGTTAATTTCTTAGTTATGGGGACATAAACTGGAAAATACTACATGAAGCCATGTACACAGACATGTTTGCAGAGTTCTTTGACATCTGCACCTTCTGCATGTGCACATGCACATCTAGTGTTTCACATCAAAATCCCTCTTGTAGCTCCTCCAGAACCTCATATGAAAGTCTTGGCTGCACTTCTCCCATCATGTTTTTTCTTTACACCATCTTCATCCATCCTCATCCACCATCCACCAAGTTGCAAGCTCCCATCAACCTTCTTCTGACCTTGTCAGCACGATGCTGGGAACTGCTGGACTGCTTTCCGTTCTGAGTTCCTCTCATGTCCCAAGGAAGAAGGCACCACTAGACAGCACCTACTTGTTCCCTCAATGTCTTCAAAGAACAGTTGACACTGTCAGGGTAGCTATTTGGTGGTGTGCTTGGTGTCTCTCTCTAACATCCTGGGTTCTTTTATTACTTTTTACCCCTTGATTCTCACCTCCTCCCTTTATTCTGTTCATTGCAGCCCCTAACCACTTTATTTCTACCTCTCACTGAAGGCCCAGGGAGGATTTCAAAGTATTTTAAGGGTCAGAGAATTCAGCAAAAAGAGCGGTAGTAAGGGATGGTGCGTAGAAGAAAAGTGCACAAGCTTGGTCGCTTCCTGTAGTCCATATCCTCCTCCTACCCCAAATATCCAGAATGTTGCATTGGGGTTATTGCTGGTTACAGCTTCACCTGGTCCCTTTAGGGTCTGCTTGTGGATGAATTAGCTGTGTGCGAGTCTGTCTCATCCCCTTTTGCGTCTCCTGATGCTGTCTCCTTCCACAGCCTCCTCTGGCAACACGTTCTATTAGCTGACATGGAAAAATGGTCTTCCTTTTATCTCTTTAAAGCTGGGCTCCTGGGTGCCTGCTGGCTTTAGTAGTGTGGGCTTTAGTGAATAACAGTTCTGCTTTAACCTTCTCTACTACCTTCATGATTTGGTAAACCTCTCACATATGCCCCCTCAGACTTTGGCTGTCTAAAGTAGGGAGTCACAGCTTTTTTTAGTTTATTCACATAAGCTAGCTACCCCATCCCATTCATCATTTTAGTTGCCCATCTCTGTACATTGTCTAACTCCATTACACCCTACAAACACAAACACAAGAGCGATACACAGTACTCAAGGTCTGGGTGGGTACTTTTCCAGACAGTGGCCAATAATTCATTTGGCCTTTTTGTCTGCCACTGCACATTGAGGTAACAATTTCAGAAAATGGAAAATGATGACTCCAAAATCTATTTCCTAAGCAGTAATTGCCATTTCCAAGTTCAGCATATTCAGCACGTTAGGCATGGTTTAGATTATTGTCCCTTGTAGGCACGACTTTACATTTAGCTACATTGAAGCTCACCTGCCACTCTTTTGTCCTTTCACCTAGATCTATGCCACTGACATTGTATTCAGCTAACCAAAGGAAACGGGCATCATCCACAAACTTGGAGATTTCACTGCGCAGTCCTTTTGCCAAGTCATTGGTGCACAATGATAGAGACATAGCATAATTTTGGTCCCTGCGACAGTCCTTCTTGAACCCTACTCCTGACTTTCTTCTATCCTGGAAAGTGACCATTAAGCCCGACCTTTTGCTTCCTACCATTTAATCAGCGCTCAGTTGATAAATGAACCTTTCCTGCAATTCCATTGTAACCTTGTCTCTTTAGTAACCTTTGGTGTGGAAATTTGCCAAAGGCTTTTTGAAAACCCCAATGCAAGATCCAGTGGATCACTTTTATCCACATGCTGTTGACACGCCCACAAAACTCTGACACATCAGTAACTCCAGACTCCCCTTTCCGGAAGCCCTGATGCTTATTTTTCCCAAAAGACCTCATTCACTCCAGGGAATCAAGGAATTCACTCCTCATTACAGACTCTACCCTCTTACCTGGAATGGTCAGCCTAGCCAGCCTGCCGTTTCCAGGATACCCACCAGAAACTTTGCAGCATACAGGAGTTATGCTGGCAATCAGCCAGGTCTCCATCACAGAGGGTGTTTGAAGTGGTAGTTTGCGTAGTTTGGTCAGCAGTTCTGCAATTTCACATTTGAGTTCCCTCAGAGCTCCCAGGTGAATGCCATCCAGTCTGGGTGACTTATGAACACAGCTTCTCTTCTTGGTCTGATGCTTCCTGTATATTTACTTCAAATTCATCTAGCTCGTCTGACCTATCTACTACAAAGAACGTGTAGACATATTTATGTCATGATTTACACTGAAATCACAAAACCTGGAAGTTTTCTTCAGGCTCCACTGAAGAACCTCTCAGTGTCATCCTATGAAAAAATAGTGGCATTTTAAATCTAAAAATATAAATGAGCCATAGCGTGGATAAACCTTAAACCTGATATCTTTGCAGGAATTTAGTATGGGTTTTCCATGCTAGCTGGACTCTAGAGGGCTCTGAAAGCTAAGGAAGGTCTGTACTACTATAATACTGTTGATACCAGAAACTATCAGGTAGCTCCACTGGCACAGATGATATCAGAATCTGGCCCTAGGGCAGAGTTCAAAACTATCTTGTCTGGCCAAGAAAGAAAGAGCTGGCATTAGTAAGATCCTCAGATTTTTGTTATCTAAAATGATGGCCTTAATGCTAGCAAGCTAATATGTCTGTAAGGTCGCAAAGGATCTCAAAGGAAAGAGTCTCTTGTGAGAAAATGATAAACGTTGATTATTACATGGTAACAAAACCATGAGGCAGATGCTCAGATAATCTAAATCAGAGGGACTGCTACAAAGACTGCAATAAAGATTTATCGGAATTTGACATCTAGTGCTATACCTGTTAATTGGACTTTCTGAAATCATTAACTGTGTTTTCTGCAGGAAGTTTTCATGAGAGATTGTTTTCCATCCTGTTTCATCTGAAATGTAACAAAACAGTGATTTCCAACACTGTCAGACCCTCATTCAAGTGTAAGTATTGAAACTTGGAAATGAGGTTCAACACCGATTTTGATACAGATATGAGAACGTATACCTGTCTCTCTCGCGTAATCCATTCACATATCATGTAAAATTCTTTCAGCAAAGATTTGCTCTCAAAAGGGTATGAAAGCTAAGGGAAGGAATAGGTCTGACATTTTGAAATTAATTATTTCACAAGTCTCTTCTTGTTTGGCCACTTAAGTTATTGTTTTGAAATAAAAAAAAAAAAATCCAGTCAAATCTGGAATCCGGTTAAATCACATCCAGAGCTCCTCAGGGAGAATAGGTCTGAATTACTGCTTACATGGCAGCTTGCCTCAAAACTTGAAGCTACTGCCATCATAAATAAAGACAAAATGTCAATAGCTATTTGAAGTTCTGCTGCTATGCCAGCTTTTAATGTCATTTCAAACTTAGGAGCTTCAGGGCTAATATAGTCCTCCTCTGGGCGATGGGCAGGAGTGGAAGGAATAGGCTGGCTGTTGCCTTTTCTGTGGGGCTTACAACGACTCTACCCCAAAGTCTATGGTGACTAGCTGCAAGAGCTTAGTCCTCAGATGGAACAAATTGATGCAAATCTATCACTATCCACAGCCTAGTAGAATTATGCCAGTTTAGTTTAGCAGAGGACCCAAATATAAAATTATGTATAATACAAAATGGACATGAGAGTCTCATTAAATATTCAGGGTTGGGGTTTTTATATAAACTTCAACTTTCCTTGTTCAACTCTGAAGCATGAGGAAAACTGGTATGTCTAAATGACGATAATCTGCAAAACGTATATTCCAGAGGACATAACCCCCCCCCCCCCACAAGTTTCCTTTTTGTGTTCAGAAAGTCCATGATTAAGGTTCCCTTGGTGCTTTCGGTGCATCCAGCATCAAGGTTAATCTCTTTTTCAATTTAAATCTTTAAAAGGCATTCATTGCCATTTTTCATGGGGAAAAGAGTCTTCAATTGCTAGGGCTGAAAGCCTGTCACTGTGATTTTTCCTAAAAATCATGGCTTTTCAGAGTTACTCTCCTGAAAGGAGCAAACTTTTAAGGCATGTTATTTCATAGAAGTGACACAAAAGCATAGATGCTTTTCGAAACCTATTTTTAAGATCTGTAACTCAAGAAAAGTTCCTCTAATTTACCTACAATTTTGACAAAAGAAAGTTTCTGTGCAAAGCTCTACATACAAAATGTGAAGTATCTGGAACCTAGTACAAGGAGCGTGGAAGAGGGAAGGCAAAGGCAGATATGTTACTATGAAAGATAGCGTTAAACAACTAAAACTATCACTGCAGAGAACAGGCTTTAAATACATTTTTTCCAAGTACTTAGGGACAGTTAAGGTTGACTTTTTATTTGGACTATCATCTGTCAAATTTAACAGTGGCCATTCATGGATCACGTTCACTTTTGAAACAACACAGGAGAGCCCTGTCCTGGATTCCCAATCACTTCTATATCAGTTAACATTACCAGCAGGCTCAAAGACAGCTTTGTGAGTTGATAGCATAGGAAACTTAGCTGCCTACAGCAGAATCAGATTAGTTTCCAGATGTTGGAAGTAAATATTCCAGAGGGTTTGGCCTAATGGCTTCCAGTCTACCAATGTACCTCATGTGTAGCCTCAGCTGTTAAAACCACTTTATAATAAGATGCAACAGAAGGAGACAAAACTGTTCCTGAACGAGCATTTCTGCTCAGTTTGTATTGCTGTCATTTTAGTCATTTTACCAAACTGACAAAGTCCAGGCTGTAAACTGTAGAGGCTACAGCATATAGCATATGGACAAGTTCACAGCTTTTGCTTTGTGGTATGATAGACTTGGAAGACTCTCAGGACTGCTGGTACAGACATCTGACCCACATACCCATGTTATTCAGCATCCCTGTACCACAGAAGTTATTCATGTCTATTGCAGTCAAACACCTGCTAGAAAATTTCCTTCCTTTTTCCTTATGTGCAGAGTATCAAGGATCTAACAACACTAAACTGGAATATATTTATGACTTCTCATGACAGAGTGGGCTGACGCATGTTGTTCAAATACACATGACATTTTTTCTCCCCTCCCTCAAAATTTAATGCTTCAGGGGAGCATAAGCCATATCAAGATGTTTTAAAAACTGACATTTTTAGGGAAACTTCTGTAAAGATTATGAGGAATAACTCCCAACTCCCAATGAAAAAAAAAAAGCAGGTCAAGCAAAATATGATTAGATCTAGTCTTCCTATAGCTTTACAAAAACATAACAGCCTCCCACTAGCTGTGCTTTAAAAAAATTAAACCAAGTTTCCTCTTTCCCTAAAGACATACAAACACAATGTGTGATTTAAACTGAATTTGTGGAACTACTGATATTTTGTCTGATTTCTGCTCCTTTTGCACAAAGCTGGCAGGAATGTTGCATGTGGAGCATTTCTACTTCACCTGCAGCAGTCTATTTTTGACTGAAAATACATTAAGAGGTATTGTGGGCCAAACTGCAACTTGGCTTAATTTACTGGAATGGCAAGGAATATGAGATTGGGCAAAATATTAGAAGGTAAAAATCTTGCAGGTCATTTGCTGAAACACTGTAAGGAGAAGTATAAAGTTTTGTTTCATAATCATAATGAAAACAATGGGCCCTTTTCCTTGTCCCTCTGGTTTACTTCATTATACTTCACTGTTCGTGTATTTCCATTAGGTTCTTACTGACTACCACATATGAACTTGAGACGAAAATCAACCTAATTGAGGTACCAAGCAGAAAACAATATGACGCTTAAAAAGTGGCCCTTTCTTTCTGTGCTAGATATTAGAGAGAAGGATTTGCTCCTGTAACCACAGATGATCTTTCCTGACAATTCTATAGTGATAGTTCTGGGGAGATTTATATTAGAAATCTGGACAGAGGGAACAATATTTCAATAAATATTCATTTATTCACATTTGAACCTCAGTTTTGAATAAACAGCATGTACAAGACTGTTCATATTCATTACCTGTGATTATTTGTGCATTAAACCTTCGCTAGATGCAATATTCTTTAAAAGTTCATTTTAAACTCAAATGTTGGTGAAAAATTATTCTTTTTAATTTCATATTCAAAGTTCAAAAGAAGGCTCCAGTGCGCTGGTAACACTTTTATATGTGTTTCGTTATAAACACCTGAGTAGTCCTATTGAAGTCAATGAGATTACTCATGTACTTCAAGTTAAGTGTTTCTAGGTCTGGAATATTCTTTTGAAACTTTTTTATAACTGCTTTAAAAAGCCCAGAAGTAGGGAAACAGACAAAGTTCAACAACTGCATTATCTATTGTGAATTATTCATTCAAGTAGAGTTTTGTTAGTGACAAATGAACATAATTGAAGCTCTGACTGAGGGCTGATAATAAAGAAGAGCCTAGCATTACCAAAAAGTAACTTACTTCTTTGTTACCACCAGAAAAAGTAAATGTTGGAGAATTTGTTTATGTTCATTCTTTCCCACAGAGGACTGATATAGGGCATTCAGCTGCAAAGTAACATTATCTCATGCTGAAAAGTGGAAAAATTGTAAATTCCTATGTTATGACTTCTAATTGCTAACTTCAGTGTGTGGCATCAGACAGCTCACTTAAATCCGTATGCTTTGGTTTCCCCAACCGTGAAGTTGAGATAACGGAAGTAAAGCCTTCAGGGCATTATGAACATGAAATCGGAATGTTCCTAGTACACCTGTAGGTGGTTGGTAATGGTTAACTCAATATATCATCTGATTGGGCACGCTTCCTTCCGAGGATGCCCAACTTTTCCCTCATCAAGACAAGTTATAATGACAACTATCAATATTAGAAATTTGTATAGCAGTACTGCTCAAAAATTTAACAAGATTAAGGCCTCTGTGTGCAAGGTAGCATATGAATATACAGTGAGATAGTACAGGCCTAAAGGGATTAGTCTAAGTCCACAAAACAGAGGTCAGAGAAAAGACTGCTCATCCCCATTTTATTTATCTAGAATATAATCTTGTATGATTAACTCAGGCTTTAGCCCAAGCCTTCCAGTGCCTGTTCAGAAAACCTTCTACTCAAGTTCAGAAGTGTTCTCTGTCTTGGCTAGGTTAAGACAAAGTTGAAGTTGTTTAAATCCAGATAGCCTTCCCTGCTGCTCCCTCCTGAGATAGACTAGCTCGATCTAGGTAAAGGTGTTAGCATGCCTCAGCACCCAGGCAAGACCAGGGTCTCACAGGCACATGCAGAGGACATGGTTACCTAAGCACATCTCTTTAAGGAAACGTATTCAAACCGGAGCCAGGCAATCGGGTCAGCTATGGTTGAAAAATGTATCCACACAGCTACTGAGAAAACCCATGCCATCCAGTGAATGTTCAACATAGAGGCACATCCCAGCATGGTCAAATCTGCCTGGAGCCAAATCTGAGACGACGGACGTAAGAGTTTATGTTCAGATAGTCTGGTTTTGCATCTGTGCAAAATATATTCACAATGCTGTTTGCTTTATTCTGATGTACCGTTTTGGGTTAGTGCTAGTTCAAATGTCTCTGCATGGCTGTGTTCCCCAGGTCCTGGTACGAAATCAATGTTTATTGAAACCTAATATTGTAATCAGATGCTTGTGCCCTTCTAAATTTAGAATTTCTTTCCTCCAATACATAAATAAAGCCTTTTTGATAACCTCAATAACTGTAGTAGAAGATCTGAAATTTATGTGAGGTATACAGACTGTATTTTGAGATGCAAATCAATCACTAAACAAAATTTTTTCAACAGCAAGATTTTAGCCTTTTGTTGCACCTTTCATAAAGCCAGTGGAAGAAAAAAGATTACATTTCTAATACAAGGTAAGTGAAAGGCAGTAGAGATGTGAAAGAGAATGCAGAATTTCAGAGGAGTGACGTATTAAATAGCCTTTTACTGACCAATCCAAAAATCACTTTGACTCTCATAGGAAATAAAAGCTTAAAGTCAGAATGCACGTAAAATGAAGACTGAGAAGAAAAAAATGTCCCTTACAAAAGAGAAATGTCTTCATTCTAGCCAGATGTTATTGTTATGATTTAATTTTATTTTCATCAGACCTTATTTAATCTCTGTCTCAGTGGGCTGATGTGCACAGAAAAAGATGTCGAAAATATAACCTAACTTTATCTTGAACTGTTCCAGCTTCTTAATAACAAAAAACCCACAAAACTTATAATCCTACAACAGCTGTCATTTTAAAACTAATAGATCCTTTCATTCAGCACCTCCCTGCCATTATATTTTTCACCCAAATTAAATAGCTGTCCGTGTGGGAAAATAATTTCTGTTCCATAAAAATGCCCTATTGTTCCATATATAACTAAAATAAATCATATACAAAGTATATTTTAACTCTCATTAAAAGAAGAGATTTTCCTCATAATGGCTTTTGTTCACAAAATGAAAATATCGAGTAGTTTTCAGTTAGTTCAACACCAAAACGAGAGGAAAATCAAATATGTTTGAATCACATTCTTGGCTAGTTCGAGTCAATATAAGTCAGAGGAGCAGTATCAGCTGAGTCCCTACTCCATGCTACTGTAAAAGTCAGACTGGGCTGACATTCCTCCTGAGTTCACAGTCTAGATTATTTTTTTCTCTGTTTTTCTGGCTCTTTAAGTATCACTTTTTCCTTTCATCCCACTATACTTGATGGTTCTTACAAGCTTCAACGAAGGTGACTATTGTGAGCCCCCAAAAGTTCTGAGATGGTTCACTTGTTTTTCATGGATGTTGATGTCTTGCTCCAGAGACATCATAGACATCTGAAGGTATCTGTGCAAAAGTAAAGGGCTTTTTGATGAAAAAGTTTCTCCTTGTATCTATGTCCCCAAGTAAAATGTTCGATATTTTTGTTATTGCTAAATTTTACATTATACTTTATGTAGATGACTTTCAGAAATCTTTCCTTGTTTTGTATTTCAAACATTGATTCCATTTCCCTTTATGCGAAGGCCTTCTAATTCTCCACCTAAAGTAAGAAAACAAAGGCTGAGGGTGAGCAGGTCAGAGGAAAGAGAATTGTCTAAGAGCTCTAAGCATGTGGAACACAAATTCAAAATTTCTTTCTTGATTTTGATTAATTTAATGAAGACTCTTTTGTAAAAGAAAGCTTTAAACATTCCTGCTTGAGCTCTTCTCTTACAGCAGCCGGACTTCAGCAGGTCTAGACAAGCCTTGGAAATATTTGCTGCAAATGCACAGTGATTAGGGTCTTGCAGAGTGTTCTTTAACATCTCTGGGTCAAGCAGGCCTGCAGACCTGAAATGTGCACTGTCTGCTGATGAAATGCTGTGGGTGATTCATGCAAACGCAAAATACAAAAAGTTGCTTGACAGTTCTGGGATTTATTGAAAGGAGGAATACAGGATCAAAAGCATCATGCAGGAGAAAGAAAGTGGAAAATCAGAGACAATTAGAGAACAAGGTGATTTTTTTCTCTGAAAGAAAAAAGTGGGAAGTAAGTTATAATCAAAGAGAATGCTTAAGATTTTCAGAAAGTTTAAAGAGGTTAAGTGTCTAATTTTCTTAGGATGGTGTTGAAAGACCAGATGAAGTAGCATATAGTAAAGCCAAGAAAGAGCCAATGGTGACAGGAATATTTTGGTTGAGTACTAAAAAACGATGAAACAATGAAAGAAAAGGACAGTAAAATATCCCAGAAAGGACTGGATAAACTTCAGATTACTTATGATCTCCTTCATAACTTGATCCAGTACTTTGTAGGTAAAAACTGAAAATTAGATTTGTTTTTCAAACATCTTTGCTGAAGTGGATGGTCAAAGCTAAGTGGAGCTCATCACAAATCCTCTAAGTTCAGTTCAAGGTTTCTCCAACATGGTTTTATTCTTCCATATGCACAGTTACCCATATGATTTTATCTATGATTTCACCTATGCTAGGTGAAAAAAATTGGGATGTTTTTCAAATGTTACCCCAGAAATGTTCTTTTTATCCTTCTATTTTTTTTAATGTGATTAGTTTTTAATCCCTACATTTTATATAACTTCAGAAAGGTCCTCTTAGTTCTTGACTGATCACATCTATCCTTTTTATTACATGTATTCCCAAATTGTGAATTTCTTGTGACTTTGTTTTGAATGGTCATAAGTTGCTCAATGTCCTTGACCCCTGCATCTGCTCCAAGACTTTGTGGATATTATTTATCCCATATGCAAACTCTTCAGGACAAGTTGTCCATCCTCTCATGTTTTGTTCATAAGGTGCTAATCTCTATGGGTCCCTAGTTTCATACAGGGTTTTTCGCTTACAGCTGTTATACAAATAAAAATTAATTTTTATTGATGACAATGATATCTGCTGAGAATCACTGCATTCCCCATTATTTGGATAAATGAATATAAATCTGTTTTAAGAGAGGAAGATTTATTCCTAAATACAGCTATTGAACACATCGCTGCATGTTTTAAGCTCATATCTGTTCAGAATGCTGTTCACAGGACATAGTTTGTTCATTTATGTTGACAAATATAATGTTGTGTTTTAATTATTTATGGATTTTTAATTATTGAAAGCATTACTTAGCAGTCTACCAGGAAATGTATCATGCTATATATTCTGAGAGTAATAAAATCTTAATGATCAGAGGGCCAATGGCAGTAGTTCCCTGAAATTAAATCTTTGATGAGAAGAGTCAGAGTGGGTTGTGAGTTTTGGGACAGGGAGGAAGGAGAAAGGGTAATAGGTAACCAGGTAACAAATGTTTTCAGCTATGTGAAAGGTTAATGAGCACATATCATTTGCATAATGTGACCCTTGGGCTTGTCTAAACCGCCCTTTATTTCTCCTTAAAAGTACCCTGTCAATGTGAAGTCTACTGTGACTCCATCAATACAAGTGCTAGTAGAAACACAGTGTTCGGGACCATTTTTTAACTCCACGCTGACAAGGCTAAGACAATAATGTATTAAAAACATTTGCAGATAAAAGGCATGCATCTCCACCAGTATTCTTAAGGCTATTCCACAGGGGGACTAATAGCAGTCTAATGCAGGGTGGGGAAAATAGGTGTAGCTGAGGCCTTTATGATTATTTTTTGTTTTTTTCCTGATAGTTCCCTTTTTAATCCAAAGTAGAAGCTAAGGCTGGCTTATTATTTTTAAAAAGAGAACAATATTTGAACAACTGTCTAGTTAGTCTCTCCACACTGTGGTAAGGAGTTAATTTAGTAAAACAAAATATCTACAAAAAGATGTCAAAGAAAAATATTACACTTTTTTTCTTCTCAATTACCACTGTATAAAATATGATTATAAAGCACATAAAATTCAATAGAACAAGCTGGCAGGCACATATACTACTGGAATGAAGTCTCTGCTTTTTCTTGCTCTCCTTTCTTTTAATAGAAACATTTCTATTAAACTCATATTTCTACTGAACTGTTAAAGTTTCTTGAAAACTCAACAGGCTGCATTGATCCAAAGCATGCCACTGTTGCATTAAGTTACCCACTGGTTAGAGGTGTCCAGAAGCCTGTAGCATGAGATGGGCAGGACCCTGTTATACTTAACAGAGTCAAGCAGTGCTTTTTCTTTATCTGCTAGTTTAAGTACCAGTAGTAGAATTTATTTGAAGCATAGCAGTAGACATAATGTATTAATTCAGGTTTACTTGTGTAACCTGTTTTTATCAAGACTTAACTGGTAGCAACAGGACCAAGTGAGGGGATGCTTCTAAGCCACTGATTCTTGCCTGGCCAGAAAGCTGGGAAATTAAGCTAAACTTTGCGATGCTCCATGGAATGATTTTCCCCACTCACAAACATGAATGACTTGACTTAAGCAATATTTTGTTAAAAGAAGAAAAGCAGATAAAAGGCAGGTAAATGGAACAAAGCTCTGGGAAGGTACTCTGTAAATCACAAGTCCTCCCCTGCAGTTCCCTTTCTTCTAAGATTTTGCACTAGATCTAATGGGTCTATTTATAGTCTGGTCTAATTATATATCACAGAAGGTGTGGTCCTGCTCTACTCCTGGTTGCTTCTTTTTTCATTGGCTCTAGCAATTGCACTGCCATTGGATAAATGGGGTCAGATAATTAATCCAAAAGAAAATGAGCCTGCCAAAAAAAATCACTCATTTACTCATGAGATCAAGGAGCTTTTGAGTTCACCTTCCAGCCACATGATCTCCAGATCTGACTCAAGGGAGAAGCATATGCCTCAGGGAGAAAAGAGAGAGAACAGGACTGTGCCTTTTGGCATCAATCTGTGTGAATGTAGGTTAGATGCAGTGTGAAACAACATCTCATATATTCTCCTCTGGAGAATACTTTTTCCTAGCCCCACCTATACTGACATATAATATAGAGGGAAAACTTAAGATTTCATCCTTTTTTCCTCCCTTACAGCCTGCTGCCCTGAGCATTTCACTGCCATCATGTCATGTCACGCTATTGCTTCTCTTGATAGAAGACTAAACAAAAAAGAAATGTCAAAGCCTGCTTCTTGTATGGGTACTCTTCTAAGTACCACCCACACAGATGTTTGGGAAATCCGTATTTTCTTGGGTCTGCCTGTCACATGAGCTCATCAAACCATGCCATTAGCATTAAGCTATGTCTAAGAATTTGAATGTTCATTGAAGAAACAAATTTTTTGCACCATTGCAGAAAAGTTCTGTAGGTCCACTTAGACTGGGCAAAAGGTGCTAAAATTGAATTGCTGATCTCAGTAGGATCGTGGAGCTGGCAGGGATCTGGGTTCATTGTATGCAGCATCTAACTGTTGCAACCACGATGTCACAAAATCACAGAAGAGTTGAGGTCGGAAGAGACCATTGGAGGTCATCTGGTCCAACCCAGCTGCTCAAACAGGGTCACCTAGAGCTGGTTGCCCAGGACCATGTCCAGACAGCTTTTGAATATCTCCAAGGAGGGAGACTCCACAACAACCTTGGGCAACCTGTGCCAATGCTCGGTCACTCTCACAGTAAAACAGTGTTTCCTGATGATCAGAGGGAATGTCCTGTGTTTCAGTCTGTGCCCATTGCCTCTTGTCCTGCCACTGAAAAGAGCCTGACTCTGTCTTTCTTGCAGCCTCACTTCAGGTATTTGTGTACATTGCTAAGATCCCCCTGAGCCATGTCTTCTCCAGGCTGAACAATTGCAGCTCTCTCAGTCATTCTTCATATGGGAAATGCTCCAGACCATTAATCATCTTCGTGGCCCTTCATTGAACTCTCTCCAGTACGTCCATGGTTCTCTTGTACTTGGGAGCCCAGAGCTGGACACAGCACCCCAGGTATGACCTCACCAGTGCAGTGCAGAGGGCAAGGAGCGCCTCCCGCAGCCTGCTGGCGACACTTTGCCTAATGCAACCCAGGGTGGCACTAGCCTTCTTTGCTGCAAGGACACATTGCTGGCTCACGTCATATAATTCCTTCAAAGTTAGCTGATACGAGTTGAAATATGCAAGTAGGGATAGAAACAGAAAGCAGTAGAAGGGCCAGTAGATGACAAGGGAATGAATTTATATGTTGCACAAGTGATTTTCTCCCATCTTTTGGCCATATTTATCTAGAGCAAAAAGAGTTTTTTAACTTGGCTTTCCTTGTAGTGTTTTAATCTCCAGTCATGGGAAAAAAAAAAATTCCTAGAAATCCTTTTTCACCTGACCAACAGAATTTCATTGCCCCTGTTGTTATTTTCTTAAAAAAAGAAAAGAAAAAACAAAAGGAATTAGGGGGCAAGAGTGCAGTTCTACTTTAAAAGCCATCTCAGTTCATGATACATGCCATGAATTCCAGATTAATGATTAGGACAACACATATCCAATGCTGTCCAGCTTCTAAAAGTTTGATGGAGAAGTAACATCCTTTCTCAGCTGCAGCTGAGTGCTTGTCTTGCAGCCCTTGGGTAAACTGGAAGATTGCGGATCACACAAGAGGGAAGTTCAGAGAGCTGAAGGAATGACTGAGTTGTTTCTTTCTACAGTGATCCTCCAAGGAGCTGTCCAAATAAGCTGGGAGAAGATTTATGTGTCTGACAGAAGACGTTTATAAGAAAAGTGAGGCAGGAAACAACAAGGGATTGGGAAAAGTTCACTGTAAATGATATATTAAAGTTTCTGGGCCAGGACTTGGAGGACTGGAAGAGATTGAGATTTTCCTTCCAGCTCCAGCGGAAAGTGTTTCTAGAACTGGCAGAATCAAGGAAATGAGTGCCACAGAGCCTGATTAGAGATGATAGATTACTGTCCTCTTAGCTCCCTAGACACCAGGATATCCTGAATGGGGAGGCAGTCTGAACAGTTTGCTGGCAGGCTCGATCACAAACACATCACCAGAGTACTGGATGGAAACAGTAACTGATGGAGAAAAGGGGGAACTGCGGCAGCATTCCCCTTTTTAGCCCTATGCATAAACATCATTATTACAGGGTGCAAACAGATAAGCATCCCATGAGCTACTGCTCAAGTCTGCCATTTATGAATATTTTTTTTTATTCACGTTTTTAAACTGTGCAATTCACTACATTCATGTAAGAAGCTCCTGGAGACGTTCTAGGAACAGCTGCTGTGATACTAGCTGATCTTATCCCACCTGCTCACCTTCAAACCCTGAAATTGCGAGTGCTGAACTGAGCAAAGCGACTAGCATTTAACCAGACATGCAGAATACACATTCACTGATTCGGACATTCTTTGAACAAAATAAATTAATTACAATACCTCTCCTCCATTTTTCTTTTTTTTTCTTTTTTTTTTTTAAGAAATAAAGGTCTATTTTGATTTTTTTAGAGCTTTGTTGCTCTTTGCAAGTTTTTATTGTGTTTGACACCTCCTTTCTGTGGGTGGATGTGGCTCTCTGTGAAGTGAAAGGCAGTGACAGCGCTGAAGGTCTTTAGATGGATTGAGTTTTCAATGCTGGGTCCAAGTATGTTTAAAATGTACTCAGGTAGTCAGATGGGCTGGGCTGTGCTAGGAGACAGATCTCAGGTTTTTATCACGCATGTTTCTGGGTACCTTGCAGCATCTTCTTTTCTAGTAGTCCAGGAAGCCTGTTAGTAGAAGAATTTATAAAGGTCTCAATTATGTGTGACAGTGTTATAAACCACAAGGAGGTAAAATGTGTGTTGCAAATCCAGGCGTGCCCGCTGACGCAGCCCTTTCTTTAACTCTGTTCATGAATCAGCATAGCATAAAAACTGTTCCATGACAGAAGATTATCTTGTCTGGAATGTGGTGGCATAAATTTAATACGCAGAAGGAGCTGTGCTGTCCTGGTTTTGTGCCCGTGAAACACCACCAGTTCTGAACAGACTACAAAGAAGGCAAAATGTGAGAAATTCTTAAAGAAAGTTATGTTCTTCACTCCTAAAGCCCATTGTAAAGTCCAAATTCTATTTGTTTATAACTTGTTCTCTCATTTTGATTGCGAGTTCTTTGAGGCATGGGTTTGTGTGGTCGACCTTAATGGCAGCACAGCTCCGTGTACTCGTAGTTCTCTGGCAATGTGTCGTGTTTGCCTGCACCTACTTGTGTTGTTGTATTGCCTTGGGTAGGTTTATATTGTCCCATTTTCATAAAGGCAAGAATTTAACCATTTCTGATAGAAATGAGGAAGTTTGAAATGATGATACCTGGACATCTTAAAGCTTCTAGTAAGACTACAGAAGATAGATTTCAGAGGTTACTTCTTCAGTAACTTCAGTTAGTACAGGTATATTTTAGCAAAAATTTATTTTTTACACGATTAGTAACAGCTCTTAAAAGCTAAGGGACAAGATGGTGCTGAAAGAGTTAGCATTCAGAAACAAAAGTGTTCGATCAGCCCTGTGTAAACACTCAACAAGAAGAAGCAGACTATTGGCAGGATTAGAAAACAATGGCATTTGAAAGATTTGACTTGCACATCATTCAGTGTTTCAGCTGAGTAAATGCATTTAAGGCTCCAAATGCCATTATGCTGATTAAGCAAATTCTTCTTGTCCATACTGCACTGCCAAATTTGCCTAGCAATTAGGTTAAAATATCTCCCTGTGGATTATATTTCCAGTTGAGTTATATCAGAGCAGTCAGAGAAAAAAGAAAATTATGATCACCTAAAAACAAGGTGTTTGCTCCTATCGAAAAAGTTGAATGAGTCATCCTTAGCAATGATGTGTTGCATGTCTTTAAAACCCTGGTACAGCACATAGGATGGGCAAGGAGATGACTCTGTGCATCTAGGGAAGAGGTAGTGCTTTAGCGCATTTCTCCTCGTTCTGTTCCATTCTGTGTGTTTGCGGTGCACTAGCCACAAATACACAGCATGTTTAACATGCTGCCCCTTGACATTTCCTCTTAGCTAATAGTCCTAGATGAGGCAGGACAGAACAAGTTCTTAGGAAGGGAATGGGGGAAAATTAAAATGGACATCACAAAGAAAAATAAACCAAACACGTAGGAGCAACGTTGGTCATGAATGTGCATAGACATATACAGACACAGATAGATATGCACATAGGGTCTTCTTTCGTTGTTAACCTGAAGTCACGAAGTTTCCTCCCTCAAACAAATCCAAAACTTCGTTTTGAAGCTGCCTTCTTTCTGGTGAGGGTGTTTTTTCTGCCCAGCTTCTTCCCCTTTCTGTCTGGGATCATAGGACCCGCTAGCAAGAAAATGCAAGAGACAGCTTTGCACCTTTATGCTGAATTTGAGCAGAAGGCTGAGGCCTGCTGTGCACGCCACAGCACTGTCCTCCCACCGTAACTATTTTGACAAAAACCCTGTTGGGAAGACAAACACAGTGACAGATGATGGGATTCTTGAGTTCACGGTCAAGCCTAACAGCTGCCATCATTACCAGGATGAGGCACAAACAGCCACATTCATCTGTGGTGTAAATCCATTGATGTCAGCAGATGAAACTGGCTCAGAGAAATGTTGCTGCTCTCATGTAGGTTTGTTTCTGAGGGAAGGGAGGGTAAGCAGTAGAAAAAAGGCAAAGCATTTTAGTAAATATGCAAATTGCAATCTAATATGCAAAGTCTCTAGTTTGTTGCTCCAAACACTCCAATAAAGAAAGAAAGCTCTCCATTTGGCAATGTATTCACACATAACACTGTGTACTTTCCACATAAAGCCTTCCAAGTCAACTGGCTAATTATTATTATTTTCTCTTTTGCTATTAGAAAAGCACCTTCCACGAAAACAAGAGCCTCATTTTGCTGGGCATGAGATCTCTCTTTGAGGATTTATATATCGGATTAATTAGCAGTTGGAACAGGACTCGCTCGCTCTCACAGCTTCCGTTCTCCCATTAACAGTCTGTGGCTTGGTGCTAAATCTCAGAAGACAGTCCTGCTATTTACTGTTCTATTTAGTGCAGGATTGCTAATTCTTATCTGTTTAAACACAACTGACGATGTCAGGACAGCCAACAAGCGAAGGCAGTTTGTAATGACTAGTCGTAATGTCACTGCTGATCCTAACACTTTTATAAACTAATCATCTTTCTTTTTATTTCACTCCTAAGCATTAAAACACTATAAAAGGACAATCAGCATGAGAGTTTGGGGAGAATAAGATCTTTTTTATTTGTATTGGTAATTCTGTTAACTACAGTCTTAATTTGGAAATAATTTGCTGGAGGTCTTCTTTGTGCATTGTTGTCCTTCCCTATGTGCTTAATTCCTCAAAAATGATTCTGCATTACAAGGGGGCCATTTTAACCTCCTTCGGTTGTCACACTGGTCTTGCCCCCAGTCCATACCCCACCCAGACTGAGATATGTTAGTGGTTTGACTGAACCACACTGCCTTTTGCCTTTGAGGCATCTGTGCTGGCACCCAGCTGAAATTGCTTTAATTGCAGCAGGATCGGGCCAAAACTACTCAGAGTCTTGGGGGAGTGCACATTTAGCTGAGCAGGAGATGTCGTGCCTTGCCTCCGTTTCTTAAGCGTCAGTGTCTGACAGTGTCAAACAGCTCAGTTGTCCGAAAGGCTGCCGGAGGAGCTGCAAGCAGTATCTCAGCAAGATCTGGTGCACCCACTGCACCATGCAGCAAGTTCTCCAGGCAGCTCCACAAGCGGCAAGCTTTCCTCAGACAGGGCATGTCTGCACTGTGGCATGCCCGTGCTCTGGGCCAGCTGGTTCCTGGAGATGCGCTGATGGCCCATCAGGACCTGTGCCTCAGACAGGGCACGACACTGACACAGTCGTGGGCTCCAGCACTGGAGCTGTCTTGCACCCAGCAGAAAGCTTCAGTCTGCCTCCTGCACCGCTCTAAGTAACCCCATGCATAAAGCTTTAAAAACTGCAGAGCTTACAGTCAGATGCCGGGTGAGTCATTTTCTTTCTCTTCCCTCGTTTTCCCCATCAGCAATGATAATTTTCTCCTCTGAAAAAACTACAGAGGCAGAATTCAGAAGATACTATCCCTCTTCAAAAGCCAGCCACAATAACAAGAAACGTTGACATCCCAGGTGCATTAAACTGAATGTTAGGGAATTTCCAGACAATTGCACTTCCAGCTTCGGCCCAATCCAAGGAGAACGTTTAACACAGATAGAGGGTAGGATTCAGATTTTATTTTGCTTATACCAACAAAACTAAGGTCCAAACCTGTTTCATTACAGTTAATTGCAGATGTTGCACTGACTTCAAATTGGATGCCAAATTGGATGCCTAATGAAAGACATAATCTGCATTTTAAACATGGCACTGGGTACCTGTCCTGTGCAGAGATGTGGAAATTTTAATCTCAGAAGATATATTTGCACTTGGCTTCACATCACCTTTAATTAAACTTCACCCAAGAGGTTTTTGCCTGTACTTTTTTTTTCAATTTAAAGACAAAAAGCCCTTTCAAAAACTTAAGAGCTGACCTCTTTTTAAAGGCTGCTTACATTCTGTGAATTATGCTCTTCCATAGATTTTGATTAACTGTAGCGCTGAACTCTTATGAATGACTTGTAAGGAATATGAGGTTATCAGTCTTTAACACAAAACTTTAAAATACTCCCATTTTTAGTAGTCTAGAACCCACCTGTTAGAAAATAGTTAGAAACATATATAATGTTGAAAGTATTCTTGTACCCAGCTTGACCAACAGAGGAGACTATGGGCCAAGTTTTAAGAATCCTGTGATCTCAATAAAATATTAAAATATATTGTCTTTCAAAATCCAGGTTCCCGCAATAACTGATTATCAGAGATGAATACACCTATATATCTAAGTGGGATCTGTAAATTTTCTAAAGTCTGGCTTATTTGTTGGTTTGCCACTGGAAGAGGGGATTAGAAGGACTCTTTCCAGATGCATTTTGAGGCTGAACTGATTAACCATATAACAGACCTTGACAGTTTAAAACCTTATATTACACCCACTTTTAGCATTATCTCAGCCTTTCTAGGGCCAGCCCAATTCCTGCAGCCTTCCATTAGAAGCAGAAGAATTTTCCTGATTTTTCTTTCAGTATCCTGCTTACTTGATCTGCAGTCTGTTTTCCCTCCTGTTTTCCCTTTTAGACACTAGCCCAACCTCGTCACCACAATGGTAGTAATTTTCTACCACTCTGGCAGGTGAATAACTAAGCCATTTATGGAGTTTCTTT
This sequence comes from Platalea leucorodia, assembly GCF_965183815.1. Lineage (NCBI taxonomy): Eukaryota > Metazoa > Chordata > Aves > Pelecaniformes > Threskiornithidae > Platalea > Platalea leucorodia. The sequence goes on from NC_138823.1 coordinate 109,545,948, forward strand.
TAATTTACTAGCAGGTTTGATTTTTTGCAATCCTTTTGAGTTTGCCTGAAAATAAAAAGATAACAAAAAATTTCAGTCTGAATGAAACGTTTTAACTGATTTTAGTTCTGTTCAGAAGGAAACATCCTTTTGCATTCCCGAGTTAGAGAATCTTGTTTAAAAACAACAAACTACTTCTGGAAGGTAGGTGTGATTGTTTAAGGAAATTTCAGAAGAAGAATTTGAAAAAAGAAATCAAATTTGCCAAATGGGTCATTAAAGGTACATCTGCCTCTCATGGCAGGAAAAAAAATGTGTTCAGCTAAAATATGTCATCCCTCTTTATCTACTCCTGACAGAAATATTTTAGGACTATGTCATGTGCAACCACCTATCTAGACTGCTTCCAGACTCTGCCAGTTAGTGTTTCTCTTTTTCAGCTTTTATCTCTCCTACTTAAAATATGGCAATAATGATTTTCCAATAAAAATCACCGTATCTGCAGGTTAGATTTAGCATATGCATTCCATTATTCCACTGCCCAAAGAAACTGCGCTCACTACTGTAGAGGACTAACCTGTTTTACAGTGGTTCGAGTTCATTAATGACTGTGGTCCTTCATAGACACCTGTGAGCGCTCTGTGTCGTGTTGATATTTTGATACAGAGAAAGCTGCAAGAAGATTTAAGGCTTAGGGTTTTCTTGCCTCTCCCTGAGAAATGGAGACACCATGAAAATTCATGGAGATCTAGTAGTAATATTTGACAACCGATCTGAAATACTGCAAGAGAATCCAAAAATATCCCTTTCCAAGTGAAGTTCTCAGAGCAACTTTCACACAGCACACTGTAAATCTTTGAAAGCCCAGTATTACGTTTCAGCAGTGGGCTAAAAACTGTATCGGCGACAGTTTTCAAGCAACCTGAAGACCCCACCATGAGCACGCACCATTCAGGCCTTGGCTGGACATACAGGCAGGCAAGAACTGGGTTTCCTACTGGGACGTTTTGTGGCATTTGTCTCAAGGACTCTGACGGCCTCTTTAACTCTCCGGCGCATTGGGTAACACAGCTAATTTCCATACACCCAGCCAAACTAGAAGGGAGTACAGCAGATGTAAATGGTAACCCTTTTCTACACCCTTGTCATCCCCAGTCCAGTCACACACCCTGAAATTCCTTATTGTACCATGTCCAAGCCCTTTACGGGGCAGAAATACACTCTGCAGCTCTCTATGGCATGCACTGAATTTCCCTTCCACCCTCTGCCCTGTGCTGAAGTGCATTTAACTCACAAGAATATGCACATCTTTCCCTCAAGAAAAAAAATGTCTTTCCTACTGAAGTTTCAGAGCACATTATTTCTCTATACACTGTAATCTCTCTGCATTACTAAGAGCAAATAACTTCCTGACATGTCTGGTAAGGGTTATTTCCTCATCCATAATGCTTACCAACGATATTGAAATCTTGACACACTATTTTCATGGTTTATAAATATATTCCCAGCTAACTGAGTGAGAGGCTCTCTCTTACAGAGAGATTAACTTGCTTTGCCTGGTATCAAAGTTAACATCAGCAAGTGGTATTAAGTGGTTGATTAACAATTGTTAGCAGCCAAGCAAATGGCTGTGATGCTGTAACCTCTTCAGGCACAACCCACCAGTGATAATTTGATTCACAAAGCCCAGCTAGTTCAGCTGGGAGTGTGGTTTGGATTATGTTGGACAAATTGGGTGGCACCAGAAAAATTAACCTGAAATGTATTTATTGGCATATATACGATTAAAAAAAAAGCACTCATGGCCTTTGAAGACAATGACTATGCAGGGAGGTCACAAAACAATCTTCTTTCAGTTCTTGTATCATCACAGTATAGACCGCTTTTCAAATGCACAATTTTAAAGATATTCATCAAGGTGCATTCGCTACAGTAGTGTCAGTTGTCTTACAGTTATGTTGACTTTGCATCACTCATAGGCACTACAAATCTTTGCTTTGCTAAATTATTTCTGTGAAAATCATACAATAAACTTTAAGAGATGCAGTCTGCTCTTGCTACCAACATCTGGCGGACGTTATCTAGGTGCATTCCTCTTTTACCACCTATTGGAAAAAATCAGAAGTGGTAAAGACTGATAGGCATCATGAGGTAACCTCTTCACACAGGAAGGACTCCAAATCGATGCAGCCTGTGAAAAACCTTGACAGTGGAGACAACTGCATGTGGTAGAAAAGGGGAAGCTGGAAAGGGATACGAAGAGAACAGAGGAATAGGTCAAAGAAATGGGGTTGGGGAAATAGAAAAAGCAATGTGAGTGAACCTAATTCCTGTTAGGGTTTAGACTGGTCTATAGTCTTTCATGTTGAAGGCCCCTCTATTTTTAAGGCTCTCCTGCCATAACAAAAATTACTTAGAAGGCAGGAAATTTAAAATTTTTGGAAAATGCTGATTTGACAAGTGAAGCTGTTTGTGAGAAATATGCAGTGCTGACAAATCTCTAACTAACTCAAAAATATTATAAAAACAGTGTCACTTTTATTTCTTCTGAGCAGTTCTGATTATCAGTTTGTGAGCATTTCAAGATTTCAGGTGTTTGTTCACAGTCAAGTTGAGGACATTTTTTCAGAAAATAATTTATTCTTGTAAAACGTAGAAACTTCTTTTCATTCCTGCTCCAGCATCACCCAAATTTAAATATCAAAGGAGCCAATAGAAACCATTAGGAGCCTCTGGAGCGGTCTTCTGGTGTCATCTACTATCAATTCTCAGCACAGAGGTACCAAGAGAGTCTGAGAAAGCTGTAGCCTCTGTCACTACCATTAACAGCAGCCACTGTATGTGTGCTTGTGTCGAATTATAACACTAAAAATACTTGTCTTTTACACCTTATTCCCAAAGTTCCTCTGCTCCCCTTTCCCAAAGTCCACATGAGGTCTCCTTACTTTTGCATTTCTTGCAAGGCTCCTAAACAGCATTTTAGAGGTGCTCCATCGAACCTCTGTTCAGTTATTATATATTATATCGACATAATTAATGAAGCATTTTAGTCAACAGAAAGTTCAAACATTAATTTGTCTTCATAAGCTGCAATGGTCTGAGATGATCGAAATGAGAAGGAAGTCAAATAGGTCTTGGGAGGTGAAAGTGTCAGTTATTGCAACTATCTCCAACATAAAGGATTTTAAAACTCAAGATACAGCTATGCAAGAAGCATGAAAGCAGAAATGCAGTCAAAATTAAACTTTTCTTTTAAATAGGAATGTATATTAATGTGCATTTGTCCCCAATATTTACCCTGCTTTAATTGTTTTAGTGAACTAGAAAGGCACGTATTTCTAATTACATGGAGATAAATGCTGTTCACACTACAGAGATCCTTTGTTTAAAAGGAATTCTTGCCATGCTTTGAAGGTTGTTGGAGAAATATATTAGAACAAAAAGTCCTGTGCTTCTGTTCACTCAAAGCAGTGAGTAACTTTAAAAATAATATAGCTGACTTTTTTGGTCGGGTTTAAAATTGATTTGAAAATTGAGATTTTTTTAAGTATGTCAGATTAAATTGTCATGCCTTTAACCCAGATGTATATTTATGTTAGCATGTAAAATGTATTGACAACTAGAAAACAATTTAGTAATTATGAAAGAATTAAAACAGGTGTGTATGTGTCATGAAGCAGTCTAAAAAATGTAGGTTTTTAATAGTAGGCTCTTATAGGGCATGTTGTCCATGGTGAATGCATTAAGTTCTTTATATAGGTGTATGAAAATAACACAAATACTTATTATTTCTCTTTTTAGAAAAAAATTTATATCAGGTTGAACTTCATGGTTTTATTTCCTTTCTCTATTCAGTTATTGGTGCCAACCAGCAATATGTAGTTAACAGCAGTAATGCAAATAATTGTTCTACTTCAAATGAAAATAGTCAGATACAGTTATCAAAGATGCTGATACGTTTTTAATGAATTCACACAAATATCCCTCGGTTTTCAAACAGATTCGAAAACTGTCATAGTACAAACTTTCTCCAAACCAGATCTCAACAGAACAAACAAGACATCCCCTGATTTAGTAAAAATTTCAGTGTCTGTGTCATTAGAACTCTCACAAAACATAATCCCATCGGTACCTGTGCTTTACAGAGACTACAGAGATAAAGTCAGTTTTATGATTTTGTAAAATAACTGGCAGCACTGAAGAATGAACCAACCAGTTATGCCCTGAGGCAACCAGTGTGACTTTAAATAGAAATAAGGCATCGCAGGGTTATTTAATACAGTATTTGAAAGAGAGTGTGAAGATTTGCTCATCTTCTGCATGTAGTCAGTGTTTTCATTGTACAGTGCAGGATATTGTGCTTAAATAATTGTTGACATTTTATGCACATGGTGCATATACCCTGGAATACAATAATGATCAAAGGAGTTGCCTGAGCCATTGGAGATATTATGCGTCATTGATATAAAGCCAGAAAAGAGAAAGCACCAACAAACCAAACGCACAGAAAGCCTTATATAACTAATAACAACTGTCCTTCTGTCAGCTCGAGATGAGACGAAGGTTAGAGCACAAAAAAATCCTGTCTATAATCTAGCTGGGGGACTCTGCGAAAGTATATTCTTTATACCCTGGTCCCTTCTGCCAACTTTGATTAGTGATCTCCAAGGATGCAATGACAGCTCTGCAGATTTGCTGTCCATAGGTTACATCGCCATAAATATTCTCACCCATAAATATGTTGTTTTGATAAATTATCCACGTTAATTTGCAATAATAGTTTTCTAGCTTTTATAATAGACCTCATATGTGGATATTAGCCATTGCAGTGACACCCTGAACTTCTGAATTTAGGAAGGAATAGTCTACTGGTAGACAGGACTGTGGAACACACTTCTTAGATGCCCCCTTTCCTGAAAAGTGTCACTTTAGTCAAATGGATTTACACATTTTTAAGGACAGAAGGGAACATTAGGATCATCTAATCTGACAATCTCTGTTAAAAACCCCTTCACTACGTAGCACACATAATAACGGGCTGATAATACTAGAAGTATTCACCATGCATCTAGCACTTTCTCTGTGTAATATCAAGTAACACAACATCAGCTCTGTGACATAGAGAAACATTCTTATTTTGCTGAAGGGAAATAAAGGCATGGGTAGGATTTGTGCTGCCACCTAACCAGAATTAAACAATAACTAGTTGCCGTATCCATCTCAATGCCAAGTCTACTATATCTCATTGCTAGTCAAATAGATGGATATGAATAGGTACCAACCACCTCTTTGGAAGCTGATGGTGTAAGTATCTGAGCAACTGACACAACTGCTGTGTCATGTACTTCTTTAAATTCCAGCACTGAAAACCGGAGCATGGACTTTTTAACCCATTTGTCCACAGTTGTTCCCAAACTGAAGCAACTGGGTCTTTCTTAAGCAGAGCTGCAGCGTTATTCTGCTCCTGACATGCTGTGTAATGAAGAAAACAAGCACTTGCCTGAATTATTGGAGTGAATATGCAGGAAATAAAAAGACAGGGGCTTCTGCTGGGGCAAAAGGCTCACTCCTCAAAGGCACTGACTGAGCCCAGACACTTGGAATGTGAAATCCTTTGAAACAGTGTGTCTGCCGTCTGGGGGTACCCAGCAGTGCCAGCTGTTCACAGAACCACAGAAGGGTTGAGGTTGGAAGGGACTGCTGGAGGTCATCTGGTGCAACCCCCATGCTCAAGCAGGGTCACCTAGAGCTAATTGCCCAGGACCATATCTAAATGGCTTTTGAATATTTCCAAAGAGGGAGACTCCGCAACATCTATGGGCAACTTGTGCTGGTGCTTGGTCACTCTCACAGTGAAGAAGTGTTTCCTGATGTTTGGAGGGAACCTCCTGTGTTTCAGTTTGCGCCCATGGCCTCTTGTCCTGTCACTGGGCATCACCGAAAAGAGCCTGGCTCTGTCTTCTTTGCACCCTCCCTTCATGTATTTATATACATTGATAAAATCCCTCTGGAGCTTTCTCTTCTTGAGCCTCCACAGTCCCAGCTCTCTCAGCCATTCTTCATATGAGAGATGCTCTAGTCCCGTAATCATCTTTGTGGCCCTTCATTGGACTCTCTCCAGTAGGTCCATGTCTCTCTTGTACTGGGGAGCCCAGACCTGGACACAGCACTCCAGGTGTGACCTCATGAGTGCAGAGTAGGGAGGAAGGATCACCTCCCTTGACCTGTTGACCGTTGACTCGTGATGCACGTCAGACCCCTTGTTCTACAAGAAAACGGTCGTCAGCGGCATAGGAAGCGTTCTCCTTCATGAAACAAGCTTCTCCTGTTTCTCACTACTGTGTGTCCCTGAGGAGACTCAGATGTGTTAGTTTCTCAGTTCATTTTCCAGCCATCCAGCCATAGATTGTTCTGGATTACATGGCCATTCGTGGCTGACTTTAAATCTCCAATAAATGACATACTTTAAAATTTCATAACATGAAATGGCAGATATCTTCATTGGCCTCCACCTGTCCATAGTCCTCTTTGTTGAAGTTTGAGTCTGTTAGATCACCCGGGCTTCTTGTCAGCATGGTAGTCATCAGGCTCAGGATGTTCTCAAGAGATCCAGATCCAAAAGCCTCAAAACAAAAGAGACAAGATAAGAGATACCCAGGCAATATGTTTGCTCTCATTATGGTAATGGGAAATGGGGAGAGGCTTTGTTTTGGGGGAAAAAAATCTTTTCGGAGTCTTTAAGCCACTAAACACACCTGTATAAGCCCAGAAGCAGTAGTACCACACTAGGAAGCAGTACTGTGTTCTCAGATATGGTACATTTCATGTATTAAAGCTACTACCTGAAAATGAACCTGATAAACTAGTATAACTTATTAATGCCGTCAGGTATCAGACATACATTGCTTTTGGCTTTAGATGGAGTTTGGGTCATTTTGAGCATAGTACCATTGCATAACCTACTTTGAGAGCTCCTCCAGCTCCCAAGTTCCCAGTGCATGGAAACTTTGCATCTTCAGAAGGGAAAAGCCACCACTTCCTACCAAATGCATTAGAAAAACTGGTCACTTCAGAATGGTAGTATTATCCCTACTTTTGAAAGTAGAAGGCAACCCAGCAGTACCTTACAGTAAGAAATGCATGATGCAGTCATCCAAATGGCAGCACCTTGGAAACCACGGTGGGGAGTCAGGGGGAGGAAAAGAGTGACTATCTTCACAAGGATGCCCTCACTCTTCTCCCTCTTTCTGTTCAGAAAGATCTGTTCCAAAACCAGGCAGAATAACTGGGATTCAGAGAAGGCTTTCATGACACTTTTACCTTGTTAGTTAAACAGCTCTATGAATTCACACTGGTATCACTACCCTTGGGCTGTGGCAGCCCTGGGATTTCTAGAAAAGGTAGTAAAGCCCAAAGATGCAGTGTAAAGCCCAAAGATGCAGTGTATAATTTTTACCTAAACTTCTCAGGACTGAAGGGAAGCGCCCACCTTCTGCAATGAATTTTCTTTACCTTTTTTTTATGCGGGAGGCCAGGAGGGAGAATGATAAGGGATCTAGTTGCAGGGCTTGGCAGTGAAGCAGAAATAAAGACGGCAGTTTTGGTGATAATTCTGGTTCACTTAGCCAGATAATGTTTCCATGATTCTTTACAACTACTTCCCTTCTCACACCATTGAGTTTTTCTAGTCTCTGATGTCTACTTTTCTCTCAAAGTAAAGATTTAACAAGTGCCTTCTTTATTGTCTCATAAGCAAAGGAGACAGGGCTACAGAACTACCTATTTTCCCATTAAATGGAGAAGGACAAAGATTCATGTCCACGTTTCCCTCTGTGTTAACTGGAGAGGGCGGATTCAGACTGCAGTACTGTCTGTATTAACATGCCCCAAATGTATCTTTTTAGCCTTCTCCGGTTTAGCCTTTCTCATCCCCTCATCTCATTTCAATGCCTGGAAATTCCATGCTGTTAGTAAGACTTGCTTTCTGTTATATTCTATTTCTTCTTTCAATATGCATAATCCTAACAAGATGAGAAATTTAACTTAGTCCTTCCTTAGTCCTAAACTCACTGCATCACGGGTTTCTTGAATTCAGATGGCTTCATTTCTTGCTGCTTTACTGAAGTCTGTTTTTTTCCATCTTCTGCATCAAAGATTTCTGCTCTGTTTCTCCTTTTGATTTTTCATGAGCCCTAAAGTTATCATCCATTAAAAAAAAGAATCCTAACTTTGTAATAGCACCATCTTAATGTAAAAGTTTTAAACATTTTCAAGCGATTTCATTTTCACCCTTAACACTTTCAGTCAAGAAAATTGGTGGTCATCTGTGGATGAGAATCAATGTTGTGTTATATTATTAATCAGTGTGTACTAAATAACTGAGAACTCAGCTTCTAGGTAAAATGAGACTGCAGGAAATGATTATGAAGAGATTTTCTTGTTTTATGTTAAGGTAAATAGCACTCTTTGCAAGGGATGGCAAAAGAGTTACAAGTTGAGGGTGTTGTTTTAAGACAGACTGCTAAACAAGGCTAATTATGAAAGATACGATGTGCCAAAATGCAAGATGAATACTAACATAAGCAAGCTGGGGCTCAGCTTACAGACACAACAGTTTCCAGTGGCTGCCAATGCCATTTCAGCATAAAACTCATCCTGCTGCTTTCCTTTAACTTTCCTATTTTCAGCTGTAGTTTAACATCTACAAAGGAGGTTCCCCAAGACGGTGTGTCTGTTTAAAAAGTCCTCATCCAAAGTTTTTCAAACTAAAAACTATTGTATCATTGAAATCAAGTGTATACATATATTAAATATACTGAAATAACAAAAAACCCGGTAACTGTGTATTGAAAGATTAGTAAAAAACAATATATGTTTTCCTTTCAAAATGAAAAATATGGCATTATACTATCTTCACAAGAAAGCTATTTCATATATAAATTCAGGCAAGCAAGAAATGTTCAGACAATCACATTACTTCATTGGCTGAACATCCCTACGTACGTTATAATTTAGGTCTTAAGGTTTAATTAGCAGAATACAGTTTGGGCAAATGAACAGCATGGAGGTGCCAAAACATGAAGTCCTAAAAATAGGAACCCATAAATCTTCCCGCTGTGGTGCACATATGCAGCTGTACAGTAGCTGATGGATTGAAAATGCTGCCTGAGAACAGCATTAAGATTCGCAGCAGCAGAGGAACTCTGCTGAACAAATTTCATAGGGCAGCAGGAATTTATCATGTTTGTTCTGTCAATGTAACTCGCATCTCAGTTGCTAAACCCCATAAAGGAGCGCAGGAAGCAAAGAGAGAAAGGCAAAGGAGAGGAAATGGAGTGATATCAAAGAGGGATTTTTTAAAGAGATTTATACATAAGCTACTTTGAAACTATATTGCTTCTCGAGAAAGAAAGAAAATGTATAATAAAAGAACCATTAACTAGTATATTGTTTTTATTTTGTACTATGTTTCGTGACATAGTGCTGTTCTGAGGTGTTCTGTCAAAATACCAATTCCCAATCTTTTTCAAGGGAGTGCATACGGTATTTCCACTTGAAGAGAAGTAGATCATAAACCCATATGGTATGCTCCTACAGCAATCACTTTGACAGTTCTTAGGACAGTAGCCAACACAAATGTTTTCTTTAGAAAAAGGATATAACGTGAGTCTATCCACTCTTTCCTGTTCTTGTTTGGCCTTTGCTTGAATTGTGCAGCCTAATAAACAGTCTTCCTTTCTGAACAGGATAGGTTTCCTCTGTGTGATTAGCAAGTAGAGGTAATGAGAAATCATGAGATTGGCTTTAAGATCATGGTATAAACTCAAGCTCAGAGGAGTCCAAGAGAGAGACTTTTCAGCCACCACTCCCCTCTGAACATAGAAAATAAGCGTCTCTGGTCAGCTTCATTTACCCAGCTGACAATATTGTTTCTATCATGAAGTCTACCAGCTAGGTTTCATCACTGGGGGTGAGACTTGTTTTGGAGGTGCAAAGGTGGTGAGAGAGAACCATTGGTACTGAACTCAAATGGGGGTCTGAGGATGTGTGCAGGATATGCCATGGAGCAAATGACTTAGAGATTATGAATAGCAGATTCAGACTTGGTATCAAACTTCAAGATCAGTAGTACATTGTGGATTGGCTCTTTGGAGCACAAACCCTGTCCTAAGAAGTATTCAAATTACATCTGTACAGATGGGGGCCCCATATGAGGGTTGTTCATTGAAATAGCAGTGCTGTGAACTTTGCAGTCAGCAATAACCAGACTGTTAGCAGTGCAGAATTCACTGTACGGAGATGTGACAGATGGTGACTCTAGTTCCTACAGGACAGCAGCGGCAGAGCTGGTATCTCCGTACAAAACCAACTAGCTCAACATCAATATAGGGCCTGACAAACCAGTTCTTCACAAATGAGCTAACCAGATAAGGACGGAGGGGCAGCCTTTGCAGAGAGACTAAAGGCATGGTCTGTCCCTCTCAGTGCAGAGAAGCTTGCATACCAAAGTCTGCATTACTTGCGGAAACAGAAGCAGGGACAGCTGCTCCTAAGCTGCTACAGAGTTGTCGAGCCCTTTTGAGAGGTGCTAAGGACCAAACAATTTTCTCTGCATGGTGCTGTCATATACAACATGGACAAGTCAGTGTTAGCAGCTCTGCACTGTGCGCCGTTTTCCACTGTACCGATGCCCTAGAAAGCTGCTCCTCTGTAAAGCGGATGGTGCTTAGCCATGGCTGTGCAATGGGTAAACTCCAGGGGCCCATCTTGTGTTCTTAATATTCTTGTTCATAAATAGCTATGCCTGATTTTCCTGTGTCTTTTTAATGTGCCTTTCCTGTTTTCCTAAATAAAAAGATAGTAGTGAGTAGTGAGTGATTCTCAAGGACTTCTGTGAGCTGTACCAGGGAGATGACGTCTCCAAAAGTGACCAAGGAAAGTGTATTTAAAATTCAAGGAGCTACAGGCAGGAACAACATACCAGAGAGGGGTTCAAACTTTAATTTTATTGAAAGAAAGTCCTTTCACATAATCTTATTCAAGTCTTTGTGGCTGTTATTGGCATCTGACAGAAGATTCCTGAGCTAAATAAATGAGTTCTCAGAACAATTTTCAGAGAGATTAGGTGGTTCTCAGCCTTTTTCGTAAGAAAACACTGCCTTTGGCTAATGTCTTAGAACCTATCTCACAGCAATCGCAGCAGAGGAAAGACAGTGAAGGATTATGTGAAGTAAAGCACATGCATTCATCTGGGCTTAATAACAGATCAGGCCTTTCTGCTATATACAAAATAAAAAGTAAGGGAAGCAGATGCTCTGTCTCCCTGCAGTGCAAGGTTGGAGCTGTTCCCCTCTTTGAATTTAGGGAGAGGAATAAGTATGTCTTCTAAACCTTTAAATTAAGACAAAGGATGGGTTTTTTCTTCCCAAAGAGGCTATTTTAGATGTAGGCTGTTCATACCTGCATAGGAAGAAAACACATATACTCACAAAATAGACCTGCCAACTTGTCTTTTTTTCAGACATCTTTTCAGTACAGGGTAACTGCAATGTAAGAATTATGTAGAAAATGGCCTCTGCATGTGTGCATGTGTGAGAGAGAGCTGGGTACATCAGATCTAAAATAGTACCTTACATTGTCAAAAAATGCAGATTGAGGGCAATGCTTTAGTGACCGATCACTCCGACCTGTGTGGTAGTGACATTTCTTTCCAAAACTTCCGTGGTTTAGCCCACATTTTTAAAAGTAATATGAAATATTTGATTTCTGTCAAGTGACCTCTTTTGAACTTTTTTGTTTTATATTCCTAAACATATCTGTCTTATGACAATAAGCAGAACAGAGATACAACCTTATATTTTTTCCATTTAAAATGAGCAAATTTCACTGAATAGAGTACAGGTATTTTCTGCTTTTTAAAGAAATAAGAAGGATTGCTAGCCATTAACATAAAAATATGGTATTTGCAGTTTGCTAGCTCTGCTGCTACGTTCTTCCTAAAGGAGATCCCTAAATGGGGAAAACAGCAGCAATAGCTATAAAAGAACCCCCTCCATCAGGTGTAAGTCACGCAGGCTTGTAGCCATAGAGTTCATTTTTCATTCATCGACTGGGGGTGGAGTTTGGGCTCCAGTTTCTTTGCTGTTACCGCATCTTATCAACCTCAGAGGTGTGCTCAGAAACTCTCTGCGAGTAATCCACACGAAACATAAAGCAGTGCCAGGTTGGAACAGTGTGTGCCAATGTTTTCAACTGGTTGCTCTTTTCTGTTCTCCTCTGAACAATCTCTTCTCCTCCTCCCCTTTCCTACCCTCAGTTTCCTTTGTCCCTGAACACAAATGAAAAGAGCAAAGCAAAACCAAAGAAAATTTGCCAGTGCACTCCCTCTCATTCTGCTGTAACCCACTGCCTGACCGGCAGCTGCCCCCTGGTGCTGTGGTGATGCTCTGTGACTTCAACGTTTTCGAAGAAAAGTAGGTTAGCACCCTTGCTTTTATTAGTACCTCATCAAAAAGGACATTGGAGCAAGCAGAGAGCAGAAATGAGAGCAGGTGGGGGGGGAGATGTGGAATGAGGAAGACGGTGTCAGGGAACTCTTTGCTCATTCTCTGATGGCCAGCCAGTTGTTTTCCTAACCTGCAAGAATGAAGAAGCCTTGATAACGTATTCTGTAATACTGATGACGAATTGCATATTATCTGGCTGCAATTCCTCTATGATAATTCATCATGACACTATGCCATGATGAGTCTTGTTAGGGACATAATCTTCCCCATCCTCCCAATTTTGTTTGCATTATGTTTAGGGAAGGATGTTTGCTGGAGAGAGAAGAGGAGGCACATTAGTTCTCCTCCTAAATCCCACATCCTCGCTCTCTTTCTGTGAACCTCACATCCAAGTCATTTGTACTTGTGATAGCATGGGGCTATCTGCTGAATTGTCCTTTTATATGACAAAGCAGAACTGTAAGATAAATCCTGTAGCAGTCATCTAGTCAAAGGTCAGGACTGAACTCTCAAAACCTGATGGGAGAAGAAAAAAAGCTGTTAGGTTGATAAACCCATAAGGCATATAATGAGCAAGAATAAGAGTCACTGTATGACTTAAACAGTTCATTAACCAACACAGCATAGATACTAACAGGCCTAGAAAACTCAAGGAGGAAATTGTCAGCTTATTGTCACAGCTTTATCAAAAGTTACTGCCTGGCTCTTCTCAATTAGATTGATGACTAATCCTTGCTAGTTCTAAATAAGGGAAAGTTTTCCAAAATTATATGAGATAACACAAAGTTCAAATTGAAAACTTAAGGCAAAAAAACCAAACAAAACCACCACCTGTGGATCAGCATCAGTCTGAGGCCGTGGCCCCGTGACATTTCTTTTTGGCAGGTGTTAGGTGGCTTCAGTAATTTCTGTCCCATGGTTCAGCTGTTTGCAGGACTGTGTGAGAAGCAATAGCAGTGAAGTGCTCTGGCTAAAATAACTGTAAAGAAAAGAGAGGAGGTTTCTTTCTCTAGATCGATTGCCATCATAGTTCCTTGTGATGCACAGCAAACAGCGGGACCAGCACAACAGCAGGCATGGCACAGGTGCAGGGAAGCCATTCTTGTCAAAAGAAATGCCCAGGCCAGCAGTGTTTCCCTGGCAAATGTCCATGAAAGCACAGCCTCAGGGCATAATCACTGATGTGGCAGAGATCCAGCCCAGCAGAGGAAAAGTGAGTGAGCCGGCCAGGCTGGCTGACTGCATCAGTTTGCTGTGCAGATAGGTAACTGTCAGAGCAAAGACAGGAGAGGTGCTGGGATCCAGCAGGTGGGACCTGGGGATGGAGGACAGGGCAGGGAAGGCAAGAAGCAATGGTGGTGGACCCAAGGAGGGGGGAGCAGGACTGTGCTGTTCAAAAGGAGCAAACTGTAGGACGAGGTCAGCTGTCTAGTGTGGCTGCACCCTGAGGGGTTGGCATAGGGGTACGTTTCCCCCATTTCCTCTGATGAAGCTGCCATAAGGTCTGAATGTCCCTGAGCTGTGTTTCACCCTCCCTGCAGGTGGGCTTTTGCGGTGCTTGGAGACCTAGGCTCCACATAGGGGCGTTAGTGCAATGATGCAAGTAGAATAAAAGCTGTGATTTGCAGGGTTACTCCTAACCCAGTGATCCAGCAGTCCCTCCAGCAGTTGTCATTTAGCTGAAGGAACAGAGAAGTGCAGTCCAAAAATGGGGAGAGGTCGCTTCCATGGGAGACACAGGTGGGAGCGTAGAGGCTTCCTACGCTGGATTCACCAGAGAAGAAAGCACATAATGGAACTACATCTTAAATCCATTTATCACTCTGTCAGTCAATGGGTCAACTTGAATTAACCTCTGTCTGTGGAACTCAGCTAATGAAGGCTCCAGAATTCCTTGTACTGACCCTTTGGTAAACTTAAACTGACAGACTTTTTGTTTTATTGTAGGTTTTTTTGGTTTGTTGTAGGATTTTTGTGTACATGCTATCTCATAATCAATAGTTATACATTGTGGAAAAAAAACAGAATAAACGCTACGTGCTTTAGGGAATAAAGTAGTTTTAGCAGAGTTGTTGAGCAAATCTGGAAATTCCAACTACTCAGCTTGTGCCTATGAATCCACAGCAATAAACTTGTCCAACTCCATGCATTCTCAGCAACCTTCAAGACTTGTTCTTTAAATATGTATATATATAAAAACGAGATCAGTGAACCAGTTGCCCATTCATTTTGGGCTGGAAGAGGCTTATCTCCTCACAAAAGATGTTCAGCATGGTGCCAGTCTTTCTCAGACTTGTACACAAAGTACCATCTCACTGATGTTGTTGGGCATCATGACAAAACATGAAGTTAACCACTTGCATGAGTCCCTGCAGGCCCAACTCATATGTCAGGATCCCGTATGTCTATCAGCAGCAGACACTAAAATTGGAAGCTCCACTGTCTAAGGTTGAAATTGATTTCCAGATAGTAAAACATCAATGCCAGCTTAAAACTGCTTCCCATAAAGCTTCTCTACTGTGATGCTTCATTCTTTGAGGATGAAATAGGGTGTGAGTAAAAGGGTTCCTAGCTTTACATACTGCATTTGTCAGATTCACTTTTTGAATACTTTTAATGCAGACTTTCTTCTTGTGACAGTGGTTTTCCAAGCTTTCTTACATGCAACTGCATTTATGTACACTCGCAGGAATGCCGATTCAAGTTTGGAAATCTCTATGAGGTAGATCCCACAAAAAGATGCAGAGAGCAGCTTTCTGGGCCACATAAAACATGGCTGGCTCCAACTGTAAGATCAAGTTACATAGCTATAGTTCTTTTTATTTGGACCTTATTTATTTATTTATTTATTTATTTAAAAAGCTTAGTACACTGACAGTCCTTTTTTATTCTTCAGAACAATATAGGAACTATTCATCTCATGTACTATCTGATATTTCTTGGAGTTCATCTCCTGAATATATTTTTAATGTTTCAGACTTACTACCCAGGGGCTGTGAAGCCTTGAAAAAGTAGATGAATCTCATTCAACTCTACTGAATAGGAAGAGACTGAGCACAAAGCAGCAGAGACTTTCTCTGGGCAGCTGATGGACATAGGTTATGGCATATTTGTAGTCATTTAGATATGCCTCTAGGGGAGCTGTCATTAGATTATCTCATCTTCCTCTATGGACTGAGCTTTGCAGGTGGACTTCACCTCCCGTAATGAATGGGACAAAACAATAATGTCTACATTGCTGACAGGGAGATTTAGTTTAGACATCAGAAAGGCCATTTCTAATGGATTTGATTCTGTGGAGAAATTTTGGAGTCACTGCTACTGGAGGTCTTCAGGAAGGGGCCAGAGGGACATGCTAGGAATGACATAGGCACAGCTGATCCTGCCATGAGGCACACGCGCAGGCGAGCTGTGCTCCCCAGGGCTTGATTCTGTGTTCATGTACCACGGGTGTCACAAGGACTCGCTCCCCACCCTACTGCTTGTCCTCAGCCGGAGAGACGATGGCAAGGGGAGGTGGGAGGTGCAGTCTCGTGCTGGAGCCGCTCTAGGACTCAACAAAGAGCATGTGGAAAACTGCGATGGTAATTTGCACAGTCTATGCCCATCTTTTTCCGTAGCATTAGTCTTTTAAGGGGGGGTTTGTCTTCTGATCTGATAACTAGCTGTCATGTACATTTACTAAAAATAATGCATTTGGCCTTGTAAACTGACATTGCAGTCTCTAAGCGTAAGAGGCATTGTTGGTCTTTGTTCCAGGGCTTGAGACAAAGCCCACTGAAGGAAAAAAGAAAAGGCTACAATCTCAAATACTGATAAAACAATCAACTCGCACCAAAATCAAGGGTATTTTAAGAGTACCTGCAACCTCACAGAATCAGAAACCATGCCAGATGAGATAGATGTGCTGCAGGATAAGAGACAAAGCTTTATTCAAACAAGTTGCAATCGGATTTTTGATTAGGATGAAAATGCAAGCACTTTCCTGGAATAATTTGGGTTATTCATTTATTTTTTTTATTTAAAAATTTACTATTATAATAGCATCCAAAAGAGACCTCCATTTAGCTCTGCAGGCAAAAAGAGGGGAATGGAGCAATAAGATGATGAACAGGTGTTAAAATGCCACTTTTTGTCAATAAAGCACCTTCAGAAGCTACTCTGCCGGACTGACTATCCGTGATGAAAAGGGGATCTGAGACACTACTATCTAGCCTTGTAATTTAGAGGCACAATGCATTACTGCAACTACAACAAAGAGATAATGACTCTGAAAGTCATGAAGTTGGATGTTAGTAAATGACCCAAAATAATTTACTATAAAAGCTTGACAGAGGAGGGGAAAATGTGAATAATAATGCCAGAAATCAGATAAACAATTAGTTAATACAGCTGTACTACATGGCCATTTCCTGCCACCTTCATTCAAGATACTACTTAAAATAAGTAAAACTGGCAAAATCTGTCTCACCGTATTTTAGAAAATCCTTCTGAAGCCATGTTCTAATGTGCTGGCTTTCCTACAGTCAGACTGAAATAAATTTGAGTACTGTGAAGCTATACACTACCAGTGAGGGACTAACTGAATATGCTTCTTCATCACTTTGATACAGTAGTACATTACACCACTACTAGTTAAGATCCAGTGAGATAACTGCAGAAGTAGTCAGCTTTGAACACAGCTGAAAGTGTTAAAACATGATCTCTTTACAAAAAAAATCTGTCCTCAGTCCAGCTTGCATTGCCCTACTATTTTATTTATCTTTGCAAATTCAGATGATCACTACAATAAATATTACCCCACAGAAGGAAGTAAAAGCTAAGACAGTCTCAGCATCCAAAATGTTAATGTCATCCTTGCCATTATTAACATGATGTTTTCTTTTTGTTTCTATTTTTATCAAAATGTTCCTTAAGAAATGTTGACATGTCTCATGACTCTAAAATGCTCTCTGTTTTCCAGTTCTTGGATATAGCTGATAATTTGACTAGAAATAGTACAAGATAATTAATATTTAATTAAATAAATGCTGGTCCAAGCTTAGAATCATTTTTATCCATCACTACATGTAGAAAAATGTTTATTAATGTATCTTTTTAAAACTGCATTTGTGCAGCTTGAAAATTTTGGGTTCTATTGTTTCTAAATGAAAAGGGAACAACAGCAATTCTACATCAGGCTGACAAATTAGGCAGAGTAAATTGAGACATATTTTGGGTACCTATCTGGATAATAGCAGAAGCTGATTCAAGTCCAGACTGCGTTTCCTTTCTTTACAATGGATACAGCCTTAATCCCTTTGATTTTCCCTTTGATTTCAATACTACCAGAGGTCAGGTACTGCTTAGAATATATCCCTCAGCTGATACGCTAAGGTTGGCGTGTAAGTACCAAGCAAGGGAATAAATGGTAGCAAAGCACACCAAGGTCCTGACAACATACCAGAAAGATGATATAGAAAGATGCTATTAAGCCAGTTAAGCATTGGAAGGTGATGCCAAGAGGCATTGCACAGTCTCTGTCCTTGGAGGTTTTTAAGACTCAACTGGAAAGCGCCCTGGGCAACCCGGTCTGATCTCAGAGCTGTCCCTTCTTTGGGCAGGAGGAGGCCCCTTCAAACCTGCACTATCCCATGCTCCACAATTCTGTGCTCACAACATAGAAATTTCAGTAAAGGTGAAAGTTAGAGAACTGAGAGAAGGTGGGGGGAGGCCGAGGAGGGCTGAAAGAAAGCATCGGGGCTGCTATGTCCTACCCATTTCTGGTCACACTGGTTACAGCAGCTTTTGGCAGCCAAACTGCCACGAACAAACTGGATGCCGCACTGTTTTCCCAGAGCAACACGCACCAGTGTGTATGGTCCATAGCCTCCTACCTACCTCTAGTACCTCTCATACCTCTAGCATTCCAGAAAAAGCATTTTGGGATCAGGAGAGCTATGCTGATTTAGATTAGTTGATGTTCTGTGAAGGAACTAGTGAAGGGAAGTAAGGGACAGTAGAGCAAATTCAGCAATTAAAAGAGTAAATTAAAATCACTGGGGCAAGTGAAGGAGATCCAAGATGTGTCAAAGAGAGGAAACCAAAACAAAAGGAACATGGAAATCTGTGATTCAATTAATAACGGGCCTTTAAAGGGACAGAGGAGCTGTAACGTTTCAGGAATGCAAAATAGATCCAAGACCGACATAGCAAAGGAGTGGCTGGACACAGGAAGAGCCACTGTGTACCTCTCAGGCAGCAACCTCAGAGAAGACAGGCAAGCAAAGGACCAAGTCAGAACAGAGAAGTAGCAAGTAAGAGCTGCCAACATCTGCCTCAATTCATAGCCTAACAGCAGCCAGGTCCTGCTAAGTGTCCTGAAACCTTCAGGATACTGAGAACTTGTAGTTGTCCATGAGTATCACTTACTACTTGCTATATTAAGCGCTGGGAAGACAGAAATTGGAAGTGAAGGGATTCCTCCTAGATTTTGCCAGTACGTTCAATACATATTTTTAAGAGACATTAAAAATTATGAAGGAGGTTTTGTTCATGCTTCCAACCTGTGTCATATAAAAACTCTGTCTCAAGAAAATTTATTCCTGCACCCTTAAAGGTCTGCAAGGGTTGGTGTTTTCTCAGCAGCCTGTTTAGAGCCTGGAAAGCTTTGAAAATGGTAATGAAAGGGTTTCAAGGTTGACTACCACTTGACCTCACTGATTTCTATGAATTCCTCACCAGGGAAAGTGTTGCTCAGAGTCTGTAAGGGCAGCAGAATCCAACCTCAGCACAAAGAGCGAATCTCTAGTTGTTTTATAATCCAACACCAGAGGGGAAAAGCTGACAGTGAAAGGAATGTCTGAAGATTAGAGTCCCACTCAAAGCTTTTAAAACACATGCTGAAAATTAAGCATGAGTGGGTTCTTTGACTTAAGCAGAATTGTTAATCTGCTTGAACTTAAAAACATATACATCGTAGGAACTGGATCAGGTCAATATGATTTCCCACCTTTCTTTTCAGAGACCATTGATAAAACTAAATGTTTAAATCCTTCTCTGTCAAGGGGATGATTAAAGAGATGGCATAGCAAACCAAGTTCAAATATGTCTGGGTTATGGAGTAATCTCAGTGTTATTTTTAAAGTATTCTGAGAGATACTTTGTAAGAAAGCTTTTTCCTTGTGATCATCAGGGTGCACAGCTGTTAGTAAACTGACTATTTTATAGAACGAAAGAACCAAGCTGTTATCTTCAAGATGCTCACAAGCTGAGATATCTGCCTGAGCAGCTTATGCTGAAATGTGTCAAAAATAAAAATAAACGTCTTGAAACATCCAAAAGAAATAGAAAGATGAATCATTTCACTCAGTTGGGACCTACCATAGGAAGAAATATTCTGTATTATTAAAGCATACAAAGGAATGTTTTATTGGTCCATTAATGCACATAATGGGAGCATTGCAAAGCACAAAGATGATGCAGAGGTGAATGAATTTCAGTGATGGGTGAAATGGTCCCTCTACATGTAACCTCTGCAGTCTTCTGCGATATTTCTGTGTGAAAGCAGGAGATAAATATCATTAACTTTTGTTGCCTTTGCTTTTGGGAGGATGCGATGATGTCAACTTCTCTGAGCTGTGTGAAGTCATCTTCACACATGTTCTCATGCATTGTTTCCAATGTGTAGGGCAAGAGTTGCCTAAGAAATTTCTGAAATGGAATAAAAAAAGGTGCTGTGCTAAAACACAAACGTATATATTAAGAAATGGAAAGATCAGGTAAAGCTAGCTTTGTCACTCTCCTTACGAGTTTAAAAGTTGTCAATAAGTATTATTGAAATACACATGGAAAGATATTTGATAGCAGTTGGTCACAAGCATACCTTGTTTATTTTTATTTCCCATTCACAGATGTTTACGAAGTCTACGGATTGCTCCAAGGGTCTGCAAACACTAAGAAAAGCAGACATACTATTGGTAGTCTTAAATTCATTATACTAGGGTCAATGCCTTCACTGGCAACTTTTAAAAATCAAAAAAGGTGGAAAACATGATGTAACATCATATAACACAATGAGATTTCACAGAGCGCATTCTTCATTAATCCACCCCAAACATTCATTAATCCACCCCAAACATGTTAGCATGAATGATTAGCCAATATTCAGGGTCTTGCTGGCTTGTTTCTGTTAGAAAGAGAAACTCACGATGTAGTCAAGTATTGCTTGCATGCAATCCTTCCTTTTAGGGAACATATACTAATTTTCATTTCCCTCAACACAATAAAAATAAGTAAGAGGAAATTTCTTTTTTCCAGCACTCCAAGCTGGCTCAGTTTTCTGGCTCCCTGTCAGCGTCATCGTACCAGTGCATCTCAAATTTTGTCCTTGTTTTCCTGGCTTTTTCTGCTAGAGGTTTCTTGCTTGTTTGTTTCTTCCCGACCGACAAAACTCAAAAGTATAGCTGCTGCATTGCAGCCCGAGCCCCAGAAACCCATGGATCCTGTGGCTCAGCTTCTGTTCATCCTGCTCTGAAGCTCTGGATAATGTTCCTGCCGTTTCACCTATCCTGCTCTGTGCGAGGCTAAAACGCTTTTTATGGTGGTTAGCACACCCATTAACCTCTCAGATATTCAAGGTCTTTCTTTGCCTATCAGCAGCTATGCCTGCTGGTAGCCATCAGCCTTCCTTAGCCTGACAGGTTCATATGGAAGCTGCAATTTTCAGAGGGCTGGTGACCAGGAATTTCTGACAGTGAGCTAAACACAAAACTACCCTGTGGCAGAAATCCTTCAGTAGTTTCAGGAGCACTGAAAACTTTCCAAAAATATTTATTCAGTGTTGTGTTACAGCTTCAAGAGTGGCAACTGATAGCCTAAAGTGAAGAGGATGACTTGGTTTTGATCTGTTCTGTTTCTTGGTTGATGTGGAAGTTTCTCAAAGAGGGAAATTTGCAGTGTTCACCACCATCATGTCAGGCAGACTTAATAGAAGCAGCTTTTGTAGAAAGGTTTTGGGGGTCAGGGTTGCTTTACATCAGAAACCCTCACCCGCCTCAGCATTTTATTTTTTTTTCTGTTATTCCAAATTAAGTAGAGACAATCTAAAGGTTTCTTAGTGAGGAGACCTCTTTCTGCATCACAGCTGGAAGAAGACAGAATGGCGAGTCTGGCTCCATGTGCACCTCTCACTGGATCTGGGCCAGAAGCAAAGAAACAACTGAAAGGAGGAAAGTCACCTGAAACTCATGGGTTTCGCAAAGAGGGGCTTTTTCATGCACCTCTAAAAGAGCTGGTACTGATGGGTTCCACATCAGACAGTTACCACTAAAAACTGGGGATGACAGTAAGCAATCACATTTTCCCCCTGAATTTTTTAGATGTGCAAAGAATAATGCACAGAGAAATTAGAAAGAATACAAAAATCACAGAGACATAAAACATAGCCAGAGGAGAAAGTGAAGTTACATTTTTGTTACTGCACCTGCCTTCTCAGTCACTTTCCTATCCATTTTTATTTTCAGCTGCTGAAGTGGGGAGGCTAAAGTAGAACTTTTGATGTTCAGAAGCACAGGACTGAATGCCAGGCAGCAAACTGATATTTCTTTTGGGGAAAAAAAAATAGAAATCACAATAAATCAACATAAAAGTAACATGCATTTATCTGGTACTTTTCCTGGGGGCATTTCTGAGAAGAAGAAACATTCAGAAACTGCAGACAACACAGCAGTGGTTGGGAGAAACCAAGAAAGCTGATCTGAAAATCTGAAGAAAACTTCTGTCTCAGATCCTTTATCTGTTTAATATCCTGAGACTGTCTTCTTGCTGTACAGTAGCCAAAGGATCAAGTAATTTGTTAAGTCCACAATGAAGAAGGCAGAACTCAGAAATCTGATTCAGATCTGGAGGTTCAGTACATGTTAGACTAAGGTTATGCCTTTGCCCTGGCAGATACAACTCCAGCTGCCAAACATAAATCTGCTTTCTGATTCTTTCACCCCTCCCTGAACAGCCGTGTGTTTTCACCAATAATCCATCTAGACTCAGAGCAGAAAGCCATAGTATTTTATACCTCTCAGCCAACCTTGCCCAGAAGTCCGGACTCAAAGCCGTTTCTGGGAGGGCAGTCAGAGCATTCCCATCGTGGCACAGCACTGATGTCCTTCTCAGCCACCCCTATTCCAGATGGCCAGGTCAGCATGGAGAAAATCCAGCTGGCCAGAAAATTCTCATTGTTTTCTGAGTAATATGAATAATAAGAGAAGAAGGCACCACTAATAGATAGCACTGTTGATCTTCTCCAAAGATCAGTAGTCTTATTTTACCAGTTTTCCAGGTAAGAAAGCTAAGGCAGGTGGCAGTGACATGTCCGAGGCCATCTGTCAGAAGCGTTTGCTGAATGGTGTTGCTGAAGAGCTTGCAGAGTGTAGCAGTCTGACTTACCCGGATCTCCTCAGGCCAGAAGTGTTAGGTGTGGAGCCTATTCACACAAAGGACTAAACCACCAATCCCAATGTGGAATACTGTGGGGAAAACTTTATTGCCCAGGGGAGGCAAATGAACTGGGCAGAGCTGTACAGCTCTGCCAGCAATATGGAGAGGTCATCGGGGGACCCACATGAACTGGGGAGGAACAGAGGATGTTGGTTTCTCGAGAATAACCTTCCTTAAACATCAACGTATTTATTCTCTGATCAGTTGTCCCTGGAGGCTGAGAAAGAGAAAGCTTAGCTTTATCCTTTACAGATAGAAGCAGATTGTTCAGAAAATAGTCATCTCTATTAGTAAGGCACGCAGAAGTGTAATAGCCCATCCCATCCAGAACACATTGTTAAATTTAGAAACTTGCAAATTCAGAAACAGCCAAAGCTGCTGCTGCCACTGATGTAAGACATCACTTGATTTCATTCAGGGGAAAAGAGAGAGGGAGAAAGAGAATGTAAAGGCTGCAAAACATAATCTGTAGTAAGATAGTTCAAAGACAGTTATTTCTTGCCGGAAAGGCAAATGATAATTTAATTTGACATCCAAGCCAGAGTAAGCTTTGTAATAAGATAAACTGGAGTTTGATTACTTGCTGCACACCAGAATTTGGTTTGGAATTTTAGAAGGAAAATGTCCTCTTTTACTATTTTGTTAGTGTCTTGCAGTTTCACCATAAGTGCTGATGCCAGGGCTGCACAGATTAATTTGCTAAATAATTACTGTCTTGCTTTTTTCAAATAAACGTGTTATACACAGACTTGGGTGATGTAGACATATAAACCATACAAAACTACCCTGCTAAGCTTTAACTCAAAGTAACCACTCTGAATGCAAATAATGAAGAAAGACTTTGAGACAAGTCAGCATAAAACACATGGCACAGGAAAGCATGCTGAGGAACATAAGAAATTCGGGTATAAACACATTTTCCAGCATTCACAGAGAGCCAGGACATCCAGATTATCAGAAAGATCAAACATTTTCTGAGATTTGTGCAAAAAACAAAGCAAGAAACAAGTGACATTTTATGTAATGCCAGTTTTTTTTAGGAGGTTGGAGCTCTTTGGAACAGATTCCCTTCATGTACTTCAGATAACATTTTGACTGCTGTATGAGAACAGCGAATGCATCGTGTTTGCTGAAGAACGGTAGGTTTTAGGTTTCTGAAGGTTTTTTGTTTTCTTGCATTGCACAATACAAAGAAGGTAGATCTAAAAATTTGCCACCTCGATTTTCTGCTGCTTGTATCATAGCACTGTTGCTCTTCAGTTTCAGGGACTTTGAAATCTTTAAAGACTGTGGAGCTGGAGCCTGCCACGTATAAAAGGCATGAGCTTTCCTCCACCTCAGAGGTGGCAGCTGCCAGGGAAAGGCTAATAGCTTTTTGCAAGCAAAGGAAAGCCTCTGATGTTTTCTCTTCTAAGAAACTAGAACTGAAACTACCCAAAATAAAGTAAGCATAGGATTGTTGTGTTTTTGTTTTTTTTTTTTTTTCCCTGGGTTTTGTGGAAGAAAAGCCCACAGTTTGCTGGGCTCTGACTTTCCATCGGTTACGCATCTTGCTGAGGAGGAGGACCTTCCCCCTCCTCAATGCCTGCCCTTCCCTATTCCAGCTATGACTGTGTCAAGCAGGAGGGCACGTGTGCCTGTGCCTCAGCCCCTGCAAATCACAGTGCAGCTTAAACTGCCAATTTGTGTGATTTTGCAGGAAAATGCACTGAGAGTGATGAGGCGGGCAGACGCTCTGCCTGCGGACACTCACCACACGGCGATAACCTTGCAGCAGGGGGAGGTAACTTCTTAAACCACACCAAGCGTTGGCTCAGTGAGTGCAAGTTAAGAATCTGTAGCTGTTCTCTTCTTCTCTTTTAAATAAACCAGCATATTTTTTTCTAGGGAAATTAAGATCTAAGTCCATTAAAATCTAATCATGGGAATGCTGGAACTGATTTCCAGCAGAATGCTGTCACTTTTTGCATTTGCTGGTACAAAGCAGGAAAACCTGGACAGAAGCGCGTGGCAGATCTCACTCATGTCATTCATCTGCTTTCTTCTCCCTTGCATGCTTTCAGAGTCAGGTCATGTAAGAAAATTTTTACTGCTTTTACATTATGTTACATCCATTTTTTTTCTTTGGCAGACTATTTTAACATAGAAGACCGCTGATCCTAGTCCATGTTCCTCTGACTCAGACTTTGGGTGACGTCTGATCCGGTCTCACCTAAAGCGCAACCCACTTTGTCCCACAGCTTTCTGAGGAAGAAAGCTTCCATTTAGTTTGCCAGCATGAATAATTGCAAACCAATATATCTAGCTATAAGAACTAAAAATTGAAAAAGACAGACTCTTATAGCTTTTATTCTGTAGTTGCAATAATAGTGATGCCATACTGCTATTACAGCACATCTCTATATTTTAATATATCAAGGCCTTTCTCCAGGGTGTTATAAAACCACCCAAAGATATTACAGGAATAGTTGTCTACTGCTGATTCTTAATTGCTAAGTGTAAATGCTTCTCTTCAGGAAAGGACTTTAAACCAAAACATTTTTATTTCTTCCAGGCGTCTTGCTACACCTAAGAGCCATTCACAGTCTGGGAATATTCTTTTTTTGGAAACAAAATTTAACACCATCTTTGGGCTACATACCTGAAGAATTTTCCTCTCCTACTAAATAGCACCTGTGCTTCCCTTCCTTAATTTAACTTGCTCTCTCCAGCTGAGACTCCTCCTCATGTTTAGTCATTCAGCAACTGGAACTGGCTCTGGTAAGGACAGAGTTTCTTTTTTGGTTTATTTTTGTTTCATTTCGGTTCTGTCAGACTTGTGAGCAGTCTATGGGTAAAAAGGTGCTTTCTGTAACTTGTCAAGAGTCAGAGGATGTAATTTGGCCAGTAACTGGACATCTTCATCTCTTGTATTAAAAGGCAAAAGTGTCTTTTATGTAAATAACATTAAAGAAAAGGGCAATCATGTAATTCTTACTACATGAATGCTTATTTCTCTTTGAGATGCAAAATACATTTCTGGAATACCAAACTCAAGTCATAGGTTTCACAGACTCTTTGGCCATTGTGTGAGCACCTCGGTATCTATAAAGGGTGTGTTTCTTGTGCAAGCTCATGTTTACGTATTCAAAATGATACCTAAACTGACTCTGTGAACAGCTTGCAGAAGATTTCAGGCTTTCAGTTTTGTAAATGCTACGTTGAGTTATAACTGTATGCGTTTCCCTGATTATTTAAATCCTTGATCATGGAAAGCAGTACTAGCACTGGAGTAGACTATGTAAAATAAGAAAATAACAACAAAGGCTGAGACAATCTGTCCAGTTTGGAAAGGAAAGTTATTCTAAACAGTATTGATCATTTCAATTTCCCTTTTTTTGGTAAACTGCTATGTATTTACTGTAAATCTTATGGGAACTGCTGCAGACTTCAGGCACGCAAGTACCATTCACAGAAAGTCATGCAGGGTTTCTTAATTATTTTTCCCCACAAAAATCCTACAATGGGAACCATGCTGTGCCCTTGCTCCTCACGGTGAACAAGTGTTTTGCCTTTCAGTCTAGAGATAAGCTGAGGAATGTCTCATATTCCACAACACATCAAATCCATTTATTTCTTTTATTATCATTTTGTTTACTCTTGTCTATGCTGCTTTCTCACCTACCTTTCAATGTTTTGTCCTTACCTGGTTTCATAAGCTCACTTACATCGATAATCACCAATGCTCACCTCTCCCACTTCGCAACGTTTTGTGCTTTTGCTACCCAGAGTTATTTTTTATTCCTTTGCTGCTCTTACAAGTTCACTTCTTATTTAGTCTTGCAGTTCATGCACTATCTTTTCCATTGCTTTCAGAAGTTTTCATTCCCTTATCAACTTCAACTGCTACCCTATTTCTTCTTTCCTCACTTCATCACTATATGTTTTTTGGTTATTTTTTTTTTTTTAAATTCTCATACTACTGGTTCCAGATCCTTGTCCATGTATTCTGGCTTTCTGCCCATCTTTGCACTAAAGCTCTGTTTTCTGCAGCTCTGATTTGGTTAAATTTCACATCTCCTGTCTGCCTACTTCATTTTGTCTTCCCATTTTATCTGCCTTTTACTGAACCTTCATCTCTGAGTTTCTTTTAGCCATATTTTCTGCATTTGGTGCATCGAATTAACACTTTGAATTAATAGAAGTTGTGTAAGGCATTTGGGTTCGGGCTTTTTTTTTTTTTTTTTTTTTTGGTTGGGTTTTTTTGTGTGTGTTTTTTTTTTTTTCCCCTTTTCTTCACCAGGCTTTCACCAGGGAGGGAGAGTCAGGACAGGAAACAAGGGAATCATCTTGAGGGGAAACAGAGAAAGAGACTCCTCAAACCGTGGAGCTTGCCTGAGCAGCAGACGTAGGTTTATCTGAGACACTGAACTACCTGCTGTTTGTTTTTCCTACTCTGCCCAAGGAACCTGCACTTTGTGCTTATTTTCTGTAAATAAACAAGATGACACCAAATGATATACCTGACTTCTATAATCTATTTTTCATCTTAACAGGAACAACTTTGCCAGTCCATACTGGCTAACTGCTTCAGCAAAGTGGGTAATAGTATGAATTTGTAGTGAAAATTTAAAGGAAGTGACAAAGCTGATTTGAAAGATAGAGTACAGCAGATGACACCTGTAAATCAGTGCTCTACATTCACATGGCTGTAAAAACTAACCTGTCTCCAGTTAGCTATTTAATAGTTCTCAACTATATAGTATTTATTTGGAAAAAAAAAAAATTGTCTAGAGCCACTCTTGAGATCTGGCTTCCAGTCCTACAGAAATGGGGAGAAGAATGCTGTTCATATATAATCAAAAGGGCAATTTTTAAACTAGCATATTTTTAAACTAGCATATGAAAAAATTATTCATTGGGCTTTGAACTAATGTGGTTTAAAGTTGCCTAAAAGTACTGTCACGTTTGTCTTGTATCCTCCACTTGTTTAACAAATTAATACATCATCATGTAAAATTTTACAAGGAAAATAGTTAAATGAAAACTCATTGGTATTGTGCAAGTTGATTTGCATTTTGGCAAGCAAAATCATGTTTTTGTACTTGCAGGAGGCAAATTACTCTAGCTTGTCCTTAAGCAGTAAGCATGGTACAGTCTGAATAACAGTGACCAACCTGACTTTAGAAGGTGCTCATGTCTTATCCTGTTGACATCGGTCAGGTGATGCGTGTGGTTACTGTTCTGTCACAACAAGTACTGGCTGAAAACTGGAGTATTTGTTCAGAAGTTCAGGCATTTTGAACAGAAAAATCCAATTTAATTGAAGTGTTGCATTTCAATGAATCAAAAAGATTTTGTTCTCTTAAGAAATGCTATATTTTTTGAAAAGGTATTGTGAACAGTCAGGTATCTTAAGACCGAAAGGCTCAACTCAATCAAAATCATAGAATCATAGAATCGTTAAGGTTGGAAAAGACCCTTAAGATCATCAAGTCCAACCGAAATATTAGTTTCATTTTTTTAAAACATAATTTCATCACAAAATAATGCATTCTCATACAACGATAACGATCTCCAAAGCAACTGTATTTTCCAGTTTAAAAAAAAAAAAAAAAAAAATGTCGTGGCACTCTGATAATTTAGTCTCTTATAAACAATCCTTTTAGTTGCAGTTACTCCCATAGAGACATCTCCCTTCTGCTCCATTTCAGTCCGGTCCCTTTGAATTGTGAGTAATTGCCAATTATGTCAAGTAATTATTTACCCATTCCCATTACCAACAAATGGTGGCCCTTGCAATTGCTCTACACAAGTGAGTTGTCCAGCTCCACTCTCACTGTTTTTTAATATCTATAGCTATGAATGTAGATAGGCAAAAATGCTAGCTTTGTGATTTATTACAGGGGCAAGCGAGGAGCTATAAAAGGGAAATATTGACTGGGAAGGCAACGGGACCTTTCAGATCATTAGTGTTAAATGGCAGCTTTGTCTGAGTGAGGATGAAAAAGAGGGAACAAATGTTTTGGGAACTGGTCTTTTATTATAAGCAGTAATAACAAAGCTCTCAAGATAAGTAGATAATCTTTTCCACAGCTGACTATTATTTGTTGGTTTGGGTTTTTTTTTTTTTTAATACACAAAAAGTTATATACGACCTTACACCTCCTTTCATTTTAAGCATGGAAATAATTCCTTTTCTTTAAAACCCCAGATTTTCTGTGCTTTTGCAATACTGTGCTAGACATTACTGCTGGAAGCAATTAGCAACCACTGAAGAAGTTGCTTCATTCTGACAAGAGATGAATGATTTGCCATCTACACATCCCATTTAAAATCTAATCTGAAAAGCCACTGTTGAAAGTATTTTGCAGTATTTCGTCAGCTGCCTTTTCTTGTTTTGTTGTACCCTTATGCCCTGGTCAGGAAACCTCCTGTGACCCGATCTCGGGGCACTAAAAATCCACCCTGGAAGATTGTTCTCTCTTTTGTAGGAGATGTTAAGAGCTCATCGTTTCCCTGTGCTGCTTGCTCTGTGGCATGTAAGTGGAGCATCTCAGCTTTCTGCCCCATGGCCTGTGAAGGTCAGTAGCTTCTTAGGATCTCAGCTTGAAGACAGCACATAAAGCAAGATTGCAGACTCTGTCATAGCTGTGTTGGTTATAGTTTCTAATATTTGGACTAATAAAAGCCATTTCATAACCGTGAGCAACACCCACAAGTGGCTGATAAATGCTACATCCCAATGCTTAAAAGAAAACAGATGCCTCGTGTCCCTGACAGCGTATATAAAGACCAAATATCTTCAGATATTGGGAATTTTGCTCTTAATGCATATTTATTTTCAATTTTTTTTCTCTTTTCGGGGTCACTTTCTAATGGAGCCAGCTCACGTATTTTCATAGCTTGTGAAAAGAGTTGTACTTATTTTAGCCTACAATTAAGAGTTACAAATTTAATTTCACAAATTTGGTGCTTTCCATATAGCTATATTAGGGACATAACTGGTAAAAGCATGTTCACTTCTACTTAGCAAACAATTACGGGTTAATAACAGACTAATCTGATGCTGAATAACTTCCTTGAAAACAGAATATCCTGAGACATACTACTGTGCCTGTAAGTGTCAGGTGAAGGTTATTTTTAGATTTGTGAAAATTTTTGCCCTATAGAAGTGGATTTAATCAGCCAGAGCTGATTAAGCAGCTGTTTACTGTGAGAATAAAACACAGAACTGAAATGTTGTCCAAGTCAAGAAGGACGGGATGGTCCTTTTGATTTTCATATCATGGGATGAGTTGTAAAGACCCCCCCAAAAATATAGTCTGTACTCACAAATACAAAACACTTCAATGAAGTCATTTTATCATTGAAAGTGCTTTTTGTTGTTGTGTTTTGTTTTTTTTATTTACTCCCTCCAGAATTTCGACTTCACTGAAAATTCAGAGGCGAGTGTTTATGCTGAGGAGGAATGAAAGGTGGTTTTGAAATGCCTGCATCTCTTGCAGGCCACGAGCATCAGCCAGCTCCACGTGTTGTTCTATGGCACTGGCTATTGCCCTTAGCAGTGTCGTTGAAACGACCCCTTCATCCTTGCACAGCTGCGCTGAGCACTACTCGCCCTCCAGTTCAGGGCACCGCTCTCCTCTTGTCTGCTGGGGATTTTATTCTCCAGCTATACCTTCCTATTCGTGATAATAATCTGCAGGCTTGCCAGATGCTCGTGACAATGCATGCCCCACTGTCAGGGAGAGACACCAGGGATCCTTGCCTTCTTGGTTTGTAGGTTCCCTGGGGATGATGACAATGTGGAGACGTGGAGTGAGGGATGTCTCTGATGACAAATATCTGGGTAAGGAGAGAGAGTAAATTTTGTGGCTTCTGCACAGATGAGGTAGCTGTGCTTCTATTCTGTTACAAAATTCATGTTAGCTGCAGCTTGGACTCAGTATAAAAGTTGCTTTTCTAAGCACAAGGTAGGTCTTAGTATTTTTTTAAATACTTCTTGACTATTGTGTATTGCCATCTTTTAAAAAAAAAATCAAATATGGAATTTTCAGTGCTTCTTGACCACTTGCTCTGGGTCATTGAGCAAATTACCAATTCTTTTCCTTATGCTGCAGCTTGAGATTCTAGCATATTCCATGGCCTATTTCTTGGATTAAATATATGACCTTAAGTGGTGAGAAAATGATACATTTCTCAGGAAATCTCAAGATTTGCTATACGCTTATCCAGAATCAGAACAATTTTTCTTCCTTACCGATGACAATTCTCATCAATCTTTTGCAGATAGACAAATGAAAATCTAAGTTGTGGTCCATGCATAATATTATAGCCACAGGTTACTAGCAAAAAAATATTTAAGTTCAGCTAACTGAAACTTTGGGCCTCCTTCGCTAATAGAAGCTTTCTCTCTGCTGCACCTGTGATGCTGGCAAGCTCAAAAGCTAAGATCTAGCCTTTGAGTTTGTTTCTCTTGCTGCTTTTGAAAGGAGAGTGCTAAAGAATATCTGTATGCCATTGTGGTCAGAAATACCGTCAAAAAGCAAGAGATTGGTACCGAAACAGCAGCACTGGGTTCAAACAGCTTTGTACTGTGTTAGGAATCCCCTTCTTCCTGCTCAGAAGTTGCAGGCAGGCTTGACCCTCTCTTCCTATATGTCCCCTGTCATATGTCTTAAAAGTAAATATAATCTTTGACGCAGTTATCAAAACCACCAACGGCTACCATGCCATCATCAAGGTTTGCATTTCCTAGCAGACACTCTGAACTGAAGGATCTTCAGCACATCTGAAAATTCACCGTTTCTTTTGCAAAAAGTGTTAGGGTTTCACTCTTCCGTCTCTGTCTCCCAGTGTTTTTTCCCCCTCTCTCTTTTCCAGCTGCCCTCCAGCTGCAGCTGCTGTGTCCTGAGGCCTGTTTGCATTTTGTAGTAATTATTGCAGCGCCTCTGTGATCCCTAGTCTCTGGTTCTGCGCACAAAGTTTTCTCTGCCTTGTTATTTATTTGCCCAGTTGTCTGAAATCCTAGTGAGTAAAAGATGTGGAATAATGCTTCATTCAGAAAGAAATTGTTCGTGTTCCTGCTTTGCACACTGTTACCAAAATATAATCTATTTTAATAACAACACAAGTAATTCCAGTAGATATTACTGTAGCTAAAATGCCTGCAGTAATAGACCTAATATACTATTTATTGCCCTTTAACTCAGTACTTGTACTTGAATGACAATAGTCCCACTGCGAAGCAATTGGTATAAGTTGGCCTACTGTGCTATTATGTTTTAATGTCCCTTACCACACACTTCTATACTCCAGCAAACATTTTCACTGTGATACAAGATGTAGGTGATATCAGATTTCTGTCGTCTTTATAGTTTATAAAAACAAACAAAAAAAACCCAACTAGATTTGGGATTAAAAGAAAAAATATTATCTATAGTGTGTGTGTGTATGTATATATTTTATACTTATATATGTGTAAAATGAGCTTGATTCTGTTCTCGCCACTGAAGTCAATGAAGCCAGTTTGGTTAAGTGACAGAATCAAGCTGTGTATGACACAGTGTGGGTACGTGTATTTGCTCTGTGTGAACTGGAAAATATCCTAGTGGGACTAATACAAAATACAACAAACTGATACAATTTTGAACAATGCTTTCCTTGATGAAGGAGAAAAGCAATTATATGATTAAAATAGCTGGAATCAAGCTTATTGCACAGATAAGCAGCTTATATTTTCCAAAAACGTGATTAATCAGAGAGTAATTTATGTGCTATATAGTGTAACTGTATACTGAGAGACAGAAAAATCTCCTTCTGTAGATTGTTTCTAGCCCCTATTTTTCATAATCCGTGGATTTAGGGAAAGTATATGAAAACCAACAGAATTTTAACATTACAAAGAACTGCTCTGCCCTGACACAACGTAAGCTCAGAGCAGACATTCGTGTTGTTGGGAGGCGTCTCTGATGCTACAGAAGAGGAGTGACTGCCCCTCTGGGCCCAGCAAGGCTCCTACAGCCTTTGGGTCATGTGAGGCCTCAGATTCTCGTTAGCTGCACCTCACTCCTATCCCAATTACTGGTCAAAGCACCTTCTTTGACTTCCTTTCTTAGCACTTTGTACAATGACGTTCAAGTGCATATTGTATATTTACTTCTTCGTTTTTATTATTTTTTCTTTCCTTTCCCTTCTGCATTTAGGAGATGGTGCCTTGAAAACTGGTCTCTTGGGGATGCTTCTAGGCTGCCTGGACAGGTGTTTCTGTGCAATGACTTAGCTACTTGTAGACATAAAACGTGCTTTTGTTCTCTTTTCCACCTTGCTTGTCAGGGTGCAAGGAAGAAGAGAATCCATTCTTTTATTTTCTCTTTGAAGTGTATACATATAAGAGCATTTTGGTGAAGGTCATCATCATTTGAGGAGGGAGAGGGGGGAACTCTAGGGCTACCTGATTTTTCCCAGCTACTTCCACGTGATATGTCCAGAAGAGTTATATTTAATTGGTTGACAGACTTTTGGATGTGTGGCAACCCAGCCCAGCAGTAAGATCTTGAAACCTCTGGTGAATGGCCACTATGCCCATGCAGGTTGGGTGTGAAAGACCCACGAAGAGAGTCCAACGTGTCATAGCTGTTTCCAGTCCATTGTACGTGTGACCTCAGACCACACACGGGCAGTAAGTGAAAACCATGAAGGATAAGCCAGATGGCTGTGCATGTCTGCATTCTCCCTGAGGGTTTACCCAGCTAGAGAACTTCACAGTTAAACTCTTGTCAAAAAAGACAATTAAGTTTTATCAAAAGTCACCAAGAACAGGAGAAGCATCTGTGTAGGAAATAGAAGGCACAGTCAAGAGCGGTATTTAAATGTTGGTAGATACTAGGCATAAAAACATGGCATGTACACTGTATTTTAGGTTTGGACTTTATGAATAAGCATGAGAGATCTTGAACCGCAACTGCTTTTAGAGAAAGCCGTTAGATATGTTTCTAAGGAGAAAATAATCTGTCCCTTCTGAGACCCAGTTAAGGAAAAGGTGTCACTGTTGGTTTTGCTGGATATCTGTCCGAGCTGGGTAAAACCATCTTTGGGTTTTGTGAAAAAGAAAATATTCAGTTATAAATTTGCACCATTCTTCACGAGAACAGTTTTAAAATTATATATGAATTTCGACTTTTAAACTAGAACAAGTGTCTTTAGGCTTTTTATTCCTCTTTTTGTTCCAGACAGCTGTATTGCTGATATGCTCTTCCACTAACAATAAACAGGGCCCCAAGAAGCCACCTTGCTTCTTACAGGAGGTAAGAACAGCAAACCAAAGGCTACTGCTTCACTGCACATCAAAAGGCTATGCCTCAAATAATATAAGATAGTCACGCACAAGAAGTCTATAAAGGTCTATTTTTATTTTATGAATTACAATGTCAAGTTGTATAATTATATAAATTTTTTTATTTTTTTTTTTTTTAAAAAGCTAAATTGTTTTCTTTACATGTTGTTAAAGCATTAAAGTGTAAGCCTCATATGGGAAATAACAGAATGGACAAATAAAGATTTAGTAGGGTGTTTTTAATTGGTGGTAAATTTGCTAAAACATAAAATCAGTTGCATCTTTATTATTTTATTTCTACATGTACACTATGGTGCTAATTTATAATTAAACTACAGCATGGTTATTGCATTTTGCATTGTGGAGCAGTAAAAAAAAAAAGGTCAGAAACAGATTTCTGTTTGGTGGATGCTGTATCGCTTGCAGCTCAAAGTGTCAAACTTACACATCAGGGTCAAAATGTATGCAAAAAGGATATAATTTGGACTTCAGCTGCGATATAAAATAGAATAGAAAATCACCCCTTTCCCATGGTGGAAAAAAAAGAAAAAGAAGTTGGCAGAAATAATGAGAATGCCGTGTAGTATGTTTTACCTTGGTTATTACCATTATTAAATAGAAAAATTTTGCATGCAACAATCAGAGTAAAGAAACCCTTTTGTTTTCTTGTGAATTACGTATGTCTAGCAGTTTATCTAAAACCAACTGTGGTAACTTAGAGTGGAAGATACACCTCCTCTGAGCTCCTTGAGCAGACTGATACTTGGACGACTTACAAGAAAGTGAGGTTTGTAACCTTTTCTGCAAGTGTCATCGTGCTTTCCTACATTTATTGCCATTGCCCTAAGAAGTGACAGCCGTATGTGTCCTGCTGTCTACAAGCAGGAACTGGAAAAGCTATCAGATAAGTGGAATACAAAATGTGAAATGCGTAATCAATGTTTGATGAGGAAGGTGGGAGAATAAGGAAGACTTCAATAACTATTAAAATCCAAGGCCTAGACTGTCAGGCCATTGCTCACTCTAAATAATACCTCGCACCAGTGACAGCTCCTCTAACTTGGACTGAAAAAATTGTGCCTTACCTTCATTCACGTTACAATATACAGAATCTTAATATGACCCAAAGTAAAAGAAAACTTAGCTCACGTCTTTTGGAAATTTTTAGTAGTAAAAAAAATCATCCAAAATGTTTTAATTGGCTTAGGTATTTTAGGAGGAATTAACAGGTTGAGTAAATTAGAGCCATCCCTGAAGGGATCCCCAGGCAGGCAAGTAGGAGCAAAAATTGACATTTAAAGCCATGTATAAGACAAAGAGAGTTTAATTATTGTTTTAATGGAGATTTTATAGAATAAGAGCAAGTGACTTAAAGCCAAACACATTTCTGTCAGAACAAGGGATGGATCTGAATCACAAAATGCAAATGCTTTGGAATATCCATCCTGAAGTCTGATGCTGGCATGTGGGATTTTGATCTAACAAAACCTGTAGAGCAAACAGTACCCATCTGGGGAAAATACCAGTGATATAAAAGGCCAAGTGAGGATCAATACAATTAATAGATCACTTTCCTCAGAGCTATTTCCAGGCCATGTATTTGAAGCAGATTAATAGACAGGCCTAGATTGTTTCAGTAAGCAATTTGGATGGAGCTTGATTCACCTTGAACAGAAAGACAAAAGACCCGGCACAATTCACAGGCTGTGATCCAGATTCTGTTCAACACGGAAACTTAAAAGAATAGGAGGTGCAAGAAAAAGAGAGGTCTCAAGCAGGGAAGGAACAAGTAATGTGAAGACTATGACATTTTATTTTCCTGCTAGAGTCCTTCAGAAAAACTGTCCATTTACTTCTTACAGAGACTCCTGCTGTGTCTAGCAGCTCGGTATGCACTCAAAATTTTACATGAATGAAATATACGGCTGACAATCTGACCTGTGTTATTTTTCAGCCATTCAGGTTCTGGCTGCAGGCTGGCTGAAGGAAAAGTTTTTAACTAGAAATAGTTCAAAACCATGGGAGAAACCTTCCAAAAATAGTCTTCCAGAAAAGACATGCTTGGTTTTGGTGGTGTTTGTGTCAGCCCTTTCAACACAACTTCCCCGCCCCGCCCCGAGATTTTCTTCTTTTAATTGCTATTTCTAACCCTGCTCATAAGTGGAAGCTAAATGCTTTTATCTCAATTTAACTAGTATTTAATGGACCTGTGAAAACACAGGCATTTAAATATATGAGCTCTTTACAGGTCTCCATTGAAAGTATTTAAAATTTGGTGACAAGTACTTAATGATTTTTAGAGAAAATAACCTTGATTATGCATTACAATGAATAATAGTTCTTTCTCAAAGGGTATCTTTTCTCTTTTATGTAGTATTTTAGTTACGTGGTTTAAAGGCAAAATGCTAAAAGGGCAGTCTAGTTTACAGAATGAACTATGTCTGTTAAAATCCTGTTTAAAATTTTATGACACTGCAGTTTATTAACATTGAAAGAAATTTAACACCTAGTGTATGGTCCCTACTGTTGCGTTCATTTATCATCCTGGCCCTCTAATAGACCACTTCAAACTGAATAACATATCATACAGGAACCAAATTAGAATTGCTGCTAATAGTGGCTTAATTCGACTGATGGTGGCACACACTGTCCCTTCCTCACAATAGGTTTATTCATCTATAAGTCGGTTTATATGTTATTTAATTAGGGATACCTCATACTTATAGACTTCTGGACTTAGCATTTTCTTTGACTACCAAGTGCTAAATTGTGCTATTCAAACTGAAAAGTAGAAGAAATGCAGTAAAGTGGAAACAAGTCAGGTGGCCCAGAGCAACTGGTGCTGTGTCTAGGAAGGCAATGGATAACTTGAGTAGGATAACAGAAGCAGCGTAATCACTGAAGTATGCTAAGGAGAGGTAAAGCACAAACTGTCCTAAGAAAGAATGACAGTTCTGAAAGCTATCTATTTGACAGAGGAAACCAGAAAAAGAGGGAAAGCTTTTTATGCATCCTAACGCATTTGAAACGGATGTCAAACATGCAAGACCAGACATCTTGTGCAATTTCTAATTTGAGATCAAATTATGACAGATATCAGGGGCCCCAACCTGAGAAAAGGATTATCAGAAAGACTTTTTTTTGTACATAAAAACCAAATGTAGATATGGCAGGCTAAGGAAGACAACCAAAACAGGCCGTATGTTTTGAGGGGAGGGAACAAGAAATGTTAATGCATTGGATAAGTAAGTCCTATGAGCATACAGAAATGCAACAAGATTAAACACTCAAAGGAAAGTCTAAATAATGAATCAGAGTTTGTTTAGAAGAAGCAGGATGAAAAATTGTGCAGGATAAGGAAAAGAAGTCAGATTTAAGCAGTGTCCGATGTTTAGACAGACTATATTTGGAAGAAGCAAAACCATGTTTTAGAAAAGTCAGTAGAGAAAGATTGAATGCATCTAAAACTAAGTTAATGATGCAGTCTTGGAAAAAGGAGCGGGTTTTGTGAAATTAATCCAAAGCATTACATGTGAGAATGGGAACATCAGCTTAAATGCTAGTGAAATCTTTATAATTTGTAAAGTGAACCTTGGTGCACAAGCTTGTGTGCTAGCAGCAGCAAAGACACTGGAGGAGTTAGTTGTGGTAAAATAGGGAATGTTTGAAGGAGAGAGCAAGAGTTCCTAGTTCAAATGTGTATAAAGGAGTATAAATGTGTATGAAGGAAGGTAGGAAAAAAACAAACAACCAACCTGTATCAAAAGTTTGTTTGATGAAACAAGAGTGATAGGCTTCTGAACAATTAATTTTGCTATCTAGAAATAGCATCAGTAGAAAACTATGGCTTTTAGAGATGAAATCTCAGTGCTAATGTCTGTGTTTACTAAATGGGACATATTAAATGTTGTTATGATGGATAAAAAAACCACAATTCAATTCATAGAATACCAGGTTGGAAGGGACCTCAAGGATCATCTGGTCCAACCGTTCTAGGCAAGAGCACAATCTAGACGAGATGCCGCAGCACCATGTCCAGCTGAGTCTTAAACGTGTTCAGCGTAGCGGAGTCAACCACTTCCCAGGGCAGATTATTCCAGTGACTGACTGTTCTCATTGTGAAAAATTTTCCTCTTGTGTCCAATCGGAATCTCCCTGGGAGTAACTTGTACCCGTTACCCCTTGTCCTCACCATGTGACTCCTTGTAAAAAGGGAGCCTCTGTCTTCTTTGTAGCTAATTGTTATGAGATGAAATGGTTTTCAGAGGAATATGATCAGAATTATGTTACTTCAGGTCCAGGGTGTCCAGGCTCAATGGTGTTATGGAAAGTGCTGTAGAAATTGACAGAAGAATGCTTTAAAAAGATGAAAAATCAGATTCCTGTTTGGCATTCCTGAATTTCAGGGCAGCGTCCTTTAAGTTTGATCTGTCATCAGCTGAAACATGGTTTGGCAGAAAGCTTAGAGACAGACCACTTGATTGTATAACCTCTTCTTTTAACTTAGAGGTAAGGTAAGTTAGAAAAAGAAAAAACGAAATAGAAAGTGTACTTGGGGAATGGAAACTATAATACAGCCTATACATTTGCAGAACAATATACGTGATGGACAAACACGAGCACACAAGACATTAATCTTTAGTGAAGTTGTTCCAATGAGGTTGTTGTTGAACATACAGGAGAAACTGGAGACAACTCCTCTTCAGAAAGAAACTGAAGGAGTGAAAGGTGAATTCTGAAAATTTAAGTGTAGAAACAGAAGCAGCTGTGGAGAAGATGGTAAAAGAAGTCACAGTATTGTAGTAGTTGAAGAGCTGAATGGGGGAAGAATTGCAGAGGTTCCTTCAGGAGACCAGAGGAAGGATGCAGAAGGACTTTTTGCAACAGCCAGTTGCCAAAAGATCTCTGCTACATAAGCAGCAATAAGAGACAGCTAATACAGAGTTTGTCTTGTATGCAGCTTTGAACATATCCCTTGAGAAGAACAAAGCAATAGTGATATGTGGGGCAAGCTGCAACCACATAGCCAAGTGTCAGGTTATCCCTGGCATTCATGGCTGAGCCAACGGAAAATGAGACAATGGAATAATTGTTAAAGGGTACTGGGGTGACTCCATTGCTAGAATAGCTTAAGGAGAGGTTATGCAAACACCTGTCAGGAATGAGATAGACAGTAGTCTTCTCTGGCCAAGGGGCTGACCTAAAAGATCCCCTGAGCTTTCTAGCTCACCTGGGGGATCTGTTACGGTAGCAAGGGTCTGCAACTGCATTTGGGACAGGAGACCCTAGTAGGATGGCCAGTTCAAAAATGAAATGTAAAATGAAAATCAGAGTCAGAATATTTCCTGGGAAATGAGTTTCCAGGTTCTCCGCTGAAATGAAAGATCAACAGATAGAAAAACGCAGATACAAAACCACAGCTCCTTATTCTTTCCCCTCTCTCCTCCCTACCTACTTTCCTAAGTCCCAATTCAGGAAAGCATATGTTGAATTTTAGTATCGTGTTGAAGCCCCCTTGAGATCCCAGGGACAACAGAATGCATTACTCGGTGCTTCCCCAAAGGTAATGGTTGGTAGTGGTGAGTGCATGTTCATGAACTTGGATGCATCGGAGTCTTACTTTGTGTCTGTTCCTGCTCCCACAGAGATTTTGCAAAGCTAAGAATTCATTTGCATGCTGTTGCCTCATTTCCAAACAGGAACCTAGTGGGGAACCTGCAGAGTACGGGTCCATCTGATGAACTCTGATATGCAGGGTCCCACGTGCTCCCTCAGCCTTGGGGAGCCCTCATGCAGGATTAGCAAAGCCTGGAGTTTTTGGTGAAATGCACTGTGGGTTGGAAAGGCTCGAGCAGTGATTTCTTCCTTGCAGTAAGGACGAGGAAGGAGATCCTTGGACCTTGCCAACAGAGTGCCCATCTAGGTTGAAAGCAAAGTCAAGCTCAGCCATCCCTTCCAGCGCCTCTCAGAGGGCAGCATGGGCAGACAGGCAGACAGAGCCAGCGAGATGCCTTTGGGAGCCCCTCCGTTGACTTGGAACAACTTGGTTTGGGCTCTGCAAAACTATAGAACAAAATGACACTGCCTTCCCCAAACTCTTATATTAGTTTATATTCTATATAGCTGCTCCATCTGCCCCAGGAGGAGGAGAGCAAGACCCTGGCAGCTCTGTGGCCGTGCCAGAGCTGAGGCTGGAGGCACTGTGGTCATTCAGAGACAGAACTAATCTTCTCATCCGTGCCTCGAGGGAGATAATTTTGATGAGTGCATGTACAGTTTCTTGGGCCACAAACTGAGAAATATCTGGTACCCCAGCCTGCAACTAATGGACATAGCTCTAACTTAGGACCTCTCAGGTCTTGCAATATTTTTTTGAGAGGAAGGATTTCTCATAAGTGGATTTTTTAAATTACGGTAGCCTGTAATACCAAGGAGCTGGTAAGTTTTGTCCTCTTCGCTGGATCCCAGGGCTACTGTACTAACCAGTAACTAAGGGAGATACCCAAGAGCGATGTGTTACATACATAAGGCATACGTAAGTGTAAGCCTGGAGATACTTCTTCATAAGCTTTAATCTTGCATGTCCTCTCAGGAGTAGTTTCAAGTGTTAAAATGACTGGGATCATGCTATTGCTTAGGAATGAGTCTGTAACAGAAGCCTTTTCAAAGTATCAAAGATACTCCGAGAACATCAGTGTTCTTTAAATGTTGTCAAGCATTTTATTCAGATGGCACAATGCAGAAAGGTCCTGCTGTGCAAGGCTCTCTGTATATACTCAAAGGAGAGAATTCATATCATACTAGCTCACGCTCCAGGGATGACAGACAAAAGGTGAGTAAGAGGAAGCATTTTTATTCCTGTTTTACAAAAAGGGCACGGAGAGGTAAATCACTTCTTGGCGTCGTAGTAAAAGCATATAATAACAGGAGGTCATGTAAGAACTAATTTAGTACCTTCTGTTATTACATCCTTTCTTTCTTTGAGTGCTGCATGACTCTATGACGTAAGAAATTAAGATGCTTTTTCTAAGGTCTCCATTATGATGTGTTGTCTTTCCCACATGAATAAGACAGTCATTTACTTTGTAGAGTTTGATACCGTGTTAGATGCAAACCTGCAGTCAGTTAAAATGGGCAATCCAGATGACCTAAAACTAAGCCTACCAGAGGCCATTTGATCTTCCTCCATGTTTTGGGAGTAGACGTTGTGTGGGACTAGACTGGGCAAAAGGAACAGATAATTCAGTATTCACTTAGTCATCGTCATTGTGTGGGCCTGAGTGTGTTGCAATTGGTTGACAGACTGCAAGCCACGTTAAAAGTAGTAATGAGAAGAGCGAAGTAGGTATTGAGAATTTTCCTTTTTGAGGGATGTTACCTATGATGTTTTCTAAAGCTCAATTTTGAATAGTAAGATGATGGATAGCGAATCATTTAAAAACAAATCTTGTTTAGGTCTTTAGCTTGTATAATAGGATCTCATTTAACAGAGCTTCTTGTTAACTCATTAAGGAAATTCAAGACTGGAGCATGAAAATGGCTTTGCATAATATCACAAAGCAAGATGATGCATTGAGTTGTCTTGCAAACAGGTGTATTTATTCCATTGATTCTTTCAAAAGCATTCTCTGGATTTTATGGCTTCTACTTTTCTCCCTTCATTTCCGTCAATCTATAATTAATCTTGGGGAATGTTTGCTGTGCATCATTGTCATTTGGTACTCTGTGAGGCTGCTTTGGAAGCCTGTCTCTTGCAGACACAAAGGAAGGAATTTTTTTTTCAAGTACAGCAGGTACAAGAAATTAATATCAGCAAGACCATTCTTGGCTCTTTTTGTGAAAAGTGTCTACAACCCTGCGGATTAAAGGCAAGAAATGAAAAGGAGGAAAGAGTGCACATACGCAATGGAAGAGAGAAGTGGGAACAGGAGATGGAGAAAGTATTTCTTCAAAGAAAAT
This sequence comes from Platalea leucorodia, assembly GCF_965183815.1. Lineage (NCBI taxonomy): Eukaryota > Metazoa > Chordata > Aves > Pelecaniformes > Threskiornithidae > Platalea > Platalea leucorodia. Next base: position 109,588,182 of record NC_138823.1, read on the forward strand.
AACCCTGTCCTCCTCTATACTGTTGTATTTGAACATGTATATGTACAGACACCTTTAAACATACAACTCTTTCTGAAGTGATGGATGAAAACTGTTTGGGTTTGGTTTACTGATATATTATCAGGTAAATTTTGCAGCAAATGAAGTTAAAAACTTTATTGAATGTGTGCTGTCAGAATGGTTGGATTCTAACAGTAGAAAAAAACCATTTTCATTATGCATAATTCGGAAATTTAAGGAATCAGAATGCTTTGGTGCTCATTAAAAAGAAACCTTGCTCTTTCCAAGTTTAGGAACTAAATGGATGATGACTTCAAGGTATTACTACTGTAAAAAGGAATCGATTAATGAAAACTTATGTCACAACAGCGTTGGACAGCAAGTTGCAAAGAAGTGACATTTGCTTGGATTTGAAAAGGAAGGAAAAACATTGATTAAGGAGTATACAAAATATTTATTTATGAGTATTTTTCTAGTGCTTTCTGCTTGTAGCAAGTCTGTACTATGATGTTCTGCACTGTGAACACATATGCACTCTGTAAAATGGGCTTTACAGATCAGCCTTACTGAAATGCTCCCCGAAGTACTAACCAGGCAGGATGATGTTGGTTGTGCTTCACAAAATCATAAGGAGGAGTTGATTGGGTTTTGTTTTGATTTTTTTTTTTTTTTTAAAAAGATGAATTTTCAGAGAGTAATATAGGACCACCCTGGAGGAAAAAAGGCAACGTACATCCATCTGAAACAGAAACAGTGAGTATCCCAGACTTTTGAAACTTGGGTACCCAAACTGTATTCTTTTTCAGCACAGATTTTTGTTCCCTCAGCAAGGCAGACATCTCTGTTCTCACTCTGCAGGATGAGTACTTCATTCCCCCCACCATCCTAGTAGCCACAATGTGTAGCTCTTAGTTCTGAATTCATCTCTCTTGAGCCTTTGTGATTAGAGTTGTGTTTTGAATTCTAGATAAACTCTTAACAGGGTTTTATAGGGAAGCATTAATATCCTCCATCTTTGCTAGAGTGGCTTTGCCTGATAAATACTAGTTGTTTCTTTAATGACCACATCAGATTGGTGTCTCTTGTTCTTCCAAGCTGACTATCTGCAAGAAGATTTTCCTCCTTCTATATTAATTCCAGCTGATTAACTTCCAGCACATAAGAGGCTTTTCTTTGATAGCATTGTACAGTGTTAAAGCCGTTAGTACTGCTATGTTGTCTCTCATTTCTCACTTTGTTCCCTAAGGTCGTTTGGTTCTCTCTACATGATAATCCATTTCTCCTTTCTGGTGGTGTCTTCCAGGTCTGCAACTTCTGCATGTTTTATTAGTAGAGCTACAAGTCTTTTCCTTGTGTAAAGGTCATTAAAGAAAAGCTGAACACAGCATGTCCTAAGACCTGAGATGTTCTAACAGCTTCCTTCTAGTTTGAAAGTTCCTTATTTGCCACAGTGCCAATGTTTCCTAATTCCCAGCTTCTCTACTCTAGCGATTTCCCTGAATGCCTTACTGTAATCCAGGCGAATTGGATCTAGCATATTTCCCTTGTCTACAGAAAGCCAGTATCTTCTCAAAGAAAAGTATCATCTGTACCTGGCATGATCTGCCTTTTTTCTGTTGCACAGAAAAATCCACATTGCAGCAACAGTTATTCTTTTGGGCCTGTGAGTGGTTCTTGAATTCTCCTGAGAGGAAATTACAGCTTTTATTGGGAGCTTCATCTAAGCAAAATCTCCAGGATGATGTGAAAATGGATTTGAAATATTCTGTAAGAAAGACAAAGAAATGGTTGCACTGCTCCTAGTATATTTTAATGTCTCTTTAACTAACAACCTCCGCAGCAACATCGGCATTCAGGCTGTGCTGATGCTGATGTTAGTGCTGTGTAATGATTACAATAAACCTATTTAGATAAGAAACACAAGACATTATAACAACAGTCTCCATTACTAGGCAATGAAGTTTGGTGACTTTTCTATGTTTTGCAAGATTTTTGGTTTATTTGTGGAGCAATGTGAAAGGATAGGATCATTCTAGTTTCTTAAGAGAGAACACAGGTTTGATTATTTGTGATCACTTCAGATAATGATTTTTAGCAGGAGGGAGGGTTGGCAAAGCAGTAAGAGAACTGAGGGATTTGCCAGTCAAAGACCTTTCGGAATAAAATATCCAGCACTAGAATTTGCCACTTTGAAGCAGGTCAGCTTAATTAAATAATTATGGCCCTAATAGATGTGTAGGTGTGTAGAAAATTGTGCCTCCAGTGTTCTATGTTTTTCTAAAACTCACATTAAAATGTTGCATTAAATTTGCACCATAAGCTTTGAAAAGATGTATTCAGTGAAACTAGATAAATGATGTCTTGAATGTCATTTCTTAAGGCATCGCAGCAGCCTTTTTCTTGGTCTTGAAAAAAAATTTATTTATTTTTTCATTAGCAAGGCTGTCAAGATGAAAGGAAAAATAAAACCAAACACAAAACCCGAGGGTACTCTGTTTCTCCTGTCCAAACACACACAGTAACAGAAAGAAGTGCAAAACATTAATAAATCTGTCCCAAAAGTCATTAGTCATCTGTGGTCACTGCATGGAAAAAACCAATACCTATCCTAGTGACCTGAGTGGCAAGTCCATCCAGAGGTTGTGTAACAGCAATGAGAATGTGTCAATAGACATTACCGGATTAAAAGCTCCCACCTAACATCTACTCTGGCTGTATGGGTTTGAATGTTTTCTTTGCTTTTTTGAACTTGAGATGCGCTCTACCTATTTGTTCTTTACAGAACTCGGAAGAAAGTGTCTCTTTTAAACTCTGTTATTGTTGGATTTGGGGCTTCTGTCAGAAACAGTGCAAGAACAAAGAGTATTCAAAAGATCTCGTTTTGCCTCCAGCTAAATTCACTGAGTGTCAAAGCAAGTGATTCATTTATTTAGAAAGCAAAAGCAACTCAGTTTTCAAATCACTAAGATTCATATGGGGGGAGTGGTGGGGAAAGTTGGAGACCAAGTTACATGCTTGGTTATTATTTTATTTAGCTCGGTTCCCTTGTTAAATGTGACCCTGTGGCAGTTTATGGCCCCCATACAGTATATGGTGAAAAATAGATCCATTTGGCCATAGTTTCAGGGAATGTTTTTCTAGACTTTTACACTGCTGAAAGCTTTATTGCTGCTATCAATGGGAGAAGATACAGACTTTCAAATAAATCTGCTCAATATTTACCTGCTGATTGTCTCAGCGTATGCCTATGCTTGCTATGCAATTTCAAACAAACCTTTAATGAAAACAAAACAGTAACATTGCTCTTAGTTAACTTTTCATAACTGAATGGTAATTTAGGAGCTCCTTCTGTTAGGGTGGCTATTTAAGAATGTGGGGGTTTTTTTTCCCCTTCTTTTCTTTTTCTTTTTTTAGCTGCAAGTGCCTCTCTTTTTTTTGCCCTAAAATGGGAATCAAATAGATATGGAGTTAAAATTTTTTCTGTTCTCTGACATTTTTTTTTTATTGAACTTAAAAGATTTTTCACTTTTTACATGGGATCAAGCCTATGTCTTTCAAAGTTTTTGTGGAAAGCCACAGAAGGCAAGATATTAATTTGGTGTCTGACATACCTTAAATGCAGTAGGCTCAGATGAGCAAGGATTGGATATTAGGAAAAACTTCTTCACCGCAAGGGCAGTCAGGCAGTGGAACAGGCTGCCCAGGGAAGCGGTGGAGTCCCCATCCCTGGAGGTATTTAAAAGATGGGTAGAGGTGGCGCTTAGGGACATGGTTTAGTGGTGGACTTGGCAGTGTTGGATTTACAGTTGGACTTGATGATCTTAAAGGTCTTTTCCAACCTAAATGATTCTATGATTCTTCTGTGCCCTTCCAGCCTGTATGAGGCTCCAGGTAGAGGCAGGGAACTGCAGCCATTTCTTATGCTCGTGCTTTGGACTGGGACTTTTCCAGGTTTCTGCACCCAGCCCCCTAAATTGTTGACAAGTGTTGTTTCACAGTTAAATAACTGCAACTTTTTATTGCTGTGCAGTGAGGGGCAAAAGTATTCCACACATCACTTCTGAATTGATTTAGGTACTCTCTGAACAAGTGTTAGTTTTATTTTCAAAAGCCTGCAAAGAAGCAGTCTTTGCCCTTGTTAGGGGTCTGGGAGAATCAAAGCACAAAATTAGGAAAATGTTTATAACCAAGTTCGGGGAAGAAAAATAAACTTAGGAAAGAAAGCCAGCTAGGGTAATCTACATCTTCTCATACTTGCCTGGAACGTACATGCAATAGCTTTGTGGGAAGAGCTCAGAAAAATCAATATTCCAAATGAAATATCATTGGAATCCTCTTCTCATTTCAGCTGTGGTCTCAGTGGGGAGCTGTAATGTATCCATGAATAATGTTTAGCTTCAATCTCTTTTACAGCCGTTCCAAACAGATGAGCAATTTTTGAAAAGCAACTGTTGAAGATGCACTTTTGCCTCTTCATCAAAAACATATAAAAATGAAATATACTGCAGTATTTATTGCAATGTATTACAAACCTTCATGGTGATCCAATACAGATGCTTCTTTTTTTCTGTGGCACCGACCTTCAAAAGTGATGATGTGAAAAGCCCCAGATTTTATGACAGCTTAACTCAGAATACATTACAGCTTCTATATTAATACGTATTTGAAGCTCTGCTGTAAACTTTGAATATGAAAAGAAACTCTGTACCTTGTACTCCACTATAAAGTTCAAATATGAAGAGAAAGATGTTCATGGAGGTATAAACAGGCTTTAACAATGTTTATGTGAAATGAAGTTCCCTTTTTATCTTTCCCTACCACACAAATAGTTCTTTCTGGGTGTTCCATGAATTTTGCACTTGTTATGTGAATATAATTATCAACAATGTAAAGGGCACCAGAGAAGCAGTACATGGTCCTGCATGATACAGCCATGTGTAGATGTACTGGTCACCTAATAGTTAGGTTTGAAAGCAGGATTCCAAGACAAAATGTGTGTGAGCAACAGCCGTGAGATGCAGGCTGTCCGTAGCTGTAGCAAACTTTGTGATCCATTCCTGTCAACTCAAGCCAAGAAAACAGCTCTAACACTGCTCACTGAAGGACATTTTCTGCCCCTGTCCCAGTGGTGAAAAGCTGAAGAGAGTAAAGTGATTCCTCTCCGTAGTCCCCGTGGCCTATGGCCCTTGCCCCTTGGAGGTACTGGTTGACTCCATCTGTTCCAGGCCCTGGATGTCAAGGGCTCCAGGTATGGGCACTCCTCTAACGAAGGAGTGACACTAGTTATTACTGCTATAGCTGTGCAGGCACAGCTCTCCTGCCAACTTTGGTGGTTCCCCAGAAAAGCAAAGAAAGACACAACAGCCATTCCTGGAAAAAGGTGGACCTCTTTTGGAAACCGTCACTTAAGGTTGTCAGCTTTGCTGCTGCAGCTGGCAGCATTTTGCTGCCAGGAGGAGGGGAAAAGATGAAGCAGAACAGATGACCAGGAATGATGTTCATGGAAGCATTCAGGGAGGGCATGGTTTGGCCTCCAAATAAATAGTTTTAATTATGTTTGGGTTCTTTCACTGTGTTTCTTAACCTACACGTCTCCTCTGTGTGTATGTATGTATGTTGCTTTGCTCCCATGTGTTCCATGCTCTCACATCCTGTCAAGTGTAAACTATGGCTTTGCTTCCATGGGCAATGCAGTGAGACAGCTCAGGCTGAGATAGTGCCCTCACCTCTGCAGGTGAGGTGCGACTGATAGCAGGTCATTGAACAGTGCTGGCTTTGTGATACTTCAGCTCTGCTCCTGGCCCATAGCTATGCCAAGTGGGAAAAGAGCACCCGAATCCACAGTCCCCATCACAGAGACAACACAGACGGGGTTAGAGGTATGTCTGAATAGCAGTTGGAGAGAGACTTGCAGAGGATGATACTCACTATTCACCTAGGAATGTCTTTATGAAAGAAAGGCTTTGTCTTTAGGGGCACTAGAGGTTTCCCCAGTGCATGTGACTCCAAAAATTGGGTGCTCACCTCCTCTGTGCCCTGTGATTAGCTCAGACTTTGACTGCAAAGGCAAGGATGGCTCATGAAGGAGGAGAACCAACTGGGGAGGGAGGAAACCATCTCCTGCCTAGGGTAGCTACCACCCTCCTTTGCCTTGCTCCTGTGCGGACGGCACAGGGTACTCAGTTCACCACCTCCTGGTTCAGATAAACGACCCCTCAAAGGATGTGCATTGCTCACAGATTTCGTGCTGTGGACTTTATGTAGCTCACTGGTGGAAATACTGAAGAGCAATGAGGCAGTGCAGCAGGTCCAGAGAGGAGACTGGAGATCTGTAGGAGGTGAGGTCCATCATTTGGATCATACTGGGTTGTGTCTCGAGCAGATGGGTTTGAAGCAGCACTGGCTGCTTAAATGTGGCGCAGTCACAGATGCAAAGGAGCATGGGATAATTTGTAAATCCCAACATCATATCATGGAAGACATGTCAGGGTGACTACAAAAGGACCTGGAGATTTTTGTGATGCAGATGTGACTGTTGAACACACTTTTGGGCACTCCTGTCGGTTTAGAAATATTATCTGTGACTCTGGGCTAGCCTTCTGGAATAGATGGCCTTAGCTGGCCCCCTTCCCTTTTACAGATGGTGTTCAGTGCATCTCATTTCTTTGATGTAATAAATGTTGATCTGCCTTTATCAGTTGTGTCTACTGCAATAAATTGAAACTTTCATATTATCCTCCTGTCTGGAACCAATTCTGATGTTTCTATTGTACAGTCACTTTTGGGACATTTCTACATGCTGTTTCAATATTTTCAATAAGGACCTAAGTTCAGCTTGTGCTCAAAACATCCAGTTGGGAGTAGTATAGTTATGGGCAGTGTTGTGCTGAGACTAAGCAAACCAGCTTGGAATATATTACTTCCCACTCACTGCTAACAAGATTGCCTGACTTCTAATTGTTTAAAAACATGGGTGAGCTTACCTGCATCTGCTTACTTGTGATCATTAGATATGCCTCCAAGTTCATGCAGCATTCGTAGTCTTTATAGAGAGAGAATATTAAAAAAAGTCAACTCAGTTCTTTGGCATTGAATGTGTCTCTTAATCAGAAATTATTAGGAGGGATGAAGGTGAAGATGACTCATGAAATGCAGTACTTTATGCACATTGTAGTATATACCAAGTATGCAAGTTTATGAACAAAACTAATCCCTGTGAGAAGGGATAAATAAAACATACAGTGTCCTTTTCAGTTCAGGCTTAATAGCAAGTTCAACAGTATCTTAAGTCTGATTAATACCTTCTGCAAAGAAATGCATTGGTGCTTTGTGTATAACACAATGCAATGAGACGATGTAAGATTCTTATGTCTTTCAAACCTGCCTCCTTTCCCCAATGGGATTCTGATATCTGGGCTGTGGAACAAGGACCAGATCCAAAAAAAGCACTTTGGTGCCTAACACTCAAGAGAAGCAGAATTTAAGTTTCCCAGTCCAAAAGCAAACAATCCACACCACTTTTATCTAACTCATCAAATGTCTGACCATTTCCCTGACCTCTCAGACAAGAGCACATATACAACTTATTACACACTTAATGGAAGTTACCTCCTCCCAGCTGAGACATAACAGCAGCTCCTTTTCTATTACAATGTAAAATAAGCCCTGAAAAGTTTTCAAGGGAACTTCATTAGTCTGCAGAATGGAAGACCATGCCAACCATCAGCTACTCTCTGTTGAGGAGACAGCCATTTCCAGCTGAATGCGACAGTAACCTCTTACTTTGAGCTAACATCATCACAAGCAGCCATCTCTTTTTAGCAGTAGTTACTTAGGTTCCTAATAATCTGGTTTGTATGTGCCCAGACATACCAGCCTCTTGGCTGGACTAAGCTGAGCTCAGCAGCTTGGTGTCTTCTTATGTCTGACTCGTGTGTACATCCCTACAATACTGACTGAAATCATATTAAATTTGATATCCTATCCGGGACAGTGTGAAGCTCACCAAAGTGCTGTTGAGGTTTAAGAAAAGCCAAGCTTAACAGCAGTAGGTTTCAACAAAAAAATGGAACTGTAACTTTCGTATTTGAGAGGAGGGAGGAAGGTCTTGTTCGTACTCTCTTTGTGTTACCTGTTCAAGCAAGAAAATCTCTTAGGAAAGAGAGGGTAGTTAGGCCAGAGCCCAGTCATTTGGCATGTTTGGATACCAACAGTAGTTCAGACTCAGTCATTCCTAGTAGTAAAAGGTTATCGTTCCTGCAGTGCTGCTTCTCCATGGCTAGATCTACACTGCCTTTGGTACCAATAATTCACTACATAGGATAACTCTTAGTCGGGTCTGTGGTACAAAGTGCACCAATGGCACCAGCCTTCTTCTTCAGCAGAAAACACATTGTGTTTCACAGCCTCCTGACAGTCTCGGTGCCTTGCCCCCTCCTGCAGTGTACGCTATTCCCAACGTATGCCGGCTTTATGGGAGTGCTGTGACCACCCCAGTAGGCTTGAGGCTGGGCTGAGACGCTGCTGCCGCGACTCACAGTGAGTCTTGCTGGGCTTGCGACCAGCGGCTTCGCCTCAGAGTCAGTCTGCTGGCCTCAAGGTGGAAGAAGGGTCTTGAATGTCAAGATGGATATTGCAATCTATATTCCAAAGTACTAAGGAAAATAATTTGTCAACACCATTTTTTAATGCCAGCGAGAAGTTTTGGCTGATGCATGGAGCTGAAGAGCAGGAAAAGGCTAAGTACCTACCATCTACTGCAGAGAAAGTCTGTAAAAGTTGATTAAAACGCATTTTAGAGGACTTTGAAGTTTATAGCATAGTGAAGAAAGCCTCACTGTACAGTCAGAAATAATGCTGGAGTATCGTGCCCCAAGATTTAGGCAAACGAAAATGAAAGAGGATAGCACCTGTCAAGCGGCTACTGGTTTTGGAATTCCTGGGGAAATTGTTTAAGGGAGAAAGGGCTGAAACTGCAGAAGGAGTCATGTATTTTCTAGACCTGGAACAACAATGTGTTCATTAACCTTTGGCAGTAAAACTGTAAACAATAAAACTGTAAGTAGGGGGCAGGCACCCTGTCACTGTGCCTGAGGCAGCCAAGTGGGTGATGGAGTACAGGCTACGCCATTCCCCAGAGCGAAAGAAGGCCTGTGAACGTTTCTCTTTCTGCAAGGATGGCATTTAGCCAAAGGCTCTGGAGTCTCAATCCAGATGGAAACAGCCGGGACAGAACTAGCAGAGATGACATGTGAGCCAAGCTTTCCTAAACGACACAGAGAAAAGACAGAAAAGATGATTCAAGATTTTTGTGGAGACCGAAGAGCAGAATCCTTGCAGGAAGCAAACTAAAAAAGGCCAGCAAGGGGAGCCGGGAGGACCTTCCCAGAAATGCAGGTGGAAAGTGCTTAGAGGTAAAGCTTCTCAGAGGCTCACAGAAAAAGGCATAGGAAATGTGGCAAATCTGTGTACCCAGGGAGAAAATCATAATAAAAATTATCTATCAGAGCTGAAAGGACAGTGGGGTACAGCAGGACAAGCAGCAAAGAGCTTGTGGGAAAAGCATGGGATTGCTGGGTGGAAAGCAGGGAGTAAACAGCCTCGTCTCAGAGGAGCTTTGGGCCAAGGCGGGTTATGCAGGGTTTGCAGCAACTGAGAAAGCTACTGAGTGGTCTGAAATAAGTCCTGCAGAAAGGACCTGCTTACAAGCATGCAGGGAGCAAGTTCCTAAAGGTATCGCCGTTGCTGGCTTTCTCAAGGCAAGATCAAGATTTCCTGTGTTTAAACTCTCCTTGGTGTTTAGTGTGGAGTTCTCCATAAGGAACAGACATTGGCAAATCTGCTGACAGGGCCCTGAGGGTGCTAATAAGCCTTAATTACCCGTACCAGGCTTCACATGGGGCCACCACCCACACCTGCCCATGGGCCCTGTGGCTTCTATTTAAGTCAGACCTGGGGACCCAGTCCTTTTCTGAGCTATGCTCTAAATGTACTTATGGCTGGATCTATCTTCTGCTGTCCTGGCTTATGGCCTGGGTTTTCTGAATGTACTCTGGATTTATATTGTAGGTAGCATTGTCTCTAGGTCTGTATTGAGGTCTGACTTTGCAGCGGCTGGCTTTGGCAATGCGGTCAGCATGCCACTAGTAGTTGCCAGTGGTTCCTGTGTGCCGCAGACCCACCTCTTCATATGGAAGCAGAGAAAGCTGCACTAGTCTGAAGGTGGAAGATACAAGTTGGGCCCATACAGCTGTGCTGGGCCTCCAAGGACAAAAACTGCAGCTTTGCACTTCAGTACCTAGACATCCTCTACGCTTTCTAGAATATGTTGCAGGAGGACAGACTGCAGAGCTTCGGACGGAGAGGCATGCCACCCAATGGTAAGTGCATGTAAGGGTTGGAGAGATTACTTTTGTATTAGCCTTAGGGACTATATGGTGGAAAGCCTGGTTCTTTTAAAAACAAAATGGTTTTACCCTAAGTTTCGTATAGAGGCTTAAAGTCTGAGAGCATTGAGAGAAGACAAGAGACTTGTAGTTGCTCTTAAACTTGAATAGTGCCATATAATCTCAATAAACAGGAGTGCAATAGCAGAGTTAGTCTTTCAGAAAAAAAGCACAGTATGCTGATAGTCAAAGCTCAGTGTGGTTTAAAAGCTGCCACCCCTCCAGGTGCTCTGACTCTGGGAAGGTGGGAGGCAAGTGTGAGCAGTGGGACTCAGATTGTAGCTGGGAAGGTTTATACTCCTTGGTGGTGTGAGTCCAGCTTATGCAGGGCTGGAACTGTATAATGCGTGAAAAAAACAGCAGCCTGGAGTAGCGTGTGGCTTTCTGCAGGTGGATTTGCCAGATGGCTTGTCACGCCTGCCCTTGCAAGGGTGTCTGGCTGAACAGTCTGTGCTGCTGCATCACTGTCCTGGATTTTCCTCCTGCGCAGGTGAAGGCAGGAAGGGGGAAAGTTTTCTGGAAGTGTTCCTCCTCTGTGGGTTCAACTGCTGCAGTGTTTGCTCCCCGAGCCTGCTGCCCCGTGCAAAGCCCTCTTGGTGTTAACTCTACGCTTCCCTCTTTTGCCCTCTTGACAATGTGAATATCCACACTTGCTGCAGCTCACCTGAGCAGTCGCAGCAGCCTGCACTTAATACAGCAACAAGGGAACTTTCAGTGCTCTTTTGTGACTGCTGCTAAAAGCAGCTCAGGGTCCTTTCCCTGACTGTCTTTGCCTACATCACCCAGGGGAAAAATATTCCAAATGAATATAAGGTAAAGGATTTGATGAACTCCCATTAAACATGCAGGATCTCTGTTGTAATTAAATATTAGACTATGATGAGTGCGTAATGATGACTGTGGCAATTTGCCCAGTCAGAATGCAGCTTCGTTGTCACAAGCATTTCTGTTCTTAAACTTAAATACATGGGAGATGTCTTGTCATGTTCCATCACTGGGTCAGGCCTAATTGACTCTGGAGAATAGTACTGGGCGCATGAAGTTGAAGGGTAGTGTCATGCTTACAGACTGATCCCAACAGTAGTACCTTTCACTGCAGTTTATGCTCAACACATTCCATGTTTCCTTTTCTCTTATCTTCTCCTTGAGGGTTTTGGTAATTCTGCTTCATCCAGTTCCCTGTTCCTGAGGTGAGACAGGGAGCTGCAACTCTGCTGCTCTTGGTGTTCATCTGTCCTTGCCCCTGTCTCCAGGGGACCCATTAAGAGCTAATAAATTTTTCCTGACTCTGGACTTGGTAAAACAACAGAGGCAGCTCAGGATGTCTGGAAGGAGGGTCCTGCTATCCTATGCTAGGCACAGCTGCTATCTTCTTTCTTCCTTGGAGTTGCTCTCCTTGGACAGGCAGACTATCAGCTGCAGAGACCTGCTGTCTTGCTCACACTGGTAGCATCCCACCATGGACCCAGTTGTTTGCCACTTAATGTCTCCAATTCTGACAAGACTAGACTGTCTTTTGTGGGTGTAGTGGTTCTTAGCGCAAAATTATGACTAGTGTAACACATGTCCATATGATCTTCTTTCATTGAATCTTTCGAAGGAGTTCTTTCCAGTTTCTAGGTTTGAATGCTTTAGGAACATACAACTGAAAAAACAAGCTCCAGGTGACAGTATCCTAAATGTGCCATAACCTGATGCACTTCTAGAGATTACTCTTGTTTCTTGGGTCTATCTGTAATGTTCAGGCAATCTCTGTAAGAATGCCCGTAATCCTTTAATCCTGTATCCCAAAAGAATCCTATTAAGCATAATGGGAAGTTAAAAAAGAGCACAGCAGGAAAATATTAAGCAAGGCAGCATTCAGTCTGAATTATTATGAATTTTGGTTAATCTCACTTGTGCACAATTTGCCCTTCTCACTTGAATCTGTCACATTTGTAAACATAGCCTTTGTAGATTTTAGTCAGTTTTAATTGAAAGCCAAAGACAGTAAAGTAGATTTCATACATTTTTAAAGATGTTCTGGAAAGAAATTGATTTTGTTTAATGACCTTTTTGTATTTCTTACGATAATGTGGCAAATATGAATCCCTGGTTTAGAAAAAGCCATTGTACGGGGTGGACTGAAAGAATAGCATGCCATCAGAATGACCTGTTTTCAGAAATCACTCTGCAATTTGTCAGAATGAGAGATTTAACTAACCGAGGCCCAATTTTAAAATAACTATGTAAATGGAATAATCTCAATCTCTTTTGAGGACAGGTAAAGTAAACTTCAGAGCATGCTACAAGGATCTGATGTCCTCCCAGCCACCTAAAATAAATTACCTTTAGTCTCAATGGTAAAATCATGTAAATCAGCACAGTTTGTACAGCAATCAATCAACAGTTCCCTATTGCCAAGTGAAGTGGTGTATTTCTGCCACTGATGCATGGCTGATTGGCAAAAGCCAGGCTTTAGAGCAAGGGGGAAGATTAGGATCAGTTGAAACAACTGTTACCTACTTTCACTCTGAAACTAAGTTAAAATCCTTTTTAGGACTACAGGTACTTGATTGCCATCCTTGCATATAGGGGAGCTTTTCTTCTAGGCTTCAGACTGACCTAGACTTTCCTGGAATGTCTTCCTCTCCTCGGCTGGTATGAGACATAGATGACTGTTCTCAGGTGCTATCTGTTTGAAAGACTATGCTGAGCACTAGTTCAAAGTGAGATTATTCTCTTAAGAACCGGCCAAGTCTGGGGCTGTTGGGAGATAAGGGAAATACTTGATATCAGATTGGAGACCTTGGAATGCAGGAAAGAACAGCTGCAGGTGTGTATCAGGTGAAAGACATCAGATATTAGATGGGTATTTGGGGAAGGAGAGAATTGGCTTTAACATCCATTAAAGCACCCAGAATAATTTTTCTTAAAGGTAAAGCAAATAAATATAGGATGATGATAAATTTGCATCCTGTAAAACATCATACTTCATTCATTCTTACCTGAGCATTAGACTATGCAGCAAAACCACAAGTTTGAATGTGTGGGCCATAGCACAGCACACTTGAAAGAGACAATTAGGAGTCAGTGATCCCCAAACCCATTATCACACGGTTGGTTGCTGTCAGGGCTGGCTTCAAGATCGGACAGTGGTCTTGCATTTCCATGCATTGGTCTCTTTGATGCTTGTACAAAATGTCTTTACACAAAATGGAAGTTTCAGGGTATGGCAGGCTTCATGCTGGGACTTGCACATTGCTTTTTCCACTGATTAAGGCACTTTCCTTGAGGATTTTTCAGTTCTCTAAAGGAGGGGAAAAACAAATTCACAAGCACAAAATCTTGCCCCTTTCTGGTGGGGAGCAAGAGGAACTAGAAATAACAGGCAGGAGAGTAAATGATAGCTTTTTCCAGCTGCTGGTCTCATGGGGTTGCAGTGTGAAATGGTAGAATAGGCACCTGGCCTGAGGCCTTGGACTTGTGTTAGGCTATATGATAAACAACTTCTCAGCTACACATAGAGCAAGAGATGCTTTGGGACTTGAATTTGAAATAGTAATTTGAGTGGGTTTCCTTATGTACTGGGTGTGGCTGGAATGGAGTTAATTTTCTTTATAGCAGTTCATATGGTGCTGTGTTTCAGATTTGTGAACAAAACAATGCTGATAACACCGTTCTAGGTATTGCCAAACAGTGTTTGCACAGCATCAAGGCCTTCTCTACTTCTCACTCTGCGCTGCTACCTCCCCCAGTGAAGATATGACCATATTGCTCTCTACAACTCCCTGAAAGGAGGCTGTAGTGAGGTGGGGGTTTGTCTCTTCTCCCTAGTAGCAAGTGATGAGAGGAAATGGCTTTAAGTTGCGCCAGGGCAGATTTAGGTTGGATATTAGGAAAACTGCTTCACCGCAAGGGCAGTCAGGCACTGGAACAGGCTGCCCAGGGAAGTGGTTGTGTCCCCATCCCTGGAGGTATTTAAAAGACAGGTAGATGTGGTGCTTAGGGACATGGTTTAGTGGTGGACTTGGCAGTGCTAGGTTAAGGGTTGGACTTGATGATCTTAAGGGTCTTTTCCAACCTTAACGATTCTATGATTCTATGATATTGGGAGTGGGCAAGAGGCTGGGAGGGGACACAACCAGGCAGATGACCCAAACTGACCAAAGAGCCTCTCCGTGGTCTGTAACGTCGTGCTCGGCAACAAAATAGAGAGGAGGGGAGGTTAGGGAAGGTAGTATCTTTTGCTCGGAGACTGAGTGGGCATCAGTCTGTCCATGGGAGGTGGTGAGTGAGTGCCTTTGCATCTCTTGTTTTATGTTTGTTCTTTCTTCTTTCACTTCTCCTTCGCTTATTAAACTATTTTTATCTTGACCTATGAGTTTTCTTTCTCCTCCTTTTTTTTTCTTCCCCTGTCCACTGGGAGTGGGGGAGGGAATGGAGTTAGGAGTGGTGTGGTGCTTAGCTGCATACTGGGGTTAACCCCCAACGCCTTACCTTGTTTCCTATGTCTTTTTGACTCTTTTCATAAACATGTTTTCTCTCTTTGTTTTTAAATTAATACCCTAACCTAGCTAGAGGGGAGGATTATTAAAAAAATACCTGACTGACAGGAAACTCATCTGCACATCTGTGACAAATTGAAACATGAGATAACTCTTCAGGCCTAGAACAGAGTAGTTGATGCTGTGAACAGCACGTTGCAGTGTAGTTAATAATGACTTTCATAAGTATTTATTGGACCTTCCTAATCTGGTGCAGTTACTACAAAGAAGCCTCAGTCTTTCTGTGATACCTTAGTGGACAGCAGATTTTGAAAGGGGTATACTTCCTCTAACTATAAAACAATAGTATGTTATAAACCTCTGCATAACCTCATCTTTACTCTGAAGAGGATTTTTGAGTGGTCCGGTGCTCTCAGTATCAACACATTAGGGCCACAAATCTCCTGTGATTCCCTGTAAGAGTGAAAAATGCTGTGTGGCTTATGTGCAATAACCCCTACAGGAGTCTATGCAAAGCTTATCTATTCAGCATGAAGCCATGCAGAACTTACAAACTTCCCAGGAGTACATGAAGGGTTTGCTTCTGTTAAAAAGCCTGTAAAATTTCTAGTGTCTGCTAGGGTTATAAAATGTGTTGAAGTCCTGTGGAGTGTGAGGCTCTACCACAGGTTCCAGGCATGGCAGATCTGATTGGAGACCCTGTTCTCATTAGTCCTTTTCTCACCTTTCTGTTGATCAGAACAGCTATATCCCAATCACCGCTTCCATTTCTGGGCCTACTGGTACCCACAAACTGTAGCATCTTGGTTTAAAAAAACAAAACAAAACAAAACTGGATCAGCTGTTTAGAATTTTCACTATAATCTCCTAAGTATTCAAAGGCATTAGTCTGAGTTGTTATGTAATAAAAAAATTGTCTAGTCAAATCTGAGCCATGGCACTGCAAAAAAAAACCAACAAAGGTACTCTACAGTCATGGAGTTGATCAGATACTTTGTGCTATCCCATGCAGAAACAGTTAAATGGTGGAGCTTACTACTAATAAAAGATCGTACATCTCGTACGTTCCAGAGTCCATATGTAGATGGGTGAAAGCCTTTGAAAATAAGTTTCAGAAGCCAGAGCTGCTGTTTATGGTACCCAAAGACAGCCTGAGTAACTTCAACAGGTAACTAGCTCGATTTAAGCCCAGACTCTTGTTAAACAGTAAAGGGAATGGGTTTGGGACCTCTTTGTTCTTATTTATGCATTGTATTTATAAATTTGTAATGGAAATAGAGGAGGTCAGACTTTATATTGCAGTATGATGACACTAACCAAATAAAATAGTGAGATTGGCAATTAGTATGTAAGAACAGTTATTGGAGAAACAATTAGATATAAAGTATGCTATGGCAGATCCCCATTTATAGAATGTCTTGCTTAATTGCTTTGTCTCGAGTATTGACAACTTTGCTGGTGCTATTTCTGAGGAAAAAAAAAATCTGATAAATGAGATTTATACAGCAAGATTAAACTAAAACTGGCTTTATTCATATATGCATATATATGTCCTCATGCAGATTTGGTTTTGAATGGTGTGAATGAATAGCAGAAAGGATTGCACCTAATTATTTCATGTTCAAGGTGATTCTTACAGCTCAAGAAAAAGTACAGACTAGTTTAAATGACAGGCTCCTTTTTATTGTGAAAAGTAGAAAGCTCAAATTCTGGTGGTTTAGAAAGTATATTTTTGTACGTGTAAAATAGATTATTTTTATATGGGGGCAAAAAAGAAAAGGGTAGAGCCCAATACTGTTTTGATCACTTATAGCTGGTGTGGTTTGTTTCATTTTTTTTCTTTGAAGTGTTTGCAATATGCTTTAGTCATGTTGAGGTATTTCAGTTTTGACGTCTTTCGATTTCTTATTTCATTGTAGCACCTTATTTTAAAGCCCAGATTCTAGAGTAACAAGATTAGTCTTCTGCACTACAAGAGTGAGCTAAGAATGATTGAAGACAATCCTGGGATAGTTTGAAAGTGCTTTCTAGTTATGTCTTGGACAGCATCACAAGTTGGAAGTATTTCTCCATAAGAGTAGGGCTACAATAACATGGCATTCCTTTAGAGTTAGTGCAGGTATCTCTACAGAGTGCAGCACTGCTGTGTTGACAGATTTATTCACAGCTTCGAACACACTTCATCTGAACTTGTTGATGCCTCTTTTGATGTTCCTGTGCAAACTAATCTTTAATGCTCAAAGGAGCAGGAGGCAAAAATGCCTGCATTTGTGGCCAGGCTATTCCTGCAAGTAGATGCAAATAGCAGCCTTAGTGTGGTGTGAGTAATACAGCTGTGCTGCATGTTTTTGATACCTGCAATGGCAGTGTGACTTGTGTGTGCACAGAAGTCATCAGGCACCTGCTACTATCTGCACCATGTATGATGCCCTATATAATCACTGGCTGTCGCTATACTCAAAGCCCCCTTGACTGAGATTAGGGGCCTACAGGTTGTATGAGAGGCTGCCTCACACCCTTTGGTTGTAGAACAGAGGGAGCTTCACAGAGAGAACCTGACATACTCTCCATTTGATGGTATTTTCTTCAAAGTTATTCAACTTGATCATGGATTAGCACAGCTGGGCCCAAGACTGTTTGGTTTTTTTTGTTGTTGTTTTTTGTTTTTTTTTTTTTTTTTTCCCCAGGTTCTTGGTAAAAACCGCCTTTGTGTTGTGAGGACTCTTGAACAGTTATCCATCACAATTTTAGAGCAGCTTACTCGGGAGGTGATGGATGTGACACAGTCTTTTCATATCTGGTAAACCTAGTTCTCCTAGCTAAATGAAATTTGTGCTCATGTCGCTCGTATGTAATTAGAAGCCAAATCTTTAAGAGCTTTGGACGATGCACATTGCAGTGAGGCTACTGCACCTTGTGTCTGAAAGGCTCTGGTAGAGTGGGCTTGCATAGAATTTCCTGACAGGCATAATTATACATAATGTCATTCGTGCTGTTTACAGAACATAGCATGGGGTGATAGTTATTGCTTTTGAGAAGTGTGCAATCTTTTCTGAAGTCATTTTTAAATATGATTCATATGCGAAATTGGCATTTGTGGGCTTTGTAGCTAGACTTCTTATCCCTAGGAGTCCTTCATTTGGTTGCATTTTAAAAATACATATTTTTAGACAGTAGTAGGAAAGGATGGTGAAGGAAAAATAAATAGTAACAAGTTTGTTTCTGAGAATAACAGTGAGCCCAGGGAAGAGTTTTTTTTCCTTCATCTGAACCATTGTGGTTTTACATTGACAACTGCACTACTTTCTCTGGCTACTTCCATTTAGCACAGAGGGGAGTTCTAGGCTTGCGGTGTCTTTAACTTCTCCTGTGACACCCCTGACAACCTGATCACCCTCGCGTGAATGTTTTGCTATCAGTCATCTCTTGTCTGTTTTGCCTCTCATCTTTCCATGCTCAGAAAAGGCATTGGATAAGATATACTGAAGTACACAGGAGTCTTCTAGTGAAGATCTAGGGCCTGTAAGGGTTTTCCATGTGGTCAGATCTGTAAGCCCACTGCTTATGCTAAGTATATGAGAATACTCTGATTCCATTTCATAGGAATCTGTCTCAGAAGACTTAAACTAACAAATTTCCTTGCTATTCCAATAGAACTATACATTGTCCAGAACAAAAACATGTTCTTCAACAGGATCCAATACTTCCCAAAAACTCCCATCTGAAAACTCATCCATATTTCATTCTTCTAACTAATTCCAGGCATTTTATCCAATATGAGGTGTATAGCATTTGGCTAAAACAATCTAAACACACTAGGAAACTTGTGTAATAAGATTCAAAATGAGATCTTATGAAAGAAGAATCATAAAATATGAAGTCTAGGTTGGAGGACATCTATAGACATTGTGCAGTCCAATCATCTCTTAAAAGCAGGGACTTAGATTATTTAATCCAGAGCCCCAACAAGCTGTGTCCTAAATATTTTCAGGGAGGGAGACCCCACTTCTCTGGGCAGCCTGTTCCCAGAGGTAATTGTGTTCAGTGAAGAACTTTCTTCGGAACTGCCTCAGAGGCAAATTGTAATACTGGCTTTACAAAATCTGCGTGTGAACTGATTTTACACACTCATTTTCTCATAGACTTCGCTGATTCACATTGCCATATGTGACATATAAAATCGCCAAAATGCGTGTTGTAAATGTTATAGCCAAGATAATTTGTGTTACAGAGAGAACAAGGGATGCCAGCTGTCCGGTCTCAACTCATTGCTGTGATTGTTGTTTGATATAAAACTAATTTTTTGAACCAAGCTTTCCTATTTTTAGGAGGCAGCAGTTGTTAGAGGATCATCCTTTGCTTAAGGATCTTGCTTGCTTGGGCCTTCATGAATCTTGGACAATGAGGAGTAACCTTGCCTGATATTTTTTTTCCTTTGTCTGGTAGAAATGTCTGTTCCTGAGGGACTACCACAAAAAGGAATGGCATATGAGATGCTGCAGCCTTGTTGCTGTCCTCCTGCTATTATGATGCAGGATCTTCTGCTGATGACACATCTCTGCTGTGGTCTTATCAGAGTACAGGTCTTCTGGTCTTCATGTTAACTAACATTCCTCAATCTTACTCCTGAGAGCAGTGTCTTGGGAATGGTGTTCTCGTTATCAAAACAGGCTATTCTTTTAACCTTCGTCATGCTGTTTCTTCTGTTGCTTGTAAACACACATGCACTGCTATTCATATTTCATTTGTACAAATCTTAATATTTCCATCACAAATCTCTACAATTCAAACTTGCCCCAAGAATGTGCCATGAGCATATTCCACACTCATGTTTCTTTGACTCCTACATGTATTTATTAATAATAACGTTCATCAGCAGAAGACAGCAGTGCCAATGATTTACTGCCACTCTTATTTGTTTGGAACTGTCCACAAACCTCTGCAAAACGTATTCAAATATCCTTGTTTCTATTAGAGGAAATCAATTAAACATGACTAGAGGGAAAAGTATTCTAATCCATACCTGCAATTACTGTCCAATTAGGAGAAGACAGTTTCTCTCCACTAAGCTATTTCTAACATAAGAAGCTATGGTAGAATTAGTCATGTCAAGATATTTTTATTTATCTTCCTTAATCCCATAGTGCTATGAAACTGCTGCTGATTCTGTCACTTTGACATATAACGCCTTTCAAAATTTGCCTAAGTATAGTAATTATTTCTAACTTCTCTTCTGACAATTGATTAGAACAGGTTCTGAGGATAAAACAATGCTTTTAATTAGTTTGAACATTAGTTTGAATTCATAATGCTTGAAAATAGGAAGTGCTACTTGCTGTTATTAAACCAAGGAAGTCATCAAAAATGTCATTGGCTCAAAGTGAGGAAATTATCAAAGTGTAGGAGGTAGGTTGCTGCTTGCCACCTTGAGGAACAGGCTAAGCAAGAGGACTATAATTTTGAGTCTCCTCAAAAAAAGTACAATGTGGCCTTTCAGCACAGCTAAATAAAAGAAATAAAATCTTATCTGTCACACTGGCAAATAGAACTTGTTTATTATTTTCCTTTTATAGAAAACACTATTAGCAAGCCAATTACATTAATCTACTGAAGTATGACACTGAATAAAAATGTTTTTTTAACTACTTCACACAGAGGACCATACTCTGCTGAAAATTATTGTTCGTATCTAGACCAACCTTCCACAGGAGGCAGTGGGTGTCTGTTTGTTGAATAAGTACTTTAATACATAGGCTGGGATATTCTGAATTGAAGTGCAAAGACACTTCACATCTAATACTAGTTAGCAGACTGGATGGCTTTTAGATACTTTCATTGGTGAGGGAGGAAACTGAAGGCATGAATGCTTCTCTAATAAATCATTGTATGTCACCTCTCTTCTGTAACTACCTTGTGCAAATTCCAGCTGTAAAATACCTGCTTACACAGCTCGGTCAGCTTTATATACATGCTGAAGTGTTTCCCCTTGCTTCCACTGTTTCTGATGCAGGTCAGAATCCTTGTCCTTGTACAAGTGTCAAATCCGCATTGCTGAGACACTGAATTACTTGCTCCCCGTTTTTAAGACTCTAAGAGGGCTTAAGTGGAGTTCAGATTTTTCTGTGCCTTGCCTAAAGAAATCCTCAGGCTTCTTCTTTAAATTAGCAAGTTAATGCAGAGGGAAGGAATCCAGCATCCAGCAGTTTTCTGGGCTGAATGCTTTGCGGTTCATCCCTCAATGGAGTTACAGCTAACTGAGTGTGCAGAGCCAGCTTCATCTCATCTCCATATAAACTGGTGTTGCTTCAAAAACACTTTGTCTTCATACCTAATAAGGGCAATGAATTAATTTCTGATCCTCTATTTTTGGAGAAGAATCCAAGCTGCCCCTGAAATGTCAATGTAGTGGGTCAGCGTGTTGACCAGTGGGTCAACAGAAATGTAAGAGCTAATTATTCCTGCTGGAGCTTAGCTTCAAAAAAAAAAAAAACAAACACCAATGGGGAGCTCCTGGCACACCTGAAGCTTCCAGTATAAACCTTAAAAGAGAGCAGCAGCATCTCCTCCCTCCTTATACTTCCCACCTCTCACCACATTGCCTATAGAGAAAGTTTGAAGTGGGTTTTGTTAACTCAGTAGGATACTGGGCTTTCTTTCCTGTGTTTTTCCAAGGCTTCTGTGCCTGAATTGGCTTGTACAGGAAAGTCAGAGAGGCTTTTTTTCTGAGCAGAACAATCAGGAGTCTCCCGAAGACAGACTTTATAAAGCTGGGGAAGGCTGGGTAACCCAACCTTGTTCTACCTTCATCTCTGCTGCAGGTATATTTCATATGAGGAGCACATAAGCTCCTAGGGACTCCATCTGCAGCTCATTGTCTTCTCTCTCCCTTCAACCTCAGCACAGGTTTTGAGGACCATGACTTTGACCTGAAGTTATGACTGTTCATCTCCATCCACTGAAGAGAAAACCGACAGGTGTTATCTTGTAGCAGAGCTGTAATAGAACTTACCTTGAATACACTACCACAGGACTTGCTGCTGCTTACTGAAGGCCCACAAGTAGGTTGTCTCAGCTCTCCTGTTAACTGCAATCCCAGTTGTCTGGAGCCACACGGTACCCTTGTATAATCAAGGTTGTGTGGCATTTACTATTTTTATTTTGTCAACAAACTAAGACCAACCTTCACCTCTTCTCTGTACATCCTGAGTCTCCATTGTGTATTCTGTGCTTGTTCAGTCCCTGTGGATAAAACAACTGCAGCAGGAACAGAAGAGGTGAAATTTCTTCTTATCTAAATTGTTTGCATGCATTAGTTAAAAGCTATCTGACCTCTGTGGTACCTCACTAGTAAACTCTTTTCTTTCACACCTCTTATTACCTCTTCACTGTTTCCTATTTTCGAGCTAATTTTGTATCCTAAAGCTATTATTTTAACCTATGTACCATAACTCTCTGCCTTATTCAATTATCTTCAGTGTGGAACCTTATTACTCTTTGAAAATGTAAGTGTATGAAACGCTGCAGTTCCCTTGCTCCTGCCGCAGCAGTATTATCTCTTAAGAGTGAAAGCGAGTTAGTTTAAGCAGGACTCTTATGGGTTCAAATTGGGTATTTAGAATCAAATTATTCACATGAAGGTCTTCATAATATGTCCTTCAAAACATTTCTTCACTTATCCCTCTTCTCCCTTAACTATGCTAACCAGGCTGTAATTTGTTTGCCACAACACATTTTGTGGCTTTTTTCATTCAGTAGTGGTTGTAGGTTTCCTGTTTTTTCCAGTCCTCTGGAGTATGTCCTGTGACTAGAAAACAAAGCTCCATCTCCTTTGTCCTCTGGAAAGTTTGGAGCAAAGTAACTGTTTAACAAATCTGCCATCTTCATCCTTGTTGCCAATTCCCTACTATCACTTTTTACTGGACCAATTTTCTCTTTTATGGTCTGTCAAGTGAGAATATATGTGAAAAGTCCTTTATTTTAGTTGAACATTGCCTGGAAATTTGGATGTTTGGTTTTATTATTTTACACCTCTAACTGGAAAGAAACATGCTGCCAGTTTAACCTGGTAGCAAAAGTTAGTAACTATTGAACACATCAGGCATTTTATTGATTGCTACTTGAATGACAGTCCTTTATCATTAGAGTACAGCCACAATGCCTCAAAAGGAGGACCACATGCTTCTGTATTTTAGGATATTTGGATCCACATCTGAAGCTTGTGACAGACCCCTGCTGTAATAAAGCGCTGATGCATATCCCACCCTTCTCATCAAAATGCTGTTCTCTGCAAGACTGATAGAAACCGATGTTCTTCTGGGGCCCCTTTTCTGCCTTCATGTAATGCATGAAGGGCTTTAGAGAGCTGTGGGTGTGGAGCAGGTAGCACCCTATTCAGAGAGCATGGGAGCTTGAAAAAAAATAGAGAACACCAGTTACTGTCCGTATCCATCAAAATAAATACGGAAATCAATTTACATTTAATAATGCAATTCTTTCCACTGCTGTGAGAGGCAGTATAGACTCTAGCTTAGCTACTTCAGCACGTGTCTAGCTGCAGCTCATTTATGGGACAAGTGATGGTATTTAGCATCAGCATACAGTAAATCCCACTGAGTTTACCATGAGGGAAAGCTTATTTCACCTAGGTCATACCTGTATAATTGCATGCTTTCAAAAGAGAAAATCAGAGAGATCTCATTCATTTGCAGTTTCCATATAAAATGGAAGAAGTTTGCTTAAACTGAATAAACCTGTAAAAATCAAGCTTATCTTTTGTGTTCATTGGTATAGTAGAATAAAGGTATGAAAGAAAATCACTTTCAAGATCTTAACAAACATGGAACATATTATTGTGCATTTAGTAGAGGAGGCTTGTCTTTAGGATGATGCCTTAAAGCTTGTTTTGCTCTGTCCTGTTTCAGCAGTTTTAGGGGAGCTATAACACCTTCCCTAGTTCTACTGGTGAAGGACTGGGGAAGAGGAATCTGCAATTCATACAGGGAAAAGTAGGCAATAGAAGAAATCCTGCTTGATGATCAGGTTTCACAGTTGCCCTTCTGATAGATATCTGCTTCCTGACAGGTGCTTGTCTCAAAATCCCAAATCCTGCCAAAAAGTCACATATTAAAAATAGGACTTGGATTACTCCTTGACCAGGGCGTAATTCCCTACGCATGTAGTAAGTGTTAACTCAATCCAAAGAAGAGCTGATGTTTTTCTGCCAGGATAATTTTGTCAGAGAATGCTGATTTTCAGTAATATTAAAAACATTCTTAATAGCTTTGTCAAGATGATTAATAACAAAACCAGGTTTTTTTAGGTATGGAAAAATTGTTTTGTTCTGACTTCTGTACAAAGTCATAATGCAATATAATCATGCTAAATACAAAAATGTCCCAAATGATTAATGAATAGCAGGGCAAAATGCATCCTCATGAGACTTGCAGAGGGCTGCCACCCAGAGGGACCTCAAAAGGCTAGGGGACTGGGTTGGCAGAAACCTCATAAAGCCAGCAAAAGCAAGAGGCAAGTCCTTTACCTGACTGGAAGGGAATAACTCTGTATGTACAACAGTGCAGGTGCCTGTGTGGATGGATCTGGAGGAGGAGAAGTTGCTGTACGCTGAATGCTTTTGCTGCAGTCAAAGTTGATCACGCAGGGGGCTTCGTTAGCCACAATGTAGCCGTGGGGTTGAGGGAAGGGATGGCTCCCTTCTCTCCAGCACTTGAGTGTTGAAAGTACCATGCCTGGTTTTGCACCTCCATGGTACAAGAGACTAACAAACTGGAGCCAGTCCAGTGGAGAGCTGTCAAGGTGGTGAAGGGGCTGGAGGATGTGGCATATCAAGAGAGACTGAGGGCACTGGGACTGTTTAGCCTGGAGAAGAGAAGGCATTTGAGGGGATCTTCAGCTACCTGTAGGAGTCTTGCTAGAGAATATGGAAGGCAGGGTCTTCTCAGAGATGCACAGTTAAAGGACAATAGTCGTTGCAAATTGCTGCAAGGAAAATCATGGGTTATGAAGGAAAACTTTCACAGTGACAGTGGTCAAACACTGGAACGAGCTTGGCTGGACAAGGCCCTGAGTAGCTTCACCTGACTTTGAAGTCAGCCTGACTTTGTGCAGAGAGTGGGATTAGATGACCCTTGGAAGTCCTTTACAATCTAAATTATTCTGTGAAAAATTGTGGT
Source organism: Platalea leucorodia (assembly GCF_965183815.1). NCBI lineage: Eukaryota > Metazoa > Chordata > Aves > Pelecaniformes > Threskiornithidae > Platalea > Platalea leucorodia. The sequence goes on from NC_138823.1 coordinate 109,613,304, forward strand.
AAAGTTCGATACAAGGCTTGATCAGAACTTTGGTACTATTGATATTTTTTTTAATGTTCTTCAGAATGGGAGGAGATGGTCATAATCCTATGAGTGAAGAAAACTGGGTTTCAAAACTGTTCCCATCCAAATTGTAGTGAGGTTGCTAATGATTCAATTTTAAAATTGTCACAAATAGAAATGAGTTTAAATATGGTACCTCTGCCTCTCTTCTAGTTCAAGCAAATAGGGTATGTTCATATACCAGTGATAAATGAGGATCTTCCTCCCATTTCACTCCCTGGCATGCTAAACAAAGAGCAGCAACATGTGTTCTACAGTTGAACTCCAATTTGTTAATCATGTTTCCTAGGGCAGTGCTCACAGACCACGAGAGATAGCAACCCCACTGTGCTAAGCACTCTGCCAGCATGTTGTGTTGTTTTCTCTTACATTGCAGAACATGTAATTTTTCTAATTCACTTGACATCTGGAGTTCTGCAATACAAAAACTAAAAAAAAAAGATTGTGCTGGGCCCAAGCAGTGGGTTTGAACAGCCAATGAGTATTCTTCTATAGCTTATTCAAAACCAAACTTAATCCTACTTGTGCGTATGTTCATGAAAATCTTAGCATTCACTTTAAATCCTTGCGTATTCATAGAAAAATTAATAGCTGCATATTTGAATTAAGAATCTGCACTTAAAGGCTTGCATTTGGTCTGTTATGTAATTTAAAAGGTATTACTTTTGGATCCTGCTTGAATGCTTAATATAACTTGCATCACTGATAGTGTGTATTACAATCAGCTGTACAGTATGCTTTAAAAGTTGTGCTAGTTCTGCAAGTTAATTTAGAAGGTTGCAGCTTATATTGCAGCATATGTACTTGATTTTAGTAGAGAAGGCTGAAAGTATGTACAAGACCAAAATTATTTACTGAAGCAATTTGAGAATACTTTTAATGAAGTACAGATAAGAGGATTCTTCATACTGCTTGGAGAATTCATAAATAGGGAAAAATATTATAAATTAATCCCTTGGCTCTCTGAGAGATAAGAATATAAGCAAAGATCAGCCCTGGTTTATTTTTTCTTTCAGACCAATATTCTGTCTGTGGCTAGGGTGGAGTACAATGCATTTAGCTGTGTAACTGGCAAAGGAGAAAGGGCCCCTCATAGTTGCTTAAGGAAATCCAAGTGAATTTTAATTCATTTTACCAAGAAAATGTTCTATTAGCGGTTACTTATTAATCTCATTGATGTGGAAGCCAATGTTAAAAAAAAAAAAAAACTTCAAGAAAAGGAATATAGCTGGTGTTGAGAGTGCTGATAAATGGTGGAATAAGAAAGATTATACCCTTGCAGCTTTAGGTTTGATGGAAGTCCTTGCGAAAGTCTGTTTCAGTGGAGTGCAAGAGACAGAAGGCAGACTTCAGAGAGCCTAACCTGAAATTGGGGGGAAGGATTATAAAGTGTGTATTTCATAAAAATGAAAGAGGTGATACAACAGTAATTGTGAGAGATGGGCAGAGTCACAGGAGAGATGGTAGGGAGGAATTAAAACGAGTTATTAAATCACACTCAGTGTGTGTTGGGGGTGGTGGTGGTGTAAACCAGAAGAGAATGAGAGATTAAATAGAGAAAGAAAAGGAAGGACACTGATAAAAGGCATCTTAAACTGGAACAAATACGAGAGAGAGAGAGAGAGGGAACAGAGAAGATGAGAAATATTTGTTTCAGGAGAAAGGAGAGAAATGGGAGAGGGAGGTAAAAGAGGATAAAGACAGATAATTTTGTCAGTTTTCTGTGTAGGGAGGGAAATGAACAGAAAAATGAACCAGAAGTACAAAAAGGATTCGGCATCTAGGATTCAGTTAAGTTGAACAAATTGCAGACATTTGCTCAGAAAGATGATTTTTATAATGAGTAAGCCAACCTATTTATGGGATTTCCTCAAACACTGCAGCATACAATGAATAGAAAGATGATTTGGCAACAGAGGGTGTTGTCAAAAAAAATGAACTGGTGCTACTCTTGTCAGCAAGTGCCGAAGCTTGGGGAGATTGAACAGCTCTCTTCACAAGAGGAAGAGCACTGAAAGCAGATGCCAGCTCACCAACGCAGCTGAGCTGAAGTCAGCAGGGTTAGATCGATGAGCGGGGGGGTGGGGGGTACGAAGAGGAGCTTGCTGGGTAGTGGTGGAAGGAGGTGGTCAATGAGAGAATTTGGCAGCAGAGAAGACAAACAGATGAACTTTGGAAAACTTATAAAAGCAACTGCAGTGGAGTTTTTGGGCCACTGAATGGCAGAACGTAAATTCTTTTCTTACCTATGTGAACATCCATTTTACTGTTGGTCAGATTGCCTGTACATACTATACTGATTAGGAGCTTCTACAAGAGCTTCACTGCTCTCATCGTTGGAAATTTAATTCACAAACAAAACTAGCTCATAGTCATTTGTTCTTTTGCCAGTACCAGCCTTGGTTTCAAGTAGCTCTGGCTTAAATACTTCTCATTCTCTTCTATAAAATAGAATGTCTGTATCCCTAGTAGATGTTTTTGCTCCCTCTCAAACACTAATTCAAATGTGAACACAGCTGACCAGAAACGTATATCCCATAAGGTCTTCCTATAGCCTTTTCAAGAGTGCTAGGAACTGTCTCTGGCAGTGTCTGCCTTTTCCACAGCTGCCTGATAATGGTTTAGTCTCATCCTATGATTAAACCACATACCCTGTCTGAAGCAGGGCTCAAGACTGAATGAAGGTGGGAATACAAGGGCACAGCACCCTGAGATGGAAGGCTTATCATCAGGGAGACTGAAGTTTTATTCCAGAGATGCTACTCCTTACTGCAATGCTGCCCTAATTAACTTGCTGATGAAAAAAGCCTATACCATGAGTCTTGATGTAGAGGCCTCCAAGACTAGCAGGGTGCTTTGTCTGGAAAGGCCTGGACTGTGGTGAATCACATAGACCTAGCTTAAGTCTGAAATAGGTCACATCCAGCCTGGGCATCTGCTGATCTGGACAGCATCACAGGAAGGCTTGGTCTGCTGCTTGTTTGCAACTGAAGATGTTGCTGAGGTATACGCACTGCACTTCCCCTAGACCTGAGTAACACAGCCAAAGCCACCTGGGATATGTTTATACTTACTGGCATAAAAATGCCCAGTCAAATGTCTCCTTAGAAAATTAGACAACTGGAGCCCGTTCCCTTCCCAGATATCAGGGCTTGTCTCTTTGGTTCAGATTTATATAGCACAAAAAAGTTAGCAAAGCAACACAATACTGCATTTCTAGCTCCAGCCTATTTTTTGAGTATTCTAAGTCATTATCAAGACTACATATATTTTGTTACAGCTTACATTCTTCAATTTGTTTAAGTTCAGATCATCTTCACTGATTATTTTTTTTTCAACTTGTAAAGCTAGCAGCACTATGCAGCCTGTGTGGAAGTCTAATGGCAGCTTTTTGGTCCAGGAGCTCTCTTAGCAAAGGAAAACATTGGGTAGAACTTTCCAGTAGTTGAGATCTTGCATCCATTTATTCCCCTCATGGCACAGATTTGTTCTCTCAGCTGCAGGTGGAAAAGCAATTGAAACACGCTGAGCACTGAGGAATCTAAAAAAGACGTCCTGTTAAAAACAATGACAGAAGAGCCTGCACTCAAAGTTTTATGTTGGGACAAGATTTTAGGAGTTCAGTTATTGGTGTGTGCTGTGTGTTCACCAAGCAGATGGGATCAATAAAGCCTTCTAAATATATACCTACCTCACTTTTATAACCCTACTTCTAGATTTAGGGGTTTGTATATGCATATTCAGGTACCAACAATCTTGAATGTCTTGCTACTAGCTTGATTAAGAAAAGGTCCTGCTTGGACACTGAGAGAAGTGAACTTTTTGTTTTTAAAACAAAACAAACCCTAGGACCTTTATAAAAGCTTAGACAGGCAGTAACCCCTGACAAAATACTTGGCACATTTATTCTATGAGTTGTAATAAATCCAGTTCAGGAGCTGCAAAAGTATATTTTCCCAAATTCGCTGTTTGTGCTGTGGCTTGCAGCATCAGCCCACAAATGAAATAATTGTGGGCTTCTGTGCCTCGAAGGGGCTGCTCATCTGGGACTCACTGGCAGGCAGGAGCTGGGTAATATAGCCCCAAGAGGCAGGGAGTATCAAGAGGACAGGGAAGAACATCAAGGAAGTGAAAAAAGGAGGATTAAATAAAACAAGGAGAGGAATAGAAGAGACAACAGGGTGTGTGTCAGGCTGGAGAGACAAAAAAAAAAAAATATCCAGGGAGGTGAAAAGAGAGCAAGTGTTACCAGAACTGGGGAATAAACAGTGCTGGTAGAGCAGGTGGGAGAGTACATTTGCATTCAGGCTGGGTAATGGTTCAGTCCCCTAGGAGCTAATGGGAACTGAATGTCTGTGCCAGGGGAATTTCTGAGATATTTGGTTTTCTTCCTGTGTTGGGATGGTAATTCAAGCTAATGCAATTTTTCAATGTCACGAAAAGCTTTGTTTTGAAAATGTCAGTGTATCAGATTAAAGCAAGATATTTGGATTAAGGGCAGTTTGACAGTAACCTGTGGGGCACTGCATTACTGCACTCTCATTTGAAGAGCAGCTAGGACATGCTCCCTGCGCTGTCTGATACGCTGAAGTCCTCAACAGGGCCTTTATGGCTGCATGCAGCCCACCGTCAGAAAGGACCTCAGTGCATCAGAAGAAATGCAATCTGGGCTGCCGGGTCTATATTGGGCTCCATAAAAATAGATGCCTATCAGCTCATCTTAATAAAATGTAGGAGGCTGCCTACATACCTTAAAAATACACAGCTTTATAGCTGGGCTTGCTGGATTTATTGGCTTGTGTTTGGGAATTTACAGACATGCTTTTTCTGAATTTTCCTTTTTTTCTTTGGACCTCTTCAGCACAGTTTTCTGTTTTTGCTGGAGCACTTATTCTTCCCTGATTATTAATGGCATTTGTCTTTTTTATTTCTCTCTGCCTTTCACGTCTTTCTGCTTCTTGTGCTGCGTCTCATTTGCACTGTTCCTCTCCCACCTTTTCTTTCATGATCCCTTTTTTCTCAATTCCAGCGTCCTCATTCGCAGTCTGTTTTCTTCCCATCATAATCTATCTCTGCTTTCTTTCCCTCTCATATGTGTGCCAAGGCATTCCAATACAGAAGGCTTTATTCAAGCAAAATTGTCATAAAAATGGGAACTGGCTAACTTGCAAGTTAGTGTTCTTAGTCTGCTATGTCTGTCTACATGGGAAGTTGGTGCACTGTGAATTCACATCCTAACTTACAGCACAGAAAACAAGCCTTAGGCTTCTAGATGTCCAGGTAGTTTTCAAAATGCTACACATAGTGCTTTCTGGTTTGTACCCTTACCGTTTAAAAAATGCACATGTAGTAAAACATCTTTTTAGTTTTGGAATACTCACATTTTTTTAAAGTTCTGGGAAATCAAAGCATTTCTGAATTTTTCTTTTTTTAAAGAAATTCTTTATGAAAATGCTTAGTTGTCTTGAAGATCGATGCAGAATATACATGTTGAATGTTTCCATCCTTTCACAAAATTACTTGTAATTCTGAGCACATGCTTCTTCAACTAACTGAGAAGATGTGATGGGGGGCTAGAAGATGCTTAAATCTACAGGAGACAAATTGCTCAAAAAAAAAGTAGTAAGCAATGAGACTCAGACATGTACAGCTTCCCATTTTTACTAGATGTACAGCTTGGTTTATAGTGAGAGCTGCTATATAAATTGCATATGCCAGCTGTGTTATGCACCCATGTTTTTAGATTGCTGTGTAAGAATGGCTATGTTGAATATAGTCCTCTTCATTTTCCCGCTTGGAAAAGCCCTTCTGCATAGCCCTGGAGTATGTCATGTACTGTGCCCACTGTAGAAATCTGAATTAAGGGAGGTTTCATGAAAGAGCCTTCTTCCGCATCGGCCTGTGGGACTGAACTTCTGTGGCAATCTAAATCCCAAAGCTTGAACTAGCCTTTGAACTTCAAAGTTAAGGTCAATGTCTCAAATTGAGACTAGTGATCTGTCTTAGACCTTCAGTTCTATAGGATAAAAAGTTATTAGATATCATTTTGTCTTGCAAAGGGCTTCAGCAAAAATAGGAATAGGGCCTAGGCACGCTGCTTACCCTTACCTTAAACTGGTCCTTCTTCCCTGCTGTCTGTTTTGGTCCCTTCACAGGCTGCTCCTACCATCCAAACATACACCCCTGCCTGGCAGACTCCTTGATCTTTGTGGCGGTTACAGATCATGATAAAGTATGCAGTCCCTGGTCCATCACTACCTTTAAATTATTCATAATTGCAAGGATTCTAATTGGTTTAGATTTATGCTCTATTGCTCCATTTGTTTACTTTTATAAAGATTTTTTTGTCAGTGTGCACTGTGCTTGGCAAACATGCTTTCCTCCTGGATTTACAACATGGTTTAGTCATAGTTAGCAAATTATAATTTCAGTGAGGCTTTAAGTAGTCTAAATCTCAATAAACTCAACACCAGTGTTGATAATTGTTTTCTTCCAATTTGTGTCTAAACATGCTTGGTTTTCAGTTGTCAATCAGTTCATTTTTCTCTTCATTTCTTAAGAATGAGGATGCATTCTCCTGGGCCTGAATCTCCAGGATAGCATTTTTTTAATGTTTATTCACATAGTTATTTTCATTGTGTGTTTGGATAAAAGATGTTATGATCTGCCTGGGTATGTCAATAAATTTGGATCAATGTCTTCAAACCCAAGGGCTTAAAATGAGACTCTGAGCTCTTAAAGCCTTGGGCATCTTGTGAAATTCAAGTTGTAGTATGCTTAATGAAATCTTAAAAGGGAAGTTAAAAATAAAATCTATTTGTTTGGTGTTCTACTCTTTACCAGTTTTATACCACTATTAGGAGCATTGGTTACCTATTCCACAGTAAAGCTCAAGTTAACTTCCATGTATTTATAGGAAGATAAAGGTATCGATATAACTATAAAAAAAAAATTATATAAGTGTAATATACTGACTGTAAAATGCATAATTCTGCTTACTTATATTAGACAACACCAGAACTTCAAAAGCAACTTACTGCTGAACATAAAACCATGTATTTATGGGCTTAAATATCCAGATAAAGTCAATTAGCTACAACTTACATTACATGTTATAGGACTTAGTTGTCAGTATACACCAGTGATAAGGTGTACATTTCCTCATACTTCACCTGTGTCTGGGACGGAGTCTTAAAAAAAAAAAAAGGCACAAAATTCAGCTTGGCAGGGTTCCTGAGAGGTCATCCCATCCAGCTTCCCACTCAAAGCAGGGTCAATGCTGACTTCAGACTGGCTTTCTCAGGACTTTGTGCAGCTAGGCCTTGAAAACCTCCAAGGAAGACTCTACAATCTCTCTGTGAAACCTGCTCCAATGTTCGGCTACCTTTCAGTGATTTTCCCCCTCCCCTTTATCTAGTTGAAACATCCCCTGTTTCAATTCAGGATCACTGTCTTCTGGTATCCCACAGTGCACCTCTGTAAAGATCTTGGCTCTGCCATCTTAATCTCCCTGCAGGCAATGGGAGGCTGCTGTCAGGTCTCCCCAGAAAAGCCCCACTTCCTCAGCTGCTCCTCACAGGGCAAGTGATTCAGCCTCCTGACTGTCTTTGCAGTCAGCACTTGCCCCAGTTTATCAATGTCTTTCTGGTCCTGGGGAGCATGTATGGATCAAGAATTTCTAAAAGAGTTTCCAAACTTGATCAGTTTCCACTACTAGTAGCTCCCTTTCTTGAACCCTGTCCCTAGGCACAAAGTCCTGGGAGATCTTGAAGATGGATACAAAGAAAAGGAGGGGTTGAGTACCTCAGCTTTAAATGTATCTGCTGTCACGAAATCACCTGCCCCACTGAGCAATGTTTTCCTTGCTTATTCTGCCATTAATACAGAGGTAGAAGTGCTTCTTGTTGCCCTTCTTCCTCACTGGTTTCAATTCTAGCTGAGCTTTGGCTTTTCTAATACTATCCCAGCATGGCCAGCAGATTCCTTTACGTTTCTTTGTTTCCTGTCCTTGATTCCAAATCCTGTAATAGTCAATTTGCGCTGGAGCTCAGTCCCTGTTTAACAAAGCCAGTCTCCTCCTGTGTTTGCTAATTTTTCTGAACATCAAATGGACCACTCTTATGCTGGGAAGAGATTGTACTAAAAGACCTGCCAGTCCACTTGAGGTCATTTGTCCTAATGGGCTGTCTTTAACAAGATCCTAGCTACCAGGATTCTTCATAAATAGTACTGGTTCTCACCCTTAAATTAATCTGCAGGTTTTTTAAGCCTGATCGTTAGTAGCCTGTCTTGTCTGATTCCCCTTGAGACTATTCAGAATGATTCCTTTTCACCCAAATTGTTTCTTGTCCCCCTCAGTGCATGGCATTATCTGTTAAGTATACATCAGGTCTTACAAACCTTGTCACTTCTTCCATCAGCTCAGGGGACAGCTTTCTCCTAGGATTCTTATTTTGCTTATTTTTTTGAAAGAGTATTTCTCTTTCATTGTATGGCTTAATAACAGAAGATGGCAAGCGCTCTTTTGTAATCTCTCTCTTTCTCTTGTAATATCTCTTTCTCTGAAGAAACTCATTGCAGTCACAGTTGAAGGTTCAGGGAGAGAAAAATCTAACTCTAAAAAAAGAAAAACTAATCTAACTCAACTGATTAGAATGCATATTTGTTATGCTTAAAAAAAGAAAAGATTCCTTCTTGGTGAAGGATTATAAAGGTAATGCTAAAAGAAGTAAATTAGCTCTGGCAATATGGATGTTTTACTCAAGCCTGCTGTTAGTTTAGAATATTTCAGCATGATGATTTTCTTATGTGGCCTTTGTTTATACAAATTGTTGACTTCTGCCCACCCCCCCCAGTCTTGGTGCCTGCTAAGCATATGCCAACCTTCTATGTCTTTTTTTCTTTGAGAACAGAGAAATCATTTTCATGCTCTTATCAAAGTCTGAACAGAAATAAGTGTTGGTTTTGGCCAGTCTTACTCTAATGGTTAAGGCAGCTGCATGTTTCATCAGTCCTATCCAAGAACAGCTTCAGATGATTAAGGTACTTTGTAAGTATTGTAGGGATAATGTTTAGAACAATGCCAACCAGATTTTTGAAAAGTTATAGTTTGGAACTCTATTTAATCTCAAGTTGTTCTCCATCATTTCATGCTACCAGCAGCACAACTGAGGAAACACATTAAAAATTAGTGAGAGACAAGTTGACCAAGAGAGTTGGATAAAGGGTGACTTCATGGAGAACTGTGACTTTCAGAAAAATAGACTGACCTTTATGAAATGATGTTTTGTGGATTTAGAGAGCAACTAATGTTTCTGTAGCCAAAACAGTGACAGCATGCAAATTACTTTCTTCTTGGGTAGACACATGGGTGCTTCATAATTTTTTCTTCATGTTGGCTTGCTTCTTTTGAAGGTCCTTTAATGCTCATTTGCCTGGCTAACCTGATGTAGGCTGCTCAGGTGAAGTTCTTATGATTATTTTCTGGTTTGGAAACACCTAGCTCCTTTCCCGACAGGTGAGCATAGCAGCTGTCATCTTGGCTATGGGTAAAAACCTCTTTCTCAACCCAGTGGATAAGTGTAAAGCAATGAGTGACACTACTACTAAAACTGAGCTAGCATCAACAGTGCTAATGCAGTGAGGTAGGGTGGGATGGGTAAAGGAAACACTGTACAATCTGGATTGTTATGATCCAGCTTTTTCCAGCTCAAAGTGGATATAAAAACGTACAGAAAAGCACACATGTAATTTAGTGACAATAAGTATGAAAAGCATACTGGAAAAATACACTAATCTATTTTTGGCTGTACAAGAAGAAAACTGTTCTATAATCCAGACTTGAGATGCAGCCAATTACAATAGCAATAGCATTGCTATTTCTTTATGCTTCTTTCTCTCTTCCTTAACTGTCCCTTTTATTTTCATATCTGACCAGAAAACCTGGGTTTTCTCCTTATTCTCTTCCATGCTTTCACAGTTAACTGGACAAATTTTTTGTTCATGAGATATGACATTAAAATAAGGACATTTTATTGCACTCACGGTAAGAAATAGGGTTGAAGTGCTCACCCAGATGTCATGCGTAGTCCCTGTTCCATCAAAACAGAGCTGGATGGCCGTTTTGTTAAACACTAGTAGCTCCATTATTCTTACTCCCACAGCCTGACTATTAGGGAACTACACTAGCATTTAATATGTATAACATCTTTTTAAAAATCCCAGATTAGAAATATAAAATCATCAGCAAATAGTTTTGATGCTCAGCCCAAACTCCTTTGCCTATTGACAATAAAGACAAACATATTGCTTTCCTGGAAATAAACTCTTGAAACAGACTGTTGTGATTGAAAAACCTTTATGTAAGAAAACAACCCAGTGGGATAAAGGTCGTCTGAAGTCTTCTATTGATACTGCTGTTTAGTTGTGTCTATCCAATTTTATTCTGTAAGTAGACTTGATTCTCTTATCTAGAATAAGCTGTTTCAAACTGAATATAATACTAGGCTGTCTGATGAATAACGCGTTTATATAATGGGTCTGAGCCTCAGATATACTGGTTTCAACCCACCGTGCCTGTATACATACTTGAATTTACATCAGAGCCATAAACCATGTGGCACCACCAGCGATCCTAGTGCTTGGCCACCTATTTCCTTAAGAAAAGCAATGCATAGAAGCTGTATCCCCTAGGATACCTGTCCTTTATGTGCTTGCTGACTGCAGCTGCCCTACACCTAGAGCTCTTCAGTGCAGGGCACAGACTGCATGGCTCACGAACAGGTCTCTAGCAAGCCCAAAGCATTGTAGGCCTTAAATTCTAATGGAGTTACTTGAAACTTGCTGCTACTAAACTTGAAACTTGCTGCTTAGATGCACCTGCAAAATGTTTTGCATTACAATGGAGAAAGAGCTTGGGGTTTTACATCCAGTGCTATTGTTCTTTTTAATCTGTTAACTGAGACCACGATACCCTACTGGCAGTTCAGGATGTCTGGCTTTTGGGCCAGAGCTCTGTCTTTTTCTCCCTGCCTAAAAGCATCGTGCTCATGAGCTCTGTTTCTTGAGGGATGAGCAGAAAATGCGTGTTCTCTAGCAAACCTTTTGGCAATTGACACTAATAAGTACCAGAGGGAAATGTGTCCAGTCTTTCCCTTAATCTTATAGAGAAATTCCCCAGTGTGAAGATGTGGATGTCCTTTTGGAAGCAGAGCCAAGTAGCTTGCAGAACTCTCACCTGGTGTTATGTACACCTTCAGAGTTTGTGACCTGTGTTATGATTTGGCAGAGTAAACCAATTTCATGTACATCTATGGATTTTTTGAGCAAAAAAGGTTGAGCAAGTGTGTTACTGAGCTAATGTATTACAATGTGATTAAGGGAGTTAAAGATGGAAAAATATGGTGATCAAATTAAAACCTATTATTGTCTTTAATTTGATCACTGTGTCAAGTATTCTTGGCCAAGGGAAACTACTTGATACAGGCAAAACGCCTGTTCCTGTCATAGTAACAAAAGGGCTTTTCCAAAGCCTTAACCTAGGCTGAAGGTTGAATTGTACAGTAAATCAGGTTTTGAACCCAATCGCTCTTTATTGAAAGAGACTTTGTGGAAGTGAGACTTCAACAGACACACACAAGAATATGTTGACTAATAAGATAAAAGGTAAAGTTGTCACTTCAGTGAAACAAGTAAAAAATAGTTTGAAGCTCTTCTGCTTGATTACTCAAGATCTTTAATTTGGGTAGCTGTTGGCAGGCCTTCAAGACATGAGTCAGTGCCTCTGAATTCAAAGATGTGGATCCATCACAGTTTCTTGCTGGTGATTCTAAATTTTCTTCTTATGTGCTGAAAGACTAGGGCAGGGAAATGCAGAGTTTGGGATGTTGTGAATAGCAGGAAAGAGAATCCATTTTCTTCTATATTGCTTTGTTCCTGTGGGAATTACCTCTCATTTTCCCCAGGTCATGAGCAGTTGTGACTTCTGGGCCAACTGGGTGAATCCAAGAGTCCAGAATAGTAACTGCAGTCAAATCCCTTTGGGGGAACAGTTAATGTTAATGTCAATATGGGAAGCCTCATCACTGAATAAACCTCCATTTTGGCAAGTAGACTACAGGTAAGATGAGCTTCTAAAAAATAAGTGTGGTGGGTTTGACCTTGGCCGGATGCCAGGTGCCCACCAAGCTACTCTATTACTCCCCCTCCTCAGCTGGACAGGGGAGAGAAAATATAACAAAAGGCTCGTGGGTCGAGATAAGGACAGGGAGAGATCACTCAGCAATTACTGTCATGGGCAAAACAGACTTGGGGAAATTAGTTTAATTTATTACCAATCAAATCAGACTAAGGTAATGAGAAAATAAAACCAAATCTTAAACCACCTTCCCCCCATCCCTCCCTTCTTCCTGGGCTCAACTTCACTCCTGATTTCTCTACCTCCTCCCTCTCCCAAGCAGCGCAGGGGAATGGGAAATGGGCATTGCGGTCAGTTCATCACACATTGATTCTGTCTCTCCTTCTTCCTCATGCTCTTCCCCTGCTCCAGTGTGGAGTCCCTCCCACAGGAGACAGTCCTTCATGAACTTCTCCAGCGTGGGTCCTTCCCACGGGCTACAGTTCCTCACAAACTGCTCCAGCGTGGGTCTCTTCTACGGGGTGCAGTCCTTCAGGAACAGACTGCTCCAGCGTGGGTCCCCTGTGGGAAATTAAAATTTCTTTAATCATTTAGTGTTTCTTAAAATACTCAATGCCATTTTAGTAACCAAAGACTAGGGGACTAATATGAAACCTTAAGCATTGACAGGAAAATATGAGCTTGTTGATTGCGGTGGTGTAAAACAATTAGTTGCATTTGTGTCAAACTAAATTCTCCTTTGAATTCATTTCCCCAGAACTGGTCTCGGATTCAAGTCAATGTGAGACTTCCCATCAACTTGACTTTCTCAGAAGTGGCTCAGTTCTGCAATCCTTCATCAAATAAGCTCCAATGTCAAAAAAAAAAAAAAAAAAAAAAAAGTGGGGGCTCCCAAATCAAAGATAATCTTCAGAATGGAAATGTTTTATTTCTGTAAGAAGACTTTGAGTAATACCATTGGGTGATATTTAGAATAGCATTTTGAAAAGTCACTCAGTAATTTAATCTCAATTATTTACTGAGTGGAGAATCTGATGGGTAACAAATGGATGCCCTTGGAAAAGAAAGGAGCGCAACATCTGGAGTGCAGTTTGTAATACCAGAAGTACTACACTATATCTCATGCTGCAGTCAAGGCTTAGTGAAGGTAAAAGCAAGAGAAGAATTAGACCTGTCGCGTAGTAGATGTGATGCCTGTAAAGAAACTCAGCGGGAATCTTCACGTTGCCTGTCTCCGAAGCAGGTACATATACTGCATAGAAAGTTTGCGAGAAGGGAGTGACGTGAAAGGCAGAGGAGGCTCGAGGCTTAGCTCTGCATTAAACAAACCATGAAAGTTTTGTGCACTGCCTCACTCTTTTGTCACACTTTGCCTATGGTGCACTTGCAGCGAGTGCTCTAGTCTCTCCCCTGTAAGCAGCTCTGTCATGGACTGCTGAACTGCGGCGGCACACTAATACATTTGGTAGCTGCATGGTTCACCCTGTACAGCTCTACAACTGGCGCACAGTGCCAAAAAAACTGTTTGCAATTATTGTCTTTCCTGCAGATTTGACACGTATCTGGAATAGAGGAATTCTCACAAGTGTTCCTTAATGCAGTCCTCTCTTCAAAATGCAGTATTCTTTCTCTCTGTATAGAAACAGCTTTCTGGACAACATTTTTACTTTCTGACAAATTGTAAAAACATCCATTAATACTGGCACAATAAAACAAGTGCATACAGTCTATTTATTGTTCCAGTTTCAACTCTGTGACTAGAACATAATATAGCAGATTTGAAGGAGGTAAGCTGGTTAACACGTAAAATATGACAAAAAATACATTGTGTGATGGAATAGCGACTTGTAAATCCCAAAGGCCATTCTTTTGTATTGCTTTACAAACTACGTGGTGCCAGGGTGTCTCATTCTTCCAGCACTCTCTTGGCAGCTTGAAATGAGGGATGTGCCAGGCAGCATGGCCTGAAAAATGCCAATTGGAAAAAGCAGATGCCAGGTTTTTGGACCACATGGAGTCCTGAGCTTCCATAAAAAGACACATGTTTGCTGCTATTCTGAGCAGTATACAGCAAACTAAACAAGCATATGTCAATTTATACCTCAAAGTATTGTTAACTAGTTTTAGTGAGGTAATTCATTGCCTGTGGAGTGTTTTTTTTATTCTATGTTGTTATCTTACACAAATCATGCTTGTCTTACAAGTTAAATATCCAAAAATGTTAGTTTGTATATCTTTTTCTGTACATATGCATGCATATGTATAGTGAGAGATACAGTGGCACACAGTGCCAAATGCTATTAGAAAGAATTTGTTGAAAGAAATTGAGTAAATTTTAAATATTGAAACTGCTGGAATTGTCCTTGACTCAGGTTTTAAGTCTTTTGAGATGTATAGTTTTCTCACTGGTAATATTAAACCAATATTGTTTACATATGTATGTATTTTCAGATTGATTTATTTTACAACTGCAGTGAATTTTATTTGCAGACTTCAAAGTGCATGCATGCAGTTTGGGTAACAGGTAACCAGAAATCAGCCCGGTTCCAATTATGTTGGTTTGAGTTGGTCCCTGGTGTTCTGTTTTCAAAAGCAGATTTCACTGCAGATATTCACTTATAAATATCCACACATGAGAGTAATGTGTGGACTTTACCTTTTTGCCTTAATTTCTTTAAAAAAGCCCCAACAAACCAACCTGACAGAGCTTGAGCTCATTAGGTTTCAATTCTCTTGTGTTTGAGGGGGAAAAAATATCTGTTGTTTCGAAAGCGACCTTCCCCATGTATGGAGAGCCAGTGTCTACACAAGGAAAAAGCAATTGGGATAAACCAACACAGCGTTGAGACAGGGTAGATGAAAACAAAGACAAGTGTGGTGGTTTGGGTCTTTTGTTTTGTTGTGGGGGTGCCTCCTTCCCCCAGATCTTGGAAATCAGGGTTTGCTGTCTTCACTGTTGTCACAGTGGAACTGTTCACCCATGCAATTACTAGCAGGATAGTAGCTTTGGATTGGTATGCCTTAATAACAAAGGTGTAAACATATTTTAAAAAGAAAAGGGACAAATGGACCTGTTTAATAATGCAAGATTCTTGGGTCAGAAATGCTGCTACCATTCTTGATGGTTGCAGAGTTGTTTGTTGCTCTGGATGTAACTTACCCCCCTTTTTCTTAGAAGCAATGTTTATGAAGCAAAGGAAACAACTTTATTTAGGAAGGATGTTTACAGGACAGGGTGGGAGAACAAAATGTGGTATAAGAGAGATAAGTATAGGTCAGCTAAGCATCTTTCTTAGCGATATTTGTGTCCTTTTCTGCAGAAGTATTTTTAATTCCAATGTGAATTTAGTTAAGAGCTTTGAAAATGCTTAACCTATTTAAGCTCAATACAGAGGGCAACTCAGTACTCATAAGGCATGGGATACCGATATTTAAATAAAAATGTGTTGTTCCAAATTTGTTCCAAATGCTATGTTTTAAGCAGTAATTCTGCAACATCTAGGACTGCTTTATGAAGCACAATCTTTTTCTTTAATAAGGAGATAATAGAAAACAAGTTAGCTGGGCTTGAAAGAACAAAGAGTGTTTCTCCTGGCTGGCTGGGAATCATAAACGTGTTTTTGACAAGGGTTTAGAGAAAGCTGTGGCTGGATGAGGTCGTATAACAGAAGCTGGGCTTTCTGACCCCAAATATATATCTGATGTGATGATTCTACACTTCAGGAGCTGTCAGAAGAAAATCTCTTGGGTTATTTTTGTTACTGCTTTGACAGCAACTAGTGTCTTGAGGCACTAGGAAAGAAAAAGTGAGCCTGACAGGACAGGAATGAATTGCCTCCATGATGGAAAGAAACTGCTGCGTGTAAGGAGGTAATACACAGACTGCAGGAGGGGGAAGATAAATAAGAATGTATATGAGGACAATATCTTTTCTATATTGAGTGTCTAAGGGCATTAGTCTTCCGTATACTTTTTCGCCTTGTCTCCTTCTTTCTCCCTGTCATGAAGAAATGTACTTTTTTCAAGTTTACATGTTTGTTGTTTCAGTAGTTTTTATTATGTATATATTCAATGAACTATGTCTTTCTCACTATTTTGCATATAAACCCCATATTGAAACACCTTTTGTAACCCTACACATCTCTCGATGCCCCTGAGAGGTCTTTAAAAAGATGGATGACATGGATATAAATCCCTCACTTATGCAACCCACTGGAGGCCTCAGAAAGCCTAAGTTGTGTCTGCTCTAACGCCCCCAGGAAGATGGGAAGCAATATGAAATGTTTAGTGGTTGACTGGCAAGAATTTCTTATCACCCTCTACTTGTGGGCTTGGATTGTAATGCCTCAGATTGAAAGCTCCTTTTGTGATACTGCTTGGTTTCTTTAGCTCTGTAGGCGATGTGTAGAAAAAGGCAAAATGTTAATATCATTGATGTCTGATATTTTGAAGGTATAAAGTTGTTAGCTGGGACGCATGTGTTTAAGAAGGTACTGTTCAAGTAATTAACAAGGACTATGGTTAAAATGATTTCCATGCTTTTTTGGTGCATTTGTGGTAACTTTGATTTGCCTGTTAACTTGTTCTTCACTATGAACTTCTGCTTTGACTCTCCTAATGCTTAAGTCTAAAAGCCAGATCCATTTCACATTAGCAATTTAGCTGTGACTTCTGAATAAGATTATTTCATTGCTTTGTGATTTAGTCAGAATGTAAGAAAATGGAGATGAGACTAGATAGATTAAAAACGTTCAAACACAGGCTTGTATTTGAAAGATGGTTTATCTACAGAAATAGAAGACCTTCAGAGGTGAAAGACAAATGTGAAATATGGGGGACAAGAAAGGTACAATCCTATGTAGGGCAGGGGTAGCCTAGAAAAAAATGAAAATGTCTTTACTTCTATTATCCAGTTCTTTGTAGTACCATGTGTCAAAACCAACTTGTATAAGACTCCTTAGACTGTTTGCTGGCAACAGATTTCCTGAAAACATGAGTAGAAAATGGAGTTAAACGTTGATTTTTGCTGTTGTGTAGAGAAAAACAAGTCTCAGTTGTAAATAAGGACCAGCTATTTCTCACTGCTACAACTAAGATTGTGATTTTTCAGCTAAATAAATGCAACAAGGAAAAATCTTTCTTGACTTTTTATGCTGTTCAGCAAAAAGAATAACTGATGTTAGAGAATAGAGGGAGAGCAGAACAAATAGGGGTGTGCGTGCTCTCAGTAGTGGCTCCATCAGTAGCATTTGGCCTGCCTTGGATGTGGAGATCAGATTGAACAAACCACCTAAAGAAAATAAACCCACTAAACTCTAAGTGGAAGAATAACTTTCTGATCCTTAGGTGAACAACAAATACATACCTCACAGGGAAATTAGCCAGTGGATTACAACAAGGGTAGCAAGCTGGCACAAGTCAGAAGTCAAAAATGGTTCCTCTCTGGAATTCAGAGGGGTTCCTCTGACATCTCTCCACAAGCCAGAAATTATTCAGGCATTAAGTGTGCGGAAGTAAATAAACTTCCACATTTTAAAGTCTTTTGGGCCCCTCTTCTTATCTCTGTCAGGAACCAGTACCATCCTACCACCTTTCACCTATACCTGCCTGCCTAGTTAAGAAGCAACTTTCTTTTCAAGATAGGCGAATCATCATGCCATGCCAATGCCTTTCTTTCTCCTTTTTTTTTCTCTACTTTTTTTGATAGGGAGATTATCTTTATGGTTTCTTATTAATACTAGTTCAGATGAGTGGGGATAAGCCCACATCATTAGGAATGAGTGGCTTCACTCAGATGCCATTGCACTGGTTGGCATACTCATTGCAATCTGAAGATTACCTTCGCTGGTATAACTGTGTTCATCAAAGTTATAGCATCTAAACTAATAACTTATCAAGAAAAGTAGAGAACAGATTAGTCTTACATTCTCCCCACCCCTCAGTCAAATGGCTGCAATAAACCACAGCTGGTGCCAAGTGAACCAGTTAGGATCTTTGTACATTTTCCTTTTTCCCTTTCTGACTCTGTTTTTCTTGTCTTTTTCTGTTTGAACTCTGTCAATGCTGAAGAAAAAGAACATCTCAATCTGAAGAGCCAAAGCTGTGGAGGGGCATTGAAGCAAGACCGCATCACCTATGAACTGGCAGTGAGGGATGTATACTGCATACTTAATAGCGCCTGCAGATCATCAGACTGATCACCTCCACGGCAAGTGCTGTACAAACATGTTATAAAGGAAGACAGTCCGATCCCCACAGAAGATACAACTGACAGTCTCTCCTGTCTACCTTCTGCTTGCTTTTCTATGCCTACTCTAATTAGGATTCTCCTGTTCCTATTCCCTGTTGTCTTTCCACTCTTCTCAGGCTCCTTACAATGAAAACGAGAAGATCCCTTCAGACAGCTTTGTACTACTTCTTGCTCCATTTGAAGTGTCTCAGTATGGAGCTAGCATGTTTTGTTCAGGCTTCACCATGGCAGACCTCAAGCTGGGGGGATGAAAAAAGTGTTTCTGTGGGATCTGGTGTACTTTGAACAGTTGGCCTTGCTTTGTGGCAGGGCTGGGCTGCAGGATCTTTTTGTCATCCTCTGAAAGTTAAATACAAGTAAATGAGGAATAAAGCATGAGTGTGCAAGTATGTAGTGAGCTAAAAGGCCAAACGAATCAAGAAACAGGATACAGGTGAGACAAACAGGGAAGGGGTTGCAGGTACATGACACCTAGGCTGCAGTTTCAATCATATTGTGGTTGCCATAAGTAAAAACGTACAGAGACTCTGTCCGTAGCTAGCACAGGGTATAACTGCTGCAGCAGTGAAAGCCGCCATGAATTTTTTTATCAGAAAGGATGTAATTGTTAATGAGCCTAGATATGAGTGCTTTTAGGAATGAAGCCACTTTTGGCCTACCTGAGTAGAATTGCACAGGAACAACTTCTTTTGTGTGTGTATGTATATATATGTAAATATATATATATATGAAATAAAAGCTGATTGGCAAATATCTTTGCAACTTGCAAAGCACAGTGAAGGAACAAATTTTGACAAACATACTCGGTACTTCAGCAGGGAGATTTTAGATGATAAGAGACTACACTTGGATATTTTCAGTTGGAAAAACTTTTAATCGGTTCTTTAATCCCAAAGCTAGCAGACAAAACCTCCAGCTTTCAGGAAGAGAAGGAAAGAGCTGGAGGCTTGGCTTTTGGCTTACAAATGCTTTTCCATTGAGATTATTGGGGAAAAAATAGAAAAGTATTTTAAAGATTTGAACCTTTATTGGTTTGTAGTCTTTATGCTAAATTCTGGGAATTACATTAAAAACATCATGAGTACTGACTGCCAGAAACATTGCACACTAACACGAGTGAACAAATGCAATATACAGCCTCACATGGTCAATTTATATTGTCAAGAACAGTACAGCTTTAATCTGCAAGCCTTCATCTCCCTTGATCCCTGAGATGTCCCATTGGACCATAGTTTCCATGTCAGAAAAAGATCTCCCCTGAGAAGAACAGACTTGGAAGTAAAAGGTGGTGTGATTTAGGATGCAGAACGATCCAGGGAATGGATACAGCAGGAGCACTTTGTAGGAAGCAACAAGAAAGCACTAAACAGCTCATTTTGAGGTACTGTGGTAATAGAGCAGAGTACAAAAACCAGACAGGTAGTGGGGCAAGAGGAGATTAAAGAGATGCTTCTTTTCTCTCCTTATGTTAGCCAACCTGAGAACTCTCTAGGCAGAAGGTTTGCATGGTAATGTAGCTGTATGCATACTCTAACTGGAAAAAGGGCTTCTGGGGATTTTTAGTGTGTTCAATTTTCTCCTTTTTTTTCCCTACATCAAAAAAAACCGATATGGAACACTTGTTCAGAAATAAATGACACTTGCAGGCTTAAGAAAAAAATATGAATTAAAACTTAATGATGTAGTAGATTTTTTTTTTTTTGCACAAAAGGCATATCTTTTGGTTAGTTATTCCATTTCATTGTTCATAGTTTTTCTAGACCTAGGAGCTAGTATGTTTATGGGTAACTCTTTTGTTTCCTTAAAGATCACAAATATTCTTTAAAAAAAGTTGTGTACCTGCTGCCAGACTCTGAGTCATCCACATATATATGCTGTTCAGTTACCTGTAAATATGATGGTCTAAGCATGTTTATTGTGTAGGGCTGAATATGTCAAGTGTCTCTTCCAGTAAAATGACAATTTTGACTGTGCCTGCATTTAGTTTTACTTCTCTCTGTTTATCACTGCTCAATCTACTGCACTATGGTGGCTCTTGTATGCACAGGAGGTGCCACTATGGTCCTTTGAACCAAAAAAGAATAAATTATAATTTCAGTCAAGGGTTTTGGATCAAATAAGCTGGGAACCTTTGACATCTTGGAAAGAAGTTCATGGGATACCAGTGCATCTGCTCCCAAACTGGGTATTTTGACTTTTGTGCTAAGAAAAGCAGTATCTTGAAGGCAGCATCTTTTACCTATCAAGAAAAAGATTCCTTTCTTGACTGTATAGAAATCAAACCTTGAGGAAAAGTTCCAGTTAAAAGCCTTACTGGCTTTGGGAACAACTCCCAAGTAAAGCTTTACGGTATTGCTTTAAACCTTTTAAAATCAGATTGAGTCAAGTACTTCAGAATATATTTTGGAGAACAATGTTACTTTGGCAAAGGAATGAACAAGGTGCAATTAGGTTAACAGAAGTCTTCCCTATCTGCAATATCCTTCTTTTTTTTTTTTTTAAGCACTGTAGAGAAGTTGACTGGCTCAAGCCTTATTCCTTCCAGCTGTCATCTAAAATCAGAAATAAAAAGTAGAATATGCCAGTTGATGCTTCTGAAGATAGGACAGAAAAAATGGAATTTTATGTAAAGACAGAGGCAGATTTAGACTTTGAACGTAACAGCAATCCTTCTGCTATTAGGGGAGCACCTTGTCTCAGGGCCTTAATTCTGTAGTATTTCTTGCTCTGTACTATCAGTGGGGGAATAGCAGAGTCCTTTATAGCAAACTCAGTTCTAGCTGTAACTCTTTCTCTAGGGGAAACTGTACTCTGACTTTTCTGACAATGTAAAGAGATAGTAGCAGAGGGCAAGCTTCACAGATACTGCTGCACTGTAATATACTGTTTTACTCAGTCGATGGGATACTTTTTCAGTAAGGTAAGAACTTGCCTAGGTGTCTAAATACCACTGTCACCTGAGGAAGATATAATACACAGGCTGGATAATGGACGTGGCTTAGAACCTAACAGAATAATATATACGACCAGGGGTCATTACTTTTTTTGTGTATGGAAGCTGATATTTTATTAATTGTACTGAAAACTACAGCTTTTGCAGTCTTCTCTGAAGTAAGAAACATGGCCTTGAGCTAAATCAAGAGATCTTTTGAATATTTTGGCAGTACACTTCTTCTGGAACAGCTAGATGCAGTTAATTGGCAAACACATGCTGCCGTAACAAGCAAATTTGTAATCCCTCTCATGCTTAGAGTATGAACTGCTGCTGTAATGCAGGCCCCAAAGCACATAATCACAGAGTACATCCTCACTGACTTGAAAGTATCTTTTTTTTCACTTTAACCTTTGCATAGTTGTGCTTTTGGGAGTAGGTGAACCTGTTTTGTACATGTAGGCTGTGCTTTGACTTAATCATAATTTTGTATTTTGTTCTTGCGAGAGAATATGGGGTAAAGCTGAGGAATCTGTGCAGTAGCTTTCTTGGAGATTGGGTGCTGAAATAGTTGAACTAAAATGCCTCTGTAGCACAATGGCAAATCAAACTGCTATGGGTTTGGATGCGCTGTTCCTTGGCAAAGCCTCCTTTGGAAAGCAGGTGCTTTCATATTTTGCTTCAAAGCAATTTCTACAGACATTTTTGCTGTCTTTATTAGAAAGTGGCAAGTATGTGAAATTTGTTATTGGAATTGACTTTGTTATAATAATTTCCTGTTTGCTTTAAACTTCACTTAAAAATGCAATGTTTTCTGGCTTAAATTTCCATTTCACCTTATCTAGATTCTCTGGCTTACATTCTTCAAACTGATACATTTTTATATATAAAATGT
This sequence comes from Platalea leucorodia, assembly GCF_965183815.1. Taxonomy (NCBI): domain Eukaryota; kingdom Metazoa; phylum Chordata; class Aves; order Pelecaniformes; family Threskiornithidae; genus Platalea; species Platalea leucorodia. The sequence continues at coordinate 109,635,580 of NC_138823.1, forward strand.
GTATCTACTTAAATATTCTTATTTATATCACTGTAAAAAATAACGGCAGATGGATCCCTCTTGGTGTTTGCAAACAACAATAATGTTTGATGACGAATGCACAACATTGTCATCCAAAATTGCTGTTTATGGTGAAATGCGGCCTTTAATAAGAACTTACTGTGTATGTTGAACAGTATCCTAGATTCCTGCAAAATGCTTCAATAAACTTGTCATGCAGATTTCTCTCCCTCCTGGAAAAGACAACTTAATGCCTCTTCTATGTTTACCTCCGTTTTGGATTTATCAGTGAAGGCATGCATGTGTATATACACGCTAGAAGGTTTTTATGAATTGCACAGTTATTGTTATTTCCCCTCGTACACAGAGTAAAAGGCTCCTTTCAGCCTGACTGAATTTTAATTCTGTTTCAGAGAATAACTGAACAGGAAAGCATCAGTCAGGCTCTGAGATAGAGCATGTTGTGGGTGTCCTCTGCGTAATCTGTATGGCTGTGGGTGGCACAGCCTAGCCTTAGCTAACAGTTAGAACAGCCTGATTTGTGTCTCATAACCTTGCTTTTAGTGTTTGAGGATTTTATCAACTGTAAACTCCTCAGGTTAGAGTTTTTCCATGCTGTGCCTGTGCCTCCGGCTGCTCGTATCCAGCAATTCTTTGTGAAAGCTTCAGACCAACATGGCGCAGCTATTTATATTATGATGATTAGGGAGAAATACCATATTTAACTCACTTGAAAGAATAAATCCAAAAACATTTTTAAGAACCACCAGCAGTGTTTTCTCCTTCTCTCAACCCACCAAACCCCATGTTTTAGTGCCAGCACTTAGGTAGGGAATCCTTACCTGCAAATGTTCTCTTTGTTTCCATGACAAACAATCCACTTTTAGCTGTGTCAAAACCCTCTGAAAAAGACTTTCTGAGCATGATCAATGGATTTTTTTCAACAGGGCACCAGATTTCTCCAGAGATGATCTGCCCTCATTACACCCTGGCCCACTTGACAGTGTTTGCCCTTGTAATCATACTGCCCCAAACTATCCGCTCTTGTGTGACTAAGCGTGATCCAGGTTTGAGCCCTGGTGACTGAAATGGATTTTCCCCCAAAACTGTGCCTGAAGTGAGATGGAAGCAGCTTTGGGAACTGTGGGCTAAGGCGTTACCTCTCCCATGTTTTCCATCCCTTAGCTCTAAGGAGGAAGAGATTCGACTGAGATACAGAGGAGGTGTGAGCTCAACCTACAAGAAGGTGGGGGAGGCAGGTGTGATTGAGGCCAGATAAGGGAACTAGGGCAGAGAGCTGTCTAGGTTGAAGATACTGGGAACTGGAGATAAGAAGAGCAGACTGGAGTGGTTAGAGAGACAAGATGGCATGAATTAGACACCCACTGCATTGGGGAAGGGAAGATAAAGCTGAGATTTTTGGAGTAATTTTAATTATTTGTTTCTATTTTTTTCTTCTCACTTTAATGATCATTGAAATGCGATGGTATCCTGAACATTTGTTTTACACATTATCAGCCTCTTATTCATCTCCCACCCCAATACATACAGGAGGTAGTTTCAGTTTGTTGAGAACATCTCTAGTCTTTTGCTTTTTGCAGCAACAGAACAATAATTCCCTCATGTCACCTAACAGCCTCGCTCCTCAGAGGATAAGCTGAGTCAGCATTACATCACTGGTAACATATTTTGAGCTCCGCTGCTCTATCTGAGACAGTAGGAAGAAAGTATTCTGGGCATGAGAGTTGACATGCTGGTGGTTTAGCTTCCTTCATAATGGGGGGTCAGCTAAGTATTTCTTTCATTGAATGAACGGCAAGTAAATTTCTAATTTCATGCCAAAAGTGCAGTTTTCTTCTTGGCTTAAATAGATGTACATTTATTTTGATTAGACTGCAAAAGACTCCCATCTCTTTTTGTCCTGTACACACTACTTCCCTGCAATATTATCTTTCCCATGCCTTTCTGCTACTTTTGTAAGGTTGTTCTTTCCACTGAATCCAAGTTTGTGTGTGCATTCCTGCCGTATTAGGGACTGTCAGCATTATTTATTTGCATATATTATTCTTCTACCAACTTCTTTAATTGCTCATTAGGGCCACTCTAAGCATTTCTTAGCTGGGGTTTCTTTTTCACCTGGCACGTTATTGTTCCTTGGCTCTTTTATGAAGAAAATAATTCTATCTGTGTTTTCTTCTAGTGTCTTTAGCCAAGAAAGTCTCCTGCTGTCTTTATTCTTCCATACAGCATTTTTGAGTCTGTAGTCAGTTGTAGTAGAGCTTGCTTATGCACCTTTCCATTCAACTCAAGCATTTTAACTGGACTTTTGTTTGTACTTCTTTGTCACCTAGGATTCCCAGTGCATGTACCTTGGCTAATGCAAAATATTTTTTTTCTCTAAGTTTGGTTGCTGCTTTCGGCTAGTACTGTGCAATGTGTGTCCCATTTTCAAGTGTGTGTTATTAAGGAAATAGACTTCCTACAATCTCTAATGGCAACACTCAATATCATATTTAGTCTTAAAAACTGACCTTAAACACCCAACAAGATTTCAGAGAAATGTCTTTGCTAAAAGCCTCACATGGTGAGGAGGTACATGGATCTTTAAAAACTGTGTGATATTCGTGAAACGAGTGGAGTGGCCTGAAATAGCTGGGGCTAGAAATTCAGGAAGGTCTCTTCTCAGTCAATTGATACTGTGAAGTAAATAGAACAAAGAGCGCTTATAAATTCAAGCTACTGCTATTTGATAGTCAGGTTTATTTCAGGAGGCGATCATAAAATTTTAGCTTAGCTAATCTAGATCATTATTTGGAGTTGTCCTGGGAAAAATTATCACCACTATAAAGTTTACAGCTTTATAAAATAAGGCTGTGTTCTGTTTTGTCTCCAGATGAAATGGAGGAACAGTTCTGGAAACAGTAAACAAAACTATTTTGATGTTTACATATTGAACTAAAAATTTGATATCCCAGTTTTTTCCCTTCCCATGCAATTTCTCTTCAGATAAGTCTTATGTACAGATGTTGGTGTACAAATGGCCAAAGTGGAAAGGCCCATTTTTCAGGAAAATTCTACTAAAAAGAATTTTTTTTTGTAAGATTCATGCTTCTTTCTTATTTATATGAAAGGTGTTCTCTACTGTATTATCTTTTCTTTGGAAGTCCTTACAAATCTAGTAAGGGGAACTATGAAAAGCTTTAAGCAGCTCTAGAATATACTTTAAAAAAATTCTGTGAGGTCTGTCACTCGAGATTTTGTTTGACAAATATACTATATAGGTTTAGCATTGTTAGCAATGCCACAGCACTCTTATGAAAAGCCTTTATTTTCTTCCACTCTAAGATTACATCCTTAATATTGTGAATGTTGCTGCCTGGCCTCAATGTGATCTAAGTATTGATCAATTGTTTTCTTCTGTGTTTGTGAAAAATGTACAAGTTCTTCAAATCCAAAAATATATTCAATTGCCCCCTTTTCATAGAATCACAGAATGGTTTGGGTTGGAAGGGACCCTTAAAGGTCATCTAGGCTAACCCCCCTGCAGTTAACAGGGACATCTTCAACTAGATCAGGTTGCTCAGAGCCCCATCCAACCTGACCTTGAATCTGGGCAACCTGTTATGCCTTAGTTAAATTAGAAATGTATGTTCCTAGGACACTGAGCAACCATCAAAAAAAAGGAAGAGTGCAGGTCTTCTGCAGCAGTAGGTAGTTCAGGAGGATGGTACGTGACTGCTCTATCATTCTCCTCTTTTACTTTCGTCCTTCATACCAATATAGTCTGCCATGTGTCAGCCAGCTTCATCTAGCCACATGATGTTGTCATTGCCGTATCCTGTTAAGTTTCCCCTAGTGAGGTTCCTTCTCACAAAATAGGAGCAGAGAATGATAAGAAAGAAATCTAATCACCTATAAAATGTGGGTTTGATAACATATTGAAGGGGATTAAATTACATGGTCCCCACATTTATTGGGTGGAGTTGGATTTGAGGACTGAGGCGGCACCTTCTCATCTGGTGTCTAGCTCATCTAGCTCAAATGAGAAATCCTGAAGTTATAACAGCTCTAGAGCCAGAAAGCAGAAATATGCTGCCAGACTTACTTCTTGCTTCCCAAAAGTTGAGGATGTTGAGGCTAGCCAATGGAGGTGCCTGGCGAAGGAACAGCAAGGCAAACTGGGTCTCCCTTGCAGGCACCTTCCCGCCTCTGCCATGCCCTTGGTATGAGGCACAGGGCAGTGCCCTTAGAGCCAAAGGATGGAAACACAAGCTGTTATCGGACCCATTTTTGGAATGAGTGTTCAGTGCATGTTTGTTCAACAGCTATTGAAATGGATAGTGCTGAGGCTTTGAGAAGCTTATAGGTGAAAAAATATTGGCCTGGCTTTCGGTCTGGCAACCTCTTAATGCTGCAGCCAGCTGCGCTGTGGATGAAACGCACCCATCAAGATTACAAACAAAACAAGGGTAGGCATGCAGTGTCCAGGCCAACGTGCTCCCTGAATTCTGTGGGCAACAGCCCTATTCACGGCGCAGTCCTGTTTTCTTCATCGTTTCTAGAACCCATCCTCTAAGCTTCCAGTTAAAGACTAGTGGAAACATGGGTATGGAACCCAGTGGCTCCATTAGGAGTGCAGAGGCAGTGTGCATATTTGTATGTCCTGATTTTAGGTGCTTAAATTTGCAACCTAGCCCCTAAATTTGATTATTCTTTATGTGGAAGTATGCACTATATTCTTCTACCTACTTTCTTTCAGCACTAGTACAATAAGTAAAAACCAAAAGCCTACTGACCAAATTTTATTAAAAAAAAAAAAAAGCACCAAAATTAAAAATGGATTGTGAACTTTAGTGTGGAGGCATTGTCTTTATAGTTAGTTAATAAAAATTTTCTGTACCAAGTGCCTAGGTTTCATGTACTTAAATACTCTATAATTTTATGTTTATAAAAAAGAGAGCAGCAGCAAAATAATTTAACCTTTAGTTTTAATCTTAAAATAGTTTGATTTTAAAAAATATGTTAATATCTTAATGGTGAGTTTAGTTTGGTGGTTTGTTTGTTTGTTTGTTTGTTTTGGGTTTTTTTGTTTTGTTTTGTACAAATTTGTAGCTAATTGTTTTGTTTTGTACAAATTTGTAGCTAATTTCAACTTTGTATAGTGGGAATAATTTCACTTGGGGGGCATAGCTCTACCATTTGGCTCAATTAGACTCGAACAGACAAAGCAATTCATAATTCCTGGAGGGAAAAGAAGCTTCTGTTTCAACAACACAGATTCAGAGGGCTTCATCTCCACAATCATCTCCCAGGGCATGAAATATGTTTCATTTAAATCTTAAACCTTGTTCACAACCAAGTAAAATCTGTAAGAAGAGTTTTTCATTCTGATTTCTTATGGTTTATTTTCCTCTTCAGTGGGTTTTAAATATCTGCTAGGAAACAACAAATTATATCTTTGTGACCCATCAAGAGCTGAGGTCTTGGAAAATACAGTGAATGCATGTGCACCCGCGTGTGTTTGTGTGTGTATGTGCATACATGTGGTTGTAACGATTGAACTGAGGCTGCATGAATACGTAAGACCCTGTTTGTTAGCTCTTTGCCAAACAAAGATCCTATCAAGGCCATATTTACCTTATGTGAGGGAATATCTTCGCTAAGGTGATTCAGTTGTTCTTAATGATGATGCCTGTGTTGGTCTGTCCATCAGAAAACATCCCAACAGCCTTTTCAGTGGGAAGTGCCAGACTTAATGCTGATGTGCAAAGCAACCAGCATTGACCATTTGTCTGCAACCTCTGAACACCTGGCAGCCCTGCAGCCTGCCTGCTGGAAATCCAGAGACCCACGTAATTTCACCAGCAGCTCTAATGAGGGGAGGAATTGGGCTTAATTTCCTCAGATTTGATTCCTCATCCTTCTTGGCCATTGCCAAGAGATCCAGGTGGTTTAGATCCTCTGGCATTGGACTTGCCCCTCTTCCTTCTCCTCTCTACCTGCTGGTTCTCATGGATTTCCATTGAGCATCCCTGGAGAAAATGTTTACTGTTAAGGGTGAACAAAACAGATGAAGGATCTGGCTGTACAAACTTCTTCAGCCAGTTCCCAGCTTGTTGATTTGTTTCAAGATCTAGTCCTTTAAAAATTTATTCCTTGCTGTCCTTGTGCCAGTCTTGTCACAAACAATAGCACTGAAAGACTGTAGTCTGCCTTTTTTTCTTGGCAAAAAAGCTATGCTAGGCCTCACCTCATTTTTCATTTTAAATGACACAGTCATTGGAAGCCCAGGAGAAGCATAAACTCCTTGAGGAGATGTGTAAGAAATAATTTATTTTTTTTAAGTTAAACTTGGCAGTGAAGGTTCAGAAAGGCCTTAAGCTGCCTTATAAAAACCCATCTCTTCTACAGAAAATGATGACAAGGGACTTGCTTTTTAAAAGGTCAGATCTTTGGGATGAGAGATGCAGTATTGTGTGGGATAGAGCACCGTGCCGGGAGGCACTAGTATTAATGTGTTCTACATCGTGACTCTTAATAATCATATTTAGTGTAAATGGTAAACATTTTTTCTCCTCAGAGTTTGTGCCACAAATGGATATAAGCTTTTCACTTGAGGAATACGGTGTCAGTGTAGGAATTTGGAAAGTTTAAAGGCTTCTGACAACTGTCAGATCAGAAATCTGTGACGAGACATAAAAATAGTGGTGATAAATCCACAGTAAGGGACAGCTTAACCTTTTGATCTTGAAATGTTTACATGTATTTTATTGTTTGATATGAGCTTACATAATTTTACACATAGACAACAATAAACTATTGTGAAATAAAATTGTGCTGAGAAGTAAGTCAGAATTAATTTTTCTTCCTTAGAAAAATAAAAAAAATATTAAGAATATTGAACATCCCTCTGACTTCTGTTGATGTTATTCCTCTAAATGGTAACCTCAGAAAGATCTGCTTGTGACATGAGCACAGAATTCTTGACAATAAGACCAGAAATGTGATATTTCTGGTGTTTTTCAAGCAAATCAAGTGCAACGTACAGCCTACCTGAATTCTAATGAAAATGTGAATGCATAGAACTATAACCTTTCCTCTGCAGCATGATGCTTGAAAACTGTGGTAATAGGAGAAAACTACAGCCCAAATGTTCAATTAATATGTACATGCTCAAGCGCAGCTCCATGCAGTTCTACAGTTTGCAGAGTTTCCAACTCTCGCATATAAACTGTGAGAGTCATGACATGTAATATCATTACTAAAATATCAGCTTGCTGAGAACCTGGGTTTACTTAGAAATAAATTAAATGAGCTTTCTGTTGTGGAAAAGAATTGGGAGGTAAGAATCTAAAAGTCTCAGCATTCAGGGCACAGACTGAACATATTCCTGCAGCCACATCAACTATCTATTTTGCCCTTTCTTAACATCAACATTTTGAGGACGGTAAATAAAAATCCAGGACTGCTTTGACAATCCAGCAATTGACTTCTTTGTCCAAAATAAGTGAGTCTTGAATTGGTATTAGTGCTTGCCTATTTTTTTTTTTTCATATCCATGAAACTTCCCAGGCAGTTTTTTTTAGTAAACACTACATTTTTGTGCAGCTGATATCACGTGTAACCCATCACCTGAGTTCTGTGTTGCAGGGACAACACGTATGTGTCATATCCCACTGAAATCTGCCCTAAGCCAGAAGCGAGTCCTGATGAAGTCCTAATGAATCCAGATGTCAGAGTAGGTGTGACTGTAGGCTAATTACAAATGCTGTTTTGATATACGTTGAAAGTTCTCAGAATGACTGGGATTCCTTGTTGTGTTTATGAAATTGTGCTCAGCAAGCTCTGCTGCAAATTCTCCCCGCTGACTTGGGCTTTCTCTCCAGTCTCCTTTCTTTTGCATTCTGTTGCCTAGAGGAGTCTTTCACTAAAGCATCACATTCTTGTAGGTTATTTAAATTCTTAAAATTCAAGTAGAGTTTTGGGTTTTCTACCTCCGTGAAATTCTTGACATGGTGGGTGATGGGACCTGTAAGTAAAGCTCTCCTCTGTCATGTAAAGATGCTTTCCTGGGGCCAGATTAACTGCTGGAATTTATTGCTGACCCGCAGGCTTCTATATTGTGTGAGTAGCCTTATGAGATCATTTGTGAACTACAAATTACTTGACAGAAAGCAAGTTAGTGATCAGGAACTGCTTACTGTAATATGTCTTTTCACTGCTGGAAGAGGACGAGAAGAATGTAAATGAGAACTCTGACAGGAATATTTATGGGTAGATTCAATGATTGTTCTTTTTTTCATACAGTATTAATCACCTTCTATCATTAATGTAACCGACTGATAAGAAAATGTAGGCATAGAGTTTACTTGCTTCATATCTCATGTTTGTAGTGTTACTGAATGGAGTGGTAGCTTGAGGCTCTTCTGAAATAAGTCATTTGTACTAAATAATGCACTATCTGTGCATTATTACTGAGGGAAATAATACTTTTCATAATTAAAAAAAAAAAAGGTAGGAGGATGTAGTACCTGGATAAGTACCTGATTAACTAACTACCTGTGAGGCTAAAGCTATGTGCAAAACAAGGCTAGCTGTCCCCTTAGTTCCCACCACAGTTCCTTGCACAGCCTGCTGCTAGGAATGGCAATATACTTGTCTCCCAGTGTAGTTGGCATTTCAGACATGTCTTTAGGAGTGCCTAATATTTAATGATCAGAACCTGAAAAGGGATATTTAGTGCTCTTCAAGACTGGAAAGTATGACCCTAATTTGGTAAAGAAGATGCAGCTGAACAGAGCACTCATGCACCTGAATGCTTTTCCTGGATTAGGTGTTAACTCCTTACATGTACTTGAAATTCATAATCCAAGAGTGGTCACAAATGTGAAGCCAGATTTTGACCCAGTTACTTAGATTGGTGCAAGGTTCCTCATGTGGGTAATTGGCCTGAAGTTGAGATCATTGCTTGTGAGCCTGATATAAGACAGCATTTATTCATTAAAAAGTGCAATTTAATCTCAGTGGAACTAGTAGTTTAAGTGCCTCACTTGAAAAGAGCAGCTTTCTTTGCTGAAATACATTTTTAAATTACAGTTCTTTGATAGGATACAAATAGCCCTGAGAATACTGTTTTGGTCATAAGGTCCCTTGGTATATTTTATCTAAATTCTTGATCAAGATACCAAAACCGGTAAAGAAACTGCCCCAGGAGCTCCTTCAGGTTAATAATGAATCTACTTTATTCTGGGGAGAAAAACTGCAAGGAGTGCAGAAGTTGAATTTCCATACAGGGCAGACTAGATCTGTAAAGTTCAGTCATTTACACTCCCCCATTACCTGGTCTCTAAGCCATGATTTAATGAGCTCTCTTGAACTGCGAACACAACAATCGTCATGCTGAAGTTCTCTGATGCCCCTTGGAAAAGAATGCTTCATATTCTCTTGAATAAGTCAGAATGAAAGAAATCTGCATATCCTTTGTTCTTTGAAGTCTTGTAAGACTTCCATTTACAAAAGAAAAAGAAACCACAAAAAATTCTTGTGAAGCAATGTAATTTCTGGACTACATAGATAATCTAAATGGTGGTAAACAATTAATATATGTGTCCAACAGATCATTCTTATAAAGAGCAGCCAGAGCTGGAGAAAGAACACTTAAAAGCTCAGGCTTCTTGATAATTTTTTTTTCCAGGTTTCTTTAAAATTATAGATAGGCAGTGAATGACGAAGGAAGTTAGTCTAAAAAAATTATGTTTAAATGTAGAATTATGCAGTGCCTGTAATTTGTTGGGGTAAGAGGGCAAAGGGAATAATTTCCCTGTCTTATTTAAAATCACATAAGCTACATATTTTAATAGAGTAATATTAAAAGCCATTACATATGTATTTACCAGGAAATAGGAAAAAAGCTGGGGATGCCTTGGATATGTGGTAAGAAACAATTTTTTTTTTTATTCCTGTTTTGTTTGGTTGCCTTTTTTTGAAGGACATATGGTAGATGGAAGAACCTGTGAGGACAGTTATATTATGAATAGTTTCTTCTTTAATAGACAGTTCAGGTACCCCTTTGGGTGTTTCTTTCTTGGTTCATGCTCAAATAGTTCAATTTATTTTAATTAGTTCCTGTCTTTTTTTTTCCTGTGTTTTGTATATACAGTCAAGAGTAATGGAATAAAATTCTGTAGAAAGAGCGAAGAACTCAGTTTGGATGGTGATATGAATTTTCTGTTTTTCCCTTCAGGGATAAACAGAGTGATGCCTCCAATTTTGTAATATTTATGTAAACTTTTGAAAGGATATGCTGTTCACGTTTTCTTAGACTATCCCAGCCTACTTCCTTCAGCCACACCAACTGTTTAATTAATAAGCTTACAAAGTTCTTTCCAAACTTTACTGCTAAACACAATCATATGTCTCTTTTTTTTTTTTTTTTAAACTGAGCTAAAAACTGGAGGCAACTGCCTTTCTTAAGAAGAAACAGAAATGACCGGCCTTTTTATATATCTAGCTCTCTACGTACCAATGAAAGTGAGTATGTGTGTATGTGTGAGAGAGACTTTTTTTTCTTGGAAAGCAGAGATATATACATATCTGCAGGGTAAGAAATTGCTGTCTTCAAAGGAGAATGGGCAGTGTTTTATTAATGATGTTGTACTGCATGTAGCATGTACATCTGTGGTGGGGGTGGATGGGGTCTTGGCTGTCTCCCTAAAGCCAGATGCTAAATACAGAGCATAAGCTGCCAAGCCTGCATCCTATGGAGGGCTGAGAAAGGGGAGGGTAAAGGGACTGTTTCATGGTGGTTAAAACCAGCCATTCTAGAAAAACAGATATCCTATGGGGCTTCACAACAGCAGAACAACAGACTCGTGGCCCAGGGGCTCCATCAGCTTCCGTGTTGGGAATAAATGTTGCACCACGTGGAAAGCAATTTCCCAAACATATGCTGTGCATTAGAGCCACCTTTAGCCAGCTCTCCCAGGTCTGCTGCTACCGCCTCTGACAAAGTGACAGTCACAGTCTATGGTGAGAAATATTCAATAGCATGTTGTGGTGGGGTAGCCTTGGCTAAGGGCCAAACGCCCACCCAGCCGCTTGCTCACTCACCCTCCTCAGTGGGGTGGGGGACAAAAAAAGGCTTGTGGGTTGAGATAAAGGCAGGGAGCTCCTGTACCAATTACTGTGATGGGCAAGGGACTTGACTTGGGGAAACTTAATTTTATTCCATTTAAAATAGATTTGGGTATTGAGAAATAGAAACACGGGCATTAAAACAACACCTTTCTTCCCCCCTCCCCTCTCCCAGGCTCAGCTGTTGGGCCTTTGGAGCCATCTGGAACCGGCTGTGTCTGGCATGGGGCAGCCCCTGCCTCTCCTCACAGGGACCTCCTGCTGGCACCTGCACCCAATAAACATATATAGCAGGAGAAAAAGCATTAATAGGGATTCCCAAACCAAATGTGATAAGCAGATATGTGAGTGTCCTGGTTTCAGCTGGGATAGAGTTAATTTTCTTCCTAGCAGCTGGTATAGTGCTGTGTTTTGGATTTAGGATGAGAATAATGTTGAGAACACACTGATGTTTTAGTTGTTGCTAAGCACTGCTTACACCAGTCAAGGACTTTTCAGCTTCCCATACACTGCCAGGTGCATAAGAAGCTGACCCAGACTGGCCCAAGGGCTGTTCCATACCATATGACGTCATGCTCAGTATAGAAACTGGGGGGAGTTGGCCAGGGGGCAGTGATTGCTGCTTGGGTACTTGCTGGGCGTCACTCATTGGGTGGTGAGCAGTTGCATCACTTGTTTTTCCTGGGTTTTGTTTCTCTCTCTCGTCGTTTTCCTTTTCATTATTATTATTATTATTATTATATTCCAATTATTAAACTGTTCTTATCTCACCCATGTGTTTTCTTATGACTTCAGATTCTCTCCCCCATCCCACCATGGCGGGAGGCTGAGCAAGCAGCTGTGTGGTGCTTGGTTGCCAATCGGGGCTAAACCACAGCAGTGAGAAATGGTGCACAGAAGCAGAAACTGTGTTAAAATAAATCCCTGAAAGCTGCATGAATTTAACATTAACAGTAACACTTTATGGCCTTCCCTGAGATGTCCCGGAGACTGCGTGAGAAAGCACATGACGCATTTCCCTCATTAAAAAGGTGAAAACTGTCACTAAAAATATATTGATGATACAGAATGTGATGTAGTGGATGCCAATTATTGTGCCTTATGTAATACGGCCCATTAGATAATTTGAAAAATGTTGCTTGATATACCTAAGAGGTTAAATAAAAAATATCTGGAAATAATGACTTATCTTAAAATTAAAAAAAGGAAAAAATGGAAGCTCTTCAGACTACTTGAAATCCAAAGTGATACAGAATGCTTATCAATGTAAAGCGAAGGCTTAATAAACAGTTGAGAGGAGAAAAGGCACATAGTGAAGAAAATTAGCTAAAAGAACCTTTATGAAAAGGGCAATGGAACTGATAAAAAGATTCTGGCTTATCTCCTCAGGAGAGCTCATCTGAAAGCCATTTGTCAAATAAGAACTGAAAAGGGATGTGATAAGAGATCCTAGATCTATTAAATCTGTCTTTTAGGATTTCTATACCTATTGTGTCATATCACCTCACAATACAGAGTGAATAAAATCATATTTTAAAATGTGAAACTGCCATTTATATCAAAAGATGCAATTACATTAGAGGAGGCAGTCTCAAATGGAGACTGAAAATACTTAAGGTTTAATAAAACTTTTCAGAAGTTTGCTAAAATTTTAGAAATAGGAAGGCCTTTGAAAAGCCTGTGGAAGTGACAGTGCCTGATCCGTTGGTTTGTTTTCAAACCTACAGCTAGAGCTCTCAAGATAGATAAAAAACATCACTGGTGCAGTTTGCCATTGCAACATTGTTTTGTTGAAAGAAAAATGCATGTTTGGAATCGGTGAATTTTGAAAGTCCTGACCCCACACTAAATCATATTTACTTGCTTGCATAATTGTAATTTTTATGACATTATTATTCTGTTACTGCAATTATGTTATGCAGTATTTCACTAATGTAAAAATGAAATGTTTTTTAGCTATTGTCTATATATATATATATATATATGTATTTTTTACAATCCCTATCTCACAACAAAGTTTGCAATTCATGAAAGGGTGGTCATCCAGAAATCATGCAAGAAGCCCCAACTGAAAATTGAAAAAAATTGTTCAATTGTCAGAATGAAGATTCTAATTTTTAATCAATTGTTGTATATGGATATAGATGTATGTATAGCTGGGACTCTTATTGTCAGATTTCCCTTTAAGAGTTATTAAAATATACACTGCCTGAAGGAATGAGGATGAATGTGCGGTCTTCTACTAAAAATGAGCCAGCCTGTATCGTAAGGGTGAAAGATTCAGATAACCTGTTATCTATGATGAACGGAGTCTGCCCATGCTGCTCACAAAGGTACTTGTTTTGTCATCGTGACTCATAAAAGGACTTTGACTATGTTGAGTGGCTATTGTTACTGTTTTGAGCTATTTTGAATGATATGAATTCTGCTTGATCTTAAAGCACAGAAAGAAATCTGCCTTGTATTTATTCCAAGAAATAGCGTTGTGCGTCAAGACAGATTGCGGAAAACATCGGCTTATTTTGTGGTTTATTCATAAATCCTATGACCTTCAGAAAAATCACTTAATCTACCCTCTAACTCTATTGCCCATTTTATAAATAGTAATTCTCAATTTGAAGTGCATTTTTGAGAACATAATCTATCAGTAGTTTCAAGAAAGGTGAGATACAATGATGATAAGAGACAGAAAAATAGCAAAGTAAATGTTGTTTAGCTTCCTGTTCTTCTTGCTGGGTCATTTCTGTAGCTATAGAGGCACTACTTGGAATATTAAACAAGTATACCTTAGTGCAAGGAAATGTTGTGGGCTTGGCGTAGGAGTTACCAGGCCAGAGTCTACAGTCTGTGACTTGACAAAAGATCAGACTGGATTATCCTAACAGTGTTCTTCACTTCAAAATTTAGTTGATGTTAGTCTCAGCTGAAAACACTGAGCAAAAGACCTGTCAATAGGTGAGATGAGATTATATTCCATACAGCTCTTCTTACTTGCTATGTTATCTCCAGTTCTCCTGATGACTGCCTATGTAAGTAGAGAATGAAGCACAAAACCCCATATCATTTTTCATGCATCTTCACAAAACTAAAATATTTCCATACACAAACTGTGACCGGTAGAGTAACTGCTTATTCAAGTTTCTGTGCTACTGTGGTCAGGAGAGTAGTACAAGATGTCCAGCTTGGAGTTGAGTTTAAGTGCAGGACGGTTCCCGGGGCCTGTGTAAGAGGAGTGGGATGCAGGTCCACCACAAGACACAGGAGGACTTAAAATCCACACCGTTCTAGTTCTGGTTGCTTAACAAAAGTGATCAAAAGGTGTTTAACACTTTGAGTTAGTGTCCTGCCCTGCTGATGAAGAGTTTGCCTGCAGCTCTGCTACCAAACTGAGTCTATGGCCTTCCTTCAGGAGGTGTGATGCACACCAGCATCTGCTGGTAACTCTGCTGGTAACTGGGGTTCCTGTAACAAGGAACAGTGCTGCAAAAACTGCTGCACAGTCTAACTTGCTCTTCCTCATCTTACAACAGTGGGAAAGGAAAGTCAGAAGGAGGATGCTTTTCCCCTTTAGTCTGCTATGTGGCCATGTATGAACTGGATCTTGCCTTTGACTATCTTACAATCTCTTAAAAGGAAAGACAAAAAAGAGAGAGACAATAGATTATCTTCTGGGCTTTTTAAAGCCCTGGCTAAAAAAAACCCCAAAATTGTCATTAATTACATCCAGCAAAGACTATAATTGGATTCCCTGGCTTTAAACAATATTATTGGATAGCTGACTTAACTACAACACGTCATCAAACTTTCCTTGTGCTAAGACAGGTGGAATATTGAAGGCTTGGCCTTAATATACTCTATTTGTTGTTAATGAGAAATTTATCATTCTAACAGCTTTTCTCAATTAGGAAACCCAAAGGATTCGGACCTTCTTTTAGAAAGAAAATGAAACTACAGCAATTCCTGTAACTGCATTTAAAATTCTAGCTTCAAAACATTTAAAATAGTTGAGAAATTAGTTTAGTCGAAAAAGGCATAAAATATTAATAACCTACTTTAAAAATGACCATTTACAAACCCAGGCAGCAAGAAAGAGATATGACACTCTCAAATCTTTCACTTACATTGTTTTGTAATTAAAAATATTTAAACTTCTACAACAATTGGTTTAGAATCAGTCTTATTCCTGGACAGTCCGAGAGAAGAGTGAGAACATAGTAAAATGTATGTCAAACATACAAAAATAGCAAACTGAATTTACAAGAGAAAATGGAAACGTTTTTACTTTTCAAATTGAAAGAGGAAGGAGGCACAACAGAGGCTGTCTCCACATGCAAATCAATGGAATTCATCAACTTTGATACCAACTGAGCAAACTTTCTGAAAAAAATTCAACATTTAGGTCAAGATTGAGATTTTCGTAAGTAACACAGCTTTTCACAGAATTTTTCCATCTGCGTAAAAATATTTATTTTGCTTTTATGGGAGGGAAAGGAGAGGTAAACCCCATCAAAACATTGTTTTTGTAAATGGCAAAAATGTGAATTCTTGCTTCTCTCCTATTTTCCTACAGTGGGAAAAATAAGAGGGGGGGAAAGGGAGAATCTAGTCTAGTTCAAAACAAAGTCTTTTCCTGAAAGTGTCAAGGAAAACAATAGATATGTTGTTTCATCTTACGTTGTTAATAGAAAACACATTCATTTTTTGGCAAGCTATAATAGGTTCTACTCTATGCAGCCAAAGCTGTGGTTCACAAAACAGGAGCCAGAGGAGGTGCAAAGATGGAGATGTCATGAAATGGGAAACTGGCTTGAGGCAGATTATTGCTGTTTCCTGAAAGCATAGAATTACTGGTAGTTCCAATTATTGGAACAATTATTCATATAAGAAATATTATGTTCTTTCCAGGAACCCATATTTAGAGTAGAGAATACTGAAATAGCAAATGCAAAACCCATTAAGAGCTAAACAGCTGCTTAAAATATTCTTTCTAATATAGATCTGCAGTATTTTAAGGATCAACTTTCTATTGCAAAAGGTCAGACTCCTGAGATGCAGCTTTTCAACTGATATAAACAGATATAATTCCACCAGCATCATTGACTTTCATCAACTGACATTTGGCTTTTTCTCAACCCCATAAAGCAAGGTCTGCACAGGAGGGGATCAGCAGAAGCGATCTTGTTCAAGGGAACCAGAGCCCTCAAAACTGATGTTAAATGGGGTTTAGGACCTAGATCTCTTTCATATGGTTGAATCCAATCAATAATAAGTGCCTACTTTGTAGTGCATGGCATTGGGGATTTATCGTTTCCTAAAGGACATTAAAGAACTTTAAAAACTGAAAATGTCTTTCTTACATTGGAGGGCAGATAATTCTAAAGATAGAGTTCAAATTATATTTTACATAAATACATACACATAAAATGTTATGCCTATTAAATAAATATGTAATATTACTGGATTGTATTTAGTAAGGTTTCAGGTCTGGTTCACCACTGTCTGAACTCGCTTGTTTCAGGATTACTATTTTGATGTTAGGATACTTCCTGTCTTCGAAAGATGCTGATAGATTTTACGCAACGTCTGAATGGCTGAAGTAATCTGTTGGCTATATTAATAGATATGATCATTAATAATGTTACTGCATATGAAGGTGAAATGTGCACAAAAATTTTTCTTACGTTTACAGATGTAAGAGAAATTGTCCTGAGTATTGTCTCTGCTGTTACTTTAACAGAGAAAACTACCTTGAGCTACCATAGCCAGTTAAATCCAGCAGTATAGTGATGATGTAGGGGAGTAGTGTATACTTTTTGTAGTTGATAAAATCTTAGGTCTTGGTACACAGCTTGAAAGAATTTTGCATCACATAGATGCTTCTAATTTTTTACATATTTGATATTCTGAATGTTCTGTGCTCAAGTGCCAGAGTCTCTATGACCTTTCTAACTACAGTCTACCGTTTGTGCCAGACGGCTGGATGAGCATCAGGTTGGTTTTATTCTTATTTCATCAAATAAAATAATATATTAAGTGTAAGTCATAAGTACTTAATAACAGAAGGGAGAAACAGAGACTTGCTTTTTCTTAATACAGGATTTGTGGTATTTCTTAAAATTGTTTCTGCTGATAAAGATTTAATGGAAAAATTCAAGATGGTGCTAATATTACATAGAAGGTAAACTCAGCACAAAATTTCTATTGAGTGGAAAAGCTCAGAAGAAAAAACCCATCCTTCTCAATTGGCCTGAGAGCATTTGGGTTTTCAGAATTGCATGCTCCTTGCTGAGGAGACCATGCCTGTGCACTCTAAGTGCATAGGATGCTTTTAAAACACCGCATAAACTATACTAATGTACGTTGAGTTTTTGAAACTGCACAATAATTTAGTGGCTCAGTAATTCTGATTACCTGTTGCACCCTCATGATCCTTCCAAGGATTAGCCACCTGGGGCAATGACCTATTATTTTTATGGCACGGTTGATCCATTTTCAGCTCTGTGCACATTTCTGGAGCCCTGCTTATTATTAGGCTGTATAAAAAGGCTATATACAAACAGTGTTTGCAGAGTGACATCTCATTTACAGCTGCTTCTGTAAATTATTTCTATTTATGTCAACTACTGCATATTTAAATTTGGAAAAACAATCAATATAAAGAGCACCAGCATTTTCCGTTTTAAGTTAAAACTGCGGAGGTTTATTTAGATGCAGACTTTCTGATAAAGGTAGTACTAAGATTAAAAATAAGCTGCATAACCCAGTAAAATCAGGCTTGTTAAAAAAGTGTGCTCAATTCTTTCACTTATCCAGTGTAAGAGAGACAATTAATTAATTTGGGGCTATTCCAGGTACTATGAAGAGCCAAGACCACTGCATTGGATTTGACAGAGCTACGAGTGGTGTGTTAACAGGCAAAACAAGATTCTGCTAACAGAGGTTTGTGTCCACATTTTTTTCCTCCTTTTTCACACTTCTCCTCCTCATTTGCAGATTGTTGTATTTCTGTAATAGCTTAGCAGCCAGGAGAGGCAGAGGAGATGGCAGTCCCTAAGTAGAACTAACTGGAGGAAGAGCTGCAATTGCTTTTGGATCACTGCTTACTGTAGGAGTTTGCCCTCTCAGATTCTTTTGCCTTCTATTATTAAGTCTTCCTTATGTGAATATTGCCAATAAAGGTGAGAAGTAGAAGTACAAGTACAAGTACCACCTTTTGAAGAATGTGGCAGAACATCCAAAGGGCAATCTAGTACTGCCTATTAAGTAGAGTCCCAAACCAGTCATCTTCAAATGATACCATTTGCTATAGAGAAATCTAAGCTAAACCCACCAGATGGACTTTAATAAATACAGCCAAAGGAGAATTATTTGGGTCTATTTGTACCTGTGTAAGATTACCTCACTGTTGTTATGCTCCGTATGGCTGAGGAATAGCCTAGAGGTTTTTCTTTTTTAATATCAGCGTTCTTTTATAGCGTCGTCCCATTGAGAGGACATTAATAAAGCAGCTATAGTTTGATACTATTCAGCAGGAAATTCTTGTAGCTCCGCAGACTTTGTCTCATTAATATTTCTCTGAGCCTTTCAATCTGAAGGGCACGTTGTGAACCTCTATCATTTCTCAAGAAAAGCCTTCTCCAGTCCTAAGATTGGCACCAAAAAGGTGGTATATGTTTAATTGATAATTCACTGGCCTGTCCTCAACCTCCCTCCATTTATTCCTACAGCCAAAATAAGGTATTGCTCATTCAATTGCTTAAGGCCTGGATGTTTACAATTTGGTTGGTCCCTCTTTTTCTCCCCTGGAGGAATACATCATGTGGAAAAACCGATATTAAACTTCTGTAGGTAAAATGCTACAAATAGGTATATTTAATACAAAGACTTTGTTCCTTTGCATAGGAAATACCTTGCACTGTTACATTTTAGATGTGTAGCTCATTCAAACAATTCTCGTTCACTCTGGCTTGGCCTCTAATTTTTTTTTTTTCCTGTAGACACATTAATAAATAACAGATCCTTCCAGGTAGCATAGGTTTTAAATGTAACGCTCTATAATCTACCCCCTAGATATCTTTTGTACAACATTACTTTTGAGCTTAGCCCATTTCAGCAGTGTGTGTGGGAGAGAGCAATGATCCAAATGCTTTAAGAAAATTCACACTTCCACTAATAATGCTTAGTCTTTATATGACATGTTTCTCCTAAAAGGTGCTCTACTATAATCAACTCTTTAGTCCAATAATTAGTTATTTTAGGGTTAAGAAGCCAGTGGTACATTTTTCAAAAGCATGCAAGTTGTTTAGAAACCCAGAATACTCTTGCCTTCGTCCCTCAGCCTCAAAGGGAATCTGTGGCCAAATTTTCACATGTATTTAGGCCTTTAACAAGACCAGCCTAGAGAAATTTCAAGAAGCCAACTTAGGTGGCTTGAAATTTGAGCTGGGCCCCTGAGGCCATTTTGTGCATGCTTGAGTAACTCTGAAAATCCATCCACGGGGCATGTTGTGGTTCATTTTTCATCGACTTGCAGTGAAACCTAAGCTGCTAAAAGCCAAAGATCCTTTTTCCAAAATGAGGAATTTGAGAAAATAAGTCACATGAGTACTTTTGGAAGTTGTATTTTATGCATGTAGGGCTACAATGGACGGCAGGGTAGGGGTGCTGCCACAGACAGAAATAGCAGTGCCCAGGGGCTGGGAAGGGAGCAGTACCAGGTCACGATGAGCTTGGGCAGTGAGGGAGGGGATGGTGACACAGCTGGGACTGAGCAGATTGTGGCTTGGCTGTGATTTTCCTTTGGAGGTATGATATAAACATAGTAAAGGGACAATGGCAGGGGAGCAGGGCAGCACTGATGGTGAGGGGGGACGAGCAGGAGGAGGAAGGAGGTGCAGAAGATCGTGAGTATCTCAAGGAGGGACTAGCAAGTGGGGTGAGAAGGTGAAGTGTGAAGTGCCAGCAACCCTGGCAGCAAGGCTAATGGGCGGAATAACCTTGCAACGGGCCAAGGTTACAAGCAGGTATGTGAAGCCACAAGCAGGTGTGATACCAGATGATAAACAGAGAACAGAGAAAGGGGAAGAGGGAAAAGGGAAAAGAGAGTGATGGGGACAAGCACAGCATGGTGTCAAAATGAAAAGCAGTGAGAAAAGGTGAGAAACAAGATGGTGGAGAAGAGCGAAGGAAGAATCAAAGCCTGGAGGTTAATATGTACAGAAGATATTTTCCCCCCCCAGTGAGAAGAAGCAGTAAATGAGGAAGATGAGAGAACCACTTGTAGTAAATGGGACAGCAGTGGAGAGCTGCATTTGGGGGGTGGGTGGTAAATGGCAGCTAACTGTGTGGGGAAGGGCAGTCATTGGGTAAGGGAGGTGGTGGTGGCAAAGGGGACGGTGAAGAAGAGGGGGGAGGATGTCATGGGAGAGCAGTAAATGCAGCAGCTGAGAAAATCAGCAGTCATCATGGGCAGGTGGTGAAAGGAGATGAGAAGTGGGGTGGGAGAGCAGACACTTGCAGGTAAGGAGTGAGTTGTTTGGCAAGGAAGGATGAAAACGAGGCAGGCGATGTCCTGAGCAGGCAGGAAGGTTAGGTGGCTGGGGAGCTTATAAAACCAAGATGCTAGTGTAGCGTTGGTAGTGTTGATAAGGGACTGTGAGAGTCCCCACAGCCTGGGAGGTGCCAGCATGCTGCAGGTAGTATTGACAAGCGAGGTGATTTGGACAGGAGGTGAGCTGGGCTGTGAGGAGTGCTGGTGAGGCTGGAAGGCTGAAAGGAAGAAAAGAGCCTGTGAGAGAAGGTGGCAAGAGTAGGAAGGGCACGATGGAGCTGGGAGAGGCAGATGAAGCAGGCAGTGATGGAGACTTCAAGAGCTGGACTACCAGAGGAGAAAGCCAGAGGAAGAGGCAAAGCAGCAGATGAAGAGGGAGCCAAGCGATGGCCAGGGTAAGGAAATGCCGAGGGGCTGTTGAGGACAAATGTGCTGGGCAGGAAGTAAGCCCAGCTGCGAGGAGAGACGGTGACGGCAGGTACTCAATGGTGTGGGAGGATTGAGGGGCAGTGGTAAGTAAGCAGAGAGATCACTAAAGGAAGGGGGATAGCAAAAGCAGGTCATAAATGGGGTGGTAGTAGGCTGAAGAGGGGACACAGCTGAGGCTGGCAGAAGAACTAGTAATAGAAAACAGCAATAGAGAAAAACAGCTGGAAACTGGAGAGGAGGAGTGAGCGAACAGGAGTAAGGTGGAGGGGAGCTCTAGACAGGCAGCTACATGGGAAAGGGAGCAGCAGAGTGTGGATGGCTCGCTAGCAGGTCTGCAAGGGGAGGGAAGAGCAGCAACAGCAGTACAGCAAGCAGTAATATTGAGAGGCTTGGCGGTGTTTGGGTGATGGGGCACTAAACGAGCACTCAGAGGAAGCGGAGCTGTAAAAAGATAGGCTGGGGCTGCAAATCATCTGTGATGGTGCATCAGGAGAGATCAAAGGGAGACTGCAGCTGAGGCAGGGACCAGGGACAGCAAGGGGAGGGAGAGGAAACGAAGCTTCAAGAGGAGGTGAAAGAAGGGGATGGAGAGATTGGGACAAAAGGGTAAAAAACGAAAAGTGCAGAAGGAGAAGTGGTCATTTTGGCATTTGGAATGGGTGGAAACAGGCATAATGGTGAGGAGAAATGGCTCTGACCAGTGGCACAGTTAGTTAACAATAAATAAGGCAAGAGAGCAGGCTGTAAACGTGGCTATGGGGAGAGGCAGTAAGTACAGGCTGGAGCAATGATGGAGGCAGGGCTATCTGGTGAAGACAAGGCTGTGAAGCAAGTCAGAGAGAAGTTGGGGAGAAAATGAGGTGATGCGGGATGGTGCAATAGAGGTGGCAGAGAGGCCCTAAGGAAAAGCTGGCTAACGGGACAGCAATGCTGGCTCAGCTGTGAGAGGTGGGGAGGATAACAAACACATGGACAAGCTGAAGGAGAGTGAAAGGACAGGTTTCCAGAAGATGCAACAGAAAATCCTTTTGGACTGGGAGCAGGCAGCAGGAGACAGAAAATACACTGCCAGAGAGAAGTAGAAATGACTGGTGGCAGGGCTAATGGTGAGCAAGCTGGAGTGGGCAGGCAGCAATCACCCCCACTGCTATGCTTGCAGGGTAGAAAATACGGCAGAAAATGAGGCAGGATCAGGTAACAGAAACATTATGAAAGTGAATCAATAAGAACAGAGCCGTGACAGGAGATGAGTAGTTATGTAGGTAAGGAGGGTATGAGGACAAGTGGCATATAAAAAAGCAAATACATACAACTGTGCTGAAAGGGAGTGAGAGGAGTGCATAGTGATTAAAAGTAGGAGTGAGGACAAGTATGGGCCACTAAAGGACAGCTGTTTTGGCAGGAAATTGTACTAGGTCTGGCTGGGATGGAATTAAATTTCTCCATAGCAGTCCACATGGTACTGTTTCGGATTTGTGACTAAACCAGTGTTGATAACACACCAGTGTTTTGGCTATTGCTGAGCGTGCTTGCACAGTTTTGCCTGTTTCCCACTTTGCCTTCCTCTAGCCCCGCAGCGGGGGATGAGAAAAATATTGCGAGGAGACACGGCCAACTGACACAACTGACACAAACTGGACAGAGATATCTCATACCATACAACGTCATGCTCAGCAATAAAACTGGGGGGAAAGGGAGGGAGGAGTGTCTTCCAAGGTAGCCATTGCTTGGAGATTGACTGGGCATCGGTCTGCTTGTGAGAGCTGGTGAGTGATTGCCTTTGCATTGTTTTTTTTCCTCCCCTCTTTCCCTTACTTATTAAACTGTATTCGCTTATTAACTTCGCTTATTAACTGCATTAAGCTGTCCTTATCTCAAGTTTTCTAGCTTTTGCTCTTCCTGTTCTCTCCCCTGTCCCACTGGGAGGGGGAACAAGCAAGCAGCTGTGTGGGCGTTTTGCTGCTGGCTGGGGTCAGCCCACCACGGAGTTGAGTACTGCTGCTTGGAAAGGCATTGAAAGAAGGCAGCTAAGGAGTCGGGGAGGAGAGGCAGCTATGGGAAGTGGCGTAAGGGAGCTGCATGAGAGCTGTAAGCCTACAGGCAAGGGAAGTTTTGAGAGCAGCCGGTAAGGAGGATAAGGAGGCTTGCCAGCAAATGAAGTAGTAATCACAGGCAGAAAGTGCTGGTGATGTGGCAAGAGCAGGCTGCAGGCTATGCAGCAATGGGAGAGGTGCGTGTCTGACAGGCTGGCAAGAGGAGAGGGACAAGCAGGGCAACGAGTGGGAAAGAAAGGGGAAGAAGAGCAAATGAAGAGCAACACAGAGAAAGCAGGCAGCACATGGAGCAACAAGCTGAGGATGATGAAGTTAGGCAGCAGACAGAGGCTTGGAAAGACACGCAGAGCACAGGGCGCAAATGAGGTGCAAAGCGGAGGCAGGGGGCTGGCAACAGCAGGAGGCAGCAAACAGGCTGGTAAAGAGATGACAAACGTGGTCCAGCATGAAAGTTAAGAGCGTTCAGCAAGTCAGGTATTGAAATGAGGTGATGAGGGCAGGAGGGAGCACTGTAGCAAATGGTGGGCAGCAAGAAAAGGTTGAGTGCAATCCAGAAACACAGCCTTGAGAAGTCATAGGAAGGATATGTTTACAAGCATAGGAAGCAAGTGGTGGCAAGAGAGGCACTAAGAGCAGGTAGCTAAGGGAGATGGTGAAGGTAAGCAGCAAAAGGGGCTCGTGCTGCGTGAGGAAAGGTGGCAATACATGCTAGTGGCGTGGGAATGAGTCAGTGAGGAGAGGTGGGAAGCGCAGGGGACACAGAGTGGCAGGAAAAAGCAGTAAGTGGAGGAGAAGTTAGGTGATGAGGGTGGATGGTGACAGGCAGCGAGTGAATAAGCATGGGCAGCAGATGGGAAACAGGGAGAAGTTGTGAGCTGTCTGCAAACAGGGCAGCTCCTGACAGGAGGAGACAAATGAAGCAGTAGGAGCAGGCGGGATGGCAAACGGGGCAATAAGTAATGGCAGACCATGGCATGACAAGGAGATCTGAGAAAGGTCCTGGGCATTTGAGGAGCAAGAGCAAGCAGTAAGTGAAGCGGTAAACAAAGATATTGTGGGTAGAGAGAAAACGCGGCTGCTGGGAGAAAAGGAAGAGGAGGAGGTAAGCAGCAAATGGGGCTGGCCAGAACAGGCAGTGAATGAAAGTGGCAAGGCACATATGTGGTGGGAAAGAGAGCAGCTAGGAGAAGGGCTAGCAGAGGGGTGTTGAGGGTGAGTGACAAAGAGAAGGACAAAGCTGTGGGACCACAGGGGAAGGTGACAATGGGACAGGAACACAGCAAATGAAGCAGTAAAATGAGATGGGGTGAGGGGAGAGGCAGTGAAGGGAATTAGGTGAGGGCAGGTGCCAGACTAGGAGAAGCAGGGCAAGGCAGGGACTGATGAGGCAGTAAGGTAAGGAGCAAGTGAGGCGATGTGGCAGCAAGAGGCAACGAGGAAAGGCTAAACAGGAATAGCGGACAGAAAGAGAGAAGGTGGTGGTGGGGATGAGCCCAGCAAGGGCAGGCAGAATTTAAACAGGAGATATATGGTAAGAGATGGCAGAAAAAGAGGTGGTAGCAATGCCAGGGGCTGCAAATGGGATGGGGTGTCAGGGCAGTGGGCTGGCTGGACTGGCACAGCAAGATGGATGAAAGGAGCAAAAGGAAGTGCAAGTGGCAAGCCGGTGTGTGCCAGTAATCCACAGGGGAGGAGAGACGTGATGGGCAGGCAGACCGAGGTAGCAGGCAGGATAACAAGTGAAGCAATGAAGGTGATGAGCAAAATACAATCCTGTGCTTTGCTGGCTGGAATTTATTGTAGCTTGCAAAAATTCTGGACTTGCTTCCCCCCACCTGACTTTCTCCTGAAGTGGGGAGGATTGTACTCTTTCCCCCCTTCTCCTCTCTGTGGTTTTAAATGGAATAGGGCGTTTTTTTCTTAATCACTGTCTCCACAAGACACAGGATTTGAAAGCTACTGACAGCAATTCTTAGTTTCTTCTAGGAACTCTGGGCTGGTTATTAACAGAACTAAATCCTCGAATCTAAACACGGCAATTCCCCCTTGTCTGTGTTAATGAGCTGAGGTGCTTACCTTTCAGTCATTGTCTCTGCCCTTTTGTAAAAGGAATTTGTTCAGGCATTTACATGTCACAGATTGCCCAAAAAAGCTGTGCCAGCTTCCTGGTTTGAAGAAAGGTATAATCCATTAAGCAGAGCTCTGGCAGGCTGGCTGGAAATGGACATTGTCTAAATCTGACTGTTATGGTGTGAAAAGAGTTAAAAACTGGCTGTGAACGAACAAGTAGTTGGACCCATTTTGTATTGGCCTAGCTGGTTTCTTAATAGGGGATTAGGTGTAATTTATTGCTTCAGTCAGTGCTGTGTTTACTCACACATCAAGTGGGTAGTAAAAAGGATAGATGCATCATTAGCAAAGGCCATATCAAGGATTTACAAATAAGAAAAAAAGTGAGAAAAAAAAATCATTATTTGCTATTTATGTTTGTACCTGAAGTGACTCTGAGATTTTCAAATTGGTCTCATAGATCAGTTACATTCAATGGCAGATGCATATATTTTATCACAAGAGGTAATTTCAGGATTTGTCTAAAGCTGAATCTCAGTAAGCAAAGATCAGCTTATCAGGCAATATCCTAAGCAGGAGCAGCAAGGAAGCAATCCAGTGGAGTTGACTCAGCCCTTTGCCCTTCTAAAGCAGATAAGTTGAATTGCATGCTGTTTGCTGTGTAGCATGTTTCAAATGAAACATAAAGGAAAGTAGCCCTATTGACTTTGCCTGGAAACTATGGCCCACATTCATATCAGCCCATCTAAGGAACCCAACTCAAGTTTTCTGTTAGGGAGTTACAATGTTGGCCAAGCTACTTTCTCTGCTCAGTGGAGAAAGTGCCACAGAAACTGCCTCTGGTGACCGTATTCTTAACTTTGCTCCTCCTACATATTTTGGGGAATAATCAGTGCCTAAACATCATTAAAAATGGAGTATGCACCCAAGAGTTCTTGATCACCAGTACCCCTTTGGTCTCTGTTTGGTGGCAGGCCTGCTTGCTACTGCTCACCCATGGAAGAGCTGATGGATTCTGGTCGTGCCATGCATATGCTGTGTATAATTAAGCACTGGGGCTGCCTGTAGGGTGAGCGATTATAATACATTTATTTCCTGCATCAAAGAGAACTCACATTTAATTAGTTTTTCCCAAGTGAAACTGATACCGTGAGGGACTGTCAGGGAACTAATTTCAGATTGTGTACCACTGCAAGTCAAGTTTCTTTGAAATATTTAAGAAAAAAGTTTATCAAATAAAATGTCAGGTTATTGCAGGTTTTATGTCACTCTCTGCTTAAAAGTAGAAATGGGGAGTTAGCTCATTTTCTTCCTAAGTTACAAGCTTTACTGTCAACACACACCCATATTTAAAATTCTGAAAGAGATTAAGGCAACTTTGCCCATGGGAATATAAGATAAAGGCAGTTTTGGGAGGACATCAAAACTAATCAAGTCTGGTTTCCTCTGGATTTGTGTCCTACCTTTGCATAACTGCCCCACCATCATAATAATGTTAGATTTTCATTATAAGCTTATTTAACAATCTGTCCCCTCTGCTAGCTGATATGAGGTATCATTAAGTGTTTTCAGCCACTGCTGACTGACTAGGTCATAGGAAAACCCAGGTTGGAAGACACCCCACGAGGTCTCTAGTCCAACGTCCTGCTCAAAGCAGAGTTAACTATGCCATCAGACCAGTTCATTCAGAGCTTCTTCCTGCTGGGTCTTGAAAACCAACAAGGATGGAGACTGTACAGCCTCTCTGGGCAACCTGCTTCACTGTCTGGCTATCCCCAGATGAAAAAGTCATTCCCTTATATCCACTCTGAACCTCTCTTCTTTCAACTTATGTCTGTTGGCCCTTGTCCTCTTGCCCTGCACCACTTTGAAGAGCTTGACCCCATCTCCTTCATGATTCCCCTCAGCCCCCAACTCCCCACAGGCACAGGGAGACTGCTGTCAGGCCCACCTGAAGCTGACTCTTCCCTCAGCTGAACATGCCCTGGTCCCTCAACCTCTCCTCACAGGGCAAGTGCTCCAGCCCTGACTATTCTGGGGGCCCTCCTCTGAATTTGCAGCAGTACACTGTTGTCTTCCCTACACTGGGGGGTCCAAAACGGGACACAGTACCTAGATGTGGTCTAACAAGTTTTAAGTAAAGGGGGAAAATAATTTCCCTTGGCCATGTTCCTGTTAGGAGTGCCAAGGGTGCTGCCACCTTTGCTGCTAGGACATGTTGTGGGCTCTCGTATAGCTTGCTGCCTGCTAGGGTTGCTCCCAACCAGTATTCCCAGCCTGTACCATTGCAGGGGGTATAGCTGAAGTGTGCCAGCTGGCAGAGGTAGCATCATGCTCATGATGCTGTCTGCCTATCAACTCGGTTCTAATCTGGGGCTCTCTCCTCTACTCACCCTTTGATTTTTGCCAAAGCTGGTGAGGATGCAGTACCAGGGAGGAGGACCTGCCTTGCTGTCAGATCGGCCAGAAATCAACCAACAGCAAAAGTCCCTTGGGGGAGTGAGGGAGAAAAGATGAACAGGTAGGCAAATGCCACATCCACACAGGCATCCTATTTCCCAGGCTAAAATTACAGCTGCAAGCGCTGAGTCTCTCCACAGAAACTCAGATAGAACCATAAAATTAATTTATATTGACACTTTCTACATTCAGAAGAAACATGTAGTTCCCAGTTCTTATTTTAAAAGCAATATTAAGATAAAGTGATGCTCTTCTGCCTTGCAGAAACGGGCTGGACAGAATGAACTAGGAGTGTTTTAACATAAAGCACAAAGGAACAGTGTCAGTCATCTCGATGGTGTTCATTATTTCTGAAACAGCATTATTAGAATCAGTATCTCTCATGACCATGTTTCCATCTGGCATCTCAAAGAAGTTGCTCGAAAGAAATGAAATTACCTCACCCTGGATCTTGTCTTATAAAGAAAAAAATATCATGTCACGTCCATGTCAAGTCATTGCCTGATCTGTCCCTTGGAACACACTTCATCTGTCAGACCATGAGTTAAGATACGATCCTTGACAGTGTAAAAGTGAAATTGGAAGCAGCTGATCCTTTGCTCTACAAATAAGCAAACAAACCCTGAGAGTCTTGGAGGAGAGATCACCAGTGCTCAAGCAAATAAGAGCAAGATCAAGAAGAGCTTTTTCACAATTGGCTGAAATTGCAGAGAGCTCAAATAAACATGTAAAATGTAACATAAAGGAAAAGGAAGATGAGGGCACTGTTCTTGCACTGAGCTGTATGTGTGAACACGTTGTCATACACTAACAAATGAAACTGTAATGACAAATAGGAATGGGATAGTAAGTTGTTCTCAGATGCATCTAATCTAGCTATTTAGATGATGAGCCATATAAATCCTTGTTGTGTCACCTAACCCTCCATTGTGCAAACACTATGATCAGGATGATGTTAAATGTCAAAGAATTTGTTCATTTATTACATGATAGGATGACAGCTTACTTCAAAAGCTTCCTGATAAAAGGGACATAAGACATGTTTCTTGATTCATGCTAGAATAATTTATTCAGCACAGATGCATTGCTTGACTTGCAGGACTACAGTGTATTAAGTCATACGTACAAAACAAAACACGTGTACATTCTCTTGAAACCAGAAAAATTACAAAGTTGGTGTAAAAAGCAACCCAAATCCAGCACGTTCAGCTTTTGGAACAAGTTCTAGACCTATGCAAATTTTAAAATATCTACACAACAGTATGCATGGGGAAAGATTTGGCTAACTTTGGGTAATGTTTAGTTATCCTAAATACTTAGTCTGTACATCTATGAAAGCTACTTATTGATAAAGACTTTCAGAGACTTTTATATGTAACAGAATGATGAATGTATTGAATTAAACCAGCCAGAAGATTTTAGAACAAAGTCAAATTAGCTCCATTAGTCCCAAAGTGATTGAAATGAAAGAATTTTCTTATAGACCTGGAGTAATAAGAGCTTTTTAAAAAAATCCAGCAGCTATTATCTCTTACATATGTATGACTTGAGCATTTTGTAATGAATCTGTGAAATGTATGAGTTAAATTCACAGAAGGAGAGAATTTTTTTTACTGCTGGCTTTTTCTAGTGTTTTTTTCCTCTTTTGAGAATGTGTAGAATTATGTAACTTCTAAATTAAGGCCTTCGTTTCCGAAGGTGATGTCACCGTCTGCTTTTCCTGATAAAATAAGTTACTACCTGGTACCCGCGAGGGCTATGTATGCTCTTGTGTTGTGTGTCTGGTCTTACCACCAAATGAGATAGCTCTACTGCATCTCTGACATGATGTAATGTGGTTTGACTGATTAAAAATAATGCTTTCAGTGTATTACATGGGTTTTTCATTAGAAAGGCTTCTGAACTCCCAAATGATTTTGCAACTGGTCTCTGGTGCAAGAGACCATTTTTATTTATTCACCAGCCTTTGAGCATGCAGAAGCATGGCAAGAACATATGTTATGTTGAAGTCTCCAGGACTCCTAGTGGCCCCAAGAAAATGTTACAAATGTGATTGGAAATAATGAAGATATTTTGTCCCACAACAATACATTATTATTATCATTATTAACTTTTCTATGGCTGTTATTATTTAGAGGATCTCGAGGTCAGTGCTTGATCCCGAGTGGTTAATTAGTTGTAACGCAGCCAATTGGTTTCAGACTGTGGATGAGAAGTAATAAATGTGGAGAGAAGACTATGACATGAGCAAGCAGAACAGAGAGGGGAGCAGGCAATAATTTCTGCATATACCTGTATGTAAGGACCATATTTGATTGAAAGGTGACTTACTGTCCCTCACAGTATCCTTCTGGACAAGTTGTCCAACTGTGAGATGAGCTGGTACACGGTGCAAAGGGTGAAGAACTGGCTGAAGAGCAGGGCTCAAAGGATTGTAGTGAACGGGGCTACGTCTTGCTGGTGGCCAGTGACCAGCAGTGTTCCTCAGGGCTCAATTCTAGGGCCAGTTCTGTTCATGATTTGTATCAGTGATCTGGATGCAGGAGTTGAACGTATGGTTAGTAAGTTTGCTGATTATACTAAACTGGGAGGTGCTGTTGACTCTTTTGAGGGACAAGAGGCCTTGCAGAGGGATCTGGATAGGTGGGAGCACTGGGCAATCATCAACGGCATGAAACTGAACAAGACCAAGTGCCGGATTCTGCACCTGGGACAGAGTAAGGCTAGGTACAAGTCTAAATTGGGAGAGGAGTGGCTGGAGAGCAGCCCTGCAAAAGGGGTCTGGGGGTGCTGGTTGGCAGCAGGCTCAACAGGAGTGAGCCGTGTGCCCTGGCAGGCAAGAGGGCAAACCGCGTCCTGGGGTGCATCAACCACAGCATAACCAGCTGGCCAGAAGGGGTGATTTTCCTGCTGTATTTAGTGCTGGTGCGGCCTCACCTTGAGCATTGTGTGTGTGGTTCTGGGCCCCACCATTTCAAAAGGATGTTAAGATACTTGAATGCATCCCAAGAAGAGCAGTAAAGCTGAGGGAGGGGCTGGAAGGTGTGTGCTATGAGGAGTGGCTGAGGACTCTGGGCTTATCTAGTTTGGAGAGAAGGAGGCTGAGGGGCGACCTCATGGCTCTCTGCAGCTTCCTGAGGAGGGGACGTGGAGAGGGAGGTGCTGAGCTCTTCTCCTTGGTACCCAGTGCCAGGACATTGTGTGGCAATGGCTCAAACCTGTGTCCGTCAGGGGAGGCTCAGACCTTACATGAGGAAACACTTCTTCACTGAAAGGGCGGTCAAACCCTGGAAGAGGTTTCCTGGAGGGATGGCTGATGCCCCATGCCAGTCAGTATTTAAGAGGCATTTGGACGATGCCCTTAATAACTTTTGGTCAGCCCTCAATTGATCAGGCAGTTGGACCAGGTGATGGATGTAGGTCCCTTCCCTTTCCCCTTCCGCTTCTCCTTCCCCTTCTGCTTCCCCTTCCCCTTCCGCTTCCCCTTCCAGTACACGCTGAGGAAATCTCTGATGACATTTCTTCCCAGCCCTGCACTAGCAGAAGGGATTGAACGGGCAGTCATGTCCCATCCTAGGCATTGGCTCTGTCACCTTGTGGGAAGGAGGCATGTACCTTGTGATAGGGCTGGGAGCTGTGGATCATCTCGAGATAATTGGACATCTGAACAAATTCGCAAAAAGCAGGTGTGAAGTGTGGTTTTTGAAAGCCTTCTGTGTTCATCCAGTTTAGCTGGGTTTCCACAGGATGGCAAAACCCCACATCTCTGACCCTGGCCCAGGGGACGTGTCTGAACTGGGCCTGGGGCCGACTGAAGTCCCTGCCTGAGCCATGCTGTAGGGGTGCCCGTCTCTGCCCCTGTCTCCTGGCTGGGCCTGGGCCCTGCACTGCAGGGAGCTGCTCTCCTGGATGGAGCCCTCAGGCCTCGGGCATGGCTTGGCATCCATAACTGCAGGCATAACATAGCGTAACTGCTGTGTTCTGTTCTATTCTTTTCCCTGCACTCACCATGAGTCAAATAACGATGAGACTGGTATTTGCCTGAAATGCCAGGGCGTTTTCAGCTCCAAAAACACTTTCAAGGACACAAATCACAAAGGTTACAAGTGGAAACAGGATTTTATTTTATGTCATTTTTATGTTATTTTATGTTATTTTATGTTATTTTTCTGAATCTGTTTCAAGAGCCATGCTCACAAGCATTAACACAATGCACAAGTGTAGCCAGGAGCAGGGTGATGTATTCTTCAGTTTACCTTGAAAAAACCTCCCTTGCAGCCTGGCAAAGGCAAGGCACAGAGCTGCAGAAAGCAGCAGCAGGAACACAGGCCAAGCAGGCCCTGCTTCCTGAAGAGTGAGAACTTGAAGAACGAGCATCAGTACCGACCACACACAAAAGAAGACGAAGATGAAGAAGAAGAGGTGTGTGGTACCACGCAGTATTTTCCAAAATAGGACACCTGTCGATGACAAGCCCACTTTTTGCCTTCCAAAACTTGCTCCGCCACTGTGCTTCTTGGGCAGTGATGCATGAAAAGCGCTCCTGTGCCTGCCCTGCGCTTGGGTTGCAGGCAGGGAGAGCTGCAAAGTGGCAGCTGCGGATGGTGCAGCGAGCCTGGAGCCCTTCCAAGCCCCGGCTGTTTGGCACAAGCAAGAAGAGCTCGGGAAACGGAGCCAAGGGAAGAGCAGAGCTCGCTCCTGCTCCACCCTTGCAATGGGCAAAAGAGCCAGGGAGAGCCAGGGCCCGAGCGGCGCCTCGGAGGTGCAAGAGCAGCAGGCAAGAAGCGAGCGGAAAGGGCCCAGAGGAGCCCTGAGAAGGGGCTGTGCTCAGTGCTACAGAGGACAAGAAGCAACCCCCGGGGGCCACCCTGGGCCCCCCTGGGAGTCTGGAAAGCTTCCTCCCCCCGGATGCGGGGCACGAGGGCCACCTTCGTGGAGCAGGAGCAGCAGGCACTTAGCCCAAATGGCCCAAAGCAGCCCTGGCAAGTGCCCGTGCTCAGTGCTGCAGAGGAAGGCAAAAACCCCCGGGGACACTTGCTAGCCCGCCGTGGGGAAAAAAAAGCCTTCCTCCCCCCAGCTGCAGGGCACGAGAGGCCATCTTCGTGGTGCACGAGCAGCAGGCAGGAACCCAGCCAAAAGGGACGAGAGGAGCCCTGACAAGTGGTCGTGCTCAATGCTGCAGAGGAAGGCAAAAAACCCCCGGGGAGCAGTGCCAATGTGCCCGGGGGAAAATTCCTTCCTGACCCCAGCGCTGGCGATCGGCTGTTCCCTGAGCATGTGAGCAAGACCTGCCTCCTCCTCCCACGGCCTGGTCACGCCTCCCAGGAGGTGCCCAAGCCCTCTTCTCCCTCCACCTGCTGCCACCTCAGGGGCTTCCCAGAGGGGCCAAAGGCCCCCGGCCTGATCGACCTTGGGGGCAAGGATCCTTCCCGCGCCTGGCAGGGCACCGGTGGCTGCTCCAAAGCACTGGGACCCCTGGCGACATCTCTGCAATCCCATTCCTTACGGCTGCTGCCCCTGGCTCCGCTGGGGATGAGGACGGCGAGCTCTGCAGTGCTCCTCCAGAAGGCATTCCCTTGCTCTTGCCCCTGCTATCCAGCTGAAAAGGCCTGACGGCCTCAGGAAGCTCCAGGGGTTGGTGGTCCTTCTCGTCTCCAGCAGCCTCGTCGAGCCTCCTCCGGCCTTCCTCCCTCAGCCCTCACCAAGTAATTCCACCGGCTCCTCAAGGACCTCCTCTGGGATGTCTTCGGGCTGCGCCCAGGCCAGCTATGGCAGTGGGACACGGGACGATGCTGCCTTTTATCCTGCCGGGGGCATTGTGACTGCTGCGTTGCCGGGTGGTGGCACTGTGACATAGGGGTGACGGGGCCCCCCCTGCGCAGCCCCGCCCGCCGCCCCTGCGCCCAGCATCCTTGGGAGGAAGGCCTTTGGGGTGCTGGCCCCGAGGCAGTCCCTGTGCCCAGGAGGCCCAGGGGGCTGTCCCTGCCCTTGGTGGCCTTGCACTGGGCACAGCTGCTGGGCGTCCCTGGCGCCTCCTCTGCCACTCAGCTCCCAAGGACAAACCCAGTGCTGTTACTCTTCTCTCAGGCCATGGCAGAAACCAACCCTGCAGCCCAGAGACCACCCCTATCAGCCGTCCCCTCTCCATGTCAGAGCTAACGTCCATGAGGCCCCGCAGCGAGGAGGACCAGAGACTTGATCTGGCTGGGCACAAACCCAGGGGGTGTGAGGGGGGATGATTTTGGCAGCCGCAGCCTGGAGGAAAGCCAAAGTGTAACCAGAGCCATAGGCTGGGATGGGCGGTGCCAACAGACCGCCATGGAAATAAGACAGGCTTTGAAAAACAAGGGAGCGGAGGTGACACTGATGTTGTGGGAAGGTTGGTCATTTTCAGACCTAGAACAACATTTGGATCTGTCCCCAAAGCACAGCCAGGCAAAGGACGACTCTTCCAAACTGGGAAAACAGCCCATTGCTGCTATTGCCATCACATTCCCTTTTCCCACTGAAACCAAGCTGTGCGGCTCCTCTGTTAAACTCACCCCTTGGCCGTGTTTATACGGGATACAAAACACGCTTCAGCCCTAGGGTAAAACCTTCGGAGCTCGTTTGTGACTTTAACCTTTCTGAGAGTTATTTGCCTACCTCACTTTGTGGGAAGATGTTCAGATCTTATCTAAGCCCCTGGAAAGTCTCTTTTTCCTTTAGGATTTAGTATTTTGAGTCCTGAAAGAGTAAGGAAGGTACTCTTCTTGTCATGTTGTATGCTGGTGCCAAAATTAATCCGTACATTCAGACTATGTAAATAAGGACATTTATGCCATAGTCATTCATTTGGTTGAGGGGATGCCAGAGGTGAAAGAAAGGCTGTTGGTTCCCTCTGCATGAACTCTGCAGAGACGTAGAGAGCATGCAGGATTTCCTCACCGTTCCTTACCAATGCCCCAACAAGTGACATTTGCTACTGCACTGCTTACGGTGAGGTCTTCTCCTTGGAAAGGAGTCCTGAATGGTTTTGTGTTCTTGACCATCTTTTTCCTTGCACTTCAGTAGCTCTTTTCCTCCTTTGGCCATCTTTCTTGAAAGTGATGGCAGCCCTCTCAGCCTTCGTCTTGCTCTTGCTAGTCATCTTCTTCTGTAGGACCTTCATGGCCCTAATCAACTGCTTAGTCTTTGTCTGTCTTCATCCCAGATTAAATTTGTCTTTCTTGAACCCAAGGAAGGAGAAATGTCCCTAGCAGTACAGGTGAATTCTGTTCTCTTTTAGGAAGCAGGTATACTGATATCAGGAATCCTAGGTCATGAGAGTGGACTTGGAAGTGGAGTAGCGGCAACACGTGATTTACATGTTGTCTGATTAATGTCAGGATGGATTAATTTTGGGGGGGTTGTTTGCATTTTGGTGTGGAGCTGTTGGGTTTTGGTTGATTGGGTTGAGGGAGAAGTTGCTGTTGGAAGTTCTGTTGGCATACTGACTGATGAACTAATCTAGCAGCTTGCAAGCCCCATTGACACCTGTGAGTAAAAAACAACATTTTCCATGCCAAAGACTTTACTATCAAAATAAATGAAACATTATAGGTATATGTACAGGCAAGTAATTTCATATCTAGCCAGGAGGTCTTATTTTTTTCTCTTCTGCAGCTGGAGCTGCATTTAATAATAAGGGCTGTCACCTTATTATCTGAAGTCCTATAAATTTTAAATATTAATTTATGCAGTTTTACTTTTAGCCTAAGATCAAGCTTTGCTTTCTGATGCTTTTTTGCCTGTGAATCAGGTCTTAATATTCACATTACATTGTCTGAGTCTCTTGCATTATATTAGGAGTCATAGTTTACATTCTGTTAGTCACCCGTGGCTGCTTTGTCTTCATCTAGGCACGGGTGCAGAACTCTCTCGCACCAGAGGTGTCTCTGAGGGAGGGTCTGGGATCTGCTGGATATAAATTGTTATCATAGAATCATAGAACCGTTAAGGTTGGAAAAGACCCTTAAGATCATCAAGTCCAACCGTTAACCTAACACTGCCAAGTCCACCACTAAACCATGTCCTCAAGCACCACGTCCACCCATCTTTTAAATACCTCCAGGGATGGAGACTCAACCACTTCCCTGGGCAGCCTGTTCCAATGCCTGACTGCCCTTTCAGTGAAGAAGTTTTTCCTAATATCCAACCTAAACTTCCCCTGGTGCAGCTTGAGGCCATTTCCTCTTGTCCTATC
Source organism: Platalea leucorodia (assembly GCF_965183815.1). Taxonomy (NCBI): domain Eukaryota; kingdom Metazoa; phylum Chordata; class Aves; order Pelecaniformes; family Threskiornithidae; genus Platalea; species Platalea leucorodia. Next base: position 109,671,500 of record NC_138823.1, read on the forward strand.
ACTCGTTACTAGGGAGAAGAGACCGACCCCCACCTCGCTACAACCTCCTTTCAGGGAGTTGTAGAGAGCAAGAAGGTCTCCCCTCAGCCTCCTCTTCTCCAGGCTAAACAACCCCAGCTCCCTCAGCTGCTCCTCCTAAGACTTGTGCTCCAGACCCTTCACCAGCTTCGTTGCCCTTCTCTGGACACGCTCCAGCACCTCGATGTCCTTCTCGTGGTGAGGGGCCCAAAACTGAACACAGGACTCGAGGTGCGGCCTCAGCAGTGCCCAGTACAGGGGCACTCTCACCTCCCTGGTCCTGCTGGCCACACTATTCCTGATACAAGCCAGGATGCCATTGGCCTTCTTGGCCACCTGGGCACACTGCTGGCTCATGTTCAGGCAGCTGTCAACCAACACCCCCAGGTCCTTTTCTGCCAGGCAGCTCTCCAGCCACTCCTCCCCAAGCCTGTAGCGTTGCATGGGGTTGGTGTGACCCAAGTGCAGGACCCGGCACTCAGCCTTGTTGAACCTCATACAGTTGGCCTGGCCCATCGATCCAGCCTGTCCAGGTCCCTCCGCAGGGCCTTCCTGCCCTCCAGCAGATTGACGCTTCCACCCAGCTTGATGTCATCTGCAAACTTACTGAGGGTGCACTCAATCCCCTCATCCAGATCATCAATGAAGATGTTGAACAGGACCGGCCCCAGCACTGAGCCCTGGGGAACACCACTCGTGACCGGCTGCCAACTGGATGTGACTCCATTCACCACCACTCTCTGGGCTCGGCCATCCAGCCAGTTTTTAACCCAGCGCAGAGTGCACTTATCCAAGCCATATTCTTCACTGCCTTCTAAATGTGAACTTGGGGGGGGGGAAGGAAGAGCTAGAGAAGCTGGTCTGTCTCAGGCTCAGAGGCCTGAGACTTAGGTTTAAGTCCCCTGTATGCTACAAAATTCTTTCATGACCTTTTGAAACTGGCTTTAGCTAGGCCTACCAGAGATCTTGCAATGCTGTGGAAATGTTCCCAAGCTAGTTAGGCACCAAGAAGAGGGCTGCTATTCACTCAGCTTCCAGGCTTGAGTGTCTCTCCTCAGTGCTGCACTGTATTTGTAAACATCCCCTGAGGTTCTCCATGCTTCAGCCTTTCTCTGTGAAATCCTTCTTCCCTGATCACACATTTTTTGACGAACCGCAGGGAGAGGTGCTATTTCTCACGCTACATTTGGATGGCACCTAACAATGGATGTCATAATCTCTAGCCAACAGTGTGATACAAATAAGCAGGAGTGATTCGCTATTATTTGCTTGTACTGCTCTATCAGCCAGCGATAGCAAGCCAATTTTACACCCTTCAGAGTGAAAACATAGGTAAGCCTGTGGGTAGAATGATAAGATTGTAGATTGGATTAATCTTTCAAGAAGGATAGCAGGATTTGTATTACCTATCAGACATCTGAAGTGGTCTGGATGAACCGTCTTGTTCCAGTAGCAAGATAGATTAAAAAAAAAACCCCAAAACCAAGGAGGAAAAACAGACAGAATACCACTTTTAGCATAACGGTGACCATGAACAAGTCAAACCCTACTGGCTATAGTTCTCCTTCCCCAGAGCACCTGGCTGGCCTGGAAGTCTTCCCGTTAGCTGTCCCAAGATGGGGCAGGAGCCAGTGGCCTTGCCAGGCGTGCGCCCAAGGAACCTCTGCAGGTTGGCATTTCTTAGCAAGGGAAGAAAACAGGCTGCGCTGAGTTCTGCTTCCAGCTTGCTGACTGAGTGCTTTCCCTACTCCAAAAGCAGCCTAGTTCCCTCTGTCTCTTTTTAGCAGTCTGCAGTTACTCCCGTTTTGTTCTGAAGGATGCACTTTAAGTGAGACAACCTGATGCTGGCTCAGAAACTTGCGCAACAGCCCACCCCAGCTATTCTGCCCCTTGTCCTGCCCCTCTCTGCTGTGCGGTACTGTCAACCAAGCATTCAGCTGATACCGAATCACAAACACAACGGCGAATAAAGCAGAAAGGGAAGAGAGACAGCACTTGCCTTCTCAGCGTTGAGCCATAGAGCCTAACAGCTGGTACAGCATATTCCTGAAAGCCAACTACCCTTCCAGACATTAATTGCCTGGAGCTCTACATCTAGTATTCTGAGGCATGCTAGGGTTTTATGTACAGGATTTTGATCTTATTTTAGGCTCCTCTGAATTATAACCTGAATACTGTTGTTATACTATGGATACCAGGGTCACAAGGGCACGCTACAATTATGAAAGATTAATGAGATGCTTTATCAACCTTTGCACTTTTGACTACTTGGAAATATCTCCTCTGTGTTATTTTCAAGAAGAAGAAGAAAAAAAAAATGTTAGTAAAAGGAAGCAATACATTTTGGTGCTATTAGAACACTTTTGTGCCACAAGTTAGCACTGTTTTTACTTTATCTTCTCTGTCTGCTCATACTCCCTGCTGCATTCTCCTTTCCCTGCTTTCTCCTTTCTCTCCAGGCGTGCTCTCACACTCCTCTGAGAAAAGTGGTGACCTTCTCAGTGGTGAAAGGGCATCCCACCAACAGTGATCTCGACAACAAACCACCCAAAATTCAGATTTTATTCAGGGAAGTTTGTACTCTCATGATTGTGTTTTTAATCCTCTGTTCTTTCATTTTGTGTCACTACTCCAACATCTCCCATGATTTAATGGTGATTTTAGAGGCAAGTTTATTATAGGTAAAAGGAGAAAGGTTACTTCCTATTCATGTAGCTGCTTTATGACTGCTCTAAAGGAGTATGAAAACACCTCTAAAATACATACCTAAGAAAAGAAGAGTTTACTTTCTGAGACTAAGTATTCTGTACAGCAGAACAGTTTTAGACTATGTTAAAGATTTGTTTCTGTGCTGTAGTGAAGAAAATGAATAAATGAGAAAAAACACAATAATTTTAATGTGTTCAGATTTTGCCTTAGATAACTCTTTACCTAGTTCTTGATTTGGTATTTTTTCTCATACTGTACTTTGAATTTTTTATAAGAATGAGAATTCAGTGGATCAAGTACCGTACACAAATTTTTCTCAAACTGCTAAATTGCTTTTTTGAATCTCTTAAATCTCATTGAAGCCCAGTAAGCCTCAGATTCCTGAATCATTTAGGTGTTCTGAAAACTCTCCTCTAGTTTGTTCTCTTTAGGGGTTACAGCCCTGCCTCCAAAAGCTAATACTTTAAAATTAGACAAGATAGCAAAATAATTGATGTGAGCCTTATTTCATGGAGGGGAAAAGTCAAAGACATATTAAAGAAGAAGCTTTCACACATGTCTAAGTGCTAACTTAACTTAATTAAAAGCTAACTTCCACCGTTTCCTGCCTTTTGCCTTTTGTTAACTCAAAGATTGACTGGTTTGTCCATGCCTACACTTGAATTGGGCAAGAGATGACAGACCAAGCTCCTGTTGCCAGAGTCCCTGCTGCCATAGTCACAAGCTGGTCTGCCTCTCCTCCGCAGTCACTTTACTCTCAATGTTAAGGAAACATCCAACACAGTGACATTACAATCTCCACAGCAAGGCTGGGAAGCTCTGCAACCTCTGCAAAACTGAGAGTTTTGCCTTTTTAATTTGTCTATGGGACCCCATGCCCTCGTTGGGCTTGTGTCAGTAACATATTATGCTTTTATGAGAGTTGCTCTTTTCCACCCACAAAAAGAGAATGAAGGAGGAAACGCTGGTGAACTGTGACTCCAGAATATTGCTCTGTGCTCGGTAATGAACCTGCTTCTTGATGGAGAGAGATGGGATTTGGGAAATGCTGAGGAACCGCTCCCAGAGGTTCCCTGAATACAACTTCCCACTGGCTGGGCGTTGGGTGTAAATCACACTGTCCTTGAACCTCACTCCGGTGACAAGCTCCTGGCCCTTCCACCCCGATTCAGCTGAGGCTGAATTGCCCCGTCTCAGAGATTTTCTTTGAATTTTAGGTTTTTAATTTGCTTTTGGGCATGGAGGCTCTTCACTAATGAAAAACAACTCTTAAGACTGAGGTACCAGCTGGTGATACCCAGTCAAGCTTGCATAAGTTTCACCAAAGACTGTGGGTGAAATCCTGGCATCACTGAAATTAATACATAAAACTCCCATGAGGGAGGACAAGTCAGGCTAAGGTCTCATCCCAGAAGAGCAGATAAAGGCCAACAGCCCTTGGCAGCCTTTTTATTTGCCAGATGAAGTCCTAAATCCGTAATTTCATTCAAAATCTACATCTATACATAGATTAGTAATTTCACCAGTACCTAACACATGCAACACGTATTTGCTATCTGACAAAGGATCATGGAGTCTGGAGAAAGGCTAATGCAGTCAAACATTAACAAATTATTTATAAAGAAGCATCAGGCCTTGTGTTGCCTTGCCAAGGCCTGCTCGGAAATGCCCATCAATTGCCTTTAACTGGTGTGCCTAATCTCCCACTTCAATTCTAGGGCCTTTTTTCATCCTTTTTTTGCTGTAAATATACCTTTTTTTCTCCTCTTCACACAGGAACTGGTGAAGGTCAAACGTCAGTCCCTCTTTTTATACTGGACAATTTAAAGTCTATAACGATGAACTCTATATTGAACGCTTGTCTTAATTCAAGATGTTTCTAACTTGGTCTTTTCACAAACTGTTATTGATCTCCACCTCCAAAGCAGTAAATCCTTTTGTGTAGTAATTCCATAAATACAGCAGAGTTGGGGGGGGCTCTGAATCTTCATTTGATCAAAAAGTTCCGAATCTCTCAGATAAATCTATAGCTCTCAGTGTCCGCTTTGCAGATATTCAATCATCTTTCCTTGGACACTAAATCAAACGCCTTGAGTTTATGCTAAATTTTTTGGTATGCTTCCATGACACCTGTTTTAAGTATATTGTCCTCAGATGACTGTCAATTAAATAATAATTTGCATTTATCATTATGAGAAAGAGGTTATCCACTTAATAAATTTAACTAACTCTTTTTCTCCTCTTTTAATTTATAGTCACAGACAGCTATAATTTCAGGAGGATGGAAGGGGTAAAATAATTACCTGAATCTGCCTAATGTCTTCCTATAAAGTTCTTTAAAAACTGAATTAGTAAACTCTCATCCCAATTTATTAGGACTATTTACAATAAATGCCATTAGAATCTTCCTTGAAAATATTTGGATTGGGTGAAATTAACCTCTTACAGACACAAAAGGAGGCAGTACTGGCTAGAAATTTAGATGCAGGGTCTGAAACTGATTCCCAACTTCTGTTCTTGGTTCTGTGCTGTTTAGCTGCACAGCAATGTGGGAATACTAGCTGCTTCAACACCTTTAGTAGGAGCTGGAGCCACTTCTTAAATTTGGTAATAGAAGCCTGGCTGTAATCTGTATATTTTTACCAGTAACACAATTGTCTAGCTACCTGGAGCATGTCCTTTCTTTGCCTCTATAAGGGCTTAGCTGGAAACAATATTACAGAGGTGAAGACAGGTTTTTTCTGGTGAAATGAACTGTCATCAGATTCAGAATATCTCTCTTTTATTGCACATCTTTTTATCATTCGCTACAATGAATGTTCAAAAACATGTCATGCAAAATATCTCCTAAAGATAAGCACAAATCAAAACCTCCTGACTCTATCAGACCTTAAAAACATGGATTCATTAGCGATATTGGTTTTATGGCATTTTATAATTCTCCGTACTTCTGAGGCCTCATCTATATTCCACAAAAAAATACTTTTCTGCTTCTGTCCCGCAGAGGCAATCTTAGGCTTGTCTTTCTCTGCTCCATAGGCACAGTGTCCTAATCTGAAAGATATAATCTGAGTAAAACTCAGAGGAGCTGTTTTCAGTTTGAATTTGACTTTGAAGTTTGCTGCTTCTATTTCAGACCTGGAGAAAGGGGATTTGTGCCTGAAAGTTTGTCTCTTGTCTTCCCATTATTTGTCCAAATCTCTAGCCTCTTCTTTCCAGCCTTGGCTTCATTATATATTAGCATATCACAGCTACTGCAATACTCTTACTATCAAAAGAAGACAGTAACTGAAGACTGATTTGAAGAAATAAAGTTGCCCTTGCAGGGATCTAGATTTGCATTGTTTACCATTCTTCTGGATAAAACCATGACTTTTTTGGCTTCCTCTAATTCACTATTGGCCATATGTTTTTACCACTGATATTCCTGCAGTCTCCAAAGACTTCCTCTGAATTTAAGAAAGTGGCTCACTGGCCAGATAAAACAAGAAGGTCCCAGCTACACTTAGCTAAATCGGGACCTTGTTATGGTTTTGCAATTCCTTTCCCAGCTGCTTTCAATTTAAAAAAAATCTTCTTTATTTATCAAACAATCCCTAATTCCTCTTTAACATCCAGTGTTTAATGCTTTGTATATTTTCTACTCAAACAAAAATGTTTTGTTGGTGATTTTAGTTATGAAGCTCTCTGCTTCTTTTTCCATGACTCCTTATTCCCAAAAGCAAGGTGGATGTAACCAAGTGAAATTGTTCTATCACAAGTAATAAAGCCAGTGGTTATTAAATAGTGGGATATCATTTGCATTGGCTTTGTTGCATCTTTAATGAAAAGCTTGATAAGAAAAGTGCATAAGAACCCACAAGAAGTGTTGTGGGATAATAGTTCTTCCTTGCAAAGGTTTGCAAATCCCTGTGCTTGATTGTAGAGAAACAACTGTACAGCATCTCTGCTATGATGCCATGTTGGGTCTGGCAAATGTTCAATGTTTGAAAACAGTGATCAGTTACTAAAACTTCTTTCAGGTTATGCTTGTGTTTATTAAAAAAAAAAAAAAGCATCCTCTGTGCATTAACTATCCTTCATCCCAACACAAAAAAGTGTTGCTTTTTCCCTGTAAACTAAAATAATCTTTGAAAAAGTTTTGTTTTTCTACAGTAGCTGCCCAAGTTACTGGAGTAGTGCTAGAGTAATCTGTGTGCTGGAGTGAACCACTGTCGTGTTGGTAAGGAGGATGAAGGACCAACCCAGTGGCTGAGAAAAGAGTGTTTGGTTATTCACAATTCACCCTTGTGTCTTAGGGTTTGGACCACTGAATTATGCACTCATGCACACAACTATTCATTCATATCTATTTATGAGTATACATTCACATATGTATATACTTCCATATATGCGTACACATATATACAAACACATACAATGGATATACATAATAGGCATTCAGAACTTCAGAGTAAAGACCTTTGAGCCTGCACAATCTAAGCAAGAAAGGAGCCAGATTGTGCTTTCAAACTTTTAAAATATGTCACATTTGTGAAGTATTGGTTTTGCACCAGGGAGACTAGCAACAGAATTTAGAAGACTCAATCCAAGTAATATAATAAAGGATAATTTGAAGGACTGCATTTATAGTAAATACAATGCTGTTAAATCAGTAAGTGCTGGTAAACAGTGTATGTGACCACCAGCTCTCTAAGACGTGGCTTAGATCAAGCAGCCCCACCATGTTAATCTGATGGAGCATGTGCTCTTAAAATCAGAAAACCTGATCCAGATCTCCACGTGCTCTGCTGGCAAACAGCAACTGGCAAAAAAAATTGGATAGAGTGGGTCAAATTCTACATTCATTTGGCAGATAACAACACCTGCTGTTCATCTGTCTGCATTTAAAGAGTTGGCGAGCTTGCAGTTCATCAGCATTGCTTTTGTTCAGGGTCTACCTTGTGAATGAATGCCTGCACAGTTCCAGGTGAGCACCGCCTTCCATTTCTCTTCTTTACAAGGGAAAGGAGAAGCTCAAAATAAACTCACAAGGGATGAAAAGTAATTGGGAAATAACACTCCTTCTGAAACACTCTTAAAGCCATTTTAACCAAGTGCACATTTACATAGTGCATCTACACTACATTCTGCTTACCTAATGTTTATGTGATTTGATTTTTTTTTTTCCTCTGCTTATTTCTGGGGCCTGCTACACAGTGGAAACCCATTAACTCTTCTACAGTAAAGAAAGAAACATACACAAAGCACAAAGCGCAAGAAAACGACAGGACCCCTGGGCTGACCTGCTGCTTGGCTCACGTGGACCGAGGCAGAGATAGCACCCTGGGAAACTGGCGTCAGTCATATCCCGTCAGAAACTGCACGTAAGGCCAAGCAGTAAGTGTACAGATATCAGGAGTAACCTACTGAACGCAATGGTTTCTCTACACAGAATTTGGTATGCATTTCAGTTTGGCTATAAAGACACTGCATGTCAAGGTGTTGCTTAAGACAAGGCGTAGACAACTTCCTTGGTTTCAACAAGGGGTGGACCTGTTACACTGGAAATTATCTAATAATGTTAAATATCTCTCAGTTAGTTTTATAATATATGTCCAAACAAAGGTTTTCCCTACAGAAGTTGAAACTATCAATATATTACTACTTCCCATGGAAAATGTCACTGACAACAGATGGATTCTGCAATGTACTTCAATAAAGCATGCTGGTGCTACAAAACTGCTTTGTCAAAGAGAAAAAAAAAAACAAACTGCTGTGCTTTGACTCTCTTAAGTCTTGCTTGGTGGCTTTTGATGCACGATCATATTAAGACGCTGTGCTTTAAGTCACCAGTATCTTTTTCAAAATTCAGGCAGTATGCCTTTATCTTTTGGACTTTCCTTTCAATGTTAGATGCTGTGAACAGTTCAGGTCTTGCAGCCCTTAAAATTTGCCCTTGTCAAGCGTCAGAGATCTAGAGTTAGAAGTAAACAGAGTTGACAGGACCATTTGACTTTTCTTCTTAGGTGATCCTCCTGTAATAATATAAGGATGGCATAAGAAGATGCCAGAATCCCGTATCCATTTCCTGTCCTGGTATATTTTAGGTAGTTAATATAGGACTGGTTTACCTCCAAAAAAAGCTTTGTGATATTTAGTCAAACACTTTTATTGTTAATCTTGTGTCTAGTAGGCTTGTTTTCTGTCATCTTCTACTTCTTCCCTAATGCTTTTGAAACTGCCAATTTCAGCTGCACTTTCTTGAATGGGTAGACCCTTTAGAAATACCGAGTCCCTGCAAACTTTGTGGTGAGAGGAGACTGGGGAGGAGAAAAGAGGTAATTGTGCGATTTTGTACTGACAGCAAGGCCACATAGAAGCTTATCCATGAATGCATAGAAGACACGTGTTTACTGTTTCTGATGTTGAGAAACTAGTTAGGGTTTTTCTTTTCTCATGTCCACGTTTATGACTGAGAGTAATCTGCCCTCACAGTTAATCTTTTCCAGGTACATATGTGTTATCAAATTGGCTTCTTGTCTCTACGCAATGCACACTCAGTTCTCCTAGCAGTCTGCACCGAATGTATTCCTTCAGTCTTTTATCGCTTTAGTTGCCCTCATTGGATTCTTTCTGATTTATTTCATATTTTGGGTTGAAGCCAGTGCTTTCCACCAGCACCAACCTGACTTACAAAATAAATCTTGGTGTAACAGAAACAAAGGTAACGGCGGCACCAGAGTAGTGTGTACAGCTGCAGACCTGGCCTCGCAGAGTTGATATAAAATAGTGCTGTTATGACTCCCTCGATTGCCTGCTCGGTAACGCTACTGTTTATGCATTTCAAAACAGCAATCACCTCTTTTTGCAGCAGTAGCTTCACAGTTCATGCTTGTCTGGAGTTAATGGGCTCAGGCTGTACTGGGATCCTTTGATGAAGCTTTGGTATGGTGAAACACTTCAGGTGTGCAATGTTGGATCACGGCCCCAGCCTGCACAACAGAGCCTCTCTCTTTCCCCAGTGAAGTGCCTTGAGCATATGGTTGGTTTGTTCTAGCGCTTGCTGCAGTTTAGCTACCTCCTTTGCAGTTTTAACTGCTCTTCTTAGCATGTCTTAGGCTATTTAGGCCAAATGGCCCAATCTGGTTGTCTGCAGTTAGACACTTAAAGCACTAACCAAGTAGACTGACTTTCATTTGAATTTTGTTCTCCCTCAGTTTGTTTAAAATCAGTAGGATTCCTGAGCACTTGAGAAGTCTGAACATCACATCTCTTTTGGGGCATATAAAGCCTAAGACTTAAGCATTGATATTGTCAGCAAGTGGAATTTAGGAAAAAGTAAGCTCCTCAGCTGCTCCCAGCTGGGGCAGTGGGAAAAGAGAACCTCAATAAAGCTAAAAAAATGGCAAATCCATTCCTGTGAGTTTACCGTCTGTTACGCCATGACGCTGTAAAAATCTGGGTTCAGAGACACTGTAACTCAACTGATTTATAATGGCCAAGGAAGTTGACATGCATCAGCTGAGGTAAGTCTGTGGGCATACATGTTGCCTGTCTCACCTATGGAAATCACATCCCTCAGACTATTTCATAGCCTCAGTCAAGGTAGACTGAGAAAGTGCTACCAGCAGTTACCACAGCTCAGCTACTGCAAGCTGATCCGTATTGAACCCCAAGTAGAACTTGGCTTTAGCACAATTTCAATTTTGATTGTGTTCCTGGCGTACCAGAGAAGGAAAAAGGCCTTAATTGCTTCCCCAGTTGGACCAATTAGACTTTTCTCACATAACTGATAAGTGACCTCTTACTTCCTGAGTTAAGGGTTATGTCTCCAGAAGGATGGCTCCCGCTGGAGCTTGCAGAGGTAGCTAATTCAAAGACATCACCCTAAGGTGCAATTCTGCCAGGCTGGAGTTCAGCAGCAGCAATCTGCTTTCTGACATAGTTACTCCGTATAAGATGTATTACTCATTGCTGTGTCTGATGTAATGACTGTCTGAACTGCTTTCTTTGTCAAAACCATCCATATTTATATATGTGTATACGTACATACGTGTATATATATATATGAATTTAACATGTAGCATGCACACACAAAAACTCATTTGTTTTATGGTATATGTGTGGTCCAGGTGGGAAATTTTGCTTTTTTCCTTGAAGGAACAAAAGCAACCTTCCACTACCCCAATTCTTTTGTCTGGAAATTCAAGTGGATGCTTCCCAAGGTATGCCTTCTCTTTGAAACAGGCTCCCCGTCCAAACTGGATCTGCTGTGAAGGGCCACTGTGTCACCTCTTGGTGATTCACAACAGTGCTTCATGGATGGAATAGCCCAGGTAGAAGATCTAGCCTGCAGCTGAAAGAGGACACTAGAGCTACAACTTCCACATAGCTTAACAGAGCAGAAATCTTCATTTTCTTGAAACACCCATATGTTTTCCATCTTCCAGGTACTGCTCATAACAATATAGCTTTTTGTAGATGAAATGAAAGGCCAGGATAGAACAGAACTCAGGAGAGCCATAGACTAAGTTTTCAGTTATAGGATGCGCTTTTCTAGCACAATGTACCTTACAATCTGCAGTCACTTTTTAAGCAAGTAATTAAGCATTACTGTGAAGTATGTAAGAATAATTATACCCATTTAACAGATGTCTGAACGGAAACAAAGCAAAGCAGTAGCCGGTAGTCCCCTGGAGAGCCAGAAGACTGGATTCATTTCCGACTGCTGTATCTTAGTCTCTTTCATAACATAGCATATTCTCTTCCAACTGCAATTTTTACAATTATTCCTCATTAGATCAACTTTCTTTAGACTCCAGCATTTGAGCGGATGTTTTAATTCACCCCCATCACCTAACAAGCAAATGCTAGATTAACCTCTTTGTCCTTGGAGACTGTCTCTCTGAAATTGCTGTTTTTCCCTCGGATGGTGACCTCAGGAACATCCTGGTGACAAGGCACGGCAGAATGCCTTACTCATGCTCTGTAAGGAAGCCCAATGTTTAGCATCGCTGCACTGATAAAACGAGTTGTCTACTCTGGACTGGTGAAGAGGAAGCCTTTGAAAAATACTATTCCTGTAACTGTTCTATTATCCACAGTGCCTTGTTGCTAGGCATTTGTTGTGTCTTATTTTGGTCATGGCTCAGATATTTTATAATGCAGTATGCTGCCTTTCAAGGAGAATCAACCTGGATTTTTTTCTTTCGTATATCGCTACCCTGTATTTTACAATCCAATTCTACTACACGCACCTAAAAAAGCCTTTCCTTCTGCTGATAGAACTATTTTGTTTTTGTTTTTGTAATTTTGCAGTACAGCTCTTTTAACATCACACTCATTGTTAGAGGCTTATTTACCCAGAAAAAGAACCGTCATTAATGGTTAGAGCCTCTAACTAGAAGTTGTTCTTATTTGCATTAGTGTAACACCCTCAGGTCTCTTAAGAGATCTTGACTGGCCTTCACACTACACATAGATATTACAGACAAACAGTAAGATGCCATTTACCATTCCTGTCCCTGAAGAGCCTTCAACCTTCTTGTTAGTTGCCCGACTCCTACGCTCATTACTTTTTCTTTTTTTCCTCTCATCCATATGCAGTTTATTCTTCTTTCTATTTAGCCATTTTTACTCATAGGATTCATCCCTACTGTGGTAGTATGTGAAAACAGCAGTTATGTTATTCTGGCACTGTACAAATATCACAGTCCCAACCTGAAGTACTTACAGTTTAAGACACAGACTTGCTTCTGGGGTGGGTTTATTTAAAGAGGGAATTGTGCCTGAATATGAATTGAAGACAGCAGAGCTAGGCTAGTTTTATATTAGTTTCACTGTGAAAACAAACTTTCATACTCAGTCCTACATCTCTTTTATTTACTTTCTCTTTATAGCCATGTAATTCCATATACTTTGAGAAAATGAATTATGTCTCACGCTAGCATTAACAATAAGAGAAATAAATGCAAACAAAACATTATACAGGTAAACATTACAGGGTACGGCCATTAGACGATACACTAGAATGCAAATTGTATGCTTCAGATGCTGAAAAAGATTGTAAGGTGTTTGGTTTTGGTTTTTTTATTCCCCTCAATTTAGCCCAAAGTACCCCAGATGCTTGGTGGGTCTGTTACCCCAAGACAGATTATGCGACGCAATTATTTTAGCAGAGGGAAACACTTGGCTGAAACTATATGGAAGTCAATTTTATGCAATTGAATTTGGATTTCAAAATCAGTCTCCTACATGTAGAACATAAACATCCTCCCTCTCATCTAGGTGGAGGCAGTCAAATGAGGCTCCTAATTCACCCTGGGTGGTAGGAGGTGTGCTGGAACAGGGACCTGCTGCTGCAGCCTGCGCAGTAGCACTCCGTCTCTGCAAGAGGAGGGAGTCCCAGGAACCTGGAAAAATGGTGCAAAGCTTTTACGGTTAGTACTGCGGGTTTTGTTAATGGCTCCACTGATAATTGTAACATTGTCCAATAAAAGCTGGCTTTGGCTTTGCCTCCTAATTTCCAGATTTTGACTTTATTTTGCTCTTGTTCTTTTATTATTCTTTCCCCTACTCTGGGTTGGGTTTTTTTTTTTTTGGTTTGTTTTGTTTCTTTCTTTTTTTTTATGGTCCTCATCAAGCAGCTGTTCCTAGTGTGGGCGCCTGATCACTGCTGCTTCTCATTTGCCATAGTCCCTCCAGGACTCTCATGTCATCAACACCTGTTTCTTATTCTTTCGAGTGGTGACTAAAAGGCACATTAACCAGATCCTTCCATGTCATCCACAGAACAAAATTGTCTATTGCCAAGACAAACAAAAAAAGACTAAGGCTCTAACTCTGTTATCTTCCTTTTTGCTTCTCTTTCTTCTTTTTTTTCTTTTTTTTCTTTTTTTCTGCCCCTTCCATTGTAGCAGGGTAGAATTCCTGGCCCTTTTTTTCAGATCACCTGTCAGCTGTTACTAATAGCGTCCTCCCTTGCCACCCCATTAGCCACTCACCCGTCAGCAAGTTAACAGCGTGCTTAGTACCTGCTTCTTCATTAAGTACATGCAAAAGGTTTGCACTCCTAAACGAAGCGTAAGTTTAACTTTTTGGCCTTTAATTATCTCTTTTCATTCCTTGCTGAAATGAAGAGAAATTGACCCTTCCTCTGATTTTGCCAATAATTACAGCCTGCAGTTTTATCTCTGCAAAACTGCATTCTAGTTTGTGAGCTAGATTTAAGTCTTACAGCTCACACAGCATTAGTCCTCCTCCAAAGTGTCATTTTAGTACATGTAAGGAAGTCTTTATTAATGTTATTGTTATTACTGTAGTTGCTGGAATGTTTGTTATTCTAGATATAAAACACATTATTGAGACTGGATTCACTCCCCAAGAAGTTTATTTTGGCAGAGCTTTTCATGGTGGGCAGTAGGGAGGACTGCATTTTTTATGGTTTTGGAAAGCTTTGATAAAATGTTTAAAGAACTTCATGGAAGACAACACTAAATCTAAATCCTTCTATTTCTAATAGGCAGCAAATGCAATTAACCGTTTTTCCCTGGAGTAGTAATATAGCAGGCTCCAGCAGGTGTGTTACTATTGCAATATAAAAATAAAAAGTCTAGTCAGCCTTTCACTATAAAAATAAGTGAAATGCAGAGCAGATGCTGTAATAACCATTAATTTACATTCACCAACGATATTTGTTATAAAAGTAGATGAGGACACTGGAAAAACAAGTTATTTTTGGCTCTTCCATGCAATATCACAAGAAAGCTACTGTAATGTGTTTAGCAGAGCAATGAATACATATTGGCCAAATTTATCTCTGCTATAACCCTGCAGAAATGTAGAATGAATTTAGTCCTAAATTCCACTTTGTGGAAGGAAGGATAAAATTAGAGGAGTTTATTGAACATCACCTGAAGTTTTACCAGATCTGGTACTGAACTAACTTTAAAAAACTTCACATGGAAAATAGAACAATATGCAGGCTTTACCGAAATGTTACTGTTCAGAATCTACCGTTATAAATTTCTATTAGAAACAGATTTTAATGAGTTGTGTAATAACCTGTATCCAGAGGAACTCAAAAAGAAAGCAGTATTTCTTGGGTGCTAATTTCTGTAAGACGTCTGTGCTTAGTGCTGGCCTTTTTGTACTGATTTAACAATACGGCGTGTTCCTGCAGAGCCACTCGTAGGTGCGGGCACATGTGGCTACTGGGTGACAGGGTCAACAGTATCTTAGAGTGTACAGTATCTTTCATCTGGGGATGCTGAAGTGCTGCATATACAATTAAATGAACTTTGCCATAGGTCAGTTTAAGTATACTATTTATTTGTTTTTAGAGGTGAAAGCAAAAAGCTCAACCAGCCTTGTCAGTTTACTAGAATGGTTGAAAGTCCTCACTCCAAAGCAGTGTTCAACTCCTGAAATAATTTGTCCTTAAACTCATAGTACTTCTGTCACCTCTGTCTTTGCTGTAATATTTGACAGCCCTTTCTACTAGGGGCAAAGTATAAGAACAAGTGAAATCATTTCAAAATGATTCCTGGTTTCATTTTTTCATGAAATGCTGGTATTAAACCAGAGTTTTGACTTCTCTGCAAAGTTGTCTTTTTATATTGAGACTACAATCTAACAGATCGCAGTTCTAATAAAATCAAGACATAAGTCCTTTTCCCCCTCTGATTGTTACTCATGCAGGTGGGTGCTTATGATGTTTTGCCTATATTTGCCTGGATTACAAATCAGATTTTTTTTGAAAGCGCTATTATATATCTGCCTCAGTTTTGAATGGAACCTTGATTAATGACTTTTACTGGTGGCTTGCTAGACCTGTGAAATACATCAGTGGGAATTGTTTCAGGCTGGCTATGAAGCCAAACTCTTATGGGTTTCCAGCTAAGAGAAAAAAGCCACACAAAAAAAAAAAATTGCCAGAGGTTCACTTTAGTAGAAAAACTTGCAGAGGCTTTTGTGCTGTCACTGTTGAAAAGTTTAGACTTCTTTTTCCCCTGATTTTTCAATGAAAACAATTGAGCAAATTCACTACAGATTTGCTGGTAGATTCAGTTCAAGGTGTGCATTTCTCGGAGAGAAAAAAACATTATGCTTGACATCTTTTTTCCAACTGGAAGTGTTACCATTGCGCTGAATTGCATCCTCATTTTTTAGTAAAAGACCCAGTGCTTAAGAGTTTCATGCTGAGCAATTTTGAGCAGGGTGAGATAAGTGGTCAGACAGTGACTTTCACACAAAGGATCAGCAATCACACAAAGGATTGGGGGGTTGGGGGAAGAGGGGGATTCTCAGATGAAATGAGGGGAGGGATGATGGTTTGAGATACTTTGGGGAAGCGAGACACCTGTAATAGAGACAGGGCAGTAAAGGGAGGGGACGGCATCCATGTATGTGCCACTTTTCAGTGGCCGTGCATGTGTTAGCATGGTTCTGGCTCTAACCCCGACACGGAGGGATATTCACACAACCTGACTGTGGTGATTTTACGTTGCCAGCTGCTTTCCCTGGACTCCCTCCGTTGTCAGTGGAAAGCAAATACTTCTCTGGAGGGCAATTCAGAAAAGGAGCCTAATTTAGTTGTGCAGAATTGGTGTCTGGAGAATCCCTACTTCTCTCCATTGACTATAGAGGGCATCTAAATTTGGGCTTAAAGATAGATGGTGTGAATACTTCCTTCTGGTTTTCCTAGCTTCCTCAGCAGTTCTGCTCTGATTTTAAAGGCCCAGAGTAACTGGACCATATGATGTTTCTTCTTGAGGGCTGTCAGCACTGAAATGCACACGAGGGAATGCATTTTAGAGGCCAGACTTGAAGGGCCTGGATGTTTAGACCCAATGGACTTAAAAGACATAGGATCCAAAAGTTGAATCTCTATTAACCGACTGGTAATGGATTACGAAGAGGATATGGTCACAGGGGCTACAACCAGAGTGCCGGATTGATCTTGAGTAGCTACATGGGGTAGAAAGTGTGGAAAAAACCACATGCCGCATTGTGGACAGGTCTTTTATAACCAAATTGCTATCTGGAAAGGAACCTCTAACTTTATTTGCATTGAGCACAAAGCCACAGAATGGTGTTTCTGAGAAGACGACAGTTCAACAAAAGTTATGTCTAAGTCAACAGACAATGTAGCGTAAAGCAAGTAGGTCTGCGAGACGAAAGAGTTAGCATGGAGCATCTCACATCCACTGTGCTTTGTTCAGGATATGAGGTGGTGAGGGGCGAGGAGGGTTCTTCTTTGTAGTAGCTTTAGTCTGGTCCTGTGGACTGGACCAGTTGAGTGGCTGGGTGCATTTGGTGCTCTCAGTGTATCTTCTGATGTAGTTTTGTCCTAAAGAAATCCATGTGAGGCAAGCTGAGACAGCTCCACGAGGTGATTTGCAGGCCAGTACATGCAATGACTAGCAGATGCACCTCAGAAGTGCTTTCTTGATTCAAACCGAATTGCTAATGTAGGCCTACCTAAAGACAACTTAAAGGGACAGATATTTCTTTTAAGCTTCCTGAATGCTCTTTGTACAGCTGAGTAGAGTTGCTTGAATTTTTTTTGTCAACTTTGTTAAATGGAAGAAAGTTAACTTCTTTTAGAACACTTCTTTCCTTTTTTTCCTCCAAAACCCCCCTAATGCAGTGAACTCCTTTGCCTGCCCTTAAGAACATCAGAGCCTGGTTCGTCACCACCTTACATCCCAATGGTCAGTTGCTGCAGCACACCATAGGGGAGAGATGTTACCCCTCTAATTTAACTATATTTTGTATTTCCATTGAACAGAAATAAGAAAGCACCCAGAGCCGTAAGGAATTGGAGTGACACACACATATCTTTCACAGAATAAGGGAAGGAAGAAAGGTGACAACTATTTTCAATAAAGGATCAAGCTTGCTGTATTGTGGCTCGTACCACTGGCAAGCAGAAGAGTGTTAGTGTTCTGATAAGGGCTGCAAAGCTTCAGTCAATGATGAGGTGTTTTGTGAACTCTGAACTAAAATCCCAATTCATGCATGCATTAGTTACCTTGAAGGGATGCCAACAGGCAACCTACACATGGTAGTAGAGAATCCATTTTCTACTTTTGTCAATATTTTTTTTTATTATACATTTTTGTGCCTTTTTCCTTTAGGTTTTTTCTCTTATTTCTTTTTCTTGTTCCTCGCTTCGAGTTATTTTTATCATTGTTATGAGCTTAGTAGGACTTCAGAGGAAAAACTAATGTAGCCACATTGACTCCACTACCCACTGGCCAGCTGAACAATTGTGTCTTAAAATGTCCCATGTCCCTAGCTAGTATGAATCATGAACCAAGTAATAAGAAGCTAAAATGTTTTTAGTATGTACGTCCTCTCATCCTGTATGTACAGCACGATAGCCTAATGGCACATATGCGCTTCAAACTTCCCGTTAGCTTTGTGCATAGCACAAAACAAATATTACTTTATGCTCCAGACAGTATTACGTATAAAGGCCCTAACTCCACAAGAACTTGGCCAGATTTTCAAGTGTGGGTAATTAAAGACCTGCCAACCCTATCTGTGGCACAATTACAGCAGCAGCTTTCTCCTGCTGGCCTACTGTTGCTATCCCCTGGAGATCCAGCTTTGGAGGAATAATCATCAGCAAATGCCATTCAGGCATTCGCCCCTCTCCTGAGATTCACAAAAGGGTGGTGAGGTGCATGTTTGTGTGCTTTTTAATGCGAACAGCAGGCACCGAATGGTGACCACCGAGAGCATCTGAAAGACAACGAAACACAACCTAGGTAGCACTTGAAGCAGGAGTGACCTGAAGTGGATGTTTTCAAACTGTAATTTTCCTTTAGAGCTGTTGTGCTCAGGTATGATGCACTTTAATCAGAATTTGGAAAGAGTACAAAGAAAAAATGTGGATAGGAAAGGGAAGAACGGTTTATTGGCCTTGCCTAAAATTCAGAGGTAGCAGAGAACTTGCCAGAGAAATGCAGACTCTTATTACACTTGCTATAGCACACAAATACCATTTATTAATATTGCAGCAGGGGACGGTACAACTGTAATCATTTGCGATTTCAATAATTTATGTCAATACACAATTCATGAATTCCGTGTTTGCACATTTGGAGAATGCTACAGCTGAAGAGGATCTACTGAAAACATAAGAGATGAGTATTTCTAATCACTTCCATGTTCTTTTCAGTTCCCTGGAAGAACAAGACAGCTACAAAATGCAAAGATCCAGGTAATTCCTGACATTAAAACTGCTGCAAAATACATGAATGAATGCAGGTCACAAAGCAAGAAAAAAATTACCCATGAACCTGAGTGCTGAAAACAGTGTGTAAACACTGAATTTTTAGGTCTTGAGTCTGCAGATATGTTTTCCTATAGGACAAAACCAGCTGCATTCAAATGAACTCAGCAGCTCACTTTTCTTTGGTTTTTGTACTGTCGTACATATGAGTGTGCGTATATATAATTATGTTGGGCACATAAAATACTGAGCTATTTATCTCTTCAATAGATTCAGTTTCCAAAGCAATGTATATCAAAATGCCGTGTGATACGTAGTCGACTGCAAAACCTTCCAAGGACTCAGAACAGTTTTGGGGCAATAGGACTTCACTAGTGGATGTGAAGTGAGGCATTCAGATGTGATGACCGGTAGCTAGGAGAGTGGGGGAAGTGGGTCATCAACACTTTGTAAATCTGAGTCTGAGGTATGCAGTGGTTCTTGATATCTTTTGGGGATAGCAATGTTCGTAGCAAGAGACTTTTCTTCCTTTTTTTTTTTTTTTTTTTATTTCCATGTTTCAAAATTTGGGATGCTGGGGTGTGTTCTGACAAAAGCCCTTTTTTGTGGGCATATAGAGGTGGAACACAGCTGCTGCAAATAAACAGGAAAATCCACAAAATAAGAAATTAACTCTGCTGCTGGGCTGTCAGTTCATGGAGCCACTTCTGTCTAGCAAGCACGTAACCTTGTAGGAAAGCAGGGCAGAGTCTCCTCTGCCGGCAGACCAGGTGTATTTGAAAAGACAGCGTGTCATCTGTCATGCTCGGCGACAAGAGAGCTTTCTTTTCTGGACATAAAATGTAATCATTGCCAGAGGTAGGAACTTGGGCTTGGCTCTTTGATTTATTTATTTATGTTATTTGTCATGAAAAAAATGACAAATTGAGGCAAACATCTTCAAAAGAAAATGGATGACCAGATGAGAAACAATAGTTGAAACAAGGCGGGGAGACTAGAGTGGTTTAGATTTCTTTTGAAGAAAGATCTGGTTACATTTTTCTAGCTGTCAAAATTATCGATGGTTTAATTTGTAATTCTTTTTGTGCCAACCTAATTTTCATTGACGACATGAAAATTTTATGACTCAAAAATTACATTTTATTTTTATAGGTGATTTTAAAGAGAATTTTTAAAATAAAACTTCAAAGCTCCTATTAAACTGAAGAATTCCCGCCTCAACTTTAACTAGTGTTGATATTCACATGTTTATATAGACACTGCAACCAGTTTTAACACAATCGGATAGTTCTGGCTGCTGTCATTTGTTATCAGTATATTGCCACAGTTACTCTGAAGAGTAGTAGACGTGATGCAATCATAAAAACCCACTACCATGCCTACTTGTGCAGTCACCACAAATGGTAGTGCAACCACAGATGGGAAATTTTCAGAAAGTTTTCATACAACTGTAGCTTGAACATGTGCCCCTTCATGAGAAATGGAAATACCCTGCTGAATGTGCTTCCAGTTCTTCTTCTAATAGAGGGTAAGAAAAGTCCCAAGAATTATTTATTGTTTGGGTATGAAAAGTGTCATTCAGAAACACGGCATCACAATGAGGGATTCTAAATTTATGTGCATTTTCTCATCCTAAAAAGTAAACTGTTCACCTCAGCCATCGAGGAGACAGAATCTGAATGATTAAAGGATCTTCTTGCATAGAAAAAAAATAATTGACAGTTGCAATTTTTTGTTTGATGCAGCTCTGCCCAAAAAAAATTTAAAAAAAATCCTGTTAGTATGTGTTGTTGAGAATCCTGTTTTATAATGCAGACACTATAAATTACAAGGAAATAAAGAAAAAGATTCTAGTAATGTCCTTATCCAGATGAGCTGTGCTCTCATGATTAATCATGTCACCAGAAACCCATGTAATCTATAGCTGCCTGTCTTTTATTTATCTGTTTATTGGGCTATCAAATATTCCCATTTCATTAAGTGCTTGCTCTCTACTGAGAAGGTACTTAACATTTTGCATTGCTGTGGGCTTTTTTCAGGGCTCCATGCTCCATAGCCTAGTAGCCCCATTTAGTTTCTGCTGTCCTCCAGGCAATGCCGTCTGTCAGCACCTCTTCGGTTCCCGCATCAGGGCCTTGTCACCTGTGGGGACAAATTTCTGATTAGAAGGCCTTCATTAGGGGGCTATGCTCTTTTCAGTGTGTAAGTTATTTGTAGGAGCTCTGTACATAAGGGTAGACATTCTCCAAAAACCTAAGTGTCCCCTTTCTCCCTGTAGCACCTAGCACGTGCCAACTGACTGGCAGCGTGAGGATGTCCCTACTTCAGGGGAAAGCTTTCTGTCTTGAAAAAAAAGGAGAAGATTTCTGAGGGCAATTCAATGTATTTTCCCTCAGGGTATGGTACTTCCCAGAGGCAAGTTCACAGTCTAAAGCCTACTACAGCTCTGTAGTCAGCTGAGAGAGGGATTTCCAGAGGGCAGATCTAAGCCACAACTAGGCTTACTTGTCCTCTGGAAATGCCTCTATGTTTCTCCTGACTGTAGTAGGAGCCGAAGATGATCAAAGTTACAGCAGAGGAGCAGAGGAGTGGAGCAACCAAAATGGTTTAGTTTGGCAGGAGAGCTGCAAGGGCGGGGGCAGCAGCCTCTGATCAGACTTGGGAAGTGACGGGCAGTCGAGTTGTTCCGAGCGTTAAAGGACAGGAAAGGAGAGGAATTCACAGCTGGAAATGATTTTTTAAAAAATCTTTACTGAACATTAAAAAATGCGACTTGAAGGGTAGAACAAATAGGACAAATACATCCTATGTTTCTACCCTTCATTCTTCCAGGTCAAAAATTATTGGTCTCTAATTTTTGTGCATTGTCCTGGTAGCTGGTGTTTTCAGAGGAAAAATTGCCGGTTTGTAAGGAAGGAAAAGTGAAGTGGGGAATGAAGAAGATGAAGCCAAAAATACTGCAGGTTCCAAGAGAGATGGAAAGTGAGAAGCAGTAGAGGAAGAGTCGAAAGAGCAGAGGAGAATTGTGAAGTGATCAAATTTAATCAAGTTAATTTGCTTTTTGTACATGAGTATGCATAGGATGCATGATATAGGTATGCACATAGGAAGGATAAAATCAAGGAAAATAACATGTCACCTCACAAGGCTGTATTAGTTGTGCCTAAACCTTTTTAAGTGAGATAACCTGTTCTTGAAAACTCCCATCGATGAAGGACCCCCAGTCTTGCCTGACAGTGTATTACACTGTTTAACCATCATTATTTGTTTTCCTAATAGCTAATATAAATCTTACTTGCTGCAGTTTAAATCTGTTCTTTCTTGTCCTATTCATTGTGGAGAAGGAGAAGCAGGACATGCTTCTCCTCTTTGCAACAGCCTGCTGCATATTTGAATAGTTATCATGCTAACTCTAGGCATTCTTTTCTCTAGTCTTTACAACCCTCACTTATTCAGATATATTTCCTAGGCCACTGTTACGCCCAGCTGTTTTCCATCTTTATTAATGAACGTGCTCAAAACTCCCCAGAAAACTCCACTCGAGACCATCTATCTCATTTTTGAGTGATGGGAAAATATGTTCTTATACTGACAGGCAGCGGTCTCATTTGTATGTCCCAGGGTGATGCCTACCTTATTTGTAATAGGAGACCACTATTGATTCACCTCTTTAAAATTACTCTAATACCCAGATTTTTTTTCCATGGTTAAGCATATAACTTTCTGTCTTATGGGTGAAACTGACTGTTCCTGGCGAACTGTATCTTGTGCTTCTTTTCATGTAATTGCCTTAGTTTTTT
This sequence comes from Platalea leucorodia, assembly GCF_965183815.1. Taxonomy (NCBI): domain Eukaryota; kingdom Metazoa; phylum Chordata; class Aves; order Pelecaniformes; family Threskiornithidae; genus Platalea; species Platalea leucorodia. The sequence goes on from NC_138823.1 coordinate 109,694,252, forward strand.
CTAATTCTGGTCCCAGACTCTAGTGTGCTTGCAGCTACATCTACCCTGAGCTCATCAGAAAATGTAATAAGCATATTCTCTATTTTATCATTCTTGGCACCTCTGCAAATGCTGACTGGGCTGAGGATAAACCCCTGTAACATCCCTTGATAAATCTACATCAATAGCCAGCCACTGTAATTACTCTCTGACTACCCTTTTCCAAATACCTGCGTGCCCACCTTCGAGTAGTTCCGTCGGGAAGCAATGATGCATCTTACACAACTTTTTCCAGGATGCCCAGTTCAGCCTCAGCTTTCATTTTTGGCTGCGCTTCATAATGAACATTGGTATTTGTACAGCTGCCTTCTATCTTCCTGGTTGGCTGAATGCGGGCCTGATTATTTTCCAACAACTTTTGTAATTACCCTTGAAGAAGTAAATTGCTATCTATCTGTTACGTACAGTACATCTGTCATTATGATAACTGTTCCTCTCTTCATAATATTTCCATGTGGGCTTTAATTGGCAAGCTTTTGTAGCTTGGTGAAGATTTCATGAACTCTCCGTCTGTGCTCTGAAGAACAAAGAATAAATTTCAAAGGCAGGAAGACAACACTAACGAGTATAGCTACTACTCACTCACTATAAAGGTGTCTCTCACTCGTAACATGCTCTGGGTTTATGGTTTGTTTGGTTTTTAAAAATCTCTTTACTGATGTGTGACATTAGGAAAACTGGCTTTTCTACCATGCGGTTTGCTACACATCCACCTTTATTTGGATAAAAAAGGCAGTGGAGAGCTCTCATAAGGCAACGTCATATCCTTTCCTAGACAAACTCTGTGTACCTTCAGAGTGCGTTGTTTCAGATTGCTGGCTGGATTGGAAGTTTCTGCTTGTGATGTTAGATAGCTCTCTGTGCCTGCTCCCACCTTGGAATAAAGTAACTTCTCTCAGAAAATATACTGCAAAAATGTTATTGAAAACAGTTTAGAAGAAAAATGCCTGGAAGTGTATTAAAGCATAAATCTTTTGATGGCACCTTATAACAAAGATCTGCTAGGCAAGTATCCGGGATTTAAAATCTCAAGTAGGTTTAAAAGGTAGAGTTGAAAGAAATTATGATCACATATATGCAGCATTGTACATCATGACTAATATTATTAGGGGTCTTATTTCTCCATAGACTAATCAGAATGTAACAAATCCTTACAGAATGCAACATCTTCCAATTTGATTCTCCAAAGTGTTAATTAAGCTTCCTTAAACTCTTGGGATGTCTTTGTGTTTTGGGTTTTTTTGGGTTTTTTTTGGGTTTTTTTGGTTGGGGGGACGGGGGGGGGGCTGTTGTTTAGGTGTCGTTAGGTTTAAGGTTTTTTTGTAAACAGAGGTAAGAAGCTTTGTCCAGAATTGTTATGTGGCTTTAGATGAGAACTATGGATAAAAGAGCTCTGGTGTTGTGATTGTTAATATCCAGCTAAATCCATCAGAGTGCATTTTCTTTTTCTGAAGTGGTAGCATTGCATTAATTTGCTTTTTAGTTTACTGTAGCAGTAAAAGTGGTAAAAATAGATTATTTTTTGAAGTATGGGAGAGTCTTCATTTTAGAGACCATTTAGGCATTGCTTATTTAGCAATCCATAATTTGCCATTTGCATCTATCTCCATTTACGCTCTGCAACAGAATTAACACTCTGCCTCGATGCGTACTTGAGATTTAGGTGATGATGGTGGTTCAGGACTATAAGGGCGCTCCTCATTCTGAGTCAGGGATGAGAACTACAGAAAATGGTAGAGAAAATACATTGTTGTAGGCACCAGCTCTTTGATAAGATATACATGAGGGACTCTGCTGTTAGGCACTTCCACTGTCACTTTTGAAAAATGCAAGATTATTATTCCTCGTGACTAGGGACTTCAGATCTAATAACTTTATTCTGCATGCAGTTAAACTAATTTTTACCTATTTTTTTATCTAATTCTTTGGTTTCTTGCTTTTGTTTCTTTGCATCTAATATCAAGTAGCAAAGCAACTCTGCATATTGTTCCAGATGTGGCTTTATTTTAGTGGTAAATACAATATAGGTGATTTATCGGTTTTTACAAGGTATTGGAATCTTTTGTGTCTAGAACATTCACTAAGCGTGAGAGAGAGTTATCAGCTAAAGTTAAGCTGGTGCTTAGCAAAACTCTCAATGCTTGCTGTTCTTGACTTCTGCAACGAGGGAGACACATAGAGAAGAGAGGTAGCTGACTGGGGACTTGGTGGAACCTATTTACATTGATGTGGATGAGGAGGTTTGCCAGTTTTAACAAATACCAAATTGCCTTATGTTTTCTCACTCCCACTATTCTCATGGCAACAGAGAACTCTGACTCATGATGCTGGTCTGAGGGCCTGCCAATTATTTTAAATGCAAAACAAAGAACTAAATCTACTACTTTCTCATTTTTCTCTTTTTTCTGCAAATGTTGCAGATTTTTTCTCTATGTTCATTTACACAGCACTTTCTTGACTTCCCTCCCCTTGAAGCACCCGCCTTCATTTCTCTCAAAAGTAATCACTCTTCCAGAAATGCCACTTGCCCCATCTCTTCCTGCATCAGAATCTCCCCGTGTTTTGAAACCCAGGAAACCTGGTTTTGAAAACACTGGATAAGTAACTTCAAAGTTTTTATGAGGGGAAAAAAAAAAAAAAGTCATTGGATCATGGAAATACATACACAAAACTATTTTTGAAACTATTCGTTTGTCCTCGTGCTTGCTGAGGAGAAGGGAGCTATGGTGCTGGCTGACGGAGGAGGTGGTGTAATAAAGTTAAGCGTGGAGACCAGACACAAAAGATTAACAGAGGCAAAGCGGAGGACTGAGATAAGTTCTTTACTTATACCAAATAGATTGTTATACCAAAAGTTACTCTCTGCAGAAGCTATGAAGTAATTTCAAATTATAAGTGTACAGGACTATTAAGATTCCCTCTTCTTGACTGAGAGCAGGGACCTTAACTTTGGTTCCTTCTATTTTTCAAGAAACTCTTACCGAGTTATAGAAAATCCTTTAACAGATGTTTCTTGTTTTTTTTTTTTTTTTTTTTTTTTTTTTTGAAGCTGTTAGCATTTTCTCTAAAGCACTTAACAATTCATCAATTCAGTGGAGTACAGACAAGAAGCTGGGTCTCCAGCTGAGTACCCTAGTAGGAGGCTTCAGTGTTATTGCGCTACCCAGACCCTCTTCTGAATCAAACTTTGAGTGCAGGCTTAATTAAGGGGTCAAATTCTGTTTGGTTACTGTTGGAAATTTAGAGTTGACTAAACTGAGCTTGTTTTAAATAATCACTGAGATTAGAATCTGGTTCATGATCTGCTCTCTATAGAAACAGGTTTTAAAAGATATTGGGAGGAGGATTAATACCTTCCCAATAGTCTTTGGCAGTGGCATTAGCACTTGTAAGTAAACACTAATAAAATTCCAAATTTAAGCCCACTTTTCATCCCTGTGTGGACACCACTTGCTGATGAGAAGTCGCGGTGGAAATGAATAATAAGCAGGAACTGCCAAAATTTGTCTTCACTTGAATGGTGCCATGGTGCAATTTACACAGCCTCAGTAGTGGGAGACAAATGAGCAGCGATTATCATTTATTCTGTCAGGAGCAATGGTGGTATGAATGGCTCTGTCCAAAATAATCAGAGCGTTGGCTATAAGCCAAAGCAAAGGAAAGAGCAACACATGGCGTTTTACGGATTTAGATAGTTGTATAGCTTCCGACTGCAGAAAAATCTGAAGTGAATGGATGGGATGGAGAGCGGAGGGGGAAAAGATGTTCTAATACTGTCATTTGAGAAGACAAATAGCTGTGAGATCAGACTTCCTGGTGCATGTATCTTTAAAACACAAACAGCAACATTCTGTCTCTTGTATCCACTTTTTGTATGCTCAGGAGGATTACACAGTACTTTCCAGCCTTTTCCTCCGTATGAATCAAACATCCCCGTTCCTGGACTAAATGGGAGATCTGTCCGCTGATCATATCCTGCTCTGATCTCATTTCTAAGGTAGTGGCTAAAGCATGAAAGATTGCGTGAGAATATGAAATGCTTTAATCCAGGTTTTTTGTGGTTAGTTGCCTTTCTCTCTTTCTAACCTACCTGTTCACTTTATCTAAAGGGATTGATACTTGGAAGTTGTCTTGAAGCTCCCACTGGATAGACAAAGAAATGTTTTCTCATCCTGCAGCGCTGGTAGAGTTCCTGCTAGATGGTACTGTTAATACCTGCTCTACATACATTCTGCATTTTCTTCTCACCATCAGGCACCCAAAAGGAAAAGTAATACTGTGTTCTCACCTGGAAGATTGGAAGTGAACACACTGAAATTTGAGCTCTTTGGGAAGGGCTGCAGTCCCATTGGATTGACAGCTATTGCACCCATTTCTGTCAGTTGAGGTGGACTCATTTGGAGGTTTGATTTCTTCTTAACTACCAAAAGAGCTCAGCAAAATAAGCATCACATTTATTATATAGTAATCCAGTACAAGAGTTGTTGATGCCCTATTCTGACAGAGTTCTCTACTTCGTGAGGATAGGAAAATCTTCCAGTAGGAGTGTTCTTCCCCCTATTTTAATTGGTATTGTAAGGAAAGAGTTTCAGCTCCCCAAATCTTCCCCAAATCCAGTGGATTTCTGAATAACCTTGGATTTTACACATCGCAGCTCTCTATGAGCTCCCTTCCATCATCGGAGCTCTACTGAGGATCTTAATTTGTGTAACCATTCTAGGAAAGGCTCTGAGCAAATTTTATCCAGCCTGAGGCGCTACACATTAAACAGTCTTGTGAACCCTGGAACTAATGAAGCCAGATTTCCTACTTCATTAAACTTACAGTTTAGTGAAGTTCTCATTACTATTGTTCATTTTTTAAGTTAGTTTGTTAGATTTGTTATGTCTGTCCCTCTACAGATTTGCAGATGAAGTTACTGAAGGGAGCTGTGTTTGCAACAGAAAATAAAATAAAAGAAAAAAAGCAAATTATGAGCTGCTTTCTTTGTTTTTAAAATCAAAGTCAGTTGTAACAAGAGACAGACTTCCCGAGCATCACACCCGCTGCATTGCAGAGATAATGTGAATGACAGCCATTGTGATATCACCTTGGGGAACAGCTCCAAACAGCCATTCTTTAACAGCCGTCTTATCTTCATCCTGGCTGATTTAGACATTAATTAATTATATATGGCATAAATTGTAGCCCAGTAAAAATGATTTAGACCATTTTAGGACAGGGAATATGATGTTTTGCAATCATTAATAAAAGGCTACACTTTATGTCGACCTGACAGTACAGACTCTCAGGACTTGACTGGGTTTGCCTTGGCCTGAGCTGGTCGTAGCTTGGTTAACGCTTGCCAGCAGCCACCTGACTGGTGCCTAAGCTGGATAGGCTTCAGCTCGGTGAATCTCACGGATCGTGAAAGACTGACAGACCCCGTTGTCCCTGTGTACACAACAGCAGCCCTTTGATTAAGTGAGGCTGTTGTGTAACTTTCAAACTTTGGCTGGGATCTGATGAAGAGGAATGAGATTGGGATGAGAAAATTAACAAAATTAGTCCCAAGCAGACCCAAGACTGAAGAGGAAGAAAATCCCACCATTAAGGTTCTCCCAGCAAGGACTTCAGAACTCTAATGACGTATTGTAACTCACCACCACCACCGTGAGATGAGGGAGACTGAAATGGTCAACCTTAGGATGCAGAGGTACACCTAAACAGTGAGCATAACACTAGAGAACAGGATTGGTATTAGGCTGTTTTGTATAAAAAAATGTAACTGCACCATCAATTAAGCTTTTCTGTATTAATGAGATCATTCTGGACTATTGGACTGCTAAAACAGTAACTGGAGTAACAATGCATTCTTAGCTCAATAGATAGACAGTGTGTTAACTTTTGCTCACGACAAGATTTTGATGCTAACAAAATAACCCAACAGTAAATTTGGGGCACTATATTCTGCTGAATTAACATAGTTGCATTTGCACAGTACCAAAACCATAACTTACTTTGTTTGGCTGTACAAACATATCAAATATACTACAGTAAAGACAGCAGCCTTGCAACATACCTTGTCTAAGCGCTGAAGTAATTTTAATTCCTTCTAGTTAGTTAAAACATGTTCTGATCCTAACAAGCTGATGCTTTGTGCCTTGCTTTCCAATTAGCAGAAGCCAGACATTATCCATGTCAAGGGTAAATTGGTCTTTCCCTATTCCTTGATATTCCTCATCAAAGCTTTAATTTACTAGGCCCCTGCCTTTCAAACCTAAACTCCATTTTCCCTTACTTGAGTGGAGTGCTAAAATCCTCATGTATAGGCAACTCGTGTGATGAGACTAAATAAATTCTTAAACCTTTTCTCCCGTATTGTGAAATTTAGGAAGTGAGCTGTCCCAGGTGGATTTTCCTGTGTCTTGTAACATGTGAGTCTAGATTTTCCTTCCTTCATCATGGTTGTTATAATGGAACTGGAAGAAACTTACCTGTTTCTCTGTCAACATTGGTGGAAACTGAGCTGTAAATTCATAAATTATTAGGGATACCCAAATTCTCTTTCCTTCTCACCTTTCCACGTCATTTCATGCGTACAGATCCTGATGATTTATTTCACGGAATCTTGAAAAGCATCTTTTCCTTTGCAAACCAGACTAAAACATTATTTTAACCTACCAAGAAATAGCACTGAGCTTGTTTCTTGTTCACGTATTCTACAAATAAGGTTTCTGAATAATGACAGAGACTTTCTGAAGTGTTTTCATATCATTCCCTTCATTTGATTTGCTATTGAGTCAACATATTATGCTCTGTTGGCAAGCTTGTATTCCAGTACACAGGATGCTTTTAAATTATCATAGCCACTAAAGAATGCAATGACTTATTATGGTCTGTTGTCTGCCTTTTGGTAGTGTATGTGTTATTTACTGTACCCATGATATTTACTTCTTCCTCACATCTGCCATGCTTTCATTGCCTTAATGGTCAGAGTAAATATTTTACATTATAGTATGAGTGGTAAAACATATTCCATAGTGAGAATGAAGTAAATAATCCAATACTAGATCTTTACTCTTTATTTTCTACAGAACTGAGGGGTTTTTTGTTTTGTTTTGGTCTTAAATCTCAGAGCCTCACTGTTGAAGTAAAATTCACCTCTAATTAAAATTGGCCTACAAGCCTTCTCCCTTTCGTTATAAAATATTCTTGTGTAACCAATTCCTCTACTTGGGGCATGCAAATCTACTACATTATGAAATCAGTTTCTCTAATGATGCAGCTGGCAAAAACAAAAACATAATTCACAGCCTGCAACAATTTGAGGATGTTTTAACAGCCTCTCAACTTATTCTTTAAAGCAGTTTTAAGGTCATTGCTCCATTGATAGATTTACCCTAAAATAACAAACTTGGACTAAAAGCCTGAGTATAACTACATGAGGGAAATGGGGTGCAGGGGGACAGAAAGGAAAGAACTGCACCTTTTATAATTGTGGCCTGCATTAAAATGATATTGAACTGGGCCAGGAGTCATATCCCAGCTTAAAAATATTTAGGAAAGAGTTTCATTGAGAATCAGCAACTTCCTCCTCCCCACAAAGAAGTTTATCTTTACTTGGGATACACCATTTGCAGTGTATAGCCTCAAGTGTAACACAGATTTCTTTGGCTTAGCATCTTAAGTAGGTGATATTTGCAAGAGTATTCCCTTCTCCTCTTCTTGCCAAGGCAGGAAATGATATTAATCAGTTTTGCTAAAGTCACTTTGCTCCATTATTTCAGGTAGGAGGGCCCATGGGAAGACAAGGTTAGAACTCAACAGAGGGGAAGAAAAACTTAGGGAGCAGCAAGGAGGAAAAGAAAGGAATGAGGAAACAAATATTAAAATGAGAGAAAACAAGAGTAAAGGAAACACACAAAAAGTATAGAGATCCTGATCAGCAGTGATATTCAGGTAAAGTATTAAAATTAAGCCTTTTAAAGCTTAAATACTTTGGAGCATTGAGCTAAAGGAATTGCCTAAATACAAAGTTGCACTAGTTTCAATAAAAGCTGTCAGGTAGCATGGCCCAATGCTAATTAAACCAGTACTGTTTGGTGTTTCAAAACTGATTTAAGACCTTGGTTATGTTTGTGAATTTATCCCAGTCTACAGAACAGATTTCACAGGTAAAATTAACAAGCCAGTATAAGCCAGGCAAAAATACATGTCGTGTTTCCACAAGGAGTGCTTTGGAGGTGATAAACTTCGGTTTACAAATGAACATGTGCTAACATCAACCTACAACTAAGTTCACCAGAATTACATCATCCTTTGGTACTTCTGCCGTTGCAAGGCTGCCCAAGCTTGCTATTAGGCTTGGTTTCCCCTTCTGGCTTCTGTCTCACTTGCCACTTTTGCAATACAGAGGGAGAGAACACCCTTGAGCTCTGTGCTAGGAACTTTACCCATCTCTTCCTTTTTCCATCTGTGCTGTCGACCTCCTGTCTGTCCTTTACGGTTCGTAGGCAGAACCTTGGAATGTGAATAATAATGTTGCTTTGGTGATTTTTAGTGATTATACCCCTATGACTGGGCTGATACACATTGAATCTCAATTTCTGAAGCATCTTCCTCATTGATATCATGGTGAGAAACCTCTTAGGAATGTCCCCAATAGACTCGGAATATTCCCGCAGTAGAACCCTGGGTATGACTTGGCACTGTTGGGGAGGGAGTAACTTCAGCGATGGCCGAGGGAATTAAAACATCTGAAATGGCACCAAGCGAATGTGATAGGTATTGTGGCATACTCAGCACAACTTCTTAAAGGGGAGGCAAGGAAAAGCAGAGGTTCTGCAGGAGTAGAAATTTGCTGCATGTTTCACCAAATGCATGAGCAGCCCAGCTGGATGTGGCAGTGTCTTAAAATGCAGGAGATGGATTTCCTAAGGTGATGAGGTGCCAAAGGATGCATGCAGTCAACTACAGGAAAAATCTCATAGGGTGCTAGTCTGTATTTTAGGCACTTTGAAAATCTGACCTTAAGTCTTAAGTAAATGGCTATCTGTTTTCTCATGAGGGAGGTAAAAAAACCCCAAACAACTAACTTGGTAAGTTTGTTCAATTCTGAATGTATTTTCTAGAAGTTACTTTGTACATTTGTACATACTGTACTGGTTTTTGTACATGGAGTAGCTTAATGAACAGAAATACTTTTTGTTTTAAATTTTAGGAGATTTTAAAGTGAACGCTGTATGTATAATGCCTTTGCACTTTCTTAGACTGAACGTATTCCTTATCAACATATTTAAAGTAGATGCAGGATCACAGATAACAAAACTGACATCGATATTTTACATTTGACGTGCATACCACTTTAAAATTAAGCTCATTAAAGATAATAGAATGATCCATTGGCAGGCCTTCAGCTGCAGATCTAGAGGTGACAGGCTATTTGGTGAACAATTTACTGAGTGTCTCACTCCCCCCTCCTTCTTAACCATGGGCATTGTAAGTTCATTCTATTAACCTTAATAGGTTTGCTTTCAAAGTGTTTTACCCTGAAGATTTAAACGTGAACTCTATCATATGTCAGCCTGCAGCTAACTTAAACAACTAAACTAAAAGCAGATGCAATATATTTATCCATGTGCATATACGTATGTACGTATGTCCACAAGTAGTAGCATCTAATGCACGTGAAGAAATGATGTACTGTGCCCTGTGTGATGCTCTTCACTGTAGGTGTTTCATTTTTTCTTTCTCTCAATTAAAGAAGTTTTAATGGCAGGCATCTTCAGCTAGCAAGTGTCTTTGCATGTGCTAGCTGAAAAGGGTTGTGCAAGTGAGAGCAGCTTGTTTTCCTCACGTCCCAACTCCAGCAGATAGACCTGAGGGCTGCCCTCTGTCCCAGCAGGATGTTCTTTTCTCTCCACCTGGGACCCAAAGACAGAATTAGCAAGCAAGTCATAACAGATTTAGCATTTGAGTTGAGGGCAGGCTCAGGCAGCTTTGTTCAGACTAACGGGACAGAATAGCAGCCATTACCTTTTCTCTATTGCTGCCTTTTAAACTGCCCATCAGACAGTGCTGCTGCCACTTTCATCGAATCTAACAGAGACACTGAAGCAGCTGGGTGCCTCCCAGCATTTCCATGCCAGAGATCCCTCAAAGTGGCTCCCCCTCAGAAGGACGCTATCCCTGACAGATTTAGGTCCTTGCAGGACTCGACATTTCTTCCCTTACTTGGATGAGTTAGAGCAGTGGCTTGGAGAGGTCAATACAGCTGTAAATGTCAGCTATCAATGGCCCTACTTTTCATCACCCCGGCAGTCACCACAGAGAATGCCATATGGGCCTTGGCCAAACTTAGCCAAGCCAAGACAGAAGTGACACTAATGATTCGTGAGCAGGACCTAGCCCTGTTCTTATCCTGAGACACTATTCACCATCTGATCTCCACAGCCTTAGGTTCATGTTGACTGCCCTGCATGCTCAAATGACCGCAGGTAAAGCTTGCCCTCTGCAGTTTTACAAGACCACTTCATTTCCATGGGACAGGGATGAGAACCTGATAGACCACCACATGAAGCTACTGCAGCTTACTTTCTCTCACTCTGAATGCAGTGGCACATGGATGTGGCCAGAGATGCAGGAAAGCTGGGGTTGTTTAATCTGGAGAAGAGGAGGCTCAGGGGAGACCTTCTTGCTCTCTACAACTCCCTGAAGGGAGGTTGCAGTGAGGTGGGGGTCAGTCTCCTCTTCCAAGTAATGAGTGATAGGACAGGCCAGCCAGGCTGGTCAAACAGCTTATCTAACATCTCAGCAATCTGCATAGTCTCCTGACTCCACAAAGTCAAGAATATAGTCATAGCTATTAGACTGCACAATCTCTGTTTACCATTGTCCATAGTGACTTGATAGCAGCTGATTTGATGAAAATTCCTTATTTCTAAAAGTTATCACTTCAATACACAATCCTCTTTCCAAAGTTTACCTTTCATCCATCTTCATGACACAATATTGTTGATCATAATAAATCTTCTCAATTTGTATAGAATTGATTGATAAACAAATGCCATCTGTCTATTCATTAGTAATACAGATTTCTTTGTATTTGGCTGTTGATCTCAGGTTTATTTAAAAGTATTTAATAGTCAGACTGGTCATCCTCAGGGTTTTAAGGCCCCTGAGCTGGGAGATGGAGATAGGCTGCAGAATGAAGGCCCAGTTGTCAAAGAGGTGGCAGTCACCGACCTGCTCCTCCACCTGGATGCTCACAAGTCCATGGGCCCAGATGGGATCCACCCAAGGATACTGAGGGAGCTGGCAGAGGAGCTGGCCAACCACTCTCCATCATTTATCAGCAGTCCTGGTCAACTGGGGAGGTCCCAGCTGACTGGAAGTTAGCAAATGTGATGCCCCTCTACAAGAAGGGTCAGAAGGAGGATCTGCGGAGCTACCGGCCTGTCAGCCTGACCTCAGTGCTGGGAAAGGTCATGGATCAGATCATCTTGAGTGCCATTACACGGCACGTGCGGGACAACCGGGGGATCAGGCCCAGCCAGCATGGGTTTATGAAAGGGAGATCCTGTTTCACTAACGTGGTCTCCTTCTATGACAAGGCGACCCGCTTAGTGGATGAGGGGAAGGCTGTGGATGTTGTGTACTTGGACTTTAGTAAGGCCTTTGACACTGTCTCCCACAGCATTCTCCTGGAGAAACTAGCTACACACGGCTTGGATGGGTGCACTCTACACTGGGTTAAAAACTGGCTGGACGGCCGAGCCCAGAGAGTGGTGGTGAATGGAGTCACATCCAGTTGGCAGCTGGTCACGAGTGGTGTTCCCCAGGGCTCAGTGTTGGGGCCGGTCCTGTTCAATATCTTCACTGATGATGTGGGTGAGGGGATTGAGTGCACCCTCAGTAAGTTTGCAGATGACACCAAGGTGGGTGGGAGTGTTGATCTGCTGGAGGGCAGGAAGGCCCTGCGGAGGGACCTGGACAGGCTGGATCGACGGGCCAGGCCAACTGTATGAGGTTCAACAAGGCTCAGTGCCGGGTCCTGCACTTGGGTCACAACAACCCCATGCAACGCTACAGGCTTGAGGAGGAGTGGCTGGAGAGCTGCCTGGCAGAAAAGGACCTGGGGGTGTTGGTTGACAGCTGCCTGAACATGAGCCAGCAGTGTGCCCAGGTGGCCAAGAAGGCCAATGGCATCCTGGCTTGTATCAGGAATAGCGTGGCCAGCAGGACCAGGGAGGTGAGAGTGCCCCTGTACTGGGCACTGCTGAGGCCGCACCTCGAGTCCTGTGTTCAGTTTTGGGCCCCTCACTACAAGAAGGACATGGAGGTGCTGGAGCGTGTCCAGAGAAGGGCAATGAAGCTGGTGAAGGGTCTGGAGCACAAGTCTTAGGAGGAGCGGCTGAGGGAGCTGGGGTTGTTTAGCCTGGAGAAGAGGAGGCTGAGGGGAGACCTTCTTGCTCTCTACAACTCCCTGAAAGGAGGCTGTAGCGAGGTGGGGGTCGGTCTCTTCTCCCTAGTAACAAGTGATAGGACAAGAGGAAATGGCCTCAAGCTGCACCAGGGGAGGTTTAGGTTGGATATTAGGAAAAACTTCTTCACCGAAAGGGTAGTCAGGCATTGGAACAGGCTGCCCAGGGAAGTGGTTGAGTCTCCATCCCTGGAGGTATTTAAAAGATGGGTGGACATGGTGCTTGAGGACATGGTTTAGTGGTGGACTTGGCAGTGCTAGGTTAACGGTTGGACTTGATGATCTTAAGAGTCTTTTCCATCCTTAACGATTCTATGATTCTACGGGTATACCTCATTGATGCCATTATACAGATGACGGAAAGAAGGCATAGAATGCTACAAACCAGATCTCTCAAAGGTATACTAGTTCCTAAGTCATTATATATACTTGAGGATATGGATCCATTTGGTTTGATTCTGTCTACGTATGTCAGTAGAAGAGCATGGATTAAAAGTCAGGTCTTCCGAATGCAGTGTCCTGCCTGGCGAGCCACAGGATTATTACACAACTATTTTCTTCTGCTTTACTGTGTGACCTAATATAATTCATAAGGTTTATCTCCAGCCTGCTCTACACCACTACAGAAACAGACTGCACTTTAATTTTTTTTTTTTTTTTTTTTTACTGTATTATAATCTCTTCAGGACTTGAAATGAATGTGAATTTGGCTCTATTAACCGCTCCAGGACCTGGACTTGAAGAGTGCGTGTGTGTTAGATTCTGTCTGCCTGTGTATGCTGGTGACTATTTGCAGGTTGTTTGGCGTTTTTTTTTTTTTGGTGTGGTTCCCCCCCCCCCCCCCCCCCCCCCCTTTCTTCCCCCGAATGATTGTGCCTTTCAAATTGGTGTTTGAGTTTTAAGGAGGTTGTGGGGACTTAAACTGTTGGCACAAGAGAATTGCAAGGATATAATGTCTATAATAAAGCATCCCATTTATCTACTGATGCCTGCATTTTTTGAATTATAAAGCACTTAGGGATGTTCAGACAATCAGACAGCTGAGCTAGCTAAACATTCCCAACCTTATTATTCTGCATAAATACTGGAATAGGTACAACAATGAACTATCCCAGCCTGCTAGTTTTAACTCTGGGTTCATTTTAATACAAAGTTAAGCTGTGGAGAGAAGGAGAAAATATTCTTAACATTTGCATGTTGTATGAATCCTGATTGCCAGCCTTGTACAGACTATTTTAGTAATAAAAGTGGAATAGCAGGAGGAAAAAATGCCCCCTACTTTAGAAGCCGCTTGTTGCAGACATTACCAAGAGGGACCTCTGAAGGTACCTGGGTAGTTTTGATTCTACATACTTTCCAATCAAAAGGCTTTAGGTACACGTTGCCAATTACCGAAATCTGTCATAGATTTTGAACAGTACCCAAAGTACTTTTCAGTCAACCGCAGAGATATGATTCCTATTCTGGTGAAGGATGTCAGAAGGGAAGGGGCAAAAAATAAGGAATTAAATGATGATGTCTGGCATTACCAGACCAATTTGACTTTGGTCTGGGAGAGGGGCATTATGCTGTGAATGCTGGAGACAGGTCCTATGATTTTGTTGGACAAAGTCCTTAAATACTTAGGTTTGGGTAGGAAAGGTCTAGACCTTTCAGTCTCAGCTAGATTGAGCTATTTGAAAGAAGAAGAAAAAAAAAAATCTGAAAGCAACTAATGCTACTGTAAGTTAGCCTCAGCCATGCAGTCAGCCTCGTACTGGGATATGCAGAGACTGATCATCCTAAGGAAGCACAGCAAACCCTGCAGGCTTTAGGCCTGTTGTATAAATCCCATTTAAATTCCCTTGCAATTCATGTTGACTTCCCTCTTCTCTCCTTGCTAAGTCCCAGGAGATCTGAGTAAATAAAAGCTGCTGCCCTCCTAGTCACCCTTCAACTCTTCCCATCTGATCAGTTTTAGTTGTGCTGAAGTGCAGTGCTAGTCATGTCATAACTGTGCTCTGTGGAAGCTGCCCAACCAACTGCTTCTCTGAACAGTTTTCCTAAAGAAGAGGAAGCTATCTGGAGTCTGATAAGAATAATTTTTACATATATAAATATATATATATAAATTGCAGTTTCTCCATACACAGACCAGTCATCAAGTCTGTACAAAATTAACAGAAAATATATCAGGTGACAGGCATGACTGGCTGGCTAGTTACCAGAGGAGGTTTAAAAGGTCTGAACACTCCCTCAACCTTTCCTGCCAATCATTCAGAAACTTCATCTGTCAGACAGCCTCATCTGTCACTCAGGAACTACATCTGCTTGCCTGTTTATTTTCTCGCTTAGGGTTGAGGTCACCTGCCCTCCTTTTAGCTAATCAGAGGAGACAGCAGTAATCAAAGCACAAAATCAGTGCTCCTGGGATGTCTTTCTTGAAGAGCCTCTCTATATGTTCTTCTGCAAACCTTGCAAAGTAAGGTAGTCATATACAGCCAGAGAAAAAGAACAGGGGAGAACGCTTTTTTTTGGTTTGGTTTGAGATCCAGCTAGAGGAAAGAAATATTACTGAATCTTACATGCTACCTGGAAAACAGGCATAATATTTACTGAGGAATTTCCCATGCGTGACAGGAAAAAACTGTTGCTAGTTCATTAAATGGTGGCCCTTCACAGGAAAATTCAACTGATGTCCTAGCACAGAGGTTAAAGTACAACAGGCAGGTGAAAGTACTTATTTGTCAAAAAAGTAAATCAGCCTCCTGACTGCTTGTTGTCCTTAAGGGACTATCCACAAGAGAACATGCCAGGCTGGGTGGAGTTATTCATTTTGCCTCTCTGAAACTTCCTCTACTAGATACCTTTGTTAGGCTCTGCTAAACAGTATTAAATAGTTGCCAGGTCCTGCCTTAGGGATCAGTGCATTTCAGCATTGACTGAAGCTATTCTTGTGGAGTTGACTCTTAAAAAGAATGGATGAGAGGTTCGTACCTGAAAGAAAGGGCAGTGAAAGAAAGCCAGAGTTCAGGGAGAGAAAGCGCATCTGACTTGTTTGCCCCTTGCCTGGTTGTGGAGTG
Source organism: Platalea leucorodia (assembly GCF_965183815.1). Classification (NCBI taxonomy): domain Eukaryota; kingdom Metazoa; phylum Chordata; class Aves; order Pelecaniformes; family Threskiornithidae; genus Platalea; species Platalea leucorodia. Next base: position 109,709,816 of record NC_138823.1, read on the forward strand.
GGCCGGCAGTTTGCCTTACCTTGCAGACCCTTGCGCATCTTGAAAGGATTTCAAGGATACCAGTGCCAGCCTGCTCTCTCAACACTGATTTCTCTTTGTAATGCAATTGTTGTGATGAATCATGCATTACTATGATTAGCAGAGAGAGGTACAATTACTTTTTTGCAGCAGTGGCTGGTAAAGGATGGCCTGGAACCCCAGGCCTGACAGAGGTGGAAAAAGCACCTTGTCAGATATGAAGAGAGTGGAGAGATGGAAATTTTTGCATTTACAGAAAAAAAAAAATGTTGAAAAGGAGCAAAGGAGAACAGGAGGAGGAAGGCTTGTAAGTGAACACGACCAGGAATGGGGCCCTGACTGAGATGGACCTTCCCTCTGAGCAAGTATGGCTGTTCGCATGCGTAAGAAGCCACTGCTGCTTATCAGCAACTACTTGTACCAGCTGGTATGCCCCCAAGACCAAATTAAAAAAAAAAAAATTTACAGAGACACGGACAGATACTGAAGAAAAATAAGCTATCCTGGAGAAGGTTTAATAATTTTACCCAGCAGCAGGAAAGTACCTGGCAAAATTGAAAGGGGGAGGGAAAAAACAAGACAGTGGAAGAGCAGACAGTGAATTAAGAGGAGGAGAGCACAGGCCAACTACATGGTGGTCCCCACATGGTCTCCCTTCTTGGGAGGGAGGGCAAGCTGCTGCTTCCTACTGCTGGTTGTTCTTAACCTGCTTAAAGAATGATGCTGAGATGCTATCAAAGTCCTAATACCCTTTGAAATTCAAGTTCTCGGTGGAGAGGGAAGAAAACCTTCAAAAGTGAAACAAAACATTTTCTGTTTCTGTAGTGTAAATGACAGTAATATCTTGATGCCCTTAATATCTTTTCCTTGTTTCCCAATGACCTCTCATTTCTCTCATTGTCAAGTGTGAGCACTTCCAATGCTTCTGAATTTCTATCAAACTTTGTAGACTAAAATTGCTTGTAGAGTGTACTCTCTTATAGGTGGCAGGGCAGCTTATCTGAAAGGCCCAAAGCAAAGGCTTAGTGCTTGCACCATTCAGCCCAAAGGTGCACCTGCAGCCACTGCAGACTGGTGTCATCATCACCGAATGGTTTGGATTGGGAAGGACCTTCAAGGTCATCTGGTTCCAACCCCCCTGCCGCAGGCAGAGACATCTTCCACTAGACCAGGTTGCTCAAAGTCCCATCCAACCTGGCCTTGAGCACTTCCAGGGATGGGGAAGTTTCTCTGGGCAACCTGTTCCAGTGCGTCACCACCCACATAGTGAAGAATTTCTTCCTTATATCTAATCTAAACCTACCCTCTTTCAGTTTAAAGCCATTACCCCTTGGCCTATGATTATGTGCCCTTGTAAAAAGACCCTCTCCAGCTTTCTTGCAGGCCCCCTTCAGGAAGGCCACAATGAGGCCTCCCGGGAGCCTTCTCTCCTCCAGGCTGAACAACCCCAGCTCTCTCAGCCTTTCCTCAGAGGAGCGGTGCTCCAGCCCTCCCATCATCACGCAGGGTAAGCACGGCCCAGCCTCGCCCAGACACCAAAGTCACTTAAATCCTGTTGATCTGAGCGTGAACCGCGGAGTAACAGTGCGGACTGAGCAGCGGGTTGACCTGTCGCTCCCACGCCCCTCCCATTGGATGGGAAACCATAAGCGACCATCACGCTTTTTCCAAACCCCTCTAAAACGAGACCTGCTCCTCCTCCCGCCTCGTCCCACCCCAGGGTGCCTCAGTGCAGGACGCCCTCGAGTAGGCGACCCAGCGGCTACGTAAGGGACCGGGCGGGCCCCCTCGGCCGCTCGACTGCCGTGCTGCGGGGGCGGCGGAGGGACCGGGAGCCGCGGGCGGTGCTCCTCTGCTGCCCTCTGCTGCGGGGCCCCGCGCAGTTCCCCTGAGCCGCCGCCGAGCGCCCGGGGCCGGGCCGGGCGGGGTGGGGGTGCAGCCGGCCGCTGGGGAAGGGCCCTGGGTGCGGTTGGTGGGAGGAGATGGCCGGCCCCGTCCCGGGGGGGGCGGCCCGGCGGGGGCACCTGCGGAGTCACCGGCAGGTGCAGGAGGTGGAACGCATTAGAGCCACACGTTGGGGGTCAGGGGTTGACCCCTGTGCTCCCAGGGCAAATTTACCAGGTGTTACGCATTTTGTGCCTGAAGATGATTAATTCCCCAGCTAAGAGTCTGTAAGCGGTTAGAAACGAGCTACGTACCGAGTTTTGTGATGATAACAAAATAATTTCAATTGAAACTTAAGCTGCAGCTACCAATGGCGCAGCCGAGGCCCGCGGTACCGGGGCCGCCGGGCACAGGCGAGGCGCTGGGTCCCCGGGCAGCGGGAGCTGCGGGACGGCGGCAGCGCCGGGGCTGCGCGCAAGGGGCCGAGGTCTCGCTGCGGGACGGCAGCTGCCATTTTATTTTGTCGGTGTCGCCAGGCAGGAAGCGGGTAACGCGTTTTGTTTCGAGTGAACTGTTCGTTACGGGATCTCACAGCAGAACACTTCCAGCACGGAGAGAGACTTGCGAACTCTGTTTTCTGTTTAATGATGGTGTCTATCGTTCTTTGACCCAAGTAACCCCTCCGTACACTAGGTATGATGTTTAATAAAAAGGAAGTCCTCTGTGGCCGCTTTTTTATTTAGAAAATGGAAAAGCGAGCGCACGACTACGTTTCCTCCCGTTGCAGCTGCTCTTCCCTCCCTCCCCCAACGCAGCCGTAACGCGGTCGGCGCCCCTCAGGTGTCGGAAACGCCTCCGAGGGGCGGCGGGAGCCGCTGGGCCCAGCCCCAAAGGGCCCGGGGGAAGCGGTAAAACCCCTCAGGGCGAGGGGCAGGGCCCGCCTCCGCCTCCCGCCCGCCCTCTCCTCCGGGTCCGCACCGGCGCGGGCGGGGCGGGGCGGCGCTGTCCCTCAGCACCGGCCCCCAACGGCCGCCACGGCGCGGCCAATCAGGGAGGGCGGGGCTCGGCCCGCGCCCGGCAGCGCCGCCACTCCCGCTCTCCCGCCCCGCCTTCCCGCTGCTGAATCCACCGCCGAGCAACTGATCGCGGGCCGGCTATCGATTCTCTCGGCTTGCCTTCCATCCCGGGGCGGCTGCCGGGGGAGCGCAGCGGGCACCCGGGCAGCGCCGCCGCCGCCGCCACCTCCCACCTGCTCGCCGGCGAGGGCGGGCGCAGCCGCCGCGGAGGGCGTTCCTCAGGGAGAAGGACGGCTAATTCCCCCTCCCTGCCCTCTGCCCCCTCCCTCCCCGGTCCCGCTGTGGGGCTCTCCGTGCTTTTTCTCTGTGCCTGCCTCACGAGCAGGGCGGCCCGGGGCCATGGAGCGCGCGCTCACGCCGCTGGACTGCCTCCTGCCCGCCGGTACGGTACCTCCCGCCCCCGGGCGGCGCGCGCCGCCGACCGCCACCGGCCCGCCGCGGGGGGAGGAGGGCAGAGGGGGGGCAGCGCCGGTGCCGTGCCGTGGGAGAGGGGCCGGTGCCGGTGCGCCTCCCGCCCCTGCCCCGGTAACGCCGCCGAGTGCCGCCGCCTCCCTGGGCGTGCTTGGTTTAAAACACTCCGGTATAAACGGCGTGAGCCTGCGGCGGCGCGGCCGCTGCCTCCGCCTGAGGGGCTGCCCCTGGCCGCTCACCGCCCGTGCCCGCCCGCCGCGCTTGTGCCGCACCTCACCTGCTTTCTGCACCCATCTCCTACCATTTTAACCCCTTTGGCTTTAAAATTTGAACCCCTTCGGATTTAACCGGTACCTTCAGTTAACTTGGCACAGTTGGCTGGGGTTGGCAGGGCCAAGCGCGCCGGTGCGGCGTGCCTCTTGGCGGGGGCACCCCTGCGCTCGCCGTCCTCCCCGCGCCTTTGGCGTCGAAGGTTCTGGCGTCGAAGGCTCCGGCCTCACCCGCCGAGCCTCCCGCCTCGGCCCGCTTCCCCGCAGCCACCCCGCTGGCCTCCTCAGTTCTGCAAGGCAAAGCTTCGGGGCTTGGTCTTGTTGCTTTCCCAAGCTGTTCTTGAGTGTTCTGTTTTCATTTATTATTTTCGAGGCCTGAGAGGTGAGCGTTATTAATGTAGATCATTAATTTCATCATCTCTCTAAAGGACAGAGCACCTGTGGTAAGCACAGACTCATCTAAGGAGCCTGGGTACTGTTCGGAATAGGCACCTCTTCTTCACTGCGTGTTTGCAGTATCTAATTCAGCAGGGCCCAATTTGCTATTCAATGATACCATTATAAACAGTAAATATTTTTATCTTTCTATAAAGTGATTTTAAAGCTGCATAAAAATCATTTTGGCATAGCAGCTGAATTCTAACCTTACACTGCTCTGTTCTGGCACTGAGGCTTAAGCTGCCATGGTGAGGTATATGTTGTTATTTATTTACTAGTAAGATCTGGAGAGAGAGAAGAGTTTAACAGACTGTCCACTTTTAACAATTCAATACGTTTTTACAGCTAGCAGCTTAAGAGCGTGTTTAAACTCTTCCAATATTTTTTTAAAATCGTGTTTTGCTCTAATTTTTAAAAACTTCTTTAGGCTATGTTCAAAGCTAGTAACAGGTAAAGCTGTACTCAAGGTATTCCTGCCAGAAATGTGTATTTGACTGTGTGTGTGTGTGTGTGTATTTTGAGATGTATCATTGCTTTGGGTAGAAAGCGGGAATGGGCATGAAGGTGAGATTTGAATGGCTTAACTTTGATTTGTTGCAGTATGATGTCCTCTTGTATGAAATAAGGAGTAACTACTTACTAAGAGTATATAGTAAGGTGACACAAAAACATACCTTAAGAATTTATCCCTGGGGAAGAACAGGCATCACTATTTCTATTCTAAGATAGTTGCTTTTGGTAGGCATTTGTATGATGTTAGGGCTACCATGTGTCCCCAGTTTCCAGGAGTCGTCTTTTTTTTTTTTTTTTTTTTCTTCCTTTGGTTATATCTGGTTGGAGTTGAAGATTTGGGGTGTTTGTTCATGGTTTTCAGATGACCCGCAGTCTTGTCAGACCAGAGTCTTCAGCTGGCTGTCAAGAGGCCTGCTTCTAAAGAAATGGCTGCTACAAGTACATTAATCAACTTGGTTATACAGGATAGTGTGCCTATGAAATGCACCGTGGTACTGCATCTGGATCCTTGTCATCACTACAAACATTCATTACCAGCATTTCAGATTGGTTTAGCCTGCTCAAAGTATGCAAGGCTGAGCAGATTTATTTGGCAATTCCACAGTTTAAAACCTTCTATCTCACTTAGGGAACTCAGAAATAAGGTTTTCAAAATTGGGTAGGTGAAATGAGGCTCCCGAATTCTTCTTGAAGAAGTACCAGTAGTTTCTCCCTCTGTTTGCTTCAATGGGATGTTTATTTAAGTGTCCAAATATTATAAAACTAATCTATGTAGAACATGATGCTTCTTAGAGGCTAGATGTGAAGTTACAAAGTAAACCCTTGCGAGAAGATTGAAGCACTATGGACCTTGTCCCTTTGCCTTCAATAATATAAATGTATAGCAATGTATATAATGCTTCTGGTTGATTTCTAAAGCCCTGTGCACAGTGGCACATTATGGTGGGGAGAACATGAGAGATTTATCAGCTATGTTTGGAGGTTATTAGTTCCTTTTTTTTTTTAAGTTCAGAAATTATGCTGATGTTTATACAGAATAGAATAAAACAAAACACTTACAGGTTTTGGAACCTAATATTAGGTACCTGAATTGGAATTTCAGGGCCACATGTGCTTTGGTAATTTTAGTGTAGTTAGAGTAAGTTCTTAATTGGATAGTAGACTGTAAGTCTCCCTGTATAGCACCTGACTGAGGTCCATGTAGCAGATATTTGAAAACTGCTGTGCTAAACTAATATGCTCAGAGACTTTGAACATTATCCAGTCAAACAGCTGGAGCACAGTTCAAAATGACCATGCGACAGTCAGAAACCTGTGCTGTGTACTTCAGAATTGTGTTAGTTTGCTTAACGTAGTTTAGAATGGGTAACAAGGTAGAATTCAAAAGTGAGATTGAGCTCTAAATTTGAGTATTGCATACTGAAACAGATATGTTTTTATTTCCTCATGAAATGAAACCATTAAAAATGCTCATAGAAGTCCACCCTGAAGTCCTGTATGCTGCTGTGAAAGGGGCAGGCAGAAGCTTCACAGGGTGAAGCTGTGATGCAGCTGTTGTAGAAGGCTCTCAGTGATGTCACTCTACGACCTGTGAATCATGACAACAGTAGCTTGGTTTCTTCTGGAGCATCCTTTGATAGACTAGACATTTCCCTCCGGCTGTTTATACCCTGTTCTTGCACTATCATTGCCTCCTGCTGCTTGTCCCAGACTGTGCTGCAGGCAGTTCTGCAGAGAGGCAAGTGTTTCTAATTTATTTTTTTAATACCATGAACTTTAGGAGCCGAGTGTGCTACGTTTGTGACTGCTTAACAGTGGAAGTACTGTAGCATCCTCTAATAAGGTTGCCCCTGAATACCACTTGAGACTTTTAGAAGGGCAGAGTGCCAGTTAACTAAGCTGTGTTTTCTCACAGGGAACGTTTTACATTGCATGCCGTAATTGTGGCCTGGATTCTTACTCAACTCCAGATGTGATTAATGATTTTTTTTGCCTTGCACAGTCCTTAAAATGCATCCCATTATTGGTTTTATCAAGTGGAGTGATGCAGAAGGAGGGTATTTTCCTCAGTTTATAATCCAACGCTTCCTATTAGTAATGTCTTGTCTTCTTGAGGCGGAGGGACTGCAAAGCAGAAGCAAATGTAGTCCTTCTGCTCTCTTCGGTGCCTTGCAGAGGATTTGTTGGAGCTGAGTTTCCTATGACTGACAGGAGCCTGTACTACCAGTGACGGTTGGTTCCCCGCTGTCCCCAATCCTCCACACCCTGAGTCCTGTGACCAAATGCACTTGTGAACTGTGCTGCGTCCAGGGCTAGTGTTTAAGACTTGGTCTGCTGAGAAGAGGGTGTGCTAGCTTCATCTCACTGAAGCAAGGTCATCTATATGTCGTGAGAGACACAGCCACAACAAATAGGATAAAGACTGCTTCAGAATTATGTGGAAATATATAGTTGTCTCTTTGTGCAAAGGGACTATAAAATTCTGCGCTGAATTTAAAGCAAAGAGAACACGAGGAAGCAACAATACACTGTGAATGCTCTTCCATCATTCTTGCTTTACTATGTCTTCTGGAAATGCTGCTAACTGTAAACAAGTTACCTCTGAAAGGATTATATCACCATATTCCTTTTTAAATGCCTGGGGCTTAAACTCCTTCCTTAATGTTCCCTTTTCTCTGACACTAAGAATTGAAAGTTATTTGTAAAACAATGACATGTTTGCCATTCACTGAATGACCTGTAGCCTAGCATAGGCATCAATAACCATCTAAATGCCCCTTTGCTAGAGCTCTGCATGGTCTCTATGATGCGTTATCTTGCATTTTAATATAAAAAAATTCTGTGGTAAAAATCAAGACCGTCATGGGCTTAGGAAATCCACCTGATGGTCTATGTTAGCTGTTGAACATTAAAGGCATATGGAAAATGGAGTCCCAGCTATTAGATTGCTCCGTAATTTTACAGGTATCATGCCACTGCTCTTGGGCCAGAGTAGTGAAGGTTTTAGGTGAATCAGATTGTTCAAAAGCTGTGATTTGAGTTCAGCAAAGTTGAAAAATGTTGGCAAGGGTCCTTTAAGACTGTTTCAGGAGTTCCTCAATGAAGTTAGCAAGCATTTCCCTATGGCTGTTATACTGTTCTGTCTTTTTAATTGAAACACATTTAAAACACTTTGTTTTACGTGAATGTTGCTGACTTGCTCCTGCTCTTTATTTCATAGAAGTAGTAACACCATTCATTTAGACAAATTACTTGGGATGCCTCTGCTTGGTTTTGAGGTAGCTGTAAATATTCAGCCTCAGACCCTGCTGCTTGTTAATTTGCTGTGCTAGGTCAGCAGTTGTTCTTTAAGTAATATTGTATAGATTACTTACAGGTGCACTTACGAGTGAAGTATTACAGATGACATTTAGCGGATATAATCATTGTTAACCTCACCACTTTCTGTTAGATCTTTGCTTTCACACATTGATAGCTTTTGGAGTTCTTTATCTTTTTTTTTTGTTTGTTTGTTTTGTTTTGTAAATGCTTTGTATGCAGGTATGTTATTTGGAATGGGGCAGCAAGCCATCTTTAACCATTTGAGCTAACAGGAAGATGAATATACATTCACTTATTTTTGTACACACACACAGAGTCCCCTTTTGAAATAAGTTGACATCAAAGCCAGTTGCTGTTTGTTTGTGTGGATGATTGATAGATTTGCATCTTGTACAGTGTCAGTGCACTGATAGTTCCGTATCTTGCAGTTGCTAATAGGGCATAGCTGGCTTTCTGTTGGATGGGAATATAATGGTGGAGGGGACTAAGGGGATCTTAAAAAAAAAAAAAAAAAACAAACCCAAACCCAACAACAACAAAACACAAAAACCAACACCCCCCCGCCCCCCCCGCCCCAACCCCCAAACCAACAAAACCAAACAAAAAAAAAAAACCCTCAAAACCCCTACTGGAGTATAAGAGCAGTAATGATGTCACTGGAGCTTTTGAGACAAAAACTCACATTCATTACTGCTTGCACAGATAGTAAAACACTCAGATAAATTCCTTTTGGAAGGTCTGGTTATTTTCCATCAGTTGAGGCTTTCAAGAGCAGCTTACACAGAGTTCTGTGAGGAGTCACTTAGGTGTAGCAGATTGAGCCTTAAAGCTATGAAATACACTAGCTGGCCTCTTAATGTATCCTGTAGTCTTTTTTTTTTTTTCCTTTATTTTTTTTTTCTTCCTGTGATTTAACATCAGATAAGGAGGTGGGAAATACGTTTATTCCAGAAATCAAAATGTTCATGTTGTTTGTATCCAATTAAGTGTGTGCAGGACTCCTGGAAACCATTTAAACTTGTTAGTCTTTAAAGAGCAAAATATTAAGAAGGTAGAAGAGGTTAAGGAAAATAGTGGACTTTCAGGTTTTGTTTTTTCTTTACTGCATTTCGCTGGCATGTCTCTGGTCAGCACTTAAGATATTTTAGCAGTTTCACAGCAGCTTTAACGTTGTATCTTAAATCTGTGTGTATATAATATAAAAGCTAGTTTTACTTTCTGGAAGTGGAAAACAGAAGAGACTTCTTTTCCTGTTGGCAAAGCTCATCCAAGTCTGATTTATGGAGAAATTGAATATGAAGCAAAGAAATGAGGCAGTTTATTTACACAGGAGAAAGCATAATATATGTAGGTTTCAGATTTTTCAAGATCCGAAGTAACAAATCCCAGGCATACCTGTGGATTTGCTTTAGGTTTGAACATCCTGAGACATTAATCAAAGCTTAATCTATGCAGAAAATAGCAGCATTGAGAGTAAAACCTAAAATCAAAGTCTCAAAAAGGAAAAAAAACCCCAAATAATCTAAAAAAAACCCAAGCAAGCAAACAAGTAAAAGGGCTAGCAGCTTCTCTTCATAAGTCAGTTCTCAGCAGCTTTCACTTCTAGTGCATTTTAGGTTTGCAGGTAACCTAAGGGATTAGGACCTTTAAGCACTAGTGCTTTGTCCAGGGAAATTACTAGCTGGAAATTTAACAAATTTGTTTCTGTGTGACATAATAAAAATAACCTATGCTGGTGTCAAACTGCTATTGTTGAAAAATGTGGATAAAAGGACGGGGTGACACTTCCTCCCCCCCTGGCCAAAGAAAGAAACCCCCAAAAAACAACCTACGAACAAACAGAAAAAACAACAACCCAGTAGTAGATATTACCAAGTACAAAATACAGTAAATCAACAGGAGAGACCTCTGATGTGTACACCTGCTTCTTAGTACATTGTAGAACACTCCCCATCTCTGATCTCTACAGAGCTGGGGGAAATTGCAGTGTGTCCAGCATGATTAACTAAACCGATCTATTACCAAATAATTTAAAGATTGGAAAGAACTGACTGTCAGTTGTCCTTTCCACCAAAGTGACTATACCTGATCACAGTGGAGGATACCCAGTTCTTAACACTTCTGGATTACATCTTTCTGTAAATAATAGCTGTGCTGGATTACATTTAAGTAATTTATGGAAACAGGTTCTCCTTTCCATCCAACTCTGACCTTAAACATGAGGAATATGATTATCAGTGTTTGCGTAGTACTGCCTTTGCATAATTAAAAAGAGAATTGAGAATTTAAAGTTGCTACAGGAACATTCAGTTAGTTAAATTTTGCATAGCGAGTACACATAGTAGCTTTTGGATTGCTTTTAAATTAAAGCTATTGCTGTACATCCAGTTGCAGTTGAAGCTGCTGGAAGGCTTTTCCTGTCATTTCCTAGCTTTGAATTTTATTTTGAATGGCAGTTGAATTTTCTCAGCACTAGTGCTGATCTTTGTAGCTTGTGTTGATGGATTGTCTGCCAGCCTTCCTCTCTGGCAGGACAGAAGCTGGAGGGACGCACGTGTTTATCAGGCCAATTGAAATAAATGGGAAGCTGGCCAGTGAATTCAGTAGGAGAGGAACCTGTCCCCTCACAATTTATTTATTTTGTAGTTGTGACTGCTGATGTGGGTTCTGTTTTCTTTTTTTTCTTTTTTTCTTTTACTGTAGCTCCTCTTTTCCCTTCTGTTCTTTCCCCAAAATTATTCGGTCAACATTGTTCCTGGGCAGCACAGCAATAAGAGAGTCGCTCGGAAATATTTATATGTACAGTTTTTGACCAAATTGTTCAGTGGCTTTGGTGGTAAAAGCTGTCTGTATGTCTGATACAAAGAAGTTAGTTTTGCTGCAAAAGGAAAATACATTAATACTACAGAGTATTGGGGCCTCAAGAGTTCCCCATCTAGAAAAACTCTGACTTCTGTGACAGTGTCAATCAGGGTGTCTGTGGACCTGCTTGGTGGTGGCACAGCAAAGGCTGTCAGGAGAGGAGTTCCTTCTTCTTTTTTTTGTTTTTCTTCCCACAAACATAATTCACAATTATGTATGCCATATAACCATATATGAAAGAAGAGTACCATTCTGCTTCGTAGCAGAAGGGCACTTGTATGTCAATGAAATCTCTGTGTATGTATGTGTGAGATTTACTTGCTTTTATGCTTATAGTTGATTTGGCTGTGGCAAGCAAAGCATTGACTTATAGACCAGACCTAAGCACAGGCCAAAGCTCCAGTTGCTCAGGATGAGTTAAAAGGATGCTGGGTTGAAACCACACCTAGGTAGTTGTTGAGCAGATGGTGGGACTTACATCACTAGAAACTTTCCTGAGGTTGACTTGTGTCGCAGAGCAGCTGTGCAAATACAGAGTCAATCTCCAGGTGCTCCATTCTGAGACTTTGCACTCTCATTAAGAGTTTTATGTATGGGAGAAATACTGAAGGGTAAGGCAGGGTTTGTACTACAGAGTTTGATCTGTGTATCGGTAATGCTTACAGGTATCGATATCTTTGTTGACTTTAACTGCATAACCGAAAGCCTCTAATGCAGGTACTTCAACACAGGCAACACTTTCACTTCTGGAAATGAGTGCTCTGCAAGCTGTTCGGGGTAAAGCACAGCCTTGTGAGTCTAGTCTGAGTCCCCATATGGAGCACTTTCCCTGCCCAGTTTACAGTTATATTTAATAACCATCTAAGCAGTGTTTTGCCATACCGTGAATCCAAAAGAGAGTCAAGCAGGTAAAGATCTGCAGCTTGGACTGCCAAAGGAGTGTTGCAGTGGCTTAGCTGCTGCGGATGCAATGAGAGCAGCTCCTGGGCAGTGTGTGACCACCTCATTTCATAATGAGCTGACCTCAGTACACTGGAGGTGATTGATCGCTGCTATGAAAGCCTCTGTCTCCATATTACCACTCCCTGCTACAAATGGGAAATTTACTTTTCAAGTTCCTTAAAGAGCTTGATTTTTTTTTTTTTTTTTAATTAAAAAAAAAAAGAAACAAGGGGCAATATTGAGGAAGCCTTTATTAAGGGCAACTTAGTGTTTGGCTTTCTGGACTTTTGACAGCAGTGGTCTTGAAAGGTCACTGCTGTAAGACTTTGCTTCAAACAGATATGACTTTCATTGGGTTCAAAGTAGAAGGTGTTATCTGCAATTCTATCTTTTTAGGGTGCTGGCATATTCCTGCTGTTATTGAGAGTGCTTTCCTATTAGCTCTTCTTTCTTTGCCCAGAACCCACTGTGGGAATGACATTTAGTACTGTATGCACAGGCTTTGAGCCTTTCTAATGACTTTGGTAGCTGTGAACAGAGGATTTAAATGGTCATTTTGTAACTGGGGGGAAATAAAATCACTGATATCAGATGTTCTTCCTTGAACTGACTTCTTGTCGGGTTTTCATTTGGAAACTCAATTTCCTAGTTCCCTGTGTCTCTATTTAGACTACTGTTCTTACGTGTTGGTCAGTAGTAATGCTGCTGTACTAACCTGACTCATAGTAAAAGAGTTTTGTCACTTGAGCCCATGGAAGAATTTCTTCTTCTATCTTAGTCTGCCATCCTGTCATAAGGTCATAAGTTAAATTTTTGTGGCAACAAACCTCTTTAAGTCAGTAGGAATCTAGATGTACTATGTAGTGCTTTGCTTTATCTTCTATGACCATTTTTGTTTTCTTTTTTTCCCTCACACCCACAGCTGCCATAGTTGTGTTGACAAAAACCCAGGTGTAAGCCCGAATGCACAGAGAGCACAGCAGTTGTCACTTGGGAGGAGAAACAGCATTACTAGAAGGAAAAGAAGTTCCCTTCTTTTAGAGTACGCTACACCTCCATGAGGAGGGTTTTCTGGCAGGGATGTGGGCAGAGTGTGTTGCAACATGGACGTGCTCTGCACGTCTCCTTTCACTGCAGTGGGCTGTTTTTCCTGCTGATGGAGTGTGAAGTCTGTGTGAAATTATCAGTCAGTGTCTGGCTTTCCTGGAGAGGACAGGGAGTGATGAGAGCTGGGTCGTGGCCTTGCGGTACCACTCAGTGGAGATGTCCATATGGTGTGGGAGAGGGCGCTTAAAAGGGGTGTCACAACAGATGTTTGATAGCATACTTGTTGCCAAAAGCTCTAAGTGTCAGCTAGCTCCGATGAGGTACTGTTAGAGCTGTCCCAGGGGCACAGTTAAGGAGGAATGCTGTTTAGGTAACACATAGTGTAATTTATTATTTGCATTGGTATTGCAGCAGTGGCTATGTTTTGTCAGGCAGACAAAGGCATAACAAGACCCAGAGGTTGGACATTTGAGCCAAACAAATTCTTGCTTGAATTAGGTACAGATTTTTAACATGGAGAAGAATAACCAGCATTTGAACATTGTACCTAGAGAAAGGTGGATTCTTCATCAGTGTAAATCAGTTGCAAGTCATACTTCACTTGAAACAAAAATGAATTTCAGGCTATCCTTTATACAAAAGGCCAAACTAAATTGTCACAGCGATCCTTTCTGGCCTTTGAATCTATAAATCTGAAACACAGTCCACCAAAGGAGAGACTTCTTTTCCTTGCTGTTTAAGTCATGAGGACAGACTTCTGGGTAAAGAAAGGAACTGGTGTATCCCGGGGTACTGCAGCATGGAGTGTCAAGTGACTAGTCTCATGTTGCAAAGGATGTCTTTGAGAACTGGGAGCAGATTTCGGAGCTCTTGTGATGTGACTCAGAAACTGAGGACTCCTCCTTACGTTTTGAGTAAGTTGTATGTTTAAAAAAAACCAAAACAAACCCCTCAAAAACCCCTGTAGCGCTTCATTATGGTTCCTAGGCAGCAAGAAGAACTTACTGCAGTGAAACTGTACTACACAGCGTGCTGAATTTACTGCTAGTTACTGTGAGCTATCAAAAGCTTTAAAATTATTTCCATAGATTCTATCCTTATTTATCTATAAATATTATAATTGTGAATCTCACAAGGAGGAAGAAAAGGCTTGAATTTAGACAGCGGAGTGAGTAGTTATTCTGAGCTCGTACAACATTATGCCCAACTATTATGTTTCTCACCCAGATTTACATTTGCTGAATATATTTGCTGAAACAAATAGCCAGTTTCCTTTGAGAACGAAGTTGGAACTGAATAAATGTAAGGCTTCAGAGTATTAACAAAGAGACTGAACTCTAAAATAATGTAGTTATACAGCCCAAATAATGTAAATTAGAACAGAAGAGAAGAAATCTAAATTTAGGAATATATAGGAAGAGCTAGTAATGTTTTGTGAGAGTTTATAAACTTATAGTTTTGTAGTCTGATCCTTTACTGTTTAATCTTCCCTTTTCTTCTTTTCCTCCAATGGCAAATACATATGGAAAATACGCATCTTATGATTACAACAGTAGGTAAAAGGAGTTTTGTTACTTTTCTTGAGTGGAAGAGCCTATTGAAAGAGGAGAAAGTGGCAAGGAAAGCCTGCTGTTCTGTTCAGTGGAAGAGACTGTCAGCTGCAAAGGTTATCTGCACAGAATTGTCCCATTCACAGCTTCCCCAAGAGCATACATGACAGACCTTGGAAATACGCACCTGTTCTGTTACAGTTGGATAAGGAATGAATTTCAACTGCAGCAAAGAAGACTCAAGTTAGATATTAGGGGAGAAAAGTATAGGTAGCAGACTGAAGCACTGGAATACGTTGTTTGAGAAGATGACATAGTCCCTGTCATGTGAGAGCCTTTCCTTTTTCAGGGGTAGGCAGAGGAATTGTCTAGAGAGGTGATTATACTTAGGGATGGAGGAATGGACTAGATGATCTTCTGAAGACTTAGATGTACAAAAGTGTAGGAGATTGAGATGTGTATTTAAGAATCATGTACCTAGAGTCAGAGAGGGCTTTCTATATGTGTATCAGGTGCTGAAGGACAGGCCGTTTCTGCAGACTTTCACTCAGGTAATTATACTAGCTTCAGTTGGGCTACTCAGACAAGCAGGACTTACTCTTGTGTTTTGAAGTTTTCAGTCTGTAACTTACTAATGCTTTCTTCTGCAGTACAGTAATGATATTTATCCAAACGTGATGTTTAGCAAAATCACCGATGACATTGGAAGTACATGAATGTATGAAAAGGGGTATGAGGAGTGAAGCTCCTTAAGTTCTGAAATAAGGAGTGAAAACTGTGTGTAGCAATTGCTGTGAAATCACCAGACAGTGAAATCTGTCTCTGTGATTTCATTTCATCAGTTTCCATACTGCTGCTAATTGGCACTTGAATTTCTAGAGATTTCAGAGAGATTACCTAGAAAAAAATCTGGACATTTACAAGTTCTCTTACTCTGTTAGTTTTTGCAGATGGTCTTTTGTGTTGATAAGAAACAGAAGTGTCTTCTTAGAGACCATGACAGGAGTTTTCCAGGAATCTACTTTCCCTTGATGTCCAAAGGGGCCTTTAGTTTATCAAAAAGAAAGCTTCTTTCAGAAAACGGCTCCTAATTTTTTTTTTTTTTTCCCCACAAACGCAGAGTATGTGTTTCTGAGGGTAAAGATCAGCAAGAGAATGCATCTACAAAGAGTTTCTCTATAGTTTAATCCACTTTATACTGACAGAATTAATTTATTTTCATGCATGTCAGTATAGAGACAAACCCTGTTGTCAGTGTAATTTATACTATCGTCATTATCTCCAGTGAGAAAGCATGCCTTAAATTACAGGATTCCTGGTGATTTGAGGTACAAGAGTTATGGAAGCTGCGTGCAACGTGTTCGTATGCTGCATTGGCAGATGGCTGAGGTGAACATCTACTCTCTCTTCAGCTTTAAAAATCAGAATTGGTGGCAGCATTGTCAAAACATGTCAGCACTTGAAGGGTGATGTGCAACAAACCACTGGCTCCACAATACATCTTGGTGCACAAGTTGGAGCTTTGAAACAAATAATATTCTTGGTATACAACTGTTTTTTGTTCAGTTGGGTTTTTTTAGTTGCTATGTACCTAAAGTTAGAGCTACTAACCTAGAAGACTGTAGCACTTTGGAAAAGGGTATGGCACTGAGATGTTTTGCCTGATATCTCACGTCAAGAAGCAGCTGTGCTTATAATGTGAATTATACTTAACCCTCTGCCTGGAAGTTTGATTTATTTTGGTGGTCCTGGATAGGCATGTCAAATGCCAATGCTTGGTAGTTCATAACAACTACTTCATAGAAATAAAATACATTGAGATGGTAAGGGGAGA
The DNA here is from genome assembly GCF_965183815.1 of Platalea leucorodia. Taxonomy (NCBI): domain Eukaryota; kingdom Metazoa; phylum Chordata; class Aves; order Pelecaniformes; family Threskiornithidae; genus Platalea; species Platalea leucorodia. The sequence goes on from NC_138823.1 coordinate 109,725,981, forward strand.
AGAGGAGGCAGAGGAGGAGGCTGGGGAAGATTATTTTCTGGACTGCTATATCATACATTGCTGAACAGTCTAGAGTAGAAAAAGCTATAGGTGATTTCCCTAGGGAAGGGAACACGGGTTTTGAATCTAGAATCTGCTACCACTCTCACAGTTGGCTATGACTATAGAGGGCACAGAAGGTAATGTCATAAAACAGAGGAAAGAAATGGAGCAAGGTTCAGGAATAAATACAAGTAGTCTCTAAATGATATGCTGGCTTGAATTTACTTGATGGATGCCAAAAGCCATTCTTTTTTATTTAGAGAAGACAACACCCTGCCTGAGAGGACAAAGACAACATTTTGTTCTTTAGGGGCATAAAACTAGTTTTCCTAATTATTCCTGACATTTTGCCATTCATGCTATGAGCTTCCTTAGAGGATAGAAGTAAATAGCCAGTCTCCTGTGAGAGTGAAACATGAACTGAATGAGTTTAAGGTTTGAAATGTGCTAGCATCGGCACCAAATCCTAAAATGATGTTGTTGGAGTTCCAGAATAAGACAATGGGGAACAGTGTAAGACACCTAGGGTACATTACAGAGGCGGACACAGTAAGCTTCTCTGAATATAATATAGAAAAGTCTAAATTAGGAAGGCATTTATATGCTACTTTATACTTCTGAAGTTTAGGTTTAAGTAGAAGGCTGAACTTGGAATGTATTATTGCTGTATTATTTTAGCACCCTCAAGTCCTCACAAGGACATCTGTGGTAGAAGAGGTAGATGACAAAATGCTATTCCTGCCTTGAAGGCTTTAAAGTCTCATCTTGCACAGAGAAGCCCTCTGGCTGAACCTAGCACTTTCATGGGGTCGTACTCAACATGGAGGTGTTCAGAGCCTGTGCAGAGGTATAGCTTACAGCGCTGGGCAGCCAAAAAAACCAGCAGCTAAAAAAGCGTAGGTATTTGCGAAAGAGGTATTTTGTAGATCGTTACATTTATATGGTAATTCAAAGATAGCTGAACACACGTTGTTTAGAAAACGCACTGATTCTGTTCTCGTGATGTTCTACAAACCTGATAATTCATTTTAGTTTTTGACATCCTAGTGCTTTACAACATTTTGTATGTATTAGGGTGGTTTTGTCCTGACACTCTGGATGTTCATTCAAGTTCATTGTTTCTCTGCTGTTACGTACAAAGTTGTAGTTTTTTTCTTCATAGCCACTAAATTTATTTTTTGCCTTCAACATTAATATTGCTGGTTATTCCACTTTTACGCAGGTGTCTCTGGGAAAGGCTCTTGTGTGCAGTGAAGTACAAACAGTAGCATTTTGTCAGTCTACTCATTTCCAGTTGTCATGAACCTGAAGGTACTCGGATTCTTTTCCTGAGTCCTGTGCTGCATAATGTTGGGAAAGCTTCTAACCTTATTGTGCCTCAGTTCCTCATCAATAACTTACAGACAGTGATACTTTTTGAAATACCCTGTTGAAGGGCTCTAAAGTTTAGCTAGTAGTAGTGGTACTGATTTTTTTTTTTCTTTTAATGTTCACGTTAATTGCAGATTTCAAGATAACACTGTTTGCTTTGTCAGAACCTAAAGAACAGTCCCTGAACCTTTTCAGAAAGGATGTCATTGCTGTCTCTTAGATTGTAGCCTCTGCTTCTGACAGTTTGAATGCCGTCATGAGAAGCAAAGCAAATGTAGTTGAACAGATGTGGTACAGAAAAAAAAGGTCCCACCAAGGTTTGTTTTTTTTTTTGGCTTGTTTTTCTGAGATAATCTGTTGATCGCATTGTTGATTTGACTGCTGTTTTCAGTTCATGATACAGCAGATTACAAAATCTGTGACAAAATCACAGAAAAAAGTATTTTTTTAGGAGACAGGATTCAGGATGTTATGGTACTTAGGGACTGTATTAAGAATTCAGTCCTTTTCAGAGGTAAACTGACCATTGTGGAAATGCAGCTGACTACTGATGGGCTGCTGACATTTCATAAAAATGTTTATATAAACCTAGAGCAAGCTCTGCTTTTATGAGAAAAGCAAAGAGAGGAGACTCCTTTGGCTTGGGGATTCTACCGCCACCCCCATGATACCATGCTAAATGCGATGTGTCTTTTCAAGTGACCTTTATCTTAACTTTAATCTTTCTTAACCTCTTTGGGGAAGTTGTATTATCTGAATGTCTTCCATGTGTGAAAATTTACTTTACCATCCTTTAGCACCTTTTATGCTTTTCAGATGGATATTAATGTTATTACATTAATACTAGTGTTATGAAAAGAACTGGCTTTTTGGGCATTTAAAACAACTTTACAATATTAGAACAGTGCTTATACCATTTGTGTGATTAAAAATTCTGTCAATCACAAATGAAAATGGGATCGAAGAGGCTGAGATTAGAATTCCTGTATTGAAAGCCATGAGTTTTAAATAATAAATATTTTTCTTATTAAGGGTTTGGGAGCTGAGAGAAGATGCAGGAGCAGCACCTGTAGCATCTTTTGAAGGTTCAGATTCCCAGTCCTTTCAGAATGAGGCAATATATGTGGAAATAATTGGAAAATAACCTTGAAGGTTTCTGTGCCTATTTGAGTGTGAATGGATGTATGTCAGACCTAATTAGGTCTACTGAGGAAAACATAAATGTCAATCGCTTTTTACCAAATGCATCCAGATACTTTTGAGATTGTGAATGGGGTCCAGTGAGCACACAGCCTGCTTAACGTCACCTTTCTATCTTATGTCTTTTAGTTCTGTCCCCTGTGATGTATGGCATTTGATTTTTCTTGAAAACAAAGTCAAAGAGCTGGAAACTAGGCATTGCCACTCCAGTGCTTGCTTAGCTAATGTGTCCAGAAGAGCAGATGCAAGTTAACTAATTCAGAACATTAAATGAAAACGGTGGCTATTTTACCTTCCAGTGGTTCATAGGGTCCAGTACCTTGTTTAACCTATTTTTTTATTCTATAGCTATGACTTTAACAAATCTGATTGGAAGCGCGAAATGCAGATCTGTTTTCAACCATGATTATATGTAAAAGGATCTTTCCTGCTTAGTTACATTTGGGTACACCTATTGTGCATACCCATATCTTCTTTCTTTGTAAGCGATGTACTGCTGGCTTTGCAGGGCCATCACGAAATGTAGTCTTTCAAATCTTTTCTCTCTGGGTGGCTTCTTTAGAAATATTTCTAAAATTCCAGCCGTGTGCTCTTGTAGTTTGTTAGAAATGGGTAAGTTTCCCTGGGGATCCCTTAAGAGCATACTAGGAATAAAAAGGGTATTGTCTAGAAGTAGCATCACTGAGTCAGTGGAGTCTCTGATTGTGCTGGAGAGGAAAGAATGCACCTTGCTTTTAAATTTGTTTGGGGAATTTGGAGACAAGTGGCAGTTTGATATTGTTCACATGAGAAAGTTTATTTAAAGGCATGAGCTGCAGTGTGTAAGTAAACTTTTACAAATCCCTTTATGGACTCTGTTTTGTGATGTGAAAGCAGCTTACTCAGTTCAACTTAAATGTGTTCCTAAGAAAAAGAACTTAAATAAAACTAAAGTAAACCTAGTGGGAGCTGAAACAAGAGTGCCCATGCAGCTTTTTGTACAAATATAATTAAGTTGGTTCAAAAACATACCTTCCGGATATCTATTCAGCATTTTCTTGGAGACAGTCCCTTACTAGGAGTGGAGGGCTGAGAAGCAAGACTTCCAGCGCTAGCATTCATAACATGGAAATCAGTGGAAAAATCATATAAGGTCTCATTTTGGCCCTGATTTGGATAGTGGAGTAAAATTTTGGGAACTGTTCCCATCCACGGCTTGTCACTAGCTGACTTAAGATTTCAGAAACTGACTTCCTCCTTTCCGTGTCTCACTTTCAAAAGATCAAGACATACTTTGAAATATGTTCTGTGCCTTGCAATGCAAGTGCATGTGATTCAACAAAGATGTGGTCAGTGCATGTAGCACCAGATGGTCCTGGAGATTCCTCTGTAGATTGTGCTTCTGCTCTTAGAATTTATTATAAGTTTGCTCAATTTTAGCCTTATTTTCTTTCAAAGTGATTTTTTTTTTTTTTTAAATTTCAAATAGTCTTTTTGATTAACTCACTGTAAATGTAAGAACTTCTTCAGTATTTTAATTACTTCTTATGGAAGCAAGAGAGAGTAGAATCTCCTGTTATATTGCAGTGAAACAGATATGGTCCTTTAAAGGGTTTCTTTGCAAGTACTTCTTCCAGAGTGTTTGGTAGAGCTACTCAAGCTGTTCATGGGTTATGATGTTTGCTGGGTTTTAAATGTATGTATAACTCCAATTAAACGTAATGGGATATATGCTTAGAAACATTACGTGTTGTAACATTATTATCTTTACAATTGTTATTGTTATTTAGTTGTCTTTGGAAATAATTTCTACAGTGCCGTGCTGCAGATAGCCCCAGAATGAGCAGGAAGAGGACTGTTTGATCATGGCAGCGCTCTTGGTACAGAGCAGTATGCTAATATAGCAGTACTCCTTTGAGGACCTCATACTGTATCTTTGTGTATCACTGCTCTGTATTAGGTAGGCATTACCAACTGGCTCAGAATTCTGTACATACTTGTTAGCGTCCTGTCACCATTAGTGGAATTGTTGTGATTCGTATGTGATTCAGGTTAGCAAGGTAGTTGTGACACTTCTGAAGGCTGAGACTTTATCCTATGCAGGCCTGGTCATTATAGCATACAGAATAAGTGTATAGGCTGGCGAATCAGAATTAAAAAACTAATTACTAGGAAAATGCATATTCCTTTTCTCTTAAGAACACACTGTTTAACAATTCATTATTAAGCAATTATATTTTATACAACATTACAGGTTTGCTTGATGTTATGCAGACAATGCCCCAAATTGTTCAAAGGCTAAATTAGCAAGGGATGCTTCAAGGAAGAAATCTTTTGTGTGTCTGCTCTTCTTCAGGAAACATTTCAAGTGACAGAAGATTATGTTATGAAAAATGCTGAGGTTCAGAACTTTGATACATGAGTTCTAAACATTTTTGGTCCTCTCTCTTGTGACTAACAGGTAAGGTCTTCAAATCAAAAATAATAAATTTAAAAAAAGGATTAACTGCTGTGTGATTTTTGTGGCTAAAGGAGCCCTTAGAGTGAACGAATGTAAATTTCATTATTTTGAGTAATATCCCCATCCCACTCATCTTTGCAGGACTACGAGATGTCTAAACTAACTGAGGAAAAGATGACGAGGGCAACATCTTTTTTCTCATGAGGGTTACTGCAAAAACTTCATGCCAGGAGTGTAATGATAATATAATGAGCAGCTGCGGAAATCTTTTACACGGGAGTATAAATAAAAAGAAGTGAATGTAGTTCCCTACTTTCCACTAAGAAGGCTGAGAGCTCTCCCCCAAACCCTCCCTGAGTCAGCACAGCAAGGGAACCCCATCCGTCTCCGCCTTTTTCGCTCTCTATTACGCTTGCCTGTCTTACCGGGGCTAATTTTACTAACGGTTGCTGCACAGCCCCGGGAAGTTCTGCTGTATTTTGGCCGTTGTGAGAGGCAGCAGGTGCTCTGGCCAGCATCGCGCGGATCCGACCTCTCATCGCCTCCCTCTAGCCCCTCTATACAAAAATGGTATTTTCAAATACCAGCATTTCAGATATGGACGTTTTAAAGTTAGGTGATGAACAGCAGCGAATTTTTTTTCCCCAGCTCTGTAGATCTATTTATTTTGAGGAAGAGAGAAAGGTGGGAGGAAAGAGAGGGCCTATTACTGTGATAACTCCTTTCCTGTTTGAATACTTAGCTTTCTCTTGCTAAAAACTATATGCAAGGCAGTTTTTTAGGGAGAGAGACTGTTGGTACGTTTTCTTGCCCTCCAGCTAAATAAGGAACTTTCTGCCAGACGGCAGAGAAAAAGCCATGTTTACTCAGTGGTAATGTTGACTCCAGCCGCAAGTCAGACTTCCTGAAGAGTATTGTATTGTCTTTTCTCTGTTAATATGGCTCTTAGACCAGAGCTGAGACTATTGGCTTATTAATTATTTTAAACCAAGTAAATCTCCTGAACTCCACCTGGAGCGCAGCATCTAGTTCTGGTGTCCCCAGCACAAGAAAAACACGAGCCCGTTGGGGTGGGTCCAGAGGAGGGCCATGAACGTGTTCAGAGGGCTGGAAGACCTCTCCTGCGAAGGAGGCTGAGAGAGCTGGGGCTGTTCAGCCTGGAGGAGAGAAGGCTCTGGGGAGACCTTGTTGTGGCCTTCCAATACTTAAAGGGGGCTTATAAGAAAGATGGGGACAGACTTTTTACCAAGGCCTGTGGCGGCAGGACAAGGGGCAATGGTTTTAAACGGAAAGAGGGTAGATTTAGATTGGACATAAGGAAGAAATCCTTTACGATGAGGGTGGTGAGACACTGGACCAGCTTGCCCAGAGAAGCTGCGGATGCGCCATCATTGGAAGTGTTCAAGGTCAGACTGATCGGTGCTTTAAGGAACCTGACCTAATGAAAGATGTCCCTTGCCCATGGCAGGGGGGTTGGACGAGATGATCTTTAAAGGTCCTTTCCAACCCAAACCATTCTGTGGTTCTGTGTAAGTAATGGGAGAGGGCATCATTATTTCCTTGCATTGCATGTTCTGCGATTAGGGAACTTTGCTTTTAGGATGTTCTGTTCTTATTTTTCTTTTTTTCTCTCTCCTCATTTCTGGAAATTTTCCTAAGACACTCCACATTATCTCGTTATATTTTTCTGAGCATGAGGAACACTCACCCTTATATGAATGGTTTGATGGCTACTAAAACGAAATTAAAACTTTTATTTGCATTGAAATATGTCTTGAATGATGAGGCCTCTAGGCTGGTGGAAATTAACGTGTAGACTGGTTCTTATTCAAAACTGTTCACATACTAGTTTAAGACAACAGCTAAGATATTTGTAATATAAACTATGAGAAAAGAGAGAAGGGAAGCACCAAATAAAGGTGAGATGACTGCAGTCTGCACTGTGAGCAGTAATCGCGGCATGCAAACCGCTTAACTGCCAATCCGTGTCTGTGCTCTTGTGGTACCAGGTAAATTTTAAGAGATTTTTAGGGATAATATATAGCGAGCTTGAAGTTTTCACAAATGTGGGATGGTTTAATAGAAAGCATTGAAAATTCAAATGGCTCACACAGATGTTTTGGGCTGAAATTGTTGCAGGACATCTGTGAACAAAACATTAAAAAGATGTTAATACTGACAGAGAGGAGCCAGCAGCGAAGGGTAAGGACAACATCATCTGATAGGCTAGTAATGGGTGGGATTGTTCAGAAATAGTAGGAGGAGAGGGGTAATCAGAGGATCTTCAGGGTTTTGGAAGAGGATACAGAGGAAGGAAATGACAAAGGAATACTTGGAAAGCAAAAATAAAATATGGGGACAGACCCATGAAAACTGATGAGTGACTGCATGCCAAGAACATGTAGGAATTGTTAACGAGAGCCTTGAGACCATTCACTACTCTGGTACTTCGTGAACCAAGGGACCTGAAGTGTTTGTGTGATGGCATTGAGTAGGAAAGACTGGTTATAATGTAAAATGTCTTGATGAGTATAAGTCCCCCATTGTTTCATCAAGTTATGTGAATTAGACTAGTGGTGTAAGCAGAATTGGATCTGGCACCTGTCATGCTTCTGTAGCATCAGAAAAGTATTTTGTACAGCAGCACAAGCTAATAGCTATAGATTTCACTTGCTCTATGGTTGCATGTGCCTACAACATGCCTTAGAGAAGAATCTTCCCTTTCAAACAGTACAGATTTTTCAGAATGATTACCTACGTGCGTGACACAGCTTACTGTATTTTCAGAACTCACTCTTTGCAAGTACACCCTTGCCTTTTAGTTTTGTTTCTGGTGCCCATAAAAATCTCTCTTTAGTCTTAAAAGAAGCAGACCAATCCATGCCTGAAGGAGGGTGGATCTTTCAGGTTTAGCATATGCAAAAATAAAAAAAAAAAAAAAAAAAAAAAAAAAGATAAACCACAGTCCATTAACGTTCTTTATAGGTGCTGTGTGTTTGAACACATTGGTTTGGATTTTGAGTCTGTGAACTCTGGCCTTTTATCTTGTCTGATTTTGTTTTCATATTTGTATCTTAATTTTCATTTCACTTTTAATTAGTTTCATTATATTTGATGGCAAAATGTTTGCTTTATCTTCACTGTTAATAGTCTAATTGTTTCGCTTGCCTTAAGTAATATCTCGTTAACTTTATAAGCCATCTTTTCCACATCATCTACAGAATTAATTTCCTGTGCGTGTAGTTGTATTGTCTGCAGCATCTTTCCCAAAACTTTCTCAATTAGCATTTTTATTGTTGTTTTGGATTTTTTCTGTAAGAATTAAGCTGTGAAGACAGTTGATAAAAATTAGTATTATTAGTTGGTGATCTTTTTCAGACATCACTAGAAATCTATGTATTCCCTATTGGTGAAACAGCTTAGGAGTTTAGAGGTGATATAGGTCTTTTTAAAAACAAAACAAACTCAACAAAACAAAAAAAAACCCCAACTACCACGCAATAACTGAGTGCTATCTTCTAAATCCAAATTAAAATTGTCAGTAACTTTTGATGTGTTAACAGCAGATGTGGTTGGTGGTTTTACAGGAGAAGAAGGGCGTGTAGCGATTGTTTCCCATAGTAAGTATTTTATTGCCATTTTCTGTTGGTTACATTCATCAGAAGGAATTAGGCCATGTAGACAGCAAACAGATGCTGCAAGCAGGTGTGTTTTAGCTCTTGGAATACTCTTCAGTGTTCCCTTCCCTTCCTTTCTTTGAAATGACATAGCAGAAATGTAATGAAGTAATCATGATAGGCTACCACATCACCTTTGGCCATCTTTCTTTTCTATCTTTAATGAGAATATTGCTTTCTTTTTTGTCTGTGTGTGTGCAAGACATATCTTAGATCATGATGTACTTCTTGGTTTTCAGATTCCAGTCATTTATTTTAGCAGTATGCCACCAAGGTCATTTGTGGATATTGGAAGACCGGAGGCCCTTGTTGACAGAGGCAGCACTACTGCAGGGTGTCTAGTTCTGCCAGGGAAGTTATGTTGTTGAGACATTTATTCACTACATCTTTAGCTCTTTGTTGTAAGTCAGGTTATTCTGGGAGGGACAAAGCGCCGAAGAGTCAAGTTCTTAGCATGATATTTACTATGTATGTGTCATGGATTAATATGAATTAAAAAAAAAAAAAAAAAAAAATCCCATCTTAAGTGGTACTTAATGGAACTCTGGTGCTATAATATAACGTTGCATTTTTTAAAGAAAAAAGAAAACAAAGAAATACCAAAAAATGGTGGTTCCCTGTCACTGGGTGGATCCAAAGATGCAGATTGTCTGCTCCTGTGGAGCTCTAGAAGATCAGCTCTGCCCCTACTTGTAAAAGGCAGCTGCTGTACTCACTATGTGTCATTTTCAGAAGAGTAAGATGAGATGAGCACCTGTATTCACAGACACGTTGTGCCTTTGCTGTAGGTCTTGGGTTGAGAGAAGATTATTCTGTCCTGGAAAATTTTGCAGCTTTTTAAAAGATGCCTTTGTCCTAAATTAGGACAAGAAGTTGAATTCTTAGAAAAGTTCTTAAATTTTAGCTAGGATCAACCAAATAATTTTCATTTAAATTATCTTAAAATGTTTTATTTCAAATGTGACTGTTGAAGTTCATGCTTTAATAGTAAAAATTCTCACACAATAAAGTATTTCAGTTGGAGAATGATGAGTTGGGATAGTTAAGCGGCTTCGGAGATTTTGGAAACACACATGTTTATCAAACCTTATCTTTCCTGTGAACAATTTGTTTTACTAATGAGTATTTATTTTGAGACAAAAAGATGTTTTCTCAAAAATTTCCCAGTTTGCTGTATCTGCTGCATGTTTTTTCTTCTGTAAACTCAGAGCATGGTGCTACATGATAAAATCCATGTGCTTCTTACAGAAATATTTTCTTTCCAATGTGCTTTACATTTGATGTCTGCTTGTATTTCTTTGTAAGACAACAAAAAACCTGACAGTCAAGGAAAGACTATTTCGATAAATAATACAACCGTTACGTAAATTCCAAGACAGCAGTAGTTTATGCCTATACTTCAAAAAGGAAGGTAAGACAATGTAAGGTAATATAGATAGGTATACTTTTTCTATTAATGTTTATACATTTGCTGAACAATCCTGGCATACAGAAGATTATTGTGCATTGTAAAAATATTATGGTGAATTATAAGATAGAAGCAATTCTTTCAAACTGTGCATAATTAAGCCTTGTACATTTTTAACTAAGTAAGATGCATTTAGTGACAGACTCTCACCTGATGTGCCTTGGTATTTCCTCATTAATTTTGATATTGTTGTGCCCATGCATGCTGGCACCAAGTGTGTATTTCCTGGCTTTAAGTCATTTAATCAGTTGTTAAGATACTTCAAGTATGTGTGCTGTAGCATGAGCATAGTTAAGAGTTTGACTTTAGATCGTTGAACTCACTGAGAGTTTTGTTTGTTACTGGGTTAGATGAAAGCTGGATCAGACCAAATTGACTGTATAGGGGAAAGAAAGTCAATTTTGTACGGCTGGAGTTAAAAAAAAAGTATAGAAATGGGTAATAAGGACTATCAGTGGTATGGAGCGTTTCCATGCAAAGAGACTAAATAGATTAGAACTTCAGCTTGGAAAAGAGGTGGCTGAGAGAAAATATAATAGAAGCCTATAAAATAATAATTATTACAAAAAAGGCAAACTGGGAACAATTATTTTCTGTTTTTTTTCCAATGCCAGAGCTGAGGGTGTAAAATGAAACTTGCATAGAAGGTTTGGAGCAAAAGAAGTAATTTTTGTGCAGAGTGCAATTAAATTGTACAAGCTCACAGCCACAGATGCAGGGGAAATGAAAAGTATTAAGAATTTCAGAGGGATTAGAGAAATTGATGGAGGAATAAATAGCAGTGGCTATTAAAGGTCGGGATGCAGCCTCTGGTTCAGTTCCTAACGCCACTGGGTGCTGAATGATGCAGTAAGGGGAGCGTTGTTTCATGCATGCCCAGTTTCTGTACTCTTCCCAAAGCATTTAATGCTTGTTATTGTCAGAGTCAGAACAACGGAGCAGACGGACCTTTGATTCCGCTCCCCCCCCCGCCCCGAGTACCTAGTACTTAATTTCTAAAGAACTAAAGGTATAGGCAGCTGTTAAGTGGAGAAATAACTGTTCTGGATTAAAACTTTACCATGCCCTCCCAGTCGTACCTTCTGACAGTATGTCACTTTTGGAGGTTACGCCACCCTAGGTAGCAGAGTGGCAAAACGAGCGCTCCTCATCTGTTTTGGTGTGCAGGGGGCAGGTGAGTTCAGAATGCCCACAGATACTAACATTTTATCCCACTGTTTTTGCAGTGAGTGTCTGACCGTGATGTTAGTCAATTCATTCAACTTAAATGAGGGGGAAAAGTGATATTATCAAGACAAATGCATCCACATTGCATTTTGATTAATTTTGCAAAATTGGAGGATAAATCCTGTACCCTTTGAAATCACTGGCAAGACTCTCATCGAGTAAAAGGACAGTAGGTTTTACAGCACTTACTTGGTTAAGTACGTATAAATCTGTATGCAGAGAAACTCTTCATGTCGTGAAAACATATTGCAGAAAATAGTCTTATCCAGAGTTGAATTTTCTGCTACTTCGTCCTGCATAAAGGTTCTTAGGGTACTAATAATTAGTACGGGGTAACATAATGAAGTATTTTGTGCATGTTTTTTCAGTGGGCTTCGCTGTCATTCTCAAAGAATGTGTAGGGGTATGATCTTTCTGATACCAGTAAAACCCTTTCAGAATAATTTTCAGTGCAATGAATTGCATTATTTTCCTCTGTTACCAAAGCTATATCATCACTACTTTGTTTTTTCTTTTTGTCATCAGTAAATAAACAGTATGTGAGATCTTAAAGGGCATTTGACTCGTACAATGTTTCATATGGACTTCATTTCACATGTTAACTATTCTTTATGGAACTAAAGCGCATCTCATCGCAAGCTAAAGGATAGAATAGTTTTTCCTCTTTGATGCTTTGTAAAGTGCTTGAGCTCCTTGCATGGCAAACTCTATCTAAATGTAATACAATTACATTAACGATGATTATGGCAAATCGCTGAGGAAAATGATGCAGGAAAGTGATTAGATCCTTCTCTCCCTTACAAAAACAACCAAAACCAAACCGAATGCCCGAATAGTTCTGGTTTTTATTATTTGAGAGACGAAAGCTGTGTGAAAACAAAGCAAATCTGGCTTGTAGCGTGGATATTTAACTTTCAGGATTTCAGTCTATTATTTGCAGAGTACCTACTTTACTACCTGAGCTCAGAAAAAATAAATCAAAAAAACCTAGCTGCAACACACAGTATTCTAGCCTTATTTAAAAAAAACACCCTGTAATTAGTTATAGACATGATAAAAAATAACATGCTTATTTTGAGCCATAGAGCATTGCAGTTTGTAATACAAATTTCCCATCAGAACAGAGTGATAAAAACTTGTTTGCTAACCAGTCTTCCGGTAAAAACCAAGTAAATATACTCATAACTATGTGTCAACACTATGCACTGACTATGGAAAAAGCTCCATTGAGTGTAGATCTCAAGAGAATTAATGACAGAGCAACATGTCCTCTTTGGTTTAATTGTTGTTCAGAACTTACTGAAATGACAGCTAATGAAGAGGTCACCTGAACCGTGGAATGCAATATTGGGCCTTAAGAAAGAAAGAAAACTGACTTTTGTTTTGTGTCCCTGTAGAGGGCCTGCCACTATACAGCTAGTAAACAGCTGTTCTTTTGCTCTCAATTTTAGAAAGTCTTTTGACCTTGTGTTGAAAAGTGGACGGGTTATTGAAGCCTAGCACCTCAGAAAGCCCAGTCTGCATCGCTGGAACACGGGATTGTTACTGAACTGACTGTTCGGTTTGGATTCAGATTCCCTCCTCATAGTTGTCAGTATTGTGAATATATTCCCAAATGGAAGAAAAGGGGGTTGATAAGCTGTTTTGTATTTTCCACTGTTAGATTATATAATGTTATAACTAGATATGGGTCAGACAGTTTTGTACTTTGCGAATGCAGTCTGTTTTGGAAACAAAAATCCTACCAATGAATGATTTAAATAATGTATTTCTCTGGATATGTAGTGAGTGCAACTCTTGCCTTCTAGTTTATCATCACGTCATTGTAAAGGTAACAAGAATGAAAAAGATTGTCTGGGTCATCTAATTGATGACAACTTTTATCTCGCACAATGTAATCCTTTTCCTGCTTTTAACTAGCTCTGGTTTTTAGGTAACAGCAGGGTTTTTTGGTCCTTTACTCTCTCCTATTTGGCTAATATTACAAAACATAATTGTTCTAATATCTAGGAACTGTCTTCTAATCTCCCCTCTTAAGTTCATTTGTGGGTAATTTATACCTATTCATTCATGTGTGACCATTTTCTTTTCAATCCCGTTTTCCTGCATGGAATCTTCCATAGGAGGTTTTGTATCTTTCACACAAAATTTTGTTGTTCTCTGTGACTCCGAATGCAACATTGGATTGCATTTATAATTTTTACAACTTCATTGTCTTTGTGTGACTTGTAGCAATCTTGTGACCAGTTGGCATACCTATGTACTTCTCATTTTGCATTGGCAGTTGATGAGCTCCCAGCATATAGCACATTTATTTGGTTTTAGACCCCCAAATGCATCTCTCATGCTTTTGGTACTGTTGAGTTTCATCCTGGTTTTGTGATTTCATGCCTCAAAGCCATGCCTTAAATTCCATGAGATATCCATCTCTTTCTTTATGTTGATAATGTCTTCTGACTTTGTTGTTAGTAAACTTTGTCTTATGCCACAGTTATTAATGAAAGTATTAAGACTAGTCCCAGCACGAATCCCTGAGGATCTATGCTGGTAACATTTTCTTCAGTTTGGTACCATTTCCTTTCGAAACAAATCAGTATCATTTGCCCATTAGCCAGCTTCTTGTCCCGTTCAGCCCCCTTCTACTGATCCTTGATTTCTGTAGTTTAAGTGATAAGATCCTGCGTAGCTTCATGTCACATTCCCTTGCAGCTCCAGATTTTATGTCATCTCTCTTCTCTTGAAAAATCAGTAAAGGGAAAAAAAAAAAAACAACCCACCCCAAAACATTTAATCTGACATGATTTTCCTTCAGTGAATTTGTGTTCACCAAAATGCGCTTGAGTTCTTTACTTTATAATGCCGTATTTTCCAGAATAACTGCAGACATCATTGGTAGATGCTTTTAAGTCTTCTTTCTGATAAGGTGCTATTAGCTGCGCAATTGAACAAGGCAGTAGCCCTCACAGGGTGATTTCCAGCCAGATAAATGTAATTCTTTACTTAATATGTAAATCAGGATTGACTCAATAGAAATCCATGAAGTCACCCTGTTGTAAATTGTATGCAAACAAAAAGAGATTTTTAAATTCAGCATTGACTTGTTCAGACAAAATGCTAGTTGAGTAATTTAATATTGCAGAATTGCTATAAAATGCAATTATCAGTAATAACACATTGTACTTCTCTAGAGTTCTTTGGACTGGAATACTGGGATTTTTAGCAAGAAAAATATATTACGCCTCATTATTCCCAACAGAGTGGGTATTAGCTAGAGATAGTGGAGAATTTTTCTGTGAAAACCATTTTTATAGGAGTGTAGGAATATAAAAAAATGTTTGCTGGAAGAGCATTCATAGTTTGAGAGTCAAAACTCATGTCAGAACAAGAGAAGTGAGACTCCTGAATAACACATAAATGAGTAATCCATTAATCTGGAATATAGCTCCAAGGGATTTTTATTTATTTATACCACACAGAACAGCTCCAAGAGACCCACGCCACAGGAGTCCACAAGGTTGCGGATAGCGCGCTTAAAAAAAACGCCTTAGCCATGTTCCTAGTGTGAGCGTGCCTGCTGCCTGGGAGGCAGCTGAGCACATGTGAGGTATTAAACATGACTTGGATTTAGCTTTACCTAGCCTGAGTACTGATAGTGGCGTGATGTCTTAGAGATGCTGAAGGAAACCATTTATTCCATGTGCATTGTATCATCTTGTTGCTTACTGTGTTACTAAGGCGACAGACTTTTTCTGTTTCTTCCGAACTTCAGTTCCTGAACCTTCATTTCATATCTGCGTGTTTTGATCTAAAAGCAGTTTGCTGGGAAGCACTGGGGAAGCCAGCTCATCCGTTTATGAATGGATATCTGCTGTATATATCTGGATGACGTGAAACCCGGATTTCTACTAATTTCCTTTCGCATCTGGCTTTTACCCAGTTTCTCCTCTCCGTGCCATTTTCTACTGCTTTGTATTTCAGTCTTCCCAGTGTCATGTGCTTTTCCATGTAGTTGCTTACACTTGAAAGTCTCCTTCCTCATTCCAGTATAGACAGCAAATTCTTTCATATGACTTCTGAATGTCACTTTTGTTTCAGTCAGTTTACTATTTATGGCATAGCTTCTACTTTCTGGCTTTGATTAAGCAGATTTTAATAAATGGTTTCTGAAGATCCCTTCCGGCTTCATTTTCTGTGGTGTGTTTTGTTGTTTGTTTTTTTTTTTTTCCTTCCTGCTTGAGCTTTACACTAAGAAATTTGTGTCTGGGATTATATTTTTTGCTTTAATATTTTATACCAATTGCTATATAAAGAGCGATAAAATTGAAATAGGAAAAAGTGTATACAGATGCATATAAATATATGTTTAAAGTAAAATTTCAAGAAAACCCTACTGGGGAAAAAGGACACTTAGGAAAAGTTCATTAAGAAAATCATAGGTCCCATCATGTTATGGTTGTTTTAATAGGAATGAGAAATTATGAAGCTAGATTATTTTCTGTTGGCTCACTTATGAGAAAATGGTACAGAAACAGAAAAGGCATTTCCCGCTCGTTCCTTGAAATGAAAGAGGCTATATCAGTGATCCGTTTAACTGACTAGGCTGAACCTCCTCTAACAGAAGGCTTCTCTGTAGTGCCAAGGTGTCACATTTTAGTAAGGTGCAACATTCACTTTAATCTGTTTCTATTACGCTTTCCCCTGCTAGAGCTGTGGAAACATAGCTCCATTTAAACAAGATTCAATTCTTTGTCATTAGAATGAATAAAACAAAGAGAAGTGTTACAGTAATTTTGAATCCACTAAAACTCTGAAAGACTTAATAATAGCAGCTTTGCTAATTTTGCAAGAGGAAAGTGTTCTTCCGTGGTAGTTTTGTCAGCTCTTTCCTACTGAGATCTAGAAACTGCCTTTATCTTTGGTAGAATCTTAACTCAATGCAACTAATCAGGCTATGAATATACCTTTTCTTTCTAAGCATACCAACTCAGCCTTGCTATGGCTCTTCAGATCACTCTCTCAAGCAAGATTTTCATGAAAGGCTTGGGAAGGATTTGCACTTAATCACTTCTTTTAATTAAAAGCTTCTCCTCCTCCATCAAATTCTGTGAGGGATCAATAAATCACAGATTTGTGATATTAAAAAAGGAGTCTTTTGCTGTATTTTTTGCATAGCTATCTAATGGTGACTTCATCCAGAGTATTACTCATTGCTTTGGATTAAAGCCTCTGAAATTGGCCACTCTGATTTTGTTTGGTTCACTGACTGTTTGCATTTCTTTTAATGTGTGCTGTCCATCTGCAGCATTTTATTCTCCTTTGCTGTAAAGTTCCTCTGACAACAAACGGCCATGTTCTGATTGCATTATCCTGTATAACTGTTACATGGCAGTACTTTTAAAGAAACACTGCTTTTGTGAGAGTGCTTTAGAAGTCTTCCAAGCAGATGCTGGAAGGCACTAAACACAACTGGAGCTGTCATTGTTTCAGATATTTGCCTTTTTTTTTTCTTTTCCTTTTCTCTTTCTCCACCTGCACCGTTGAAAATAACTGAGTGCTGGCAGACCCTTATCCTTCTCACACAGAACTGCTGATGGCAGTGAAGCTCTCATCATGTACACGATGGCAGTGCAGAGCTGAGACTGCTTCTTCCTTGAAAGAGCAACAGCAACAAAAAATGTGAATTACTTCTGCTTTCCTGATGTAAATCATAAACAGTAGCTTTGCTTGGGGAAGTGGATGCCACCTGTAGTAAGAAACAGCAGCCAGTCCAAAATAAGAAAAGATATAAAGAGAGTCTCATACGCCAACAGGATGGTAATTTGGGGCCTGATATTTCAATCTAGTATGTACTGAATAATACATGATAATTAATTACTCTAGTATATATGCATTATTTTCAAAAGTCTTCTATTTCCTTAAAATGTTTCTGCAGTGGCTACGGTTAAAAGTTTGTATGTCTGGTTTTTGAAGTCAGCAGGAAGAATATATGCTAAGTGTAAGACGGATAGCCATTGAAAGTCAGTTGGTTTGAAATAGATATATGAGAGGCTTAAGATGAGTAATTTAATCTTATTTTATGATGAGTCAAGAGTATCCATGCTGTCACTTCAGCAGAGTAGATGGGAAGTGTGGTGTGTGGGGTTTTTTTTTGTGTTTTTTTTTTCGTTTTTTTTTTTTTTTTTTTTTTTTTTTTTTTTTTTTTTTTTTTTAACTAGCACTATAGAAATCCACTATCCCTGGATTTTGTGCCAGAGCCTTCAGGTGTCTCTAGCAAAAAATACTTGTACATGAACTGTGTTTGGCCTGAGAACTGTCATAAGAAACTAGGTATCTCAAGGAACATAGCAAAACAAACTGTGAACGGTGTCATACCATAAAATTAAGTTGCTAAGTATCACTCGGAGGAAATGGTTGTATTTAAGGTCAAAATTCAGCCTGAGTTAAGGGAACACATCTCCCAATAACTTCACCTGGAATAATTGCCTGTGTCTTGGGGGCTAATTTTTTTTCTCCAACTGCATAAATAACTTAGAAATTATCTTTTTGCATTGTGAGCAAGTAAAAAGAAAAAAATGTCTACATATCAGTATAGGTCAGTATTGCTGTGAACAGATGTTATTCAAATACTACTTGCTCCTGGAAAAGTTGGTTGAAACGTGAGGATGTGGTTAATGAGTTTGTGCGAGTGTTTTCAACTCGCATGTTCCGGTTTTTAATGACTTAGCAGAATCTAAAATGAGGTTCTTTTTCTTCTTCCCTGTTTTTATTTTTTAGTATCGAAAATTTATTGAGGCAAATTAAAAAATGGCTTAAATAGAACAGTAAAGAGAGCAAGAAAAGGAACAATTTACAATTGTTATAGGAATATCTATTTTGAACCTTTGGAATCTAGTGCGTTTGAAACTGATTTAAGATTTGCCTACAGAATTAGCTAGAGGAATGTCAAAATTAAATTTAAACTGCAAGATATTATATTATTTTAGTTTCATCATAACTACAAGAATAACAGAGATTCCTCTTACTTACTGTGAGAATTCTGTTGCCATGGAACATCTTTTATAAACCAAAATTATACATATTTTTGTCATCATTAAAAACCATCACAAGAGAATTAACTACTTCACAGAACATGTTAAATGAGCTTGCTGTTGATGATGGTTTCGACTCCTGTAGATGAGAAGTATGTGTAAGTGTAAGGCTTTATATTGGATGAATGTATTTACAAGTTAAATACATTTATTGAATGCAATTTTTTTAATACCTGACAACTAAACACAGTCCATCGAAGTCAGTGGAAGGATTACAGCTGACTTCTGCGAATTAGGCCTAAAGTTCTTAGAGGTCTCTTTCGAAAGAAGCAAATACGCCCCATTCTTTTCATGCACCTGTCCCACTCAGGCTTGGGGAAGGAGGGAGAACTTCAACCTGTGATTAAAATTAAGCATGTGCCTTAACTGTTGTTCCCCACAAAAACTGCTTTCCTTTTTCGAGGACCTTAAGTTATTCACTAAAGAAGTATTTTACTCTTGTGCCATAGATCTGCTGTGGTATGTATTAATTGTACTGTTTTAAAGGGATACTTCTTTTTAAGTGTGTTTCATTTGTATCTTTGTATTAAACTGCAGTTGTGCAACCTTGTTCTTTATAAATGTTCTTTATCACAATGTCTTTCCTGTTCTTTTTTCCTAAATTTTTCAGTAAAAAACCCTGTAGCTTCATGTTGTATCCACTTATAAGACGATTTGCATAATCATTGAAAGTATGTTGACGACAAAGTGTAAATTGTATTTAGAAAACAAAAAAGTTGACATTTAGTACTATTTTTCCAAATACAGGGGAAAAAAATACTTTGAGGTGTGAAATATATTGAAAACAAGAAAAAATGCAATTCGTTGGAGCTTGTAATGATGTGAGTATTCTGTAGTAGAAGAATGTGCACTTTTTCCCTCATTGAAAATATCATATAACTTATTCATTTTAGAACTTGCATTATGCTGCTAATGCATTTCTTCTATTACAAATGTGTATTCTTTTTTATAATATTATAGCATAGAGGGAGAAAGGAAAATATGTAGAGAACTAACTGTAAGCAAACAAAATTGATGCTTTTTGAAGGATAAAGGAAAGGTGGTGGAGTTAATTGCGTACGGTTCCAAGTAGCTTTAGAACTAGCAGGAGGAAATTAGTTGTTGTGTGAAAACAGCATGAAATGTAATTCAGAGCAGCTGTCTAATTTATCAGCAAGAACAAACTGCTCATGTTCTTAAACTGTACTCAATTACTCTATCCAACCTTCTTTGACCTGTTCAGCCTGGTAGTGTTTGCTTAAAACTAAAACTAAAGTAAGTTTGCCAGCCTTTTAAAATAAACTAAAAGAATGCCATGAGTTTCCTTTGCAGTATACTGCCATTAATTTTTGAATTTATGTAACTCTGCACTTATTGCTTCTTTGGAAGAGTTATATGACATTCTCTACCTAACAGTGCAGAGTCGATAAACTTACATTCTTTTGTGACTGATTTCAAAATATTGCCAAGCTGATGGTATATAACACCAAGCTAAGGGATTCTTTGCTATAGGAAATGACTGTGAAACCTTGAGATAAAAACTATACTTTGCTGGTAGCCCATTGAGGTTGCTGTTTTATTCTGTGATTGTAATATTTCCTCATGTACTGACCATGGGTCTGTTTTTCAGAACAATATTTTAAACTCTATTCCCTCTACATTCTGGTTGGAAATGGAACAAAATATGTAAACGAACAACAGAACAGATGTTCAACCAGAGTAAAACAGTGTAACACCACCAATTTTTAATCACGTACTCCAGTTTACACTGTCAGTCTCTTCTAAAACCCCATCAGTTGTTGTTGCAAATGTGAATGTTCTGTTACAACACAGAATTACTCTTAACATTTTGCATTTTAATATTACTTTCTTTTTTGGTGTAGATAAGACATTTATGTCACAGAACCACAGAAGGGTTGAGGTTGGAAAGGACCACTGGAAGTCAGCTGGTCCTACCCCCCTGCTCAAGCAGGGCCACCTGCAGCCAGTGGCCCAGGAACATGTCCAGATGGCTTTTGAATATCTCCAAGGAGGGAGACTCCACAACCTCCCTGGGCAACCTGTGCCAGTGCGTGGTTCCCCTCACAGTGAATAAGTGTTTCCTGATGTTCAGACAGCAGCTCCTGTGTTTCGGTTTGTGCCTGTTGCCTCTGGTCCTGTCACTAGGCACTAGAAAAGTCTGTATATAATTCTGGCAAATACTGTTACTGTAGACAGGGGGGAAAAAAGGTAATTTTTTTAAGGCTTCTGTGCTGTTTAGATGATTTAGCAAACCTTGCTTATTACTCCTCTGATGAGCAGGACAATTGCTTCTATAGAAAACTTGCGTGTCTTTGGTAATGCTGATCACAGTGGAGCCTTTTGGTGCCTGACCTAAAAAAACCCTCATTCATATCATTTCTGCAACTGAAATGTAAAAAGCAGCCTCCAGTCCTTTTTATAATGTTCCTGCTGTCAACTTTTTTCCTCTGTAAATTAAAGATCCCTTTTGCAGTAGAGAAAGCAGGTAACAATTCTGTTGGACCAATCTACTTCAGGTATATTTTTATCTGTATTAGTGATGCAACTTAGACCACTTTGGACATACTTTTGGGTCATTTTTAGGGTCTTAGTAAAACTAACTCAGTTCTAAAAGAGGAGGCGGGGGGGAGAGAGAGAGAGAGAGATGTTCTGTAAGGTAAACAGAAACAGTTGAAGATTGTGTGTGTATATATATATATAAAAAAACCAAAACATACCTTGGTAATAGTTATAGCCTTAAATCTACAATTAAAACAAACGCTATTGAGAAAGTGCCAGTCACTAGGGGTTCTGGACAAAGGTATTGTCAAGTGAATAGCTGATTTTCCCTTAAAAAGATTTGGGAGCCCTTGTATAAACCTGCTCATCTTTTGTGTGTTGGCCATAAACTCTGACAAAGGAGCAGATCAGGCACATTAGGTGAGTATTGTTTCTTAGCACAGCTCTTTGCAGACTGACTTTGTGGTCTGCGCCTTTGTCATTGGCATGTTACACATTTTGAAAGTTTCACATAACTGAAATGGCAAATAACTGGCATGTCTGCACTTGAGGGAGGATAGTCATGATCATTTATACATCTTAAAATAGTAATAAAAACTGCAGTAGTTTATTAAAATACCTTCAAAAGCTTATTTGTTTTTAGTTAGGTCTCTCAATATTAAAACAAGTGGCAGAAGATGTTCTTTTTATGTAAAGATAGATGTATGTTGGATAGGTCTGTCAGGATCATATTATTTAAAAAATAGTTTATTCTGATAATAAATGGATTTTTGGTTCCATCACAAAGGTTACTATTCCCTTGCTGAGATAAAGAAAGCACAAACAAAAGGTTCTGTTTGGAAAAGAAGAATCCAGCCTGAGAATGGTGACCATGGCCAGTAGTTATGTATGTAGCTGAGGCATGGTGTTTTGGTGCTTTTAGAAACAGTGGGATTAACGTGCACTGCTCAGATCATTACTATGGCTTTGTTCCATGTTCTTACAACCTTCCTGTGTGCCTGACCAGCTGCTTGAGAAGTATGACATGAGTTTGTCTTGACAGAGTTTCACAGGTGGACTTCTTTTAATGATCAGGCAACTGCTTTCTGTTTCGTACCTGTATATGCTGCTAGCATGACTCAAAGTATGTGGCAAGTGGCACTTTTTTCCAGTGACTTGATCTGCATTTCTCCTCTCTCCTTTTGGCAATTAGATCTAGTTAGTAATCAGCTCTTTAAATCCAGAGCACTTCTTATCTTCTTGGGCAGTACCATTACAGTGAAGCTGGAACCCATAGCTGTTACTTTAAAACCAGTAATAATACAGTATGAATGTGCAAAGAAAGAATAAAGATAACTAGCTGATTATCTTGTTGTCAAAAGGCTGTCCTTTACTATAATCTTAGAATGCTTTTATTTTTGATATCGAAGTACTTTATTGTGCAATCACCATTCCTGCTTCAAAGAGGGTGACTTGTTAATGATCTCTGTGTCGCTTAAGGGCAAGGATAACAAAGTCACTGGGGAGAAAAAAATAAGAGCAGAAAGTGTTCCTTGTGTGTATTGTTTTGCTCATTGAAGTCTCTCTCCTTTATAATCTTTATTCTCCATAAATTGTAAATAACATGATTTGACAGAAATATAGATTGCCTTACTACACAGTAATGAATGCTTTAAGAATCATGATCATTTGGGAAACTATGCCAAGAAGCAGAGGATTTTGTCTTCAGTCATCCAAAAATGTGCATTACAGAGCTCATCTTCATCTTTGGCATCTATCAAGCAGCTCGCTGGAAGCAGCAGAGCTAGTAAACAAACCATGGTGGAGTAAAATGGTCCCCCATGGGGAATAATTTAAAGTCATAGTGAAGTGTTGTTTTCAAAAGACATCAAATTACATTTCCACTGGAATATCAGATATATGAAATCCATGTGTGATGGAGAATTCAGGTTAAAAGAGGCTGCTGCTTCTGCATTCACTGAAAAGCTCAACATCTCGCGTTTATCTCAGTCTCTCACATTCTGGCTCTGTATGAGCCCACAGTACTTCCACCAGTTTGTAAGAACATTATTTAGGGCATGACAAGATCTTTTTTTATTAATTTTCTTTTTTATTAGTCTGTTTTATACGTACAAAACCAGAGGCTAATAAGTAGATACTGTTTTATTGTCTCTCCAACTGGGCTGCTTTTATGTTTTCAAACATATACAGTATGTCCATAATATATTGATAGACAGGATACAAGGGCCTTTAATAAAGAAATAGGGAATGGAAACCACAATTTTCTGTTGTTTTTGTTTTGTTTTGTTTACTTGACAGCTGCCTCTTTTGTTTCTTTGCATAGCTGGAGATTGCATTTGGCCCAGGCAGTGAGTCGGGTTGCCTGAAAACCAAATTTTTGTCCAGAACCCTCAGCAAGAATTGCTGCATTCTCTAAACCAAACTCCACAAAGAGTTGCAGGTGTACATGCTTGGAAGGTGGTTTAGGAAGAGGATGTGGAGATGGGTCATGGGCCAGATTTTGCACTTGCTCTCTCAAACAACGATACTGTTATATTCTCTCTTCTTGACATCTGCTTAGCAAAAACTAAACTTTGCTATGGTGAGCTGTGATAAACTACTGTCAGCTTTGCAGAGGTATGAACAGGTGTTTGGGAATTTTGGAAAATAAAGTTTAACAAAGTGATTTGTAGATTGAACCATTTTTCAAGGTAGAGACCTGCCAAATATATCACCCTTTTAGCCACAATTCTAAAGT
Source organism: Platalea leucorodia (assembly GCF_965183815.1). Taxonomy (NCBI): domain Eukaryota; kingdom Metazoa; phylum Chordata; class Aves; order Pelecaniformes; family Threskiornithidae; genus Platalea; species Platalea leucorodia. Next base: position 109,749,730 of record NC_138823.1, read on the forward strand.
ATCTTACTGTTAGTAAACTCCCAGTTACCAGAATTTCCTGTTAATGTCTTAGACTTCCAAATCGCAAACCGTACTACAGATCTCACCTACATGTCTTTTAATGTTGACTTTATATGGATAGTCTGCTTTTATTAGGATAATAATATCTAATATTAGTGAGAGTTAAGTTAGGCTGCAAGACTGCAAAGAGCCAGTTCTTTGCGTATGATGTGATATCCGTCTTGTGTTCTCTACCATCAGGACCCACATGAAGTTAGTTTTCACCCCTGCTTTCTTCTGTATGCTGGATTCCTGCCTGCTTCCCTTTCCAATTACAGCCTCTGTGTCAGTGCCGCCTTTTCGGAAGCCGAACCTGCTGATTCGGTGGTGGTTGGAGGCGATGGGGCAGGGTGAGGCGTTAGGCACCAGGGGCTCTGCTCTGGAGATGCTCTGGACAGCAGATGAAGTGAAGCCAGGGCTGAGGAACAGTTAGCTGGGGAAGGGGCAGGGGACACTCCTCTGTGTCGTGGGCCCGGAGGACGTACCACGTAATGGGTAGGGCCAGGCGTGAAAGCGAAGGCAGTGCTGTGTGGCATTTGGAAGGAGAGAGGCTGAACCATGTGGAGCAAGTGCTTCTGAAGCCACAAGAATGCTTCAGCCATTTCCATGGGTTAAGGGGAGGTGTTGGGGAGAGGGGCTGTTTTACTTCTGTCCTTGTCCTTGGTCATCGCTGCACCGCGTGGTTGGAGGGACTGGAGAGCAGAATGCGTGCCTGGGTGTAATTGTGTAGCAGCTATGTCTGACCTGAAGCGTTAGGGATGCTGCTGTGCGCTCAGATGTGAAGTTACGCAGCTTGGCTGTTGTTCCTTTGGGACTTAGAAAAGTTACCTGAAAGCCACGTACAGCCATTACTCTATCTCTGCTTGAAACTGTTCCTTGTGTAAAAACAGCCATCTCAGCCAAGTAGTCTTAATGCCATTGTGCATTTAGTTAATTTAGTGGGGGATTTTTTTGTTTGATGGGGTTCGCTTTGAAGATGCAGAGCAGTTGATGTGATACGCTGCCACACTCAAAAATACCCTGATCTACTTATTTGCAAAATCACCACCTTTTATGTTGTATTCATTTAGTTTATAAGCCTAGTTCACTGTGCAAGCGTTGCAGCAAGCTTGCTGCTTGGTTCACTGGAGACTTTGTAACCCTCCCTCTTCCAGGTAGCTGCCTAATGTCAGATTTCCAGTCCATGTGTGTATCCCTGTTTTTCAGGTGCAACAAAAAAAGTATCTGAGCTTTTGAAAAATATGCTTTAAAGGAGCACTAGCGTGTTAGTGTTTTCCAATTTCTGGAGGTCACACCACATTATAAGCAATTTTTGTGTTGTCACTCAAAAATGTTTGGATAGTTACTCGGTTCAGATGTGCGGTATTTTGAAATTCATGGCTTTTAGATTTGAACTGGATATTCAAAAAGTGGAAACACATTTCAGGTTCCTTCATTTGTTTTTATGATGGTAGCATTTGGTGCCAAATGGGGCATTTTAATCACTTTTTTAATGCTGAAATTATGTGATTTTTTTTTTTTTTTTAGCATTCCACACCGGAGAAGTAAGGTAATTAGAAGAAAAGATTCATTTGTGTGTCTATAGAGGTATATTTAGCAGTCTACTGAATTGTCATTTGAATTTCAAAATGCTTTGAAAAGTACAGGTTTACATTTATTTAAAAAAAAAAAAAAAAAAGGCCCCAGCAAGAAATTTTTTGCAGGGCAAGCACCATATGTAGTTTTATTGTATTGTATATGGTGGTGATTTTAGCTTTCTAAGGAATACAGAGTTAGAAGTAAACCTGCATCTGCACTCTGCTGTTTTGTTTTTTCATCATGGACACTTCATTGATTTAAAAACTACAGGTGTGAAACTTTCCTCATTAAATTGCATACTACAGTTGATAGGGCAAATCCATCTAAACCATTATCTTCTCTCTGGAAAATGAAAAAAATATCTGAAGTGTTGCTGACCTGTTTTAACTGAGTATCATTACAGCAAAAAAGGAAATAAGGGAAGGTATGCTCTTAAAATATTTAAGATATAAGAATGATGCATCTTTTAAAAAAGTAATATTTAGGGAGACTGAGCAAAAAAGACCTTTGCATTATTTGGTATTAGGTGGTTCTTCCAAGCTCATCAAGTGCAGCTATTGAAGGTAACCATGGTGTGTGAACACTTTTCTTGGTATTGATTATTCCAATAAGATCAAAGATAATAAGACTGCATGCTGGATGGAGTTTTGGGATAGGATAAGCTTAAGAGCCAACATACTGGGTATGAAGGAAAAGCTGGAAGAGGGAGTGAAACATAAGAGCTGCTTTGCTAAAGCTTTAGCTTCTGTCTGCCTCGCTGAAGGTGAAACACTTGTGTGTGCGCACTTCATATCTAGAATTTGCTTCACTAACCTTTCTCCTAATGATCAAAACAGCCTGTTCTTTTAGTGTGTGTCAGGAAAAATGGCACGAGGGAAGTTAGTTACACAGACTTTCACCGTTGGCACATGGGATGAAGTGGTGGCCCGTTAGAAAACCAACACAGAACCGCCTGTGGGTACAGGATCTCCGCAGAGGACTCAAACTTAGCAAGTCATTTTGACACTGTGACAAGCCCTGGGACAGGGGTGGGATTGTGCCCACTAAACTTAGGTTTGACAATACATGAGAGAGGCAGTGAAATATTTGGTTACGAGACTTTCACCAGTCATGACTGACAGCTCACGTATGTCCCAGTGCTTCTCGAGTCTCCGCGCGTCACTCTGGTGACGGCCCAGGCAGCAAAGTCAGTATCGGTGCCAGCGAGTGCCACGTGCCAGCTCAGTGCGTGCTTAGTCTTGAAAAGTTGCCCCAGCTTTTGTAACTGTTGTTATTACTTAATAAGGGCCTCTAAAGATCTGTTTGTGTTTGGCTATTAATTCATCACTACAGTTAAGAGTGTTTGTATTTGTTAATGTTTTTTAAAAATGTTCTTAAAAGAAGATGTTAATGGCCCCTCAGTTTAATCTGATTTAAACTGTTTATCATTTTGCTTCTAGGCATATGTGTTTTCTTCCATTAATACTACTACTGCTTGCCATAGACTGCCATAAGTAGGACCCGTTGCGTTGCAAGTGGTTCCTTTTGTGCATAGCAGCGTCTGTGATTATGAAAGTAAGTTTCTTTTCTTTAAATAAAGGATTTGACTTTTTTATTAGACCTGAAGGCTATTAAGTTTTAAATGCCATTTGTTTTTCATTAAAAAGGCTTTTCTATTTTAAATCCTTGACTTATTTTTATTAGAAAAGTAATATTCAGCTTTTTTTTTTTTTTTTTAATTTATTGGTGCTTAATCCATCAGCTAAATACAGAGCTGTAATCCTGTATGGCAAAGTATGCCTTGCTGTGTGCGTGGGTGTGTGCACATGTGTGTATGTGCATGGATATTTTTATGCTTCCATAGTTCTTTTTGTCCTTTGACTTCCTCTTCTTCCTCTAAATTTGTCCTAGGACAGAAATTATGAACCTTGATTGAAGATTTATTTACATTCACATGCAGAACTGGAAAATCAACGCAGTCCTGAAGGGACTAGTCTTCATCCTTCTTTTCTTTCATTCTGTCCATAATTAGAGATGCTCTTTGAATGTGCTTTCTAAAATAAAAACTTCTATTTGATATATTTTCCTCAGTTCATCTACATTTAGTTGCAGCGCTACCTGCTGTTTCAAGATCAGACAGATGAACCATCTGCTGGAGTCATATGAGCGTTGCAGATGGGATCAAACCTACAATTTATCAGCTGTACCCTTGTTAGGCATTGTCATATTAGTCGATAACTATCTCGGTTGTGGCTTTAGGGAGGAAGTGGGAGGTGGCGTAAGAAGCCTGAAAGCTGTTAAACTGAAAGTAACATGTGTATTCTCAGTAGATCTTACTGACGGGAAACTTTGATTTGGTTGTAGTGCAGTTATAGTGGGGCAGAAGCAAAAGTTCTTAACCACAAAAGTACACTAATAGCAGATTGCAATTTCTGCAACTTCTCTTTTCTGGTGAATTTTTACGCAGAGTACAAGGCTCCCTCACGACACGCTCCCTAACGTTATGAGTCTTGTGTAGAGAAGATGCTCCCAGGTGGGGGACGCTGTAATGCCCTGGCTGGGGAGGGAAAGGGGTTGTCACTGAGATCTCCTTCTTTAAAGATTCACTCGCCATGGCGTGTTGCAGCACTGATCAAGAGATCTTGATGTTGGTGGTCAAACTAAACCCCTTTGGTTTACGCACGTGACCCAAAGTTTTTGTTCTTGCCTGTCACCATCATCAGCATGCGTTTGTGTGTTAAAGTTTGACTAGCTGTGGTTGTAGTCAAAGAGTGTTAAGAGACACAACTGTGTAAAGAAGCAGTGTTGCAGTCTCCAAAGACATGGCATAGCAGTTATTGCACTGGGCACAAATTAGCATGAATCCATTATGGATTTATGCCTCAACACAAAACTGTAACACAAAGAGAGAGGTGATGCTGTCCTGAAATAAACTACAAAAATCACAGTGGGTTTTTCAGCTGTTGATTTTTTCTGACTAATTTGAACAGGCTTTTTTGCGCTTATGAGAAGTGTTAAGAGAATGAAAAAAAATCTGTTATTCAAGTTAAATTATTTAATAGTCCTTTTGACCTTTTGCTTTTGAATTATGAATTACAAAATTTTGCAGGGGTGTCAACCTCTGTAGAAAAATCTTGAATTATTAGAACTCCAGTTTGGCATCTTCTGTTCTTTGTCTGACAGATTGGACTTGGAAAACTAGTTTGATATGCCTATTTCATACTCATATTCGGTATAAAATTTACTGAACTATTATTGAATTAAAAACATCTAAGATTTTTGTTTATTTTGGCAGTTCACTTGTTTATGCTTTTCTCATTTATGTGCAAAATTGGTTGTCCGTACAATTTTTACATGTACAGGCTACTACAGCTGAGAAAAATACAAGTAAGCAGACTTATTTCAGTGGCAACTGTTGCCATTTTTTTTTAAAATACCAGTTCTGCAAGTACTTAAGGTCTTTGTTTGTTTAAAGTTAGAAGTCTGCAAACATGTTTTTGGCTTAATATCCTAACTGTGGCTGCGTTGGTGTCCTTTCTTGGCCAAGTGATATTTGGGGAAAAAATTGGAGTAATTTTGAAGCTGATAAGAGTGAGAGATTCTTTTGACTTTGTGAGCCATCATGGTTTAGGCCTGACCGTGAAAGTAATCAGCTTTTTGAAGAATAGATAATAGTTTAAAGGTTGCGACCTCAAAAATTTTTTTCTACATGTTAGCCTTATAGGCCTGATTTTTATCATTCCCATAATTCTAAAAAATACCGTGCTACTTGCTCATTTTTAGCCTTTAATCCAGTGTGAAATTGGAAACGTTGGTTAAAGTGACGAAGTGATATTTGAGAACAAAAGATTCTAAAATGGTTCCAGTTAACAGAGAAGATGCATTGTTAATATTTTCCTGAAACCTTGGACTTATCAAAGAGAAGTGCTTTCCGTGACAAAATTTGAATCTCATAGGTAAGGTTGCTGCCATGTGCAGGAGCTGTTGTCCAGAGGAGGAATTACATAGAGCAAGAAAAATTGTAGTACAGTAAATTGGGGTGAAAGATTTTTTTTGTCAACAAAAGAGGAGAAAAAAAATGTGATGACGGTGATTAAGGAGTTCTCCTGGTTGAACTCCAGACTGTCCACTGCTATTTATCTTATTTCCTTTTTCTTCTGAAAAGGTGCCATTTCATTTCTGTGCATATTTTTGTCTCTGAATACTGTGATGACCTCTGTGATGACCATCTTCCCAGTGGTCCAGAAAAGTGAATTTTAACTGACTAGAGCAATGTTAGGCAGAAATTCTTCAGATCTGTTATGAGTTTCTGACCTGGACTTCTATTCCCATGCAGAAACCCACTGATTTCAGATGGACTGTGTCTGGTTTTGCCCCAGTTGGTTTCAGTGTAGACAGAAGTTTACAGCTTAGCTGGGAAGAAAACCCTGGGGAGATAATTTCAGACTCTTAACTTATTCACTAGAGAACACTGCTTCTCATACAAATTGCTACAAATCTCCGTACTTAGTGAGGCCAACTGTGAAATGAGAATAATAATGCTTATGCACCTTTGTAAAGTGATTTCAAATCTATAAATGGAAATTTAAGTTCAAAGCGTTATTATTAAACACATTTTCCAGATAGGGTAATGAAGAAGAGAGAGGCTTAGCTCCTTTTCTCAGTATGTTTTCCCAAAATGTATCAACTCGCTGGTCAGGATGTATTTTCTGTGCCTCTCTGGATCTTATAAACAGCTGATAAAAGTCTTTTACAGCTAATGTTTAGTCTGCATAAATTATGCTTTTAGATATTCAGCTATAATTTCCTCTATAAGTTGACCCAAATGTTGCTTAACACATAAAAAAATGCTCATCAAGATAGAAACCATTTAAGTTTTTAAGGAAACTTTTATTTTAAGGGGGTGGCTGTAGACCAAGTATGAGATGATCAGCAGTTCTATAATTGAACTACTCTGTTAGTCCATGAAGCAGATGAGGAAAGCTGAAGGTTTCCTTATGCAATCATATTACAAAAATCATTAGATTAAGAAATAGTAGTAAATGTGATACTGTTTTAATCACCCTTCTGTTTTTAAGCCTTTAGGATTTGCATTGTCAAGTGTAGCTTCTTTGCTGTAAAGGCCAGAAAATTGCTTTAAATAAATGAAAGTTAATGGTAAGGCTGTATGTGGGACTTTTTCAATACTCAAAATGGCAAAATTCCATTGATTTTTAAAATGTATCAAATACCATGAAGTTCAAGCCTTTGAAGCACTGTAAGCGGTTGTTTGTTAAATTTCAATTTCTTATTGAAAGTACCAGTATGATTCAAGTTGCACTGGGTTGTGTGAATTGGTCTCGTGTTCACTAGGACACTGATTTGGCAGAGGTTCTGGTGGAGGACCTAGGCACTGTTAAAATGGAAGCAAATGTGTAGATCCCCTGGAATGGGTCAGGTGGCTTTATGATTTAAATCTGAGCCTGCGCTACGGTGTCGTTTTGGTGGATTTTTTGGAGTGGGTCGTTGGTGTTTCAGACTGGGTGTGCTGAATGTTAAAGATATTTTTCAAGGGCAGCAGTTCATCGGTGCGCTCTTGATACTTCTTTCTCGGTATCATTCTGCTGGAGGCTGTGAGGATGTGTGGACAGCTGTATACACTCAAAAGGCGAAGTGACTTAAGAAAATATTAAAAGAAGCTGGAGAGAAAGGCAGGTCTGTGCAGTTTTTGAAGGATCACAAAAAGCAATGGTGAATTTGGATGGATCAGCAGTGTAAGCACTAGAATACGCATCAAGGTCCACTTTAAATAGTCAAATAAACCAGAAGACATCAGGATGAAATTATTTTATGACGGTCTTTATATTCACTGCAGGAGAAGCAATAAAGATATTTACAATACAAAGTTGTGTATAAGGAACCTAAATTAGGTTTCAGAAAGAGATACTGCTTGTTTAAAAAGAGATGTTCTCTAAGGCAGTCATGTTACTTTTCTGCTGTATGGATTTATGGTTTTGAAATGGTTATGCCCCATAACTCTTAATAAAGCTTGACAGTTTTAGTATTGAAATTGAAGGAGCTGGTTGGAAAGACAGTCTGCAAACAAGGGCCTCTCTTAGTGGTCCCAGAGGTTGTCTTTGTTTACAGGTTTTACTGTATTGTGGAGGAAGGAAGAAAGTAACAGTTATCTTTAATTATACATGATCTGCAGCATGTCAAAACAAGGGACTATAAGCAAGCACAAGTGGCTTATAATAAAAGCAGTTATCATAGACTTTGTGTAGCGACTAAACCTACCAAACCTTATTTGTGTGACAAGTATCTTAGGGGAACAGATTGTCATAATGATTTGGTGGCTCTGCTTGTGTAAGTAGTCTACTTACAGGCGTGCTGTGGGGGAACCTCCTTTTTTGTGAGCCTGTGTTTGCTGGATATGGCATCCTGTTCTACCAGACTACAAAGTGATCCCAATAATACTATCAGACCATTTACTTGCAAAGAAAGAGCTTTTTCAGTCTTATTTAAAAGTTAGATGAAGGATGAACAGCTCTCACTCCAGAATTTTCAACATTAAGTAATTTTTTATACCTCTGGAAGAAGCATCAATATTCTGGCAGTGTTCTACATTTGTTTCTTTGTCACCCAGTAGTTTGATTCCAAAACGCAAATGTTGGCCAGTTCCTGATTTTAGTAAGCCCACCAAGTAGCTTCTCAGAGCTATTCAGTCCACAGAACTTGGATTCTAGGTCTTATTTTTCTGCCAGATGCAACACAATGACATGTTGCAGAATAAAATCTGAAGAGGAACTTTGTCCAGGTTACATAAAAATTCCTTACGTGGCTGATAATGTAATGCAATTTTGATTGCCTTTGGTTTTTTTAGCTTTCTTTTCATTTATTTTAGCTTGTTTTCTCCAGATGCAGATTTATCTATTTATAAAATATATAGAAGTAGGTCTTAAAAATGTTTTGTTAAAAAAAAGAAGCCAGTAGTGGATGTAAAGTTATAGAATGTCCTAAAACAGGCAGCAGAACTAAGTTGCCTCCATTGGCTAAAAAATTAACTCTAGAAATAATAAAATGAAGCCCATGAAAACAGAAGATACTATTTTAGAAGTGAAATGTTTGTGAAGGTTGTTGGCAAATTACAGTCGTTGCCTTTCCTTCCTATGTCTGTTAAAAGGATTCTCAGGATAATAGTGGAAGACATTCTCCTCCTTATCACTCTTTAACAGCACCTCACTCTGGGGGCCTGAACACCCTCCCGCCGCCACCACTGCTTACGTGGGCTGTTGTTCTGACCACCATGAAAGCCCCTGTTGCCCTTGGTGAACCTTCTGGATGGCACTCTGGACCTTGCATCAGATCTGCTGCCTTCAAAGTACAGGAGAATCTGCTTTGGGAAAACCGCAAGACTGAAAAGGTGGTATGGCATGAATGTCGTCTCTGGCATCCAGCCCAAAGAGGCAGGAGGTGTTGCAGAACCTACTGTCTCAGCATGAATTTTCATCAAAGTGTATGAGGTGAAATCCTGGGAGTCAATGGGAGTTTTCTCATCAATCTCACTCATTATTTCTGAGGAGTAAATAATTGATGGTTGCAGAGATCACTTATAATTTACGCAACTGTTTTAAACTCAGTGAACCTTCTAAATACAAAATCCAACCAACTCCAAAGTCCGTGGTAGCCTGCTTGAATGCTATGTGCAGTTAAATAAGTATTTAATTAGTAAACAAGAGTTCAGGCAGTAAGAGATAACTGTATTTCATTGGGATGGCTGAAGGGAAATAGAGAAATAGAAGTTTGTAAAGTTGTCCAAACTAGAATTTGGCCAGAAGCCATCTGTGATTTTTAATGTTTGTTATAAGATCGGGCTGAGAAGCAGAAAGGAACTTTTGTTTCTTAGTATTTGCTCATTTGCTGAACAGGGATGTGATCTTCCTGCAGTCACATAATGCCTGTTTTCCCATTTCTGAAAATGGGACGTTACTGACTGCGCTCACAACATTATACTGGAGTTTAGCCCTTGGGCTATTCAGCAAATGCACATATGACTTTTAGCCACGGTGTACGCGTCTTGAGCATGGTAGTTAGACTGTGTGTACAGGGCAGAGGGAGAATTTGGTGTATACGAAGAGTACAATCCATCAGAATAAGTGTACTGAAAAGGAATCAGGCTGAACTTGTCAGTGGGAATACCATGAGCAGTGGGAAGAATGAAGCATCTAAAATCCTGCTCTGTTGGATCTAGACATCTTATGCTGTGCTGCAGGAAGTTATTTCCTCCTTTTGTGACTCCAAGTGCCGAATCTTCTGAAGATAGTGAGAGAAGCACCCTTCTCACCTGAAAAATGTCCTACAAAACCAGAGGTTACGCTTTTCTCTGAAAGCATGTCACACGTTAGGCAGGAGGCAACAGTGGGTATAATGTTCTTCTAACACTGTGGTGAAGTAATTGGAGGATTTATTCAAGGCGTGAAAGAGAGGTTTGGATAAGTAAACGTTGGAGAACAAACTATCCACATCAGTGGACTGCAGAATTGGACTTCCACGTGCTCCTCCTGTTTAACTGTTTTATGAAAATAATTCAATTAATTTATTTAACTTTTGGAGCAGGGAGGGAAGGGTCTGCTTCCCCGAGCATAACGTCATGTCTGGGGAAGACAGCGCTGTCTTGATTCAAGCGGGATTTGGATGTGAATTCCCTCTGACAGAGAAGGAACCTGAATGTGGGTCATCAGCCTCCTGAGGGAGTGCTCCAACTATTAATCCGTGCTGATAAAAGGTATAGCTCCTTCCCAGTTTTTAAAAAGGAGATGGCTGACATTGTGAAGCTGGATCTATTAGGTATGCTCTGAGAACAGCTACTTCAAACGTGCCCTTCAAATAAGATCACTAGAGAAATGTCTAGTTGGTGGATAGCAGTGGTGTCTTGAGATCAAAGGAGGCATCAGGTTCTGTCAGCCTCTTAAACTTCAGGTGCATCTTGGTGCAGGTAGAAATCAGACTTTTATATGCATAGGAAATGTTAATGCCAATAACTGAAGTGTCAGTGGAGTGCTTGGTGGCAGCAGAGCAGGGGTTTTGAGTGCTGAGCAGTCAGGCACTTACGTGTTCATGTGGATCTTACTCTTTGGTCAGTACCTTAATATATGTAAATCGTTAGATACCTATTAAATTTTGTTAATCCTATAGAAAATACCCAAAGATATCTGTTGACCATAGATAGGTGAAATAAGATGGCATTATACTGTTTGTAGAGCTGAATGTTTGCCGAGGTTATTGTGCTTTATACCAGTTTGCCCAAAGAGACTAGTGCCATCTGCCTTCTCTGCCTTTTGATTCCTTGAAGTCACCTTACTCTTGCAGCGTGCAGATTGAGCTGACGATAACGGCTGAAGTTCTCAAGTCAGCCAGGGAGTTTGTATGTCTAGTTGTATCCCTAGAAATAGAGACATCCCAGATAACAAGTATTGTTAGCATGGTGTGTTCAGACAATGTGATGCTGTGTTTTTAAACTGCAAGGAGGACATTATATTAGACCTGGCTATTAATCAGCTAGAAAGCGGGCAACTGTCTTGGGTTTTCTTTTAAGGCTGGAACTTACTCGAATAGTAATAGTAGTTTTGGGGCACTGAAGACGTCGGTTGGTGGTTCCTAAAGTTTCTCTAAAGTGAAGGTACTTTAATATATTTTTTAGAAAAGGTTAAAACTAGAAGCTAATGTTTTATAGTAATTTGTGTTTATTTTTCAGCCTGAAGATAAAATGGAAATGGCATAGATTCTCTCTGCATCAGCTTTCATTTTTGCTTTGATGTAGATTTAAGCTCCAATCCTAACGCTCTGTGCCTAGAAATTTTAAACAGGAAAGTAAAATTTACCATAACACTATCAATATTTTTAGAGCAAACCTGTATGTCTAATTCTTGTCCTTTAAGAGCTTCCAACTGATATCGAACTTAGAAGGTGTGAAATGGGTACTGTCTCAGAAGATGACTTGCCTGTGAATAACAAAGGAAAGCATTTAGTATATTTTGTTTTTTTTAGAAGGTAGTTTCAGCGAAAGTCATGCACTTTTAAAGTTTATCTGCAATATGAAAGGTCGTGTCAGATTCTGCAACCTTGGGGACTAGACTTCCCATTCTGCAGAAAATTGTCCCTCCTCCTGCTCTTTTACTGTATTTATTTTATTCATCTCTTCAGCCTCAGCTGGCTATTTTTTTCCATGCCACAGGATGAAATATATCTGACTAATCTCCTAGACCCTTACTTGTCTGTGCGTATGTCAGACATCTCTTTCTTTTTTGGATCGCTGGGCAACTTGAGTCCAACAGGTAGTTGTGAAAACTGGAAGAGTATAACCGATTAGGTGATAACATCTCAGCTAAAAAAAAAAAAACAACCCTGCTGCTTCCAGCTAATTCTGAACTGTGTTGTGCTCAAGTTGTCCTATTTGCACAAAGCGCAGAATGATGGATGGATGGATGGATGATCCAGCAACATCTCTGGAGACAAGGAGCAAGGGTATGAGGTAAACCAAGCCAAAGGCCTTGCAGTAGCAAATGGTGCATGTGTCAACGTGTCTCTCCAAGAGCCTGTTAGGGTTTATGTACCTTGCTACCTCTCCGAAGTGATTGGTTGCTCTGACGGATTTATATTCAACCGAGAGTTGGTAATGGGGCGCAAGCATCATTTCTACGTATATAACAGTGAGAAGTTTGATTGTTATGATTTATATTTAAATAGACAGTTCTCATGATTCAGTTCAGTTGAATGTTGCCCTGGGGAGTTGAATCCTGCCATGAAGTTTCTTTGTGATGCTGGACAAATTATCTAAAACTGAAGATTCACTACTGGGAACTGTGTGATCTTATTCTGCTTGACCAGACTGAGGTGTTTGACACATAAAGAGCAGAAGTCCCAAGCACTCAGAAATGCAGCTAGCGACTATAGGAGTTTGTATGAAAAGAGGTGTCCCATCACACACTGAGATGAAAAACGCAGCCCCCACAGACTCCAGAGAAGCACCAGAATGAATTGATGAGTTTTCATTGCAAGGCGTAGCACCCTTCTAGGAGCAGCAGTGATCAATAATGTAGGTGGGTTATCCTGTGTGTATGGCCGTGTTTGTGACTTATTGTGAAAAATTAGTTGTTTTGGATTCATCCACATAAATTCTTGTAGAGGGATCTCCAGAGAGTACCATATTGCAGCTTTTCAATAAGACTGTTTGCACAAATCCCCTTTTTCTTCCTACTCCTCTTGCTGGAATTTGCCTGGAGAATTAAGAGCTGTAAAATATTTAAAAATCAATAGAATTTACATGAAAAAATTAACACTAAAATGCATTGACAGGGATAACGTTGCCTTTGCACGAAAAGCAGCTGGGTATGCATATTTGATTTATTCATTCAATAAGTTTGAGAACATGTTTGTAAGGTCTGTGATCCTTTTGCATAATTTGTGCTGGTTTATTATTGGAGTTGTCACTCTTATGAGGAAAATTAAATGGCTTGTTTGGAGGCTTGGGATTCAGTGTGGTAAAATGCAGCTACGCAATGTTTTATAAGTAGTGGCTATAATTAATACAATAGTATAAGCTTAACTGTTTCTCTGAATTAAAGCTGACAACTACCTTGTTAGCAAGAGCACAGACATAGGGAGTGGATTTTACTGACTGACTTGAAAGAAGTTTTTCCATTTTCAAAGTAGCAGTTCTGCAGGAGTTGTGAAACATTTTAAACGTGAAGCATTTACATATCAGAGCGTTGATTTGGGCTGCACAAGTTTGAAATGATTCGTTTTAGATTCCCTGGTATCGCAGCAGAGCACCGGGTTACCTGGTGAAGGGAAGCACTGCTGGGGAAAAATTTAGTTCAAGAAAGAGAACAGCAGAATGAGGAGCGGTTTTGTATAAGGTGCCCTATTTGTTCAGTACAAAGTGATGTTTTGTTCTGAAAGGTAACCTGAAAAAGTAGCATCTTAGGATTCAATTTAAGTGCTTTTCCAGGAATTTATACTGCAGATAAGCTCAAGTTTTGGGCTAACACTCCCCCCCCCTTCCCTACACGACAGATAAAAGTGTCAGGCTGCCTCTTAAGTAGAACAATCTAAAGTTAGAGCTGAATTTCGATGAGTATAAGATTACAAAAATCTGTTGCTCACTTAAGTTAAGCTGATCTTGTGGCATTAGTCATCTTAGTTTGGTAAAGACATTGTTTAAAAAATAAAAAACTGATAAGCCAAAATCCATGCAACTATTGGTGTATTTACATTAGTATTTTATTTTGGATCAAGGGTATGCTTTTGAGGCAGGTCTCCTGATCCTGCCTATTTATTGTGCTTTGCTTTACATTGCAGAATGGTTTTGGAATATGTAACCTAATTTCCTTTTGGATGAAACTAAAGATGTGCTCCAGGAGTGCACATAATGCTCTCCTACTGCTAATGGCTATTTAGTCTACAGGACCAGACTAGACCTAACCTGAAGTAGCCTTCCTCCCTCCCTTTCTTCACAAAACATGTATAATGTGAGTATCATACCTTCAGCATCAACAGTTCTGCTCTATAGACCTGATTCTATTGTGCCATGCTACTTGCTAAGGTAGACGTTGATAGTGCTCATAGTCAGTGAGTTGCCAAACACATTCATTGATTAAACCAGAATCTTGTCTTGTGAGGCAGAAGCCAACTTTCAAGTATAATTGCCTGTTAGGAACTGCATCTGTCTATCAGATAGGAAACTGCAGGTTTTGCTTCATTGTCTAAAAAACAAAAAACAAAGAACCACAATGAAGAAGTCCTTTCAGGAAACGGGGGATGCTCCTTAGTCTGATGGACTCACTCTCCTTAGTTTTTGTCTAATCAAACATTTACTTACTTAATTTCTGATGGGGAGGCTGTTCCAGTTGAGTGTGTTTGGGAAGTAGATGGTAGCTCTTCAAAACAAGTCCTGAATGAAATGGTCCGTTTCAATAAGCTGGCAAGTAATTCTTCCCAGAGCATCGGTTTTGGACTTAACACTTGGGAACAGGTGCTTACTTGGCAGAAAATGATGTACATTTGGTGCTGATCCCCCAAACTTCTTTCTTTTAGTTTTGAAATCCCACGTTCTCTGCGTTTTAGGTAACATCTGTGTATGTGCTGAGCATCTATTTGCTTTTTCATAAAGACAAAGTTAAAAAAAAAAAGGCAATGTATTGTCATTTGTTTTGTGGAAACTCTGATTCAGTGTTTTGGATTTTTTTTTTTTTTTCCAAGTGATAGGTGGAACAAATAGCCCGTTAGGATTGCACTAAAAATGCTGATGAATGTCAAAGAAAAAGGTAATTGTGGTGCTACAACTAATACAGCAAAATGAAAGAAGTTTTACCAAGAAGCTTTTTGAGATTGTAGTGAGCAGTTAGTATATTTTTCCTTTGTGTGTATTCAACGCTACAATAATTTTCTGCCATTGGAGGCAGCAAAATATACCATTTTAGGGTCCTTTCTCTTTCACGATGTAAAACCAGAATACTTCAGGTGTAATCAGTGGCGTTTTTCTACATGAGCCTTCATTTAAGCAAGAATGTGGGCTACTTATTAAAGTAGTATTCTTTAAATAGCCATGTTCCCAATTTAAGGAATATTAGTATTCAAACCTTTTCTCCTTAGGTGTTTGTTAAAATTGTCTGCTCCAATTCATTACAATGATTTTTTTTTTTCTCGATACCATAATTCATACCTTTGTAAGCTCACTTGTTAATTATCCCTTGTTAGTGACATCTGCTTCACCAATAGCAGAAGTTCTCGTTCCAGCTTTTGTTTGACTTAGTAATGCTTACCACTACACTGGAGCCAAGTTTTTCAATCCACACAGTATGTTAAGAAAATTTTTAAAGAATTGGTATTTTCTGATTTTTTTAGTAGATTGTATTTCAATTAAATAAAGTTTAATTTATTAATTAAAAACAACCAAACACACAACCTACACCAAAACCAAACCAACAACATAGCAAGTTGCTTCAGTAATTTTGCATTGGTGATCTGTAGCAATAGCTTTATCTGTCTTCACTGTAGTTCTGCATGAACATTATTTTGTTATGTTGGCTGGTTTCATGAATTGCTTTCTTTAGGGTTTATTATGACAGGCTCCCACTAAATATAACTTATGTAGAATTCTTATAATCACAATTTCAATGCTAATTCTCCTGTAATAGAAGAAATTTCAACTGCCATATGAGGAGCTGCCTCAGCCTGTTGCTGCACTGCCTTTTGTCAGTGTCATTGTTTTGGAATTGTGAAAAAATGCCTTGTCCCTTCCCACATACTCTGACATTGAAGTAGGCAGTGACTGTTCATGTAAAAAACGAATCTGGGGGGCAGGAATTTCCTGAATGATGGTACCGGAAACCAAATTTTTGTGGTTGTTATTGTTTTCCTATATCCTGGAAAGTAGACTGCTGTGAGAGCAGCAACATGAGCAGGAGGAAATTTTCAGTGGGATCATTCAGCGTTTTTCTCTATCAGAAGCTCATTGTGTATTTGGACTCCCATCTATCTGCAGTATCTTTTCAAGGGGTCTCGGTTAGTATCTTGGATATCTAGATGTCTTTCTACCAGTACAGAAATTTTCTGAAACTTTACAGCAGTCTTCCAACTTTCAACTTTCTAGATAAAATGAATGAAATACTTTACTAATGGTAAAATCCCTCTGCCCTTGTACTACCTGTCTCTTTCCTCCTCCTTCCTCCGTACTAAACCTGCCTCTTTGTGGAAGATGCGTGATAGATTATTGGAGAGAAAAGGAATGGCTCCTCTTCAGGCAAGCAGTAAAACACAAATACCAAACCACAAACCAAAACATGAATTGCTGAGCAGAAGCCCCTTTCTGTGGTTGAAGCTCTGACTTTGGAGTCACGCTTTGGTAGCACCTTGAGGCGTGCCTGTATCTCAGGACAGTGTGTCCCCCCCGTTGCGTGTTACCGCTTACATCGTTTCACAAAGACTGGGAATAGCAGTGATCTTTCCCAAAGGCCCTCTTGTTTGAAGCAATAAAAGCTTTTTCCCCTTTGGAAAATTAAATAGCCAGGAACCTCACAGTATGCGGAATAACTTCTAGCGATATTATTCTAACACTGAAAGGAAACAAAGAAGGGGCATTATACATATTATTTTATTAGCTACCAGGGAAAAGGTTGTCTTTAAAAATATATATGCCTTTTGCGTATGCTTTGTGACAGACATACAGCCTGAAGACTGACATGTGACAAGGGGAAATCAATAAAAAAATGCATAATGATATTATAAATATTTATAGAATAGCTAGATGAGTATAATATGACAGGGAAAAGCCAGGAAGGCTTTTAGAATAGCAAATGTGTGCTCTAAAATACATTGGAATTCTTCTGAGTGAGTTAAAATGGGGTAAAAAGGCATTGCATAGGCCGTCAGAGACATTCACAACACCTTTGATTAAAGTCCTTTCTAAGCAACCACGAGAAAAGCTTTGTCAAAGAAGTGCAGCTAAATAAAAGTTGGAAAGCAGACAAGGGAAAAAGTTTTCAGAAAGGATGAGGTTATTCACTGGTGGTCCCGGTGGGACTTGTAGGGATTGTTGATTGATTTGCAGCCTAGGAAAGTAAGGAAATGGTTCTCTGTGTTTCCAGCAGGACTAAAATGATCCAGCTTTATCCAAAGACTAGGAATTTTCCAAGTCTGCTAAAAGATTTTTTTTTTTTTTTAGCTAGATTTTTGCATATAACTGGCTGTTGATGTAGTTGTGCATCTGTTAATACGTATGTCTGTAAGCTATACTTGTAAGACTGCAAGGTTTATAAGCAGCAAATAGGAAAACAAGTGGATAAGACTGGAGGTGAACAAATTTAGTTCCCTAAATGCAAGTAAAAATTTCCTAAAGTCATCCTTCTGTCCTCTTGTCCTGTAGAAATTAGGCCTTACTCTGTGGCTGATTCCTCTACGGGAGGACTTACATTGTGGGATTTGACTCCATTCATTCTCTGTGTTGATGTAAACATCAAGAATAAGCTGGAGGTTTTGTATGGAGGAATTTATTCTTTTCTGGTTGTGCTGCAGATGGCTGAATTTGCTCATTCTGCAAAAGCTGCAGGAAAAGTGCATAATGAAAGAGGAAAATTATACTAAAAATGGAAGAAACTACGCAAGAGACCAACTTGTTCTGTCTCTAACAAAAGGCCAACAAAAGCTTCTTCAGTGGAGATACCCGTATTTGGGGACAGGTTATTTTCGCTGCTGAATTCTTGCTTACAGAATTCTCTTTTCCGTTAGTCCAAACAGAGCACAATTTCGTTAATGATTGGGTCAGGGTGCTAATTATCTTTGTGAAAAATGGATGGGCAGACAGTCCAGGAGATAGATGCTTCCTAATTTGTTAAGGGCTTTTAAAGATAAATGGCCTTGAAGTAGATTTGTTTTCAAATGAATAGCCAGTAGAGTGCTTGGAGCAGTGGCACAGTGAGCTCTCATCAGTTTTTCTCAGAGTGATGGATGTTGCATATTCTGTCCGTTGACGTGGTCTTTGCCATCAGAAGTCCCAATTTATTAATAGTTTTTAGGGCAATGGTTGTAAATTATTGCAGCCCAATTTTATTACTCTTTTACATCTACCAAGGACTGAGCCCTTTGTGCAGCTTTATATTAACTCAGAGAGCACCATTAAAATGTTGACATTTAGGCTAATCTTGGTAGCATTAATCATAGCATTTTATCATTCATTAATTGCAGTGGTTTGAAATGACTGGAATGTTCACTTTTGTAAAAGCAGGAGAAACAATAATTTCCATTTCTCCACTTTTTCAAGCCATAACTATGCTTAAAAAAAAAACAAGCAAAAAAAACCCCAAAAAACAATGCAAAACACAAAAAACCTCTCCTAATTGTGTGTGCTGGGGGCATCTACCTCTTTGCAACAACTGAACAAGTAAGAGCCAGCAGCTCTTACAAGCCTCACTTGGAAGCTCTTGGAAGTGCCATCTCTGAAAATCAGCCTCTGAAGTCTCAGTGTGCACACTTGGCTTCAAAAACATATCTTAATATATAACAAGAGTCCTCCTGATGTGCAAAAAAAGCTAAAAATCTACTGCGTTTTCATATTCTGATATTACTTAAGGGTTTAAAACAGACACAGAAATGCCTTTTGTGATTCACCAGCAGGAATAGGTTTACAGCACCCGCGTCTATTTGTATTATTGTATCAGTAAAAGAACCTGTGATGTTTGCTGGCTTTCTTCAGTGGAGGGCACCACTAGATGATTATGTTTAATATAAGGAGTTGGCAGCCTTTCCCACTTAACCATCATTAGGAGATCTGCTGCTGAGGTCCCATTTTGTGAGGCAGCTGGAAATTGGCACTTAGTTTAAATGTATTGTTTTCTGCTTTCTCTTAAAGTTCAAGGACAAGGCAAAACTGTTCAGACTATGCAAAGAAAAAGGTTTTTCTCGCTTTCCTTTGTTTACTTGGTCCTCTGACCTCTCCATTCTTTTCTAAATAGATTTATTCCGTAAGAAAATTTATTCCCCTATATGTACATGAATTACATGGAAGTGTGGACCATGTCAGCAAAGATGGAGGGGGAAGACATGAGGGAAGGTATTTGAAAGCATTACGCAGAAGATAGCTGTGATAAACATGTAGACTTTCTACTGGAGTAAAAATTATCCAGGTCTTCAAGTAGTGTTTCTTTTGATACTTACAAAGGAGGACAATACTGTTATTTCTGGTTTAGGGAACTGAGGCATAGAATGGGTCAGTGGAGAAACCCTAAATCACTCAAAAGGCGAGATGCAGAATAGTGGTGTCCCAACCTCCTAACCCTCACTTTGTGCTCCCAACCATGCATTTCATTTGTTATTTTAAAGATTGGCCCCTCCCTATTCCCGCCCCAAGATGTTCCTGCGCCTTCAGGACTTTCACCATCTGTATTTTCCCTAGTAACATCATATGGCTTAAGCCACAGCTTCACCTATAGCTTTCTGCTTCCTGCTATACTGGATCTGCATAAAAGCCCAAAAGACTTTCTAGTGATAGTGGTTTTCTTTTTTCAATTACCGTGGCTTCACATGACCAAGTAATACTTCATTAACCCGACTGCCTAAGGATATCGAGCTCCAGGGGAAACTTGTATTCCTATATGATTGGCAAGATAATTAGGAAGTGAAATAATGCAAATCCCACCACGGGCAACCGTCTCAAGATTTACGTATTTACTCTTTGAAAGCAAAGTGTGTCATATCATAAATCCTTTTATTTTAAGGCTTTTATATTTGTAGGTTTATTATTGACCTTCACAATGGACATGTTGCTGGGGCAGGAAGCTTTAGGAGCCCAGTCAAGTTGGATCAGTTCAGGTTGCTGGTAAATCCACTGAGATCTTTAGTCTGCAGTATCACTTAGATAACACAGGCTGAAGTTCGCTTTTGCTTTTACTAGCTTTTTTAAGCTCCTTGGGCATGGCCTTTCATTCTGTATCATCAGGAGAGTGGAATATTGGACCTAGATTAGAGACAGCTTCATATGGAGTCAGCTACAGCCTTCCCTGTTAATAGAGGCCAGGGCGAAGCTCATATCAGTAAATGCTGCATCCAAGCGGCAGCAGCAAGCGGGAGATTAAACGAGAGAGCTGAATAGATGTGGGGTCCTGTTGAGGATGGCCTTCAGTGGGTAAAAGTCACTTATAAATTAAAAGTTCAGCAAAACCCTACCAAGTAAAAGGTTTCTAATGAAGTTCTGGCAGCTTCTCTATCTGAAAATGATGAAACCTAAGAAGCAAGGAAATTAGTAGTGTTGCTCTGAGGTGGTTGGACTAAAATTAGTATGGCAAAAGCAAAATAAAAAAAGGGGAAAAAAAAATCAATATTCTTGCTAATAGGAATCAACATTTATCTTACAGGAAACCTGAAGTTTTGCCTTCTGATTCTGAACCAGCCTTTCAACAAAGGTCATTTTCATCGTCTGTGGAGCAAAGGTAATAATAACTTACATACATCTTCTTTTGCTTATTTACTTAGCTGTTACCCAGCTAATGTACTTCATGTCTGTTGAATGGCAATGTGGCAATTTCCTCTTAACTAGAGCAACCTTCTGGTGAGGGTGTGAATCGGCAGAATATGTCCCTTGTTGCTGAATGCAGCAAATGAGCTGATTATGCAAATTCTGCATCTCTGCATTGCTTACGTCAGTGGGAACTTTATGGACTGATCTGTGTAAGACTGTAGCTTTTCAGAGGCATCTTAGGAATGATCATTGTTTTGCTGACAAAGTGTAGTAGATCAATGGTGCATTTAAGAATCTGGAAGGGAGCATTCCTTTAAAGGTCATCAGTGAGATGTGTTAATTTTAATCAAAATAAAATGAACCGTGTAGATATTATGTTGTGAAAGCGGTGGGAATTTGTGTGCGTGTCAGAAATAGGCAAATCAGATTTCCCTACCCCTTTGTTTAATATGCACAGTGCTAATCATCATCTCTGGTATGATAGCTGCAGATTTACTGACATTTTGTGGAGATATGTAAATCTTTACAAGCTTGGAGCTATTAATTCCTCCGGTGCAGAAATGTAGTCTTTCAGAAGCTTTCTTGCAAACCACAGGAACTGTCTCTAACTTGTTACCAGGCTGGGAACCTTGCCGAGAGATTCCTCTGAACTGACTGGGGCAGATAGAGCTATTTGATTTCACCATAGGCATAAGGGCTGGCAAGGGGTAGCTGTATGGTTAAAAGTAATTGCAGTAAGGGATGAAGCAGGCAGGATGTATTCATGGCACTTAATTCCAGTAAACCTAAAGTAGGTGCCTATATAGGCAGAGGAGTGAGAAAAGAAGGGAGAGACTTGCACAGGATGATTCAAAGCATCTGAACGAGTACTGTACCCCAAATGGGCTCTCCTTCACTGGCAACATCAGCAAGAAATGGCAGCAAGGAGTGCTCAGTGGAAGGGCTGTCAAGTGTATTTTCTACATGTCATTCTACATGTGTTTTGGTTTAAAAAGATACACTGAAAGACATTCTGTATTAAATAACGAAGGGCAGAAGGGTAAGTATTTTGATCTTATTTCTTTGTCCCACCTTTCCTGTGTTTTGAGGATTGAGGTTAAAAAAGAGACAGCAAGCCAGACGTGCACAGTTACTGAATGGCAGTATTTAGCATCTTGTAGTACCTGGCATGTGTTGCTTTATGCTGTGTTCCGTTCATCAGGCTTTTTTTTGTCTATTGTTTGGAATTTGAATTCTTCCTCTTGCAATCAAACCTGTGCAGGGTGACCCTTGGGGCACGGAGCGCTTCTTACTGTACCACTAATGGGCCCTTAACTCTAGTGCTTCAGTGAAGGGTTGGGATAAGAAGCTGAATAAAATCAAGTAGACCACAGACTGTCTTGCTTGAGACTACCTCAATGGGTTCCTGTCCTCTGAGCATAACTGCGTTGAAAGTAATTACTGGTGCTGTGAATAGTTTTTCAAAGAGTCTATGAGAGTTAGGAGCAGAAGTCCTATTTAAGCTAGTAAGACTTCTGCTGGTAGGTTACTTCCAAAAATAGGTGGATATTTTCTATCTAAGTAAAATGACAGAGGAAGGTGGTGACATAGTGAACCTGAAATGCTTTTCTTCAGAACATCTCAGCTTCAGTAAACCTTAGTGAATCCAGGACAAGGTTTTAGCAACACCTGACCGACAGTCCTAGTGGACTACTGTAGATGTCAGCACTCCTGTGCCTCCTGGATCCTGCTTCTGAAGGAGTCTCAGCAGAGAGACAGTTGCAGGACTAGAAGAACCTGGGGTTTTGGTATGTGAACTGAAAGAAGTTCTGAAAGAATGAAATATCCTTAGAAACAGTGCTTGTTGACCAGCTGTATATGCTTGAGATCTCATAAAGGAGTGATGAGAAGGAAACAACAGGGCTGTTGATCCACAGAACATTACCAGCTACACAAATTGGGGGAAAAAGGGAGAGAAAAATACAGAGGAGAAAAAAAAGATAAAATATTGACCGACTTCTCTAAGTTACAGCAATCTTGGGTGTTATACCAAGTATAGAATGCTGAGACATAAGTGTTATTTTCAAGTAGGTTGTGTCCCTATCAAAATCACTTGTTTCATTAGCCCTGTCACTTTAGCATCAAGTAAAAATGAAGGTGTGATGTGGTATGTCCTGTGTTTAAAAAAAAAAAAAAAAAAAAAAAATCACATCGATAAGTGTGGCTATTCTAGGCTAAAATCATCCCAGGTGTAACTCCTCTTGACCTCAGGAAAAAGTGGTTGCAGCTAATTAGCCTTTGTCTTATTACAGACTTGTATGAAATCTATTTTTACTGACATACTTTGAAAAGAACTATTTCAGTCTGTACAAGTTTGCGTGAACTTCCTTCTCTGTGCTTTGTGAAGGACGCTGAAATCTGATTTCTTCACTTCCAGGGGACAGCTTTTACCACTCTTACCATACAAGCTGGATAAGTGACCATAGTGAGGTAGTATAAGCTAAAGACTACCGTGATTTTAGTCTATTATATTCATTGCTCTAGTAAACCAATCTAGAACATGTTCCCTTTCTGTTAGGTACATTCATACAGTATTAGTGCTGTCCTAAAGGTAGGAGGGATGAAATGCTGGAGAAGCGATAGTTTGCAAAAGCAGGATGAAGAATAATATGGCAGAAAACACTGGTAGTTCACTGAAGGATTTATTGGGTTGGGTAAAGTGGGGAGGGGACAAACCAAATGGCAAGAGAAATTGAAGACAATAAGTCAGTAAAGGGGAATAGGTAAGGGAAAAAGGTCTCACAGTAAGTGAAACTGATATAAGGAGACGGAATATGGGAAGGAGAGGTG
This sequence comes from Platalea leucorodia, assembly GCF_965183815.1. Classification (NCBI taxonomy): domain Eukaryota; kingdom Metazoa; phylum Chordata; class Aves; order Pelecaniformes; family Threskiornithidae; genus Platalea; species Platalea leucorodia. Next base: position 109,773,146 of record NC_138823.1, read on the forward strand.
GATGCAGAGGGTTGGGAATAGACTCTGAGAAAGCGCAAGGCTGGGAACATCAGTCAAATCCATCAAAAGTGCTTTGACTGTAGCTCTTAATGCAGCCATTTTTACCAGTAGAGGTTGTACGGTGTCCTGGTTTCAGCTGGGATAGAGTTAATTTTCTTCTTAGTAGCTGGTATAGTGCTGTGTTTTGGGTTTAGGATGAGAATAATGATGACACACTGATGCTTTGGTTCTTGCCAAGTAGTGCTAAGCTGTTGCTAAATAGTTGCTAAGCAGTGCTTACACTGGTCAAGACTCTTCAGCTTCTCGTGTTCTGCCAGGTGCACAAGAAGCTGGGAGGAGGCACAGCCAGGGGGGCTGACCCCGACTGGCCCAAGGGCTGTTCCATACCGTATGGTGTCATGCTCAGCATAGAAACGGGGGGGAGAAGAAGGAAGGGGGGGACGTTCAGAGTGATGGCATTTGTCTTCCCAAGTAATCGTTAGGCGTGATGGAGCCCTGCTTTCCTGAGGATGGCTGCACACCTGCCTGCCCATGGGAAGTAGCGAATGAATTCCTTGCTTTGCTTTGTTTGGTGCACAGCTTTTGCTTTACCTATTTAACTGTTCTATTTTATTTTACTTCAATTATTAAACTGTTCTTATCTCAACCCACGAGTTTTCTCCCTTTTAACCTTCTGATTCTCTCCCCCATCCCAGCGGCGGGGGGGAGTGAGCGAGCGGCTGTGTGGGGCTTGGTAGCTGGCTGGGGTTAACCACAACGTAGAGCTTCCCTTACAGTCCTTATCCTAATTGTGGAAAATATGTGGAAGAGACAGGGCCCTGCTTTTCTCTGAGCTGCACGTTTTTGTGTCTGGGAGGTTCCTGTAAGGAAGACTGGATCCAATGGAGCCTTACCTTAACAACCCTGTCACACACCCTAAATTCCTGCTTGTATTTCAGTGATGGTTCTAGCTCCTGGTTTGAATCCTGTTTAACAAAAAAATTGGTAGGGAAAAAATCCAGTTTACATTAGTCTCTAGGGCTACTTTGCAAGTGGTTTCAAATGTAAATATATCTTTAGCAGAAATGACTGCGAGTTGAAAGTCTGAAGATGTCTCTACATGAAGTTTGAAAAGTATGGAGGCCCACGTTTTAGTGACTGAAAACAGAAGGGGCTTTCTGGAGAGTAAATGGAAGTTCCTGAGATTTTGATTCTGCTCTTTAAAATCTCTTTAATCAGAAATTCAGTGACTTATTTATGCCAAGAATTTCAGCAATGTCTAGTGATCGCAAGTACTTCTGGTTTTTTGATGTCTCCCTAGTGAAGTACCAGGAAAGGGGCAGAATTATTGCAGTGCTAAGAAATCACCTCTGGAAAATTGTCCCAAGTTCAGGATCTGAAAACTGTTTCTTGTTTCTGAAAACATTGCCCCTACAAGCTATACTGTGCAAATGATCCAAAATTGTCTTCATGTCCTCGCTTGATGGTAGCATGCTAAATGGCCGTGCATTGTAAAGTACTTTCCATTCTTAAATGTTGACAATGACAGCTGTAAAGTGCAAGAAGTTATGGTCTGAAAAATAAGATTATTATTTCAAGAATCAGAGTAAAATGGCAACATTCTCCAGCAATTTGATGAAGTTCCCATCAGTGCTGTATTTCTGGGAACGGCAGGTTTGTTGTTAAATAGCATCTTCAGATTTGCTTGTGGAGAAAGACATATTACAATAGTTTTTTTTCCTTAGGTTCCATTTAACCTTTGGCTTGGGTGTTGTTATATCTATGGATTTACTGATAAATGCAGTTGCAGAATTAAAATATTGGTTAATGCAGTTCTGCCTGGCTGAAGAGGAAGACTATTGCACTTGTGCTTTCTGGTAAGAAAACATGTCCATGGGTATTTTTCAGTTCTTACAGTGGTTGTGATACATTAGCCACTGTGCCTTCCTCAAAAGGATTGTGATCTTTTTCCACAAATAAGGAGTTTCTGTGAAGGCTTTTAATCAAACAGAACATGTTGAACTACTTTAAATATTAGCCATTCATACTACAATGTGTTCTTGGCTGATGTACTAGAATAAACTACCAATATTCTTTTGGAATGGGCTGACTGAATCCTGACTTGTGGGATGGGTATTTAATGTTGGACAAGCAGATGGGAAGGAGACATCTATGGGACCGGGCTGCAAAAATGTCTATCCTTCAGGAGTACTTCCCTAAATAGTCTCTTTTGTGGACCATTCTTTTCAGTGAAGGAATTTGGGATCTAGCTATGTCTCCTTATTATGCTGCCCTACCAGCCATTTCTCTATATGCATAGTATATAGGCATTTTATGACTCTTTGTAGATCATGAACATGGAGGAACTCCAGAAAGAGGAATGTTACCCTAGAGGTTTCAGCTCTATATTTTTGGGGGGTCTATATACTGAGATAGCAGGAAGCATACTTCTACCACAGCAGTGTAATAACTCAAATCCAAACTGTGTTACGTTGTCTTCGTGTAAACAGTATTTTCTTACACTACATCTGTTGTGATTGCTTTAAATCGAGTTTTTTCAAGCTTCTATCTCTATCAATATCCATTTTACAACAATCAAAGTGGCTATTGGATTTTAAATAGTATCTTGAATGTGAGGCAACTTTCCTGTCAAGGTCAGCCTACTGTTTGGTGAAAATGCTGCTAATGAATGGATTGTTAGCACCTGGAGGTGACTGCGAATTACAAAATATCTCCTCTTCCTGAGTAATCAAGTAAAGAAAGGTGCTAATTTGTATCATGAATTTCAGAGTCATCTGTCTCTGAACGCCACATGCTCCCATGCATTTTATGTTCCATATGCTTTTGTCTGCAATATAATTGGTGATTGATATTTTGAATGTCTTCTGTGGAGGTCCAAGAGCTGTGTATAAAGGTAAATAAGATATAAATACAAGTGGCAATGCAAAGCTCAGGTAAATATAGTGAAGGGAAGGTAACAGATTAGCTGGAACAGTTTGAATGTCTCAGAGCAGAGAAAAGGGTATTATAGTTTAATAACAGGAGGGAAATAACCTGACTTTCCCTGGTGCCATTTCTTCTTCTCCATGATTGATACCCTTTCCTCCATCGTCTTTAGTGGTTGAACTCACCTACGGTTCTGGAATTATTGGTATGTACAGCCATTCGCTTGCCCTCTTACCTGTCAGCAATGAACTTGCCTTGTTGGCATATGGTGCGCTTTTTTCTCACCTTTTATTTTCATTTCTAGCTGAACTTACTTGTAATATATCTCAAATTTGTACTAGACCCAGAATTGGCAGCTGGCATAAAACTTGAGTGAATTTAGAGCAGCTACTATTAATAAATAGGAAAATGTTCATAAAAATGGTGATCGGGATGTTGCATGGACTTGCATGCTTTATTGCACTTTCCAGCAGGCATCCAGACTAGCAGTAACTCTTACCGCTGGCCTCAGCTAAACTATTCTGTTCTCCCCTGACTAATATTAGGCTCCTGATAAGTCAACAATGAAGTTCATTTTTCCACATTTGAATCAAAACAGGAATATAATTTCTAGTGTGTATTTAGTAACTTAAATTTGCTGTTCTGTGCCACTCAGTTTAGATTTAAGCAACATATTCTTACACTGGTGTGCTTGTTGTTGGACTGCATGCAGTGAGTTAATGTCCTTCAACTACAGGAGTCTGAGAGAAGTTATTTCAAGTGTTCTCGAGGGTAGGGAATCTATGATATACTTTAGGAACAAGAAAATCTGGACCTGATTAGGGCTGGCTAGCACCATGCTTTAAGCTTGGAAACAAAGTAATATCTGGATCTTAGGACAGCAGTAGTTCGCACTAGCAGGGATTTTGGGAAGAGAGTTTTTCTAGACCAAGCTTTGCCCATGACTCAGTGTATATGCTTGATCTCTACCAGATTTTCAGTGATGAACTGGACGTTTACATTTCTCTTCGTAAAACTAAGCTTAAAGCTCCAGAGATATGGTAAAATTCTCCCATTTGTTTCACGTATGTTGTTAGTGCCTTTCTGGTTCAGAATCAGGGCTCTTGAGAGGTAGCCTAAGTGTGTGGACATTTGGAAAAGTAGGTCTCATTGATTTTTGTGAATTTTTAGGCACTTACTGACAAAACTGAGAACAGAGCTGATCTTCCAGGCCTTTTGCACAGTTCAAGTTCCCCCCCCCCCCCCCCCCATAGTAATACCTGTGATAGAATGAGGGCTTTAGATAAAATTTGAGACATACTGGGCTGCATTGTCTTTTTTGTTGATTTTAATTCTCTGCAAATCCAGCAACAGGAGATTTTGAGATCTAAAAGGAATTTTTGTTTGTTTAATGGATTTGAGATTTTGTTTGAAAAATGAAAAAAGAGTAATTAAGATCCTCCTCTGTGATGCTTTGAAAAGCTAAACACCACTGAGCTGGGGTTCAGAGTAACAGAAAAATAGAGAACTACTTTGAAGTACTAGTGAAAAGCATAACGGATGATTACAGCGCAAGAAAAAACTAGGAGGTTATTACAGTGCTTTTTTCTGTTGAGCTGGGATGCAGATCCCATTAGGGGAGTGTTGTGAATCCTGATTTAGGATCCTGCCACTATGCCAGTTTGTCGCGAAAGAGTGGAAAGCATCTCACTCAAAAGAGGGAAGCAGCAATATGTTTTATTGAGATAAAATAATAATTTGACAGAGTTCAATGAATTCGATGGAATTTAACAAAGTTTAACAGGGGCTTGCTGAGGTTCAGTAAGTTTGATGGCAAGGTTCACCTTATTAATTACTGTATGGAAGAAACATACAAAGGAAAATTGAGTTAGAATCAAGTTAGAATGATTCACACAGAGACTGGAGATGAAAAGGGTAAGGAAGACCCTCCCGTTGACTCATGAGGTTCAGAGTGGACCCCCTTGCTTTCTAAACTCCTGATGGAGCTTAGGTGCGGCTAGGTCCAGCCTTGGTCTCGGACTTGGACAACGGTTTATGTCTCATGGAACTATCTGTACAAAGTTTATAGTGATTAATATTTAATAGCTACATAGATTAGTAATGTTTCATTCATATTAATTCAGCATGCTATCAGTTACTTACCAAAGATCTGCTATTGGTAAAAGGTCTCTCTGCCTCAAGGAGCAACCTTGCGAGGTGTCCCAGCTCAAGGGGAGATCACCGCCGTGCAGCCATGCTGCCTAGCAGGGAGAGCTCAAAGAAGGCTCACTTAGGCTGTCATATTTATAGGATAAAGTGGTTGCCTTGTAGTCAAATTACATGCGATGGGAAAGGTATGCATGAGACTCCTTGTACCCACAACTTTCTTTGTTTCTTCATAGGTGAGTTTTGGAAAAGCCACACGTTATTCATGTGTCAATCGCATGATTGGTGTACCAAGCTCCTATGCATCGATGTTCACTGTGTCGCTCTGCTCCTTTGTGGGTTTTTAGAGAACAGATTGGAACTAGAGGAGTTCTTGGCCCAGCTACAGCTCAGGCCTTTACCTCCTTTGGAGTCTGTACCACACTACCGCTAGTTTGGTTAAGGGGCTGAGTGCCTCCATCACAGGGAGTTCCGTTGTCACAAGATTTGCTGTATAGAAGCCTTTGATAACATCGTGCTGTATATTGGGTTACCATGACGTTTCCCAGAGGGCAGTTGAAAGAAGGCGCTTTGGAAAATATTGTCAGGAGGATGCTTTAGAGCATTCCGAGCAGAAAGGGAAGCATAGGGCAGTTGAAAAAAAGATGATTAATAGCTCGTTTTGTTAGTGATTCAACAAGAGAAATGGTCCTGGGAATGAGCCCAGGGAGGAGGGTGAATGCATGAGGTTAGCAAAAGTTAAGACCTGTGACAGAAGAGAGCAAGTTCTTAATCCCATAAAAGGAACACTTGGATTTTCACTGCCTCAAGCTACACAGTGAGAAGTGTTTAAAAAGATCGTTGCTCTGGGAGTCTCTACAGGGCAGAAGTATTATTTTCATAGCTAGAGCTTAGCATGAATCCACTACTAGGGTGAAAATGTAAGGTCTTGTAAGAGACGGATGTTATCTAGGCTTGCTGACATCAGGGTCTTCTCACTGGCTGTGATGGCCTTTGGATCAAACCATTGTGTTATAGTCTTCCTTTTTCTCTTACTCCGGGGTTGCCTTAGGGCAGACAGACTTTTTTTTTTTTTTTTTTAAAAAGCCCATACTGGTACAAACATGTCACCATTAATCTTGGTCCGGTGGTTATTTCAAATGGTGGTTGTTTTTTAAAAGTGGATCTCCTCTTTTTAATTTACCTAAATCTAGTTATGTTTCCAGCCTTTGAATTTTAAAAATTTTGATTACTTTATTACCATGATTGTAGTGATGAGTAACAGCCAGTGAACAGTTTAGCTCCTCTGTAATAAGTTGAGACTATGCTAGTATTTATTGGCTACTTGGCAGATGGGGCGTGCATCCTTCACTGTATTCAGTGCCTGAAGGGACATCAGTAGTTTGAGAATATGAATGTTGGATTGCTGGTTTTCTCATCTAAATGGATTACGTACTGTCTTGTGCTCATCCATATTATCAAGTATTAAAATTGAACTTCAAATTCATGTAAGTCAGAAAATAGCTAACTTTGCCCTACTCATTATCTCCGCTCTTTTGTACAGGTAGGCTGTTTTGTTAGATTTTAGCATTACATAAATGTGTTACTAAAAATAGTATGTGCATTTACATTTTGAAAACAGCATAGTGAGATTTTTTTTTTAATGTGTAATTGGTTAGATAGCTTGCCACACAACATACCATATAAGTTCTAAAATGATTGATGCACCTGTGTCAGACAGCTTTCTCTGTGATTCTTTGTTTTTGTTAACTACCTTCTATAGCATCACTACTTCTAAGCTTCTTTAATATAGTTTGGTGTTATGTTATTCAAAAAGTCTGTGTGAGATGCATGCAGATGTGTTTTGTTTGAGTTTAGGGTCATGGGTGGTGTTTATTCCTAGGCAAAGACCAGTGTTTTTCAAGAGTTAATGGGGGTCTGGGCTCCTCACTTTAAGTACCTAGTTGGAGACACTAAGAGTTTGAGTAAGAAGAAAATAGTTCCTATTGATACCAAATAAACAGTTAAGCCTGATGACTTCACTGGGATCATTCTTATGATTTACATACCGAAAGTAAATGATCGGGTGCTTTGCTGGATTTGGTGTGAACTGCATCTTGTTGGGGTGAGCCAAAGGAGCTATGTAAGGTGTCAATTATATTATCTGAGCATGACCAGTTATAAGAATGATTTGAGGACTTTCTGAATTTAATTTAGTTTGTTTCCTGTGCCATAAACATGTTAATATGTGGGATAGAGCATGGATGTTCAGCTGTTGAACATCCATATTAGTTGAACAGTTCCAGAACTTTGGTTGGGTTTTTTGTCTTGTTTATTTCTGATTGCACCAAAGATTTGCTTATGTACATGGATGAAGTCTGTTGAGTTTGATTCGGTTTCAGATATTTGCACCAGCCAAAAACTTAGCACATAAAAGTGGAACGAGTATTGTGGCTATTAACACCTTTTTTTCCCTCACAAGTTAACAATTCTTTATCTAATACACTGAGGAGACAACAGTGACGTACAGCAGCCTGACTTTGGTTGCATTGACAATGAATCACATTTGAGCAGAAAGAAAAAAATTGTCATAGGTTTCTCATTCTGGGAAATTTCATTGACCTCAGAAATAGCAGAGACAATCTATAATTTTTAGAAGTGTTTTATTATCATCTTCCATTGTTGGAAGCTTTATGACTAGGAGCCTGATGTAGAGGCTCTTGATATCAATATTCCTTCAGTTACTTTGAATTAATTTGGCTCAGACCTTCACAAAATTCTTTCTTTAGAGAGGACCTGCTCCTGTTTTCACTGAAATGAAGTTTAACATTAACTCGGATGTCCTGGATAAGGTGTTGCCACAAGAACGAATGTTGGTTCAATGTAAGCTGCAGTAGCACTGAAGTAATTCAGTGCTGTAGAGTATGAATATTATTCTGTTGGAATTTCTTTAGAAAAATCCCAGCTCCTTCAAACTTCAAACCCTTGCTGCTTACATTCACAGCCCAGGGTTTGGTTCCTTGGGACTTCTGTTTCTGGCAGTATGAGTTGTTCAGCAGGTAACTAAGTTTTTGCTTATGTCTGAACATGCAGTTGTCTTTCAACATTTGTAATGTTACCTGCATCAAGCACTTTGCATTAGCTCCTAGCTTTCAGTACTCCATAGTGTTAGCTTGGTGTTTGTGAGGTGTAATAGACTATGAATAATCAATAGTCAGGTTAGAGTGGATGGTAAAGTCTAGAACATCACTCTTGAAATGTGTTTCATTCTAGGAGGAACAGAGAAAGAGGGACTGATTTGACTTGGCAAATCTTTGAAGAGGCCCCAAATATTTTGAAGTGAAAGAACCGGAGAGGCTCAGAGTGCATCTAGACTGCGCTATTGGGCAACATAAGTGTCCTAAGAAAGAGCATGCCTTTGTAACATGCTGTCACAATGACTTAAAATGAATTTGGGGCTATGCCAATTCTGCACTTTAATAATAATCTTAAGATTTTTACGAAGAATTTTAAGTTATTTAGCCTGTGAAAAGGTACGGTTCAACAAAATAACACAACTCATGTTTAATACAGGGTTAAGGTGGGTAAAGCTGCTTTGAAGTCCATTGAGGTACAAAGCAAAAGTGCTGTAAGTGCAATATCTGGCCCAGATCATTCCGAGGGAAAGAGACTTTGATTATCTTTTGGTTTTTGGATGCCCAAATTGGCATCTTAAATGGACTCTCTGGCTTTAAGGGGACAGTGACCCTCCCTCTAAAATACATGCCAACCTTCCCTTTTACCCACTCAGGATTGGGAGAGAAGCTAAGCACTGAGCAACTGAGGCATCCAGTCATGTGGCAGGTCTTAACAGCTTGGCCTATGTTTCATCTTGATTTAAAATTGCTGAAAACACTGAATGTTTGAACAGTCCACTTACTGTCTTGACAGCTAATCCAAGATAAAGGGAATGAGAGTTATACCTTCTATTCCTAGGAGGATAAATATTAAGTCCCTTACTCCTCAGGCAGAGCATGACTGCGAACAAACCCTTATAAAGCAGCAGTGCGGTATACTCTCTCGCTCTGTAAAATCTAGAGGTTGAAGAATTTTAGAAGTCAGTAGAAGAATCTTCTATGTAGGCTTACATCACAGAAGTATTGAAATGATTTCTCTCTAATTTTTATAGTTATTTTTTCCTATCCCAGTTTGAGTAAACGTTGCTCCTGTTTTTTCCAGATGATAATGAGGTGAATGATGGAATTGGTGTTAATTTCATAAGGTGTGGAAAATAGTGTCCTCTGTGACAGATGCTGCATTTGAAGGAGCCTCTGTGGTCATTCAGACTTAGACCTTTTCACTGCTAAAAAGATGTGAAGTAATTACAGATCTGGAATGTGATTTTTGATGAGGTTTCCAGAGAAAGTGGTTAATGTCAGCAAAATGTCCTCAAGAAGTCACAACGTTTGATCATTGCCAAATGAGTTGACCTGAGCGTGACATAGATCATGTGTCAGCTCTGTTTAGCTGAGCTATGTAATCATTTTGACAAATGTATGCAAGGCTGTTATGTATTATCAAAAGGCGTATTTAAATTGCAGGAAAGGCTTTAGACCATCAGAAGAAGCTTCTGCCGGGAACAGTAGTTTCACCAAGAAATTTGAGTCTGTTGAATCCTCTGAATATCTCACAGAACTGTCTGTTTTGGTTTGCTCTACTTACCTGCCCGTTTTTCATAGTCAGAGGAAGTTTGTATCTTGGAAACTCTGTTTCTTGGTTTATTTTTTGAAGTTGGATAACTGTTTCAAAAGTTATGGTGGGAATGGAGAGTGAGCAAAGACATAGGCAGAGAGAGAGGGAGAGGAATGTGCCCAAGTACATAGAGCATTACTGTATGATCCATACTCTTTAGGAAATAAGATTAGGTCAGGTAAAGAGGGATTACAACCAATTTTAATTCCCGGGAATATCAACATCTTAAAGAAGTAGACTGGTTCTTCCACTTTGTCTGTACATTGTCCTTGGTGTTGCTGTAATATAAATAACTGATATTAACAACTGTTTGGCAAAAGCCACAGTCTTCCTATTTTTTGTGAATCTGTCTTTCCCTCTGCTTCCTGAAAGAGAAGAGAAAGTGCAAGAGGGTGGATGAGGTATAGCAAATGTCCACTAAATGTCACACTGACAAGGTTTACAGTTGCACTTCCCATTTTGCTTACTCCACTGAGTCCCCCAGTTGTATCTCACTTAAACTCCAGCTAAATGTCGCAAGTTCTTAGGTCGGTGCCAGTGTTTTCCTCTTAGTCAATGGACAGAGATCTGAGTTGTCTTCTGGCTTTCCACAGAAATTTAGATGTATCTGCTAGGTACCTAAAATTGAGGAGATGAGGAGTGCTGAACAGCAGCCCAGATGTGAGGTTATTTTTTTCTTCTGTTTCCTCGGTCAGTTTACTGCAAAAACAAGAGGCAAGTGAACTTTGTGGCAGCTGGTATCTATAGTTAATCTGCTTTATTTAGTCTGTGTTGTATGTCTTCTACCTCAAGTCTTTCCCACTAGCCACCTCAAACCTTCCTTTTCTATTTAGCAACAGGGGAAGGACAATGAGGTTAAGACCCTAGAGACTGCAAAGCTATCATCTAATTTTGAACTTACCTTGGTTGTCATTTTCCTTGACCACCTCTTTTTTTGTAGGCCTATGCACCTTTGTCATAGAGCAACACTCTCATTAGAACTTTGTAAAACCCAGATACATATTAACAAGGCATCTGAAGTTGACCTTTTGTCTGGGAGGGAGATTGCTAATGCTCTTGGCAGTGATTTGTGAAGTTTGCTTTCCTCAGTGAATTTAGAATCAGTGTAGTATTTAAGCTCACTTCTAAATCATGCATTTAATTTTATTGCTTTTTCTTTAGATCTATAGATTTGAGTGAGCATTAATGCATCAGTCATATTTCATTCAGTGATTATAGTGCTTGATATCCTTTGTATTCACCTTCTAGAAATGCTTTGGCAGCAGAACTGACTATGCAAAAATGTATAAGAAAGGGCAGAAATAATAAATGCACTATCACTTTGGCTGACGCAGTTCTACATTTTGTTTGTGACCCACTGTTCAGCTCTGGCAATTTAAATATACATATGCAGTGTCCTTTTTCAAAATATGCAGGACAATAGGTAGGCTCTAGTGTTATTAGCGTAATAAATCTTTACTAAAAGAGGTTTCTCTTATATCGCAAGTGCATGCCGCTGCTGTTCTCATTTAGATAGTAAATTTAGAGGTGTGCAAAATTTGTTGAAGTTTGCTGCAAGTCTTAGCAATTTTTTTTGTTTTTATTTTTTTTTGTAAGTGTGCTGTCTTATCCCTTCTGGGACTGCTTAAAATAACATGAATAACTGCGCATTGAACCTTTGTCCCTGCTGATGCAGTAGCATCACATTGTCTAGGGCACTCCTTTATCAAGGCAGCACAGGATGCTGTAGTTGATAACCCATCTCACTAGCTATAAAAGGTTGGGGAAAAAGGATCTTGAAGACACTTTGGGGCAACAAATTTGATTTACATTTTATGTGTCACGTTTGACTATGGTAAAGAAATATCCAGCTCATTCCCAGCTCCAGAAGAATGGCGCAATCATTGCCTGCAAACTGAATGCACTGCTAAAAAGAAACTATAAAATATTTTGTTTGGAATGGTTTGGAGGTGTTTTTAAGCCTGCTAATCTTCTTATTCCTAGTTTATTTGTGATACTTTACCCAGCATTGCATTTTAAAAGAAGAATATCACTATTTCCTGTGAATTAGTGTGGTTGTTTGAAGCAACTCGGGCTTAATGATGTGTTTTTCTTCATTCATAGAGACAGTTGTTGAGCCTGTAAAAGAGGAACTTGTGTGGACGTTCCTTTTTTTTCTTACTGAGACTGCAAGACCACTGTAGAAGTTCAGGTGGGAGGCAGAAGTGTGTGTTACACACTAGTAGGTAGTGGATATTGGTGGATTCAGTGATTTCACGCTGAAGTCTTAAGAATTACAGAGAATGGTAAGAAATAATGCTCTGATTAGTGACAAAACCACTCTGATACAGGCTGCAGATTTTTGAGCTTTTGTTTGGAAACCAAGTGCATTTTCCCTGTTCAATTTTCTTCCGTGTGGAGAGGTCAGAAGTCATTTCAGTCTCTGCTCCCTTGGGAGTTGCAGTGATTTCTTTTTTCTACAGTCAGTTAGGAACTATTGACCTTGCCGCAGGGAATCTAGAAAAAGTAGGATATGAAAGTGGGACATAGACAGGTATGCATCAGGGCACCGAGTCCTTCCCTGACGTCTCTGTGGAAAAACTTTTCCTCACGGTCCAAACATGGGTGAGTGATTGTCTAGCCACATATTTCTATAAAAGGTCACTTAAGAGGTTTTTCTAGGTCTAGAGGTGTTTCTGGTTCTCACATCATACCTCATTTTCTGTTTGGGAACCACTACCAGAATCAGAATTGTGTTTGAAGTCATACTCCAAGTACATCCCCTGTCTGTGATCTTTCTGAAGTGCCAAATGTTTCCAGACACTGAGGGAAACGGCGCAAAGGAGCATCTGGCACCACAGCCAAGTTTCAAACATACATGTTCTGAGCAACCAATGCTGTGATGACATGAATGTTAAACCATTTCTGGGATATCTTCCAGTTCACTCAGTATTTGAAATACTTGTGTTAAAACAACTGTTTTTTCAGACTGTTGTTTCAGTCTATCGATAGTGCTGTAGCACAGGTTTATTTTGTTTAGAAAAGGCATTCTGTATCCATGCTAGAAGCAGCTGATGGAGAAGCTGAGTGGTAAGGTTGACACACTGTATTTTTATGGGGAATATATGGCATATTTGGGCATTCCAAGAGAAACATTGAAGTAGTAATATACCCAAACATAAATAAGCAGGAGGAATGCTTTTTCAGAGTAGCCTGGAGAAGTTGTGCCATTTAAAATTGGCGGGTTTCATCACCTTCAGTTCTTTGGAAAATCCTACCCAAATCATGTGAAAATACATGTTCATCTAACTGAGACTCCCAGACTTCCTTTTCCTCATTTACAAATGAAAGTTGGGAAAAGATCCTGTAGTGCTAAGATGTGAGTACCCATACAGAGCAAGTCTCCCTTTTGTGCATGGTGGTTGTTGACAACTATTCAAGCAATAACGCTCGTCATAGTTTATGCTTTCAAGACTTAGTGGAGACTTTGGGTACGATAAAGGAAGAGGCCAAAAGCCTTCATCAGCTGTGAAGGTTGTGTATGGCTATGTGGCAAGGCACACTGAATGCTGTCATCTTCTTTTTTGTATGATTTATTAATGTTTATAGAGTAAAGGTGGATAAATCTTCTTTGAGCTCTTGCTGGCAAAACACTGTAAAGTGTTGAAACCATGGGTTAGCTTTTTTGTGACTTCATTAAATCTTGGCTCAATGCCTGCCTTCTTAAAGTAAGATGGACTGTAGGTGATGAGCTGGCATACCATTCTGGATGTCAGTTTGTGTAGGAGAATAAATCACAAACCTGCAAGGTAGTAGAGCCTTAGGTTTTAACAAAAAAGCTCAGGCAGACAAACCCCAAACAGCAACACTTTCCCAAGTAACGCTTTCCTTGGATAAGTATTCTTTGGAGGAATGCAGTAAAATGAATCCCGAGTGTTAGGAGCCATTTTTCAATCTCAGCTTTTTTTATCTGCCAACCTTCTGTTGGAGTTTAATCTATTAAAGTTCCAAATGGGTGTGAATTCCAGTTCATTGCCCACTGATATTATTTAGGCCATAAGACTTGTGAAATGGATTTTATTGACACGTTTGAAAGTTAACCCTCTCCTACGCTCCTGTGCAGGGGACAGCCACTGAAAGCGCAGACTGCCACACTTGTCAAAATCTCTAATGTAAAATCTTTAGAAATGTGGACAAATATTGATGTCTTGGGCTGCAAATAAATTACATTTGTCTCGCTCAGAATCTTAATGCTTTTCAGTAGATTCAAGAGGAAATGAGTAATAAACTCATGTATAATACCAAGACACTTATTCAGATGTTTTATATCATTATCTTTTATGTGCAGCCATAGGCACTTAAGACAGAAGTCCTCATCATGTCAACAGTAGTTGTCTCCTTGTCTTCGGTCAGAATTTCAGAAAGGAGAAGTGTTGTCCTCTGCTGCCTTTACTGCCCTTGCTAACAGACCTCATAGCACTCCAGTGCAGTGAAAGTCTAAGCAAGGGTTGCCCTTCCCCAGGAAAAGAAGGGAGAAGTTTCCAATAGGATGAGCTGTCTGTACAGAGTTAATAAGACACTTTCTTCCGTCCCTCCCCCTCCCCTCAAAGATGCTGCAATGGAAAACAGATATGGACAACTGCTTCAGCTGTTTCACATTCTTTATCTGAAAGTTACATTTTTATAAGTAGCTCATAAAAGTGTAATAAATTCTGATTTGCTAAAAGCCATCTGGTTAATGGATTGCTTCAGAACTATTTATAATAGCAGCTATCTGTGTAATTAACAGTTATAAAACATACTGCTTGTGCCTATAAGATGCATGTTACCATTGTTTATTAACCCTTTGTAAGGGATGTATGGCTGCATTCTAAAGTCGAGGACAGATTTTGTGTGAAGAAAGCATAATATTGAGTTAGCAATTTTAAATACTGCTTTTAGCTGTACCATATCTCTAGAAATTGTCTCCCTCCACGAGTGTGCGCTGTTCTGGAAGGCTTACACCTTGGCTTTAAATGTGGTGGTTGATACTATCTCTTAAATTCAGCGTTTGGTGAAGGCAGGTGCAGTGATACAGCCTGAGTTTGGTCAGCCTGAGCAATGGATTCCTTTCCAGAACATATGGGTGTAAACCTCATCTTCCATTCAATTGAAAGGACGAACATACCATGAAGAGATCAAGAGAGAGGTACAAACACGCGGCATTTTGTTCTGATGTCTTTATTGACTCCAGATGTGTGGGGCTGAGTTTCAGGTAGAGGTTGTCAGACTTTCACCAAGTCCAGCCTCATCTCTCCTCCTTGTTTTGGCACGCTCTTGCAGGTCCTCAGAGACTCGCACGGCACAGCCAGCCGCCAATGTAGTGCTATTAGGAACTACCACAGAGTTGCCACTGACTGGTAAGTTGAGGGTCAGGAAGCATCACGCTGTGTCCTGATTCGACTACTTCCATACCTTTAGAAACAAAACAGAAAGGGCGTAAAGGTTCCGAGTGTTTCTCATGTCTTTTTCCGTGATATTCAAACTGATGTCTAAGAGGTGAAATACCACATATCAGTTCCTTGGGCTGGATCCTCTTTGCGGTGCTCAAAAGCCTCCTTCTACTTGAGACTATTTTCCTAAGTGTTTCTTTAAAAATCTCCCAAGGATCCAGCAAAATAAAAATGCGTAGCTGATCTTGTGTGAAAAGAAAAAGACTGCAAGCACACAGCAATTTCGAAGAAGCTGGCAGGAATTTTTAATGTGACCGAAAGTGTCTGAGTGACAAATTAGTAATAAAAATGTCACTAATTAGACTGTAGTAGAATCTTGATAATCAAAACTACTTGGGTGAGACTAAATGTATTCAGATGACAGGGAGCCCAGATAATGGGAATCAGCTGAACAGAGAGGCAAGCTGGCAGCTTGTTACAAGGGGAGGCTTAGAGAGATGGTGGGTGTTTTGAATAAACAAGCACCTAACATAATTTACAGAACACAGTCCAAAAGTAGTAATGAAAGGACAGCTGGATCAAGAATTTCACATACTAGGGAAACATCAGCTCCCTTGAAGGAAGGAGGACAGAGGCGGTGCTAGAACTTCTCTCTGCAGTTTTATTGAGACAAGTAAGCCTGGGAAGTCTGGCTTAAACCCTCTGAAGTCTGCTCCGTCCTACCAAATGGATTCTGTGTGCTCAAGGGGCCTCTTGGGTCCCCTGTTCGGCCACCAGCACAAGTTCATGACATGGGACGTCAATAGGAATTGGGTCTGCGGTGGGATAAATTACCTCTTTAAGAGGGTTAGGGCTAGCTGATTTCCTGGGGTAACAGGCTAGTTCTGCGGTAGGAACTGGTGACACACCTTCTGGGGAAAGGGAGGAGACACTGGGAGGTGTTCTTTATCCTTGAGGCAGCTGGCGTAATAAATGCAGTTTAGTAGACAATATGCTGAAAATGTTAGAAGTTGCCATTTGCAGAAAGGTGAAAGTTTGACAGTAAGGGAACAAGATGTCCATAGAGGGAAGGAATAATCCAATGTCAGTATCAACTGTTGTATGAGGAAGAAAAACCTTCACTCTTTGGCAGGGGAATGTTTTTTAAGCAGAAGCTTTTTGATTCATTGGTTGGTAAGTTGAACTGACTTACAGGGATGCTGTGATCCTTTAAATAATTTTTTCTGATGGTTCTAATGCTGCATTTATGTCATTCTTCCCATCCCTTCTCAGGTGGGATTGTGGGAGAAGTAGTACATTAAGTATCTAGTTTACTGTTTTCATGTGTAGCAAACATACGGTGTGAGGTGAAAGGGCCTTCAGTATGAAAATGAAAACAACCCTGGGAACGGGGCTATAGAACATGTAGGATAAAATGGATGAAAATAACCTTATTCTGTTTTTTCTTAAAAAAAAAAAAAAAAAAAAAAAACACCACCAAAAAAACCCAAAACCTAAAATTTTTTTTCCTTGCTGATCCAGCCTTGTCACAGCATAGACAGAACACTAGTTTAGCTAGACTAAACACAAGTGTGATTCCCTTTGTCTTTTCTAATTTACTATTGTAATTACTGTAATGTGAGGTTACTCAGCTATTCCTTCTGTGTTGCAGTAGGATCATTTGTGATGATGGCAATCACAAAGCACATTACTGCTACAGAAGCACTGATCTAGCTGTTCTTGAAAATACCACTTTTCAACGCTGTTTGATTTGAGGCACCTGCATTGGCCAGCCAGGGGTCCTTCACAGTGAAGGAAGAGGCAGAGGCACCTCCAGAAGGTGACTTGGAGTGCCTACGTTAATGTCCTGACCCAGCTCACCCTCTTGAGTAGTCTCCTATCTTATCCCTCTGATTGCTGTGCAGAGATTTTTAGGATCAGTTAGGTAGGATGAATCAGGGTCTGCAGGGCTATTTGAACCTTTAGTCCCCTTGATACTTCTAAGCCCAGTTTTTTTTCTGCTCGCCTTCCATCTGGCGCAGAGAGGCTTGCCAGAGCATCCATTTTCTGACATCCCCTACTTGCCCTCAGCCTGGTTTCTGATGATACAGCTAGCTTTTCCTCACACAGGGCCACCCTTTTCTTCACATCCTGCTTCATAAATAGTTAATATCTGGATATTTCAAGCTTTCCCGTGGAGAACCTTGTTTCACTCACCAAGAATTTACTTACAAATTGGTATCGTGCTTGATCGATCAAGGGATGCTTATACCGGGGTGGCTGTGACTTCTGCTTAAGGCCAGAACCTCGTATCTTAATTGATAATTGGAGAACAAGATGTGATTCATATTTAAGTGGACTTATCAGGAAGGCAGTCAGCTTTTCAATTAGCTAGTAGCTCCTAAATCACTATGTCAGTGTGAGGGGTATTTATTGCAATGGGTGAGTGTTTTAGTTCCAGCTTTAAGATAATGCTTACACCCTCCGGAAGGAAGCACAGTCTTGCTTCCAAAAATAAAAAGGTTTCCCACAGGGAAATCATGAGTGGACTAATTTGGCTTCTATAGTTATCTCATTGCAGTATATGCAACCGTAATTTATGCAACAAAAATTATTCACAAATTTGTGTCTGCCTTACCTCCATGATGAAGGAAGTGTGTGTAGGAGATTATTTCTGCACCTGGCCTAACTCAGTATAATATTAAACGAGCTTGTCTGATGCTGATAGATGAAAGTCATTTTACACAGGAAAACAGCGCTGGCGATTATGAAAGACAGGCTGGTTGAGTTAAGGGCTGGTCATGCCCAAAGCCTGCTGTGAGTTCACAGAGCAAATTTACACTTCAGTTGCCTGTTGCACCAGTGTTGCAATTAAAGAATCAGTTGCAGCTTTTTTGGCAGCTGCTTGGGTGACTTCACCAGCTTGTGAGTGGGAACACTTTTATGGGAACACAGGGAAGTTGGAGCCTGTGCAGGTATTTAACATAGCTCCTCATATTACCGCATTTATAACAAATGTCTCGGAGAAGGGGGCAGCCCAATCACTTTTCCACGTATTGTAGTAAGAAGTGCAGTAATTCCCTAGAAAATTTCCAGCTTAAAAATAATATATCTGCTTACAAAGTCAGTGGTGCTCTGAGCTACCCAGTAGTAAGAAACAATATATATTTCAATGGATAGAAATGTGTAGTTTCCATCTACATTTTCTCTTAGGTCAGTATTGTGGCAGGGTAGCATGAGGCTCTCTGTATACTAGCAATCCTTATCATATCCACATGTGTGGAAATTCTTTTGTTGAGCAGCTTTCTAAAGTGCTTCTTCAGCGGGTCCAAGTAATTTCCATTACTAAGCAGCTTATAGCCATGGGAGATTTCTACATATATATATATAGTTGAGCCATCAACAAATAAGAAAACAGGTAAAACTCACACATAAGACAAGAATTACAAGATGCTCCCCTTTTAATAATGCTAAGTTCCTCTGACCTGGAAATGCTAATAATTTAGATACTTGTTGTATTTTGGCTAATGGTTGCTTCATGCCAAAAATAAATGTAAGTAGTGAAAAGCCAGTAGGCAATACATTGAGAAGATTCTTAATAACATCAAATGAAAGTTGCAGTCTGGGACAGGCTAAAGACAACTGAAATCAAGCAAATTATTAAGGCTGTTAAGGAACCTAGCTGATTTATTTACAGGTACAGGGCTTTTTCCTTAGTCGATCATACTACTAGTGCATGCCAGTGCGAAATTAGAAGGAAGCCTGGCAGCATAGGTATTCTTTGGATAGTGTGTAACACTCTGATACATGTCTGTTAAAGAAAATAAAAGAAGATATCCTCACAAAGCTGGCTGTCCAGAAACATTGCTGTTAGGGTGGACAGGGAAGCACTGGATTGTTCTGGGCACAGCACAGCACAAAGCGTTAACCACAACCTCCCCTTGGCCGCACCACCGTTCATGGCTTTTGCGTAAACTGCACCTTCGTGCCCCGAGGTTAGTCAAGGTGCTGTATACTCTCACAAGCTAAGGTGCAGTGTACCTATACGTGGGAGGGAGGTTGCAATTCTTCGTGCCAGTTCATATTAACTGCTGAGAATTAATAGACTAGACTGTCTGTTGCTCCTACATCCATGTAAAGTTTTATGACATAAGGGATATGTGATTGTGCTGTCTGTTTTTCTTCCAAAATAAGTTTTGAATTGGCCGACCAATTTATACAAATTTGAGAGGGAGAGAAGTATCAAAAATAATAAGGCGCAGTAAGCTTTGTGAATATAGGTAGCTAGTTGAAAGAGACTGATGTTCCCGCTAGTTCCTGACCTATCTTCTCACTGAAATTATAGCATAAGCTTACTACTAGACACCAGAAAACCCACCCTGTGCAAAACACTAAGATTGCCAGCCACAGAAAAGAGATTTTGGACATTTTGTTACTTAAAAGAACTACCAGTGTTGTGTGGTTGCCGTTTTCCCTCCCCATTCTCCTCTGTAACAGCTAACTACCAGCCCCGCGCCCCCCCCCCCCCCCCCCCCCATTTTTTTCCCCTCAGATGTGATACATGTTCACACCAGTATTGATGAAAGTAAACAAAACAGAGCTGTGATGGCTGACACTCCTTTAAAAAGATGGGATAAAAATCAATGTGTGCTAAGTGCAAGTGGATAGAGAGAGTGGCAGAAGAAAGGAATAGTGGTGTTTTTTTTAAGCTACCAAGAAGCATTGCTCTCAGTGCAAAGGTAGAACATAATATCTTTCTTTCTATAATGAAGTTTTGTGTAACCTGACTAATGGCAAGAAAAAACCCTAACACTTATGTGCATGTTCTCTTTAGAATGAAAAGAAGGAAGAGGCTTCTGTTCCAGAGGTGGAGTGGAAAGCTCCCTTTTAAAACCTTTCTAATCTAAAAGACTGACACATCTTTTAGTGAGTCTTGTATACACTGAATTTTTTTATGGTCTCTGACCTCATTAGTGGTTGCTGGAAATAATTAAAACCCATAGCAGAAGATCATAATGGAAGGTAGGACAAAATAATATAATTGAGTACAATAATGTAGGCTTTTAGATATTGTTGCATATTATTGTACATTATCTGACTTGTTCTTCTCCACTGTACAAATGGCTTCCTTAACCAAACTGAACCATGTAGTACAAAAAAAAAAAAAAAGAAAAGTGACGATATCCCTGATGACTTACTCCTTTTCATTCTAATTCTATGAACAAAAATGAGAATTAAAGTTAGGGCACAAAGAATGGAGGGCTGAACCCAATCCTACCACAGGAAAAACCCGGATATAGTGTGCACTGTTGTGCCTCTGTAGTTTAACTAAAACTGAGTATGCCTTCCTAGGAGGGGAGTTTGCTTTTTTTTTTTTTTAAAAAAAAAAATTAAAAAAATTCATCCACATGAGATCTTGAAAGAAGTATTTTGTTTTAATGTCTTCTACTAGCGAACTATCTAGAAAGCATAGTAGAAAGTATGGGAGGTGCTTACTCTTTGTCTCGGTCTTTAGCACCAACGTTCATTCTGAGGGCGAAATTTTCTTCTGGGGATCCAGGTGAGATTCCAGGGATCATTAGGGGTTTGGCTATGAAAGAGGAGAATGCTTGTGTGATCTCTGAAGAACTCTGTTCAGAGATTTATTAATTGCTTGTATATATAAAAATCAAGCCAGCATAATATGATTCTGTGCAGAACGGAGATCGCTCCTTTGGTGGCCATTTGATGGGCAGGGCCTTAAAATTTGCTATTGCTCACTGGAGTGTTGCAGATGAGACTTTTTTTATAACACCTCTTGGCTCACTTTCACTGTCCTCTATTCTTTTAAATGTGTTCAAGTACTTCCAATCAGTGGCTGAATTTGGCAGGATCTGTATCAGTGTGCCATCAGATAGTGCGTTGCACTCGCAAAAGCAAGTGGTTGTGCTCACGTGGACCCCTCAGAGCTATAGAGCAAGAGGGAATGGGACTCTGCCTGGATTTCCTGATGTTCTTGCTTTGAATGAAAAAGGCTTTGTGCGTCTAAAACCTCGTATAAAACTTCAGATAAAACCAAGAGGTAGCAGAAAATCACTCTCCACTAATTCACTCCACTCTGCTTATAAAAAACCATCCCCTCAAGCTGCAGATCTCGGGCAAGGCAGTGAATGCGTAGATGCTCCGCGGGATATTTTCCCAAGATCGTCAAGTGCAGATCAGCGAGGGAAGTGACTTCTGGAGTTGAGCGTTTTGCATTGCTAATGCTGCGTACCTCTCTTTACTCTGACCCTGCTGGCAGCCAAACCTAGAAGGAGCTCTTACCTTTCCTTATCCTCCTTCAGTCTCCATTGTGAGTCTGCCCCACTTAAAATGATAATAGATCTTACTCCCCTGTTGAGGATTGCGTTTTGAATCTATTGAAGCCAGCTACAGATGGAATTTTAACCTCGAAAGGAGTCTTGATTCCCATGGGGTTGGCAAAGCTATGAGTCACTAAGAGGTATCATAAACCAGTATGTGTGCAGTAATAAGGCTGTAGCTCCTGAGGGAGTTTTTCTTCTTTAAGAAGACTGAGAAGAGGATAATCCCTTTCGTGTCCACCTTTTCCTAACAGAGTGGTGTAAGCCAGGCAGCAATGAGGCTGGAATTAAGCAGTGAGTAGCTGATGCCATGAGTGAAGGAGCATCATATTAGCCTACTAGTTCTCAAAAAGGTGGTATGTGCCACCTAATACTAGAAACATTACTGAACCATTGGAGGAAATCATCTGCTTATAGTGACTGTATATATGGTGATACAGAAACTGTCTAGGAAGACGGTAGTAGATGTAGGCTTCGTGGAAGGTTCTTTTTAAACTCACTGACTTATGTCTGCAAAGTTGCAACTTTGCAATATAGTAGTTTTATCAAAGTTATCAAGATATTATCACAGCTTCCAGACTCAAAACCATAGGAGAAGTCATGAAGAAAAAACTGGTTTGGGTCTTAACCTTTCTCCATAGAGAATAAATGGAGTTGCTGCAGCATTGTATATTTTCAGTCAAGAACACTTTTTTTCTTTTTTGCACTAAGACTCACTTACAGCATTTTGTCTAGATTGACAAGAGGATCTCAAAGTATGGTGTAAATCAACCAAATGCCCCTTTTCTCTGGCAATGTAGAAGAGACCTTAGCCAGAGCAGTGAGGAGAAGGTTTGTGTAAATGCAACTGCTTTTCAAATACCTTGGTTTAGCTTACGTACATTTTATGTACATAAGTGAATAGGGAATGTATGTTAAGTGTAGTCAGTGAATAGACTGAGACTCACAAGAATGACAAGACCTATATCTGCAATGCATAATCTCTTTTGAAATAAATCCATGGGTTGAAGGAGAGAAATGGGGGAGGAAAGGGAAGTCGTCGTGTATCTACTTTGTTGTGTATCTGTCTTTTTAAAGGCCAAAGTGTAGTAGTGCAAGAATGACTAATGCTAATTTTTCCTGCTCATTCTAGCAACTGAAGTGGCTAGCAGAACGTCATTTCTGTTGTGCCCATCTTGTTTCATTTGGTAGCTATAGCATCACAGACACACAATTTTGGTAGCAGTGCAAAACATCTTAGTAATTCTTCACTAATGTTATTGAGTGTTGGGGGCTCTTAGTATTCCTAAAAAAATAAGAGAAACCAGGCCCTAGAAATGGATGCTTAATATGCAGAATATCAAAATGTGCATTCATGCATAAATTAAGCATATTTTGTGCCAAAGGTGGGACTACAGTCTGTCTGCTGAACATAGATAAAGCTTACCACATCTAGCTGTTTTTATCTACCATCACTTTTTGTGGGCCATCTACATAAAGTTGACTAGGAAATACAAATTTCACTAATTGCAGTAATACTGAGTTCTCTGTGTTTTCTGTGGCTTAAGGAGGTGATTTATGCCTTTGTGGTTTAAGGAGGCTAAATATCTCAGCAGTGCAGTGGATATTTGTGTACATAGTGCCTATTAAAGTTCATAGGAGTTTCCAAACTCATCTTCAGCACATAAATTGATGGGAGCGAGTTGTAGAGCGTGCTAATATCCTATTGCTTCCGCTTATGTTGTACTCTTCATGGGAAGATCTTAATGGCTGTACAAAAGGACTAAATCACAACTAGCTCTATAAAAAGCCAACGATGAATAAATGAGTAAGTAGATTTAATAGAAACGTAGTGAGTGACTCAGCCAACCTGATTTGTGTAGGAAGCAAGTTTAATGGATCTGGGATAAAATATTTCTGACTTCCAGACGTGGTGCGAACTCAAACGCTCAATTCTGCAGCAAATGCAACATAGAAGAGAGAGAGTGAGAATATTCTTAAATGTTTCTCACGTGACAAAAGACAAGTATGCACATCCTCATTGTAATAGGAGCAAGAGAACAGAGACCTGTTCATCCCACTCCCAACTTAAGTATATGGGCAGGCTGAGTGGGTTACCTAATTCTTCATTGATACCATCCATATGGTCTCAGTTTATAAATGGCATAAAAAAATAGTAATATCAGGAAACAGGAGCATCCATGGGAAAACTATGTGATACAGCCTACAGCAGCAAACAAAAAGGAGAGCCTTTCTCTTCTAGAGCTAGTGCCTAAGGTTTTCAGCTAGATGCTAAATAAGTAAATCCTACCCAGCTATGTAATAAAATAAGTGCAGTGATATAAGGAATAATCAAATCAATTCAAACCTCCTAATTTGTGCCAAGCGCTGAATTTTAATTATAACAACATATGAATATTCATAGTGTAAATAGAGAGCATGGCAAAATTAAAGCAAACATTTACACTCAGACTAGGGCAGTGCATTTCTTTGTTAATGTCCATTTCCAGGATTAGATCTAGATTCTATAATCCAGATTACTTGAATGCTTTAATTGTAAACTATCTTCCATTTGCTTATATTTTCCATAATTCTCTCAGCAGAATCATCTAGGGTCTTTTGTCACTGCATGATGATGTTTTAAAAAAAGATTGGGCCAGAAGCATTCAGTGGTATTGGAAATATATGGAGAGTGAGCAACAAAAAGGCATGTTCCTCCTTGTCCCCAAATGGCAATGTTCTAGGAATTTCTGGTGCGAGGAGAGTTCAAATTTGGCAGTGCTGGGAAGATGTTTCAGAGCATACAGAGAACAGTGTGTTTGGGTTTGGAGGATCATGCTTTAGCTGAGCTGTATTCCTAAAGAGAGTTTAATCTAGGAATAGTATGTTTTCTACATGCACAGTAACCAATGCGTCCAGTGCTCTCAATGAAGAGTCAATTCCAAAGGAACCCTCAGTTCCATCATAGTGAAGATGACTGGCAATTTCTTACCTGAAAACAGGATTGAAATGTGGGAGCATATTGGAGTAACTGCCCTTCTGCCTAATGTCCAGAACGCATAAGGAGGTACCTAGTTCTTGGAGCTGACTTCTTTTCTGCCGTTCATCTTTTGGGTACAGGTGTTGCCGGCATGTAGAGGCTGGTTGGCAAGAAGCAGGACTCTCTAGTCTGCTGTTAGGGATGTTGGCATTGGATACGTAGCATCCCTGACTATTTTTAAGATCCAACCAGATGTATGATACTGAGGGAACCTAAAACTTGGTTTCTTCTTTAATGTCTTTTGAGGGACTATCAAAATGGGTGTATAAAAGTATCAGAGAAGGGGTGGCATAAAGGGTAGAAAACATCAGCAGTGAAACTGGGAAGGTTATGAAAACTGTTATTCAAGCCAGGATCTGTCTCTAAGGCAGCTCCAATGCACAAAAATGCCTGTCTTTGAGGATTTGGATGTTTTTCTCGCAGTGCTGAGGACAAAAGCAGAACTCGGATGTTCCTTCACAGAACTCATGTTCCACACACAGCACCTCACACCCTCCCCAAGTCCTCATCAACACTTCCTCTCCTCAAGGACAAAAATAGGGCCAAACATGAAAGTAACACTCTTCTGGAAAAGCTTGCATCTTAAAGGCTGCCTGTCCTTGGATACAGAGAAACATATTTAATGGTAGAAGCAGAAGGCTGTGCGGAAAAGAAACTGGGTCTGAGATTAAAACAGAGGCCTGGGGGAATTCACTGTGTTTGAAGAGCAGCCGGAGAAAACAGGCTGCAAAGCTTCATTTGTCTTGTTAAGCACCCACAGACCTTCCGCCATGAGGTGCCTTGAGAGCTTGAAATGCTTTAGTGTTAGCATGAGGTTGAATCTGTATATAATCAACATGTATTGGTACCACTAGTCAACAGTAACAGCTGAATCTTCAGTTGACGTCTTGTTTTATCCAGCTCACATATATATTGTTGCTAAATTATCAGCCTCTGCGTTAGTTGTCTTACTGGCTGTCATGTAGTCCTATTGAAAAGAAAAATCTATTTGGGTGTATTTGAGGTGCAAACATGTTGACTTCTCATGGTAGGTCAGGAGACACTTCAAGCATGACCACTGCCTGGATGTAAAAGCATATATAGCCTGTTGGAAGCTTTTTCTTCAAATTGTTTCTCCCCCTGCCCCTGCTAGTAAGAATCCTTGAATGACAGTACCTGCTATGAAGGTTTGAGTGATAACTGTTTTCCCCAGCTACTCCCCTCTCTATCTGTCCCTGAATTTCTGCAGCTGAAATAACTAAAGACAGTAAAGTGTATGCTGAAGGTGCAAGTCCCACAGAGAATATTTTCTTCATGCTTTTTTATATATCTGTTACCATGTAAACCAATTTTTCTAGCTGGACATAGTATAAAAATTGATAGTGCAGTATCACATTCTTCAATTTTGAGCAATAAGAAGACTGGCTACCCTGTTTCTCTGCAAGAGCTTCTTCAGCTTTGCATGCCAGCTCTGTGCTTCTCCTCTTCCCCTCTCCCCTCAGCCTAGCTCAAAATCCATGTCATTCAGCAATTCGGGTTAATACCTCATGCAAAGAAAAGGCCACCCAGTATTTCCTAAAAAGTAAGAAAACAAAATCTGCAACATGCCTATGGGCCACACTTCAGATATGAAGAGCAGGAGAGTGAAAGAAATGCCAGTGTCTCGATCAATAATTTAGGTGGATAATATCTTGAAGAATATCAGTGGATACTAAGTGCTTTGACAATTGGGACAGAAGAGCCCCAGCTTTAAGCACCAAGTATTGGCTTTCATGTGGGAAACTGTACGTCTCTGCTAGTGTTGATTAGGGAAGATTATTACCTATCAAGAAATTATTAATAGCGAGCTTTGGGTTGAGTGTCATTTAAAAAAAAAAATATAGGGGCAAGGGGAAGGTTTCATTAGCAGTAAGAGATTATTATAAGCAGCCAGTTTTGAGAAGAGCTTCGTTGAACAGCAATGCCTCAGCCTCTTCTATAATCAGGCTATGTTTGTTTTCTGGTTCCCCACTTACTTCTGCTCACTTATCAATCTAAGTCCCCCCTGAAACTTTCTGTGCATGCTCTTGTTGTTATTATCATATATCAGAAAAGTAAAATATGCTTTTAAAAATTTCTGCCCTATTTTAAGCTACCTCTCAAGGACCCACAGAAAAACCTAATAAATCCTAATCCATAGAAATTACTAATAAATCAGAAGGTAATTGTGGTGGCTATCTGTATGCTAGTATTGTTTTTTTTAAATCAGCTGGCAGAGCTGAATGCTGATGGATTAAACCTTTTGGTGTGGTGGGAAGATTGTAGCTTCATGTGATGCTCTCTTGCAGAGCAAGCGTAGCTTTGGCTGTTAACAAACCTTCTTGGGCTGTAGTCTCACACACCTCTCTCCAGTCTTCTCCTTTGCCTTCTTTAGGCCCATTCTGCAACACTGACGGGAGTCTGATGACTCCTGGTTTCTGCTCAGGGTTTCTGTCGTGGATCTGGTGAAGGCACAGGGATCAGAAGTCCTGAGCGCATGGTAGCACAGAAGTGGTATAATATGACTAATTTGTAGTAAGTAGTATATGTCAATTTTATGCTGTCAAGGGATGTGCCTTGGGGGTGATGTGTTTTCCTTCTCATCACTGTGTGAAGTAAAGATATTAATTGCTGAGGCAGTCTCAAGTACCTGTTTTCCTTCCTCCACAAGAGCTTCATCCTATACTGATGTGTAGCTAGCTGGCCATGTCTGAAGTTTTGCTTTCAGTTACAGCTAAGGATGAATTTGTTGGGCATTTTTTTTCTTAAAGATTTGAAATTTAAGTTTTTTGAGGTGAAAATAAATATGCATGGAGGCTAGGTGAGTGTGAGGAGAAAAGCCATATCAGTTACTTCTGAAGCCTGGCTGCCAGTTTTTCCTCAATTGACTAAACATCAAAAGGAGGTTGCACATTTCTGCCACAGCCTTTTCCCATACTTTTCAGCACTTTGCAAGGAGGTAGTTTTACTAGCAGTCAAAGCAGTATGCATTTTACTGAGGAAGATAAATAAGACTGCTTCTACTTTATCTCCCCGGGATTTGTGGGGGGTTTGTTGTGGGGTTTTTTGTTTGTTTGTTTTTAAAGCGAAGCTAGAAAGCAGCTTGACTGTTGCCGTAGGTCTGTGGAGAAAGAAGCACCACCTTTGCTCCTTTGAGAACAGTGGATCTGCGGAGCTATTGCTGTGCAATGATCAAAAGGGGGAGAGAGGCAAAAGCAGCAGGAGCAGCAAGTGAAAAAGGACTTTTGGATTTCAAAATAAGCTTGTAGCAAATAGGAGGATAGGGTTTTGAAATGAAGGATTTTCAAAATGGCAAAAAGATCTTCCAGCTTCTATATTTGCCATTTCTATGGTGTTGGCCTTGAGCGGCTGCATTCCTGGAGCTGCCTGATAACAGTTCAGAGCTGTGCATGGCTGGATCAATAAGGCATATCCAATAGTGTCTGAAATCTGCAAGCGAAGCACTTTCACCTTTTCTATATCATGCTTTCTTTTCAGACATGTTGTTCCTCACTCCTGCAGCATGTCACGAAACTTGGGAGCACGCAGGGATGTGTTGAGAGGCTAAGTTAGGCCATGTTGTAACAACGTGTAAAAGCCTAATGTGAAAACCTCTGGGATTTCTCTTCTGGAGATAATTTACCAGGTATGGCTGGCACAGGAGGGGATGGGCGTTACAAAAGCAACCTTTTCTCTTTTTGTCTTTGTCTTCCCTCCCACTTTCCTCCGTTTCCATAAGGGAACAAGACAAGAGTTGCAGTTCTCTTGGCTTGCAGCTGTTTTGCTCTCACGTGTCCTGCGTGAGATAGGAAAGAAGGTGTCACAGAATAGCCAGAACTTGGTCTGGTTTGGGTAGCGGTGGGTTCAGGGACATTGAGGAGGAGCGGAAATAAGAGTTTTGCAGCCATTTGTCATTCGGCTGGTGGGAGGGTGGTAACGCGTGGGGCCCGTTCCTGATTGTCTCAGGCAAAATCCTACTGAACCTTCACGCGTTCACCTGACAAGCCAAACCAAATTCTCCATGCAGAGTGCCATAAGATGCATAGTCCTAGCATGTCTGAGGGAGTTAAGGGACGATGAGACTGAATGTGGCAGCGGTCCCTTAGTGGCTCTGCCTCTCACTTTGAAGACAGAGCTAAGCAGGCACGCAGCTTGTTTTCAGGGTGACCTAGCAATTTGGTTTAAGCAACCACCACTGCTTTTTTTTTTGCAGCTGGGGGAGTGTATGACTGAGGCAGCACAGTCGGTGTATGTGTAGTACGGTATCACCCCAACACAGGAGCAACAGTGAAGCTGCTGTGGCTGACAGGTAGAAACCTGAAGTGTGAAAGAAGCAGCTGAATCTCTTCAGAAGCATGGTCTGTCTAGTCGGGCTGTGAGAGAAATGTGTATATTCCCTCTTAGGACAGGTTGTGCACAGACACACAACCCAGCTCTCACCAGGCTCTGTTTGCACCCGTCTTGTTTGTAATATGTTAGATTTCTTTTGATTCTTACCCTGGTGAAATGGTGAGAATGAAAGTAGTGGCTTTGGTTTACATCTTGTAGGTGCTGCTCTTATATTTATTGTGACCAGCAAGGTCTGCAAATACTTTTATTTTGCAGAAGTTCACTGGAGATAGTGAAAATTAATGTCTGCGTTTTCACTGCATTGTTTTCCGCAAGGCAAAACTCCCTCTTCTCTGAGGGTCTTCTCCCAACAACAAATGTCATTAATCTTTTATTTATTGTACCTCTTGATTCAGGGCATTGCTTAAGCGTCCACGCTTCTTTAAATATATCTGCCTTGGAATTTATGTACTATATATAATGGCAGCGTAGCCACATGATGTTCTCTACCAATAGGGCTATTTTTAAAACACTTTCCTGAATGATTTCCTATCATCATCTTTCTTTACCTTTGTCTTGGTTACAGCCAGTTAATGATGAAAAGAGCTGATTTGGGTGAAAGTTCACTATTAACTTAATTATCTTTTATTCAGGTCCACTGGACTACTGCAATAAATGCTGATTGCTATCTCAGTCTCTTTCTTACGCCGAGTTCTGCATTTGCACTGCAGATTTTCTGCTAAAAATGTGCCAGAGTTTTTTTTGGTTTGTTCTAAATATCGTGACTACAGGATTCATGATTGACTGTCAATCCTTTAGAAGTTACAATGTGGAGTTGCAATATTGGTATTAGAGCAAGAAAAGGGCTGCAGCTGGACAGATGTTTCTAGCTGAGGCTCCCTGCCTCCGGTACTCCTTGTGCATGACCCTTAGCATAGGAGACTTCCACGTGTGCCATCATTTTTTGCTGGAGCCCCAAAAGGCTCTTGTTAGAAGCCTAAGTAAGATTTTGGTGCATAAATGAATGGCAGCGTGATTCCTTCTCACCTCGTGGTGTTCAGCACCAGCGTGTTACCTGTTTATCTCAGCCTTAACCTCTGTGGACAGAAGGCGTGCGTACTAAGTCTAAAGCTGGTAAGAAAGTACCTCTGTTCCTTTGTGGAAAAAAAAACCTCACGGATGTTAATTTTTGCTTTTGTTCAAAATCCTAAATGGTATGCAAAGCTAACTTTCACGTTTTCATCCGAGTCATGCCGCTTTGCCTTCCCACCTCAGCAGGAAGAAGTGGCTTCCTTGACTCACGCTGTGATTTGTACTTGCGCTTCTGAGGAGCCTGATCCGACTGTGCTTGAGTGCTTCAGCCTGAAAGATTGACCCGTGACTGAAAGTGGTTGAGAGTCATGTATTTATTTATCCTTTCATGCTGTTGTCACAGTTGGTTTTAATTTCTTACATAAAAGTTGACTTGAAGTGAATTCGCTAGGTTGTACTGTCTGTGCCATAGCTTATGTTGTACTCATCGTAAGAGCAGCCTTCATTCAAATCTGCATCAACATTGCACGTCCCTGAGTTTCAGTGTTACCCGTAGCTATGAAAAAACAGTGCATCAGGGTATGCCATGAAATGAGATCAGAGAGGGCTTTGGAAAGAGCAGCCTACCACTAAGTTTCTAAACCCATATTTAGGAACTTAAGTACTTAGACTTTGCTAGCAGCGGAGAATACTCTGTGACTCTCTTAGGCTTGGCTGGTTCTCAGAGCAATTTTCCTCTGATATGTTGTTTCAGGTGTGAAATTGATGTTTATAATCAGAGTGTGTTCCTTTAAAACAGTTTTTATTACACATGTACGTATTTTTAGTGTGCAACTCCGAATGTTGCATGACCACCCTTTTTGCTTTTCAAGTGTCTTTTATAAATCATGGCACATTGATATACTGTCACATCAATAAAGTTAAGGGACTAACCTAAACAAATGCCGAAATCATTAGCAGTTAATTAACCTTCTGTACTTCTCTCCAAATTGACTTCGGTTTAATTGATGACGTGGGCTTAGTTCGCTTGCTCTGTGCTCATACAAACAAAACGAACATGACACAAAATTGAATGAGGGGGAGGGGGAAGAGGGAAAGCGAGGAAAAGAACGGAAAAGAC
Source organism: Platalea leucorodia (assembly GCF_965183815.1). Taxonomy (NCBI): domain Eukaryota; kingdom Metazoa; phylum Chordata; class Aves; order Pelecaniformes; family Threskiornithidae; genus Platalea; species Platalea leucorodia. Next base: position 109,804,154 of record NC_138823.1, read on the forward strand.
GTGCGAACACATCATCTCCATCACAGAGTAGCAGCAGCAAAATATTAACTGTGTGGTTGCAGAAGCAGAACTGGGAAAGGGCGGGTGATGCTTAGGACTTTACTGTGCTTCCCTTGCCCTTGGCACTCAGTAAGAATATCCTGTTGGGCTGGGTGGCGAAGGTTTCAGCTTACTAGGCTGTGTTTGGGGGGTTTGGTGGTGGTAGTAGTCTTCTTCCCTTTTTATCTATTTTAAATAACCAGTTTTCTAAACAGGCGTGATGGCTCATAAAATAACACGTGCTTTTAAATCAGCAAGAGGCACTCGGAGCTACGTTCATTCATGTGTTTTTATTGAACTTAATAAGAGATGGTTTGTTTTTATCATCCTTCCTTGTTTCCAAATCACAGACGGGAAGGGCGTAGTTCATCTAAGCTTGCTGGTGAGCATGAAAAGGACTTCATGTTGCTTCTCTGAAAATGGCATGATCTGAATTTAAGAGGGCATTTGTTTGATGTATATGGTGAAGCGTGAAACTAGCTGTGCTTACTTAGGTACTGGGGTTATTTTGTGCCCTCATCTGGGAACCTGTGTTGGGTACTCAGTCTGTGTGCCCACGTGCTCTGGGCAATGTGTTAGGTTATGGACCACAGAGGAGGTCTGTACTTACATCCTCCCGAGGCGGCTTCCACGAGGCTCTGCGTGTGTGCAAACCTTACTGGTGTGAATGATTTTTCAAGCTCTGACCCGAATTTGACTTCTTGGTGCCGGCGTGTTGTTAATGCTTTACTGCATTCCGCTCCCCTTTGGAGCGGTGCACCTTGAACCCAGTCCTGCTACCTTGCATCGTGGAGAAATGTCTGTTGTTTTGGTGAAGCCACAGTGCCCTGATTATGGCTGTTCTGTGTGGGATGCTCTTCAGACTGATGGCTTAAATTACTTTTTAAGAACATTAAAAGAAGCTTGATTAGTTTAACCACCCTACTGAATACGTATGATTCTGAAGCATTTGTCAGAAACATTGTAGAAAGAGCAGAATTTTCACTTGAGAGCTTTTTTCACCCCCTCATTTTACTGCCTCACAAATAAATATTGCTATACTAATGTTCTTCAAATAGTTTAGTGTATCTTATTACCTTGAATTTTACCACAGTTAATATCAAGTTCCATATACCTAAAATATTAATCAAAGTATTTCTGAAACTGCGTTTGCTGTTGAAAAGATACCGTGTTGACAATAAATGTTGGTTTTCTGCTTCCAAAGGAAGTTTACATAAATTAAAGAAGTTTCTTCTCTTGTTAAAAAAAAAATGCTAAAAATCTTTTGCTTTAACTTACTAGTGCATTTACAATGTTAATATGCATAGAATCAATTTTTATGTACATATATAAATAAAAAATGCAGGCCTTGGTTTACTGTGGTTTTCTTTGTTTTTTTTTAAGGCGGTCCCTAGAGATTCTAATAGATTCAAAAGACTCATCCTGCCAAAGAAGGGGATATTGGAATGAAAGTAGAGGATCCCGGTATAGGCAATAATAAAATACCATATGCTTGTAGATCTACATGAGCTGTGAAAGAATGATTTCAATTTTCTTTCACTTTGAAAGTAATTTGTGACTGCTAAACTTGTCTGGATTATCCTGTTTCTTTTGGAGAGGGCCTTAAGTAAAGTTTTGCTTGATCTAGTTTTGTTAAAAATTATTTAATATATGTATTTTTTTATTTTCTTCCCTCAGATGCTTGTCTTAAGTTTAATGACTTGGAAGCTGCGGTGGAAATTGTACATTTAAAAACTACAAGAAATAACATGCTAAAGCTGTATATTTAAATCCATAGGAAATAGGCTTGTCTAGTGACTATGCTAATAAGAAAAAATTATGTACATAAATGTGCACACAGAGCTTCTCCCACTGTACTTATTTCTCCTCACTTCTTCCCTCATCTCCTTTTCTAAGTTGGGCACTCCTTGAGGAAACTTGCTTTGAATGTACCGCAGGGCTGCTGGGAAGTGGATTTGTGTGTTAATTTCAGACAGGTTTTAAGTTTGCTGATAACTTTTTCCTTCTGTGATGAGATTTCCTTTTATTAGTTAATGCTGACTTTGCTGCATTTGGTCTGCATTCTCTGTCGCTCTTTACGAGTAGCAAAGTTACAACCACCATAAATGCAGAGAGCATGGAGGAGGAGGAGGTGGAGTAAACAATTTATTTTCATGTGTTTGGGATTACCACATAACTCTCAAACGGCAGAAGAAAGTGGAGTTTAATGGTCACCCTTAAGTTAGAGGGGAAAAAAAACCCAAACAAAAATAAAATTATTTACTTAGACTTCCTCTGTGCCTGTATTGCTGTCATTCTTGGTTCAGACTAATGATTAAATGATTCCTTTTTATTTATTCAGATTTGATTAGTAGGAGAGGGATTTAAATATGTGTTTTCCTTCTACATTAACAGTAGCTTGGCAAGAGAGATTCAAGGTGAGATGAATATTAGAGAGTAGAAAGGGAGATTTGGAGACATCCCTGTGAAAACTAGGAGTACAATCAGGTTTACACGTGGGTAGTTTGAGGCTTGCAACATATTTGTGTTCGAACGGGGAGGAGGTGAGAACGGATGAATTTGGCTCCTCCTTTATCCGACTGTGTCCTGCGACTTGGTCCAAACAACAAACTCTATAGCTTAGCTTATCAGAAGAAATTGAAAATTTTGGTTAAAATGTGATTCTGGCTGTTTCCCAGATGATATTGTTTAGCTTTGCACTGAAAATACACTAAGTAGATCCCCTAGTCTGTTTTTTCATTGCTCAGTTTAAGTTGAAAAGCCAAGGAAAGTTTCTCTAAGAAAATTTAGAACAGATATTTTTATTTTGTAATCACTTTCAATGTTATAATAACTTGCTTGTTTTAAAAGTGTTTTACTTATGTAACTCTCCTGAACCTGAGGTGCGGTATCATTATAATGTGGTTTAAAGACTAAAAAGAAATGTCTCAGTCTGTAATATCTCAAAAATGCGTGTTCTGAAGGAGTGATTTCTGGTGCTTCTTGACTTCTGGATCCCGAGGCCATTTATGTTATGACACTAAATTTGACAGTACTGTGAGAAAAGCATTTGATTTGAATTACTATTGAGTAAAAGGAGTATATGCTTGCTGGGAAGACTAGCGAATGTGTGCAGAAGGTGCAGCTGAAGTAACTGATCTCAATTGAACATAAATAATGTAAAAACCTCACTAAAGAAGATACCGTGGATGACACTAAAGACCACACTTTGATCTTTGTAGCGTCAAGGGCATAGCAGCTTTTTGATACAGATGATGTACTCCCACAAATAGAGTTGAGATGAAAGATTTTTTTTTTTTTTTAATGTATATTGTAAGACGATTCTGTGAAAACAGAGAAATTATGGTTCAGTAGCCTCTTGTACCTTGCTTGTCCTTCTGAATTTTATTAACGTGGCTTTTCATGCTTGGCAGGTATCTTGGAGATACATGTTTATGGACTTTTCAGCTGTCTTTTCACTGTTGATTTGAGCATTCTTTCTTTGATAAAACTGCTTTGGATTTCAGTGCGATAACAGATGGCTCAAAATTGAGGGCTGATGGCGTACAGTATGAACAAACAGTGCATGCGTGACTCTGCAGTGGGATTTTGAATAGCTGTAGCTGTGTGGATTCACATCAGCTGAAGCTGATACTTTTCTATTGTAATGGTAGGACACCTTGGAAACTTGATGCAACTTACTCGTAGGAGAATTGCATTTAACACAGCACTGCTCGCTTTATTATGGACCTGCAGTCAGGTCAGGACATGGGCCAAGCTACTCTGAACCATGTCACAGGAATGTTAAAAGGTCCATCGGTCACCCACAAGGCACACTTCTGCTATTACGGCAATTGCGGTAACAAAATCTAGTTTTCTTTTAGGGCTGCTTTGTTGTTTGATAGCTTAAAACTTTAACTGTTTTTAAAACAGTCCGTGCAACTAGACAAAGGGGAGAATAAAAATATTTTAAAATGACAAAACTACTAAAAAGACGGGGTTAATGTTGCCACACAATAGTAAATACAAGGACAAAAAAATGAGGTGGAAATTTAACATGCTTTAATACTCCAAGCAACAGGAACATTTCAAGTGTACTGAATATATTGAACATCTTGAGCACTGATCCTTTCTTTCTCATTGCACACATTACACTTTCTTTTTGTCTTACATTGTGATTGCATTTCCCTACATTACTACAACCATTTCTTTAAGAAAAGTCATGCCTTTTAAAACAGAAGCGTTCAGTTTGAAAATGGTTTCTGATTTTACTACTAAATATGTTTTCAAAACAGGTTTCGCTGAAACTTGTCTATCAAAGGGATATTGCAAGCAATACGTTCCTGTTATGTTTACAAAAGCCCATTACTTAAATCCAAGGAAAATGAAATTTTAACAAGCCATGCAATTCTATCATCTTTTTCAAAAAATATGAAGACAGTCAAAATCCAGTTTTTAAATAAAATCGATGCCCGTTTGGACTATAATGACTGACTTGATGTTAGGCTTTATGTGAAGTGAAACCTCTTACAACCTTATTCTTCCCTGACTGTGTCTGCAGGATTTTCTTTCCTCCTCTAAAGCCGCTTCACAGTACGGGTGTGTAAGCTGCTGTTGTGTCTCCCCTGGTTCAGGCCGTATTTTCAGAGTTTGGGCTTGACTTCTGCCTCCTAAGATGGATGTAGCAGTGAAGTGTCCCGTTCCCCCAGCCTGAGCGTTATCTGCAGGGCTCTGGCTGTTGCTGCCTTGCCTGAACCCAGCCCCGGTGTGGCTGCACACCTTCCTCGGGTCACGGACCAAGTACTGCCAGAGAAAACCATCGCAGGAGTAGACCACCGAGCCTGTCACCTCCTGCTTAGCCGATCAGGCACAGTCACAGGAGGTTGGGTCCAGTCCACGGCAAAGTACATAATCTTGGCACCCTTTTCTCTGATCACAGCAGATCACAGCTCAGGATCTTTGCTGAGCTGGTAAATGAGCAGAGGTCTTGCACGCATAGAGGAACAGAAGAGGATGATGAGTTTCTTCCCCAGAGGTTGTATTTTATTAGATATTGCACAGACATAAATAAGAGAGAGCTGCTGCATTAGGGACCGGCATTAGCAACCTGCAGGTTGCTTCCAGTGGGTATTGTGTGTTTTGTAGATATTATGTTACCATTTTCTCTCTGCTTCCTCTCTCTTGTTTTTATTACAGTAGTGCCTGGAAGCGGCCTGCAATGTGCCAGTCACTGTAAGCACAAAAACTCTTAGGCCTAGTCCTGTTCATATGAAATTTAAAAAAAAAAAAAAAAAAAAAGAGACTGACGAATGACAAGAGGAAAAGATGTGGTAAGGTACCTTGCTTGCCTGATGCCCCGCAGTGCCCTGATGCACTTGTTTAACCGCCCTGCTTGTTCACAAGCCAAATCTGCTGTGGCTTCTGGGAAGTCCCTGTGCACGGGCAAATGGGCTGCTACAAGTGTATTGAGGAGAGCTTGGGGTTTTGAGGCTGGCAGAAGAAAGCAGGTTCAGCTCAGTTAGGTGTTTAGAAAATGGGAAAAGGAAGGAGGGAAAACCCGACTGCCCTTAGCTGGCAGTTCGCTATGTGTTACTGTCATGAACTGCCACCATGGCATGGTGCTGTCAGCTCTGGTGGCGGTGTGAAATAGCAGCTCAGTGCCTCGCTGGAGGAGGAGGAGTGACTCTGTGTGTTCATGTTCCACGTTCTTGTACTTCTCCCCACAGGAAAACTATGAGCGTGCTTCCGAGAGGCCAGCATAAAACCTTTGCTTTAGAAATGGTTTCTGTTGGTTAAAGAAACACCAGAAAATCAAGTATGCTCTACCTGCAGCTTTAAGGGGATTCCTTGATGAGAAGCTATTTTACTTTGCTCCTTCCAGGCAATGACTGGACACTGTCCAGAAGAAACCCTCTTTGCTCAGAGTGTGCTCAGCGGTTCTGCTGATCTGCATCTTCTCTCTGGCTGCAGGTAGTGCAGGTACTCGGCACGTTCAGGGTTTGACCCAGTGCCCATTTCAAGTCTCTGCACAACCTTTTCTTACTATAATGTAAATCTGCTTTGTAAATGTCCTTTTTATTCTTTGAACTAAATGAGCACTTCTAGTAGTAGTCTCTGGTAGTGGTGGTAAGCGCACTGACTTTTCTGTCCCTGGCTTATAGGCATTAGGGCAAGTCAAGACCTTGTAGGATCTGTTCTTAAGCAGGAACAGCTCTCTTTTTCATCTAAGTAAATTATGGCACCATTGTTCTAGCAGTCTTTGGACTATGAGTTAGCATTTTTCTAGCCTTGTCATTATTTAAACTACTCCCCTTGCCTTGTCAGCCTTTGTAGTAGAAGACTAGTTCTTAATTTCTTTGGCAGCTTCTTTGTAAAATGGCTCAATGCTGTAGCAGAAAATGTCTTTTTTGTGTCAGCGGTAACTGAAGGCTAATATTTCAGGCATGAAGGAGTAGAAGGGAGAGACTCCTTGACAGCAGGCTGAAAACACTCCTGAAAAAGCCCTTCTCCTCTCAGGAAGACATCAGCCTCTGCAATTTCCAGGCAGTGTGGAAGGAAACACATTACAGAATCCTAAAGGACCCGAAGCAGGTCAAAAATGATGCTCCTTAATACCAGCCTCTGGCTGAAATGGCACGCAAGTGAGGAGCAGAACAAAGAGGCTTTCTGGCCCTTGCTTTCTGCTGGGTGTAACCCAGCTGACACTGCTCCGTGCAATATCCATAACCTGGGATGACTGGACGCTAGAGTGACAGAAATTTATGTATGAATTTAGACCTAAAAGGCCCACTGCAAGAACTTAAAGGCACCGTTTGGGTAGTTCCCAGCTGTTCTCGGAGGAATCAACGACGAGCCTTGCTCCAGAGGTGCTTAACTAGACGCTGCATGGAGTTCTATTTGCACTCAATAGCAGTAAGCTCTCTAATGCATGGAAGAGGACTAAGCACTCAGTAAGTAAATGGAAAACTACACATAATGAATGCCGTTATGCAAGCTGTTACCTCAATAGTAAGAGTTTCCATACTTTTTTTTAAGCAGGTATATACTAGCAATCTGCTGTTTGATCATGTTTGCAACCAAAGCACTTAGCACAAAAAGTGTGCATAGCTACCAGCTGTCAAGAATTTCCATGTTCTTACCACGTACCACAAAGCATCTTTGCCTGTTTCTGTTCTTGTCGGTGTCCCACTGATTTACTAATTGCCATATCTCTGCCTTACAGCGACACCTGCTGCCACGGGCAGACTTGACAGAAAGCTAGTTCTTAGCTCAAAGCTGTAAGTTCCTGCACCACAACTGATTGATAGTAGCTTTTCTAGAATATATTCAAGTTCCCTATCTTCTTCCTGAAGCTGGTGTTATTGCGAAAAAAAAGAAAATGCCCCTCAGGCCAGCAGTTGGAACCCACATGGTGTAAATGAGCCAGTCCCAAACTTGATATCCACCCTGCTTTTTGCACCACCTATACGATAATTTAATCTCTTTTTATCGAAGCTCCTTTACCCTGCAGGTGCGGTGTGATGTGTGGCTTCAGCGTGAGGAAGTCTATTCGTCAGCTTCAGAAGCAATACAAAATGCACTGTAAATTACACATCGTTCAGCGATGGCAAATTAGGATGTATATTTGGAAATGTACACGGTGGTTTGAATTGAAGTAATTATGTGGCTAAAACCTGGACTTTGATGAAGTACCAGTATTTGCTAACCGTGGTCTTGACCCATTAGTGAGGGGTTTGATTCCAGGCCTGTCTCTGATAACTTCCCTAATTCATATCTGGAACTGCTTGCAGCTTGTACCAGAGGCGTATTTTATCAGATAAGGTGACTCCCCACTCTTCCGCTCTCCCCCTTTTAAATCCCTGTTTAAATCCTCATTTATTCCATGCCCCGACAAGAAATGGCTGGGTTAGGGCCAGCTGGAGAAGGTTCAAGGTAACTCACCAGTGTAAAAGGTGAATGGAGACCACTGCTTAAACTGAAAACCAAAAGTTAGGATGAGACTGAGTGCTTTGGAAAATGTCAGTAAAGTACAGACATGTTTGAATGTAAACTAACTCTGATTCCCCATTTCTCCCTGCCCCCGAGCTGCTTTGGGGCACACTCTCTTGGGGTGCAGGTAGTCAAAGGCAGAGACTGGATCAAGAGCGATCCTGGAAGGGGGACGCTTGAGTTTTGTTCAGAAAGACATAGATCTGTCAGTTGCAATCTTTTGTTCTTTCCTCAGGCAGATTTCCCAATAGTTTGGTCAAGGATTGAGGAAGAGTAATTGGACTAGACGTGCTAAGTTTAGTATATGGGCTCACAGGTATGCCACAAATCAGATGAGTTTGTGCAAAAAAATTAACAGAATTGCTGCTGGCTAGGAATTGAAAGTATACCAGAAGAGAAACTTTAGTGATATCCTCTTAGATGACAGATTTTGTTAGTTTATAGTTCAGTGAAATATATTTTCCACTGTCAAAACAGATAACTTATTTCAGTAATAGAAAAATAACATTGTTTTTTCCAGCATGAAAGTAATCCCAGCAGGGATACACATACTGTACCATGCTAATACAATTCTACTTTAATACAAAGTAGAAACTTAATATCATTCCTGAGATGTTACTATTGCATTATCAAAAATGAATTTCAGCAAGAGCAAAATGACTGATGTTCCAAACAATATTATTAAAGTTTGCAGCAGGTCTCTTACAGACTGCAACAATAATTTAAAGCTTAGCTTTAATTATTTGTATTTTTTTTATTATTTTTCTGTACAGGCACTTTTAATTATCTCTTCATACAAGCATTTCTTTCTTAGCATTCTTATTTTTAACAGAACAGTGGTTTGGTGGTTCTCTTTTTTTGTTTTTATTTTTTTCCAAATGCATATTGCATCATTTTATTGTCGAATGGATGGTGTCGTTCCTCTTTAGAAGAGAAGAGACTGGGAATGCCCTGGTGAAATAAGCTGTCTTAGGAAGTAAATGTTTCTCTAAACACTGCTTGTTGTTTTCATTATGTGTGAGGAAATGCGCCACTCATGCCTGGGAAGAAAAAAAGGTAATAGTTCAATTTCCTATCTGTCCCCATTCTTTACTCTGGAACCCAGATGGTTACCTCCTTGGGGGCAGGTGGGTGGCGTTCCCCCCTGCAAAGGCTTTCTCTTTGGTTTGTGGTGATGGGGGGGTGTAGGGTCAGCAGTGACTTCTCACTGCAGGCCTTGTCTGCTGCTGGAAGGAGGCTGCATCTTTGCACCAGGCGGAAGGCAGAGCACAGCTCCCTGCTCTCCAGTGCCTTGAAAGCCCTTCAGACCCAGCGAGTGATAGCGGTGCTGTCTCTGCAGCTCCCTGGGCACAGACCGCCCTCCCCAAAGGCCTGTTTGCCTGCCCAGGGCGTGATACGGGCTTTGAGAAACCTCTGGCATGGGAACGGCTCGGCTCGGCGGTCTCATCCTTGGTAGAGTGACAGGACAGTGCATGAGGTTATTGTGCATTGAGAGAAATAGCATGACTGCTCCCCTTTTATTCTTGCTTATTTTATGAGAACCTGCCCTCTTTTCTTTGTTTTCTGGATATGTTTGTACAAAGCCCCAGAAAGTCCACACTCTCCTGGTGATACTTTCTACTTTGTGCTCACAATTGCTAAATTTTAAGTAAAGTAACATAATTGTGTGGTTCGTAAAGCAGGCCCTGAAATTAGGAGGCATGGGGCTGGGGAGCAGTAGTGGGGGAGAAGGGAGGCAGCAGGTGAAGAAGAGGAGATGAGTTTTTTGGTGCGTGTGGGAGGAAGAGCGGGGCTGACAGAGGGTATTTGTGTCACCATGGGTTGATGAGATGATGTGTGCGTCTGGCAGCTGGAATAGATGAAATGGCAAAGAGGGAGCGATTAGGGATCAAGACAGACAGTGAAGAGAGAAAGAGCAAAGATATATAGCATCAGGGCTCAAACTGTTAAGGGCACCTTGTGTTTGGACAGAGTGATAGGTATGGTTTGAATCCTGATACTTGAAGAGTAGAGCTAAGCTCAGCACAGGTGGCTTCACTGAAATCAGAGACCTTCTCAGGGGGTGAGGACCAGCTGCGTACAGAAGCCTCTCAAAATATGGCTTAAAGCAAATACTATTCTACGCCCCTCCAGATAAGCCTTTTAAAACTGCAGAAGATAAGAGTAGGGTTGGCTACGGGAAGAATTAATCATGTAAAGGAAAGTTTAACCTACTTCTGTTGTTCACAACTATTGATTTTGGTTTGCTAAAAGAGCAACAACATCAAATGTTTGAGACAGGAAAGCTAGCTGTTAAACCAAATTTCTGAAACTCTCTTTCTCTGCCAGGGGACTATTGATAGGTTGAACTGTGGCTTGATAATACTCAGTTTTACCTGTGCACAAGATCAATGAAAGCACCAGGGTCTCTCTCGTTCTCTCTCTCTTTTTTTAAGCTTAGTTTAGTTTATAAAGATGGCAGTTTGATCAGCTTTTCATCTCTCTCAGAGAAATCATTGCATCTTTAAGCAAAAAAACCCCAAATTACAAAATCCATTAAAGCTCAGTGACTGTTTCAAGCAGGTGTCAAGGCCTTGTGCAGGTTAAGCACAGCAACAGCCGATCTTTTTCTTCATTGGCAAAACTATGCTTGCTGTCTTTATGGTACAGATGTACCACGTAGCATCTTATGAATCAAGAATTCAGAGTTGTCTTTCCAGGTTTGCATGACAGTGTCATGTGTGAAATGAGGGCATTGCTGTTCCTGTTCATTGCTAGGGAAAACAGTCGCCCAGTGTTGGGTGTTTCACACTGCAGAAGGACAGCTATCTGCCTTAGGGGCTTAGTCATGAATTATCAAATCAAGAGTAAGAGAAATTGTTTTCCTTTCACCAGACCTTTTAAGAGGGAGGATCCTGCTCTAAATATCTGTTGTTGAAGTGGGCTGATTGAACTTGACCTCGGGTGTCTTAGCTAATGCATGACGAACACTGACATTTGGAAGTAAACTAGTAAAAAGTAGTGAGGAAATAAATATTTTAGGTGAATTGAGAAAAGTCCTTCCTTACACACTAATACGTGTTTGTTCCGCTGGGTTTTTTGGTGGTGTTTGTTTTGTGTTTTGTAAAAAAAAAACAAAACCTCTCTCTGACATCCAACATGTAAGGTTCCTGTCTGGGAATTCCCCTGTATGGACCAAGGGGAGCTAGCAGACGACCTGGTCAAGAACGGATGAATAGAAGGAGAGAGAACTGAGCATCTGGGGAAGGTAGGAGTTCTCTTCTTTTAAAATAGGGAGATAAGAGCCTGGTGAAAAGACTGACTTCTGTGTAATTCCTGTGCTTCAAAGCCCAATAGCTAATAATACTGTAGGCTCCAAGGGCTTATGAAAGATGAAATACAGATTAAACAAGTAAAAGGTCTTTTTTAACATTTTACCAGCTCTTCACTAGCAATACTGATTTAAACCAGGCCAAGTGCAGGAACACACTACTTTAAATGAAAATGTCGTGTACTAATCTGGAATCTCCAGCACATCTGGTAGATAGGGTAGCATGGGATTGGTGCAGTGACTCAAATCACATTTGAACATCCTGCTGCCTTCTAATATTTTCTGTTGCTGATAATGAAGTGTTTATATGGACAGAGCTTGTAAATTAAATAGAATATTGATATTCTTTCTGGCCAACACTTGGCTGATTTAGATAAAGATATATTGGATATACTTAGGATAATTTTTTCTCCCGCACTTGTAAGCCGTGTTTCTATGGAAAATTTAAAAGGGTGATAATTTCCAATTAAGTAGCAACACTGAAAAGGAACACTTGCTATAATAAGATTCACAGCTACTGTATAGTTCTTTGGGTTTTTTTTTTTTTTCCCACTGAACTAGTTTGAGAACAAAGAGCAACACTATACAGTGCGTAATGTATTACCATTGGAACAAGACTGTGCCTTGGTTTTGCTTGTTTGTTTCACTGGGAATGTGTTCTTAAAGCAGGCTTTCAGAATAAGCTCAGGTGTGCTAAATCTAACGTTCTGTTTACTGCATGCACAGGTTTAAACTACAAGGAGAAAATGGCTGCAAAGAAGGGGACAATATTTGTATTCAATAAAGATTAAATGGTTTGGCTTACGATCAAGGGATGGCAAAATGCTTCCATATTAGCATTAATTTAAAAGGGGAAAGAATGCAGGAAGCAATTTAAACAAAACAGAGTTCCTACCCAGTTTCCATGAATTCACTTCTGAACTTCAGACTTTAACATATGCTTAAATCCAGTCTCTCGTCTTCAAAATGAGAAATATGGACCCAAATGAGAGGAAAAAGTTCTTTCGTTTTGCACTTCTGGGGTTATTTATCTTTGTAACACATTGAAACTGAAGGCCTGCAGCAATAGGTCTGTAGTATTTTGATAAAAATCATCTGCAATGTACTGATCATCTTTGTAACTGGAAATGAGCTATGTACAAATCTGTTAGTAAAAATAGTTTTTGAAAAATCCAGAAGCTTGTAAGTTTTCCAAAACCACTGAGCAGTCCAAAATTTGGGGATGGAAGTCCTTGCTGAGGCTTTACTTTTCCATTCTCTTTAAGCCTTTCTCCCTTTAGGAGGCCTGAGGGAACTGCCCATGATGCTGTTTCGGAGGCAGAGAACAAGAGCTGTGTCTGCTTAACACGAAGATCTATAAATGGATTACCTTAGACAAGTTACCTGAGGCCAGTAGGTGAACAGCATTCTCTCGGTTGCCTTTCCCATCACGCCTTCTTGTGGAAGAACGTAAAAACTAAGGTTTTAGCACTTCAGCATTTTCTGTGGGAGAGCAAACTGGCTAGAGAGATCTGATGTTTTACTGATATTACGTGGGTTACTAACTGGGTGGCTTTCTAAATAATATCCAAACACCATATTCCCCAAAACATAGTATTAAATTATCGACTTCCCTGTATTAAAAATCTTCTGAAAGGCTGGATTTACCTCCAGTAAAGTTATAATTTTACAGTTTCAATCTTGTGTTTTGCTGCTGCCCATTGGGTTTTCATGTCCTCATTAACTTTGCATAAAACTGCTGACTCATTTAGGCACTGAATTGGGTCCTCGTATAGCATGCACACAAAGCTTTTGTCTTTGCATCTACTTTCCCTGTTTCAGGGATGACTTAGATATGGATCATCTCATGACTTTTGTGAACTAATGGCATTATATTTCTCAGCTGCACTGTCATCTGGAAAGCTGTGTCGTAAGTGCGTATCCTCAGGAGAACCTGAAAATAAAATTTTCAGTGCAAGTTCTCAGCAAAAGGCAGATGGTGGTGGATTTTTTCTTATCTCAGAGGGAGGAATAGAAGACACCTTGAACACTGATACAGCCTGGTGTTTTTCCCACGGGCACGTCGTGGATGATACACAGGTCGTGTATTATACGTTCAGCCTCTGATTCTGTTTGCAGCCTTGCTATGAGGAGAGTTGTCACACAGAAGCTTATTCCCCTTGAGAACATACACTCAGTTTTGTTCAGTAAACTCCAGATTGCCTCCTACAAATAGTTTTATTTGGAATTTTATCTTAAGGTTCTCTTATAGCATCATTAAAGGGAGATTTTGAAATCAATGTACTTGTTTCTTCATCACTTTTATGAACTGGGAAACTACTGCTATGCCATCTTCATTCATAACTAGACTGTTTGCATATAGATGTTGATACTTTTTTCAGAACAGTGTTGTGTTTGCATTTGCTTTATGTAAGAGAATTCAGATGAGAATTCAGAATTAGGGTTTCTAGCATGGTTTGTAGCCAGTTCTGCCTGTCCAAATAAACTTTGTGTCCTGTGATGATTTAATGTATCATTTTATCAAGATAACTAAAAACTTGCAAAAAATTATTGCCATTGGTGATTATTTCTTTTGAAAATGTTAACTCACACCTTTTATTTTAAAAATGCAGATGATCATATTTTGTCCTTCATTATGTTTTTTTCTTTTTTCAAATATGAATAATAAGAGAAACATATGTTTGACAAAAGTATACCATAGATCTGATCTGTTGTATCTGTGTGCTAACTTGTACTAGCTGACCTTCTTTCTCGACGGTTGGAAAATTTAGGAAAAAAAATAAGTGCCCTAGCAAGAATATTATTTCAATTTAAGATTTATTTTGAGTAGCAAGATTTTTGGGATACAAGATTAGTCCCGGTGCAGGTAGACAAAACTCTTCTTGTCCTGAAAGGAGCAATACATCATAATAGCAAAACTGTGTTCGGGCTCGTTCTTAGAGCTGTATTTAGGTGGCAGTACCAGAGTAATAGCAGCGCAAATCCACTGCTTCCATGGAACCATTCTGGTTCAAATTGGTACAAATGCCAGTGTGTATGTACTTGTAGCTATTCCAAATACGAAATAAAGCAGCTAAGATCAAGTCTACTTCATAGCTAATGTTATATTTCCAGTTTCTTGGGGAAACTTCCCCTGTAGCTTACCACTGCCCGAATCTGAGAGTTAAGAGAATGGAAAAGACGTGGGGGTCAGTCAGATACAAAGGGGTGAAACTGTCATAAATGAAGTAATGATATTATCTGCTTCCAATGTTTTAGACAAGTAATTCCAAGATACTGGCTTAAACTGTTTTGAAGTATTCACTTAATTTGGTCTAGTTTCAGAAGATGCGCTCATTTCTCAAATTAAATTGGCTTATGGTGCCTTTAAAGAATGCCCCATAAAACCTTTTTTTTGTTCAAATGGAATAATTTTTTTTTTTTTTTTTTTTTTGGCCATTTCTCCTGGTGCTGTTTTTAAAAGTTTACTATTACATTTTATCTGTTAAGACTAGGGGAAATGATCTCTACACAAGACTATGTAGCATGAACATAGGGTAGCTGTATATTATCAAGACATTAGAAAGCACATTATAAAGAGCAGTTCCACATGCATTAGGAAATTGTATTTACCATCTTAATTTTCTTGTTTGTCCCTCTTTTTGATACTTATTTCCAAACAACTTTTAGACCAAGATTATTCTTTTTAATAGTTTAAATAATTTTTCAAGAAGATGTTGGTGCAAGTTTGATTAGTTCAGAAATTTATGCATTTTAATATTCTAGTTGTCTTTTAACAAAGTTGGAGTTTCTGACTTTTATGAGTTCTGAAATTTCCTTGACGCACAAAAGTTTTTGTTAGACTATGATATAAAATGGTTGTGTGGAAATCTATTCCAGGCTGCTAAGGAACGGCGTGTGTTTTAGTAGCATGAGAATTAATATATTTTGTGCTAGTTAAAATAAGTGTGATTAATTTTTTGATGAGTTGCAGGCTACTGCAAATCCAATTTAGGCAAACAATTTGAAATATAAATGTGTTAGCTGAAAATATTTAATCATAGACATGAATATGGACTTATCACACTCATTGCTTTACACTTGCAGGTTGGCTTGAATTATTAATGCATATTGCTCAGCGGAAGCAGAAGAGACAGTAGCACTGACTCTGGCTGCGATGAGGAACATAGTGTTGCTGATGGCCAGTAGCAGTAGGAGATAATTTCTCCTTCTTTGCTATCGTGGCACAGCTGACCACCCTTTTCTGCATATTGCCTCCCCGCCTGCCCCACGTCCTGCTCACTGATTGCACGCAGGTTGCTGCTCGCATTGAATCAGCAATGCCAGATCAAAAATAGAGCTTTTTTTCTCCTCTTTCCTGTCTGATCCTTTGTGCAAATGTGTATGTTTTAATGCTAATAAAGGTGATTTTTTTTTTTGACAGTTTTTTTCCATGTAGGAATAGAGTCAGGTTGGTATGAAAGTTTGCCTGATAACAATGCTGACTGGCAATTAAAATTGCAGGCAGTTGGGGTATTCCATCATGTTTGTAGCTGTTTATCTTCCTTGCGTCAGAAATCAATGTTGCAGCCATGGAAAGTATGAAATGAAGAAATAAAAAGTTGCATTGAATCCTTGAAGTCGGTGCACGTTACGCTGAATTATTAAACAATATAATTTAAAAACTTCAGAAATAAAATTGGTGTGGAAGCCTCTCCATTTCACTTGATAACCAGGTAATGGATGGAGAAAAAAGCTAGCTGCACGCTCTTTCAGTTACTTTACCTTCAATTATATTTTGATATATGCGTTTGTTTTAGGTATAGGATACCGGTAGACAGGTTGTAGTGAAGTTTTGTTAGTGAGGCGCCTTGTATTTAGGAAGCAATGAAAGAAGATGGTATTTGAAAGGCAGCCTGATGGGGTGTGTTATTTGAAGGACAGTCGTCATGGTGTCTGTAGGGGTTTGACGTTTGAGACTCAGCAGATCCTTTATCAGCGATGGGGATTACATGGGCGACGTTTGGATGAGAGATTTTGGTTACCGATTGCACGTCCTCTGGGGAAGAGCCGCAGTCGGGAACAAGATCCAGGGCACTTGATGTTAGTCTGCAAACCAGGATCCAGCCCAGCCCCAGGGCTGGCGCGTGGCGCTCCGGGAAGGGCTTGTGAATCTCCTGGGAATTCCTGGTGTCAGAGGCCAGCCGTCAATAAGATGCAAATATATGACTGTAGAGAGCTTGGATTCCTTCTCACTCTGGAAAAGACAGGATTTAAGACACAAGTAGGATCTCTTGCCTGTGTTTCAGCAGCTTGTTTGATTTGTGAGGACCTTTGGTTTGACAAATTATTCTTTAAAGACATTAAAACCAAATAGTTTATCAGGAAAAAAGTCAGGATTAACATTATGCACTTTAGTGCATTTTTCGCTTTTTTTGGTGTGTGCCCTCATCAGTATCTTTTTACTCTTACCTGGTAATAATAGATGTGTGCTCAGGGCAAAAAAAAAATCTGATTAAATGTTACATTATTGCTTTAGCTGTCATTTTTCAAACAGAGAGCAAAAAAAAAGGAGAAAATGGAAAGACTAAACTTCTTCCTGATTCTTCCCCCAGTGGCATCAAGCCACCTAGCCTTGTCATGAAAAGGTTGAAATGATGGCAGCAAATACATTGTTTTATGTTTGGGCTCTTTCCTCCTGGTTTTCTCTGTGACATGCACGGGGCTGCTCCCGCTTGCGGAGCCTGTTACAGCAATGGGCGTAAGGCAGCGCGGCGAATGCCAGGGCGCCCGGGTTTGACAGAATGGGAGAAGAATGACAGGAAAGAGAAGAGAAAATCATACCCTAACTGAGGGTTGTAGGAATATTAAATCTAACACCTGACAAGAGATTACTCCAAACCCAGCAGCCTTGAATATGAATCATTATAATGAACTCTGAGTGGAAGAGTACCTGAAGACAGTCCAGAAACTCAGTCTAGTGAAAACACAGTTGCTCTCCTGCCTCTATCTCTGACAGCACATTACTCCTACTACATTTACTGATACTCAGATTTTTTTGCTTGCGGTTGTGCTTTTTGGTACTTAAGAATTTGTTTTTAAAAGGGTTGATCTATTCTTTTATTCCTTTTTTTTTTTCCCCAAAGTGAGCATTAAGATTTTAAATTTTTTAGGATTTTTTTTTCTTTTTAAGAAGGATCTTTTTTTGGTGGCTGCGTAGCTTAGTTTTTGGCTAAAATTCAGGGGAGGTTTTTTTCTGTGTGAGAAATTGTTTAATTTTCCCTGTGTTTCATTTTTGTGTGAACTTTTTAGAGAGACGTGTTATCTGTGTGGCTTTTGCTCAATATTGAATCAAGGCGCTGAGAAAAGAATAGTGTTTCCTAATTCAGCACATTGGTTCCTTCCTTGTATTCTCATATTTAATTGCTTAATGAATCCTGCCTCTGCTTAGCTGAGATCTCTGTGACGTTTATAGCTCAAAGCAGAGTGATTAAAGAAGCGCAGCAGTTTCGTAAGAAACATACCTTACTAGATGTACAGTAGTTTTTCATCTGAGATCCATAATCCAGTCCATAGGGAAGCAGGCTGCCAGCTCCGGTGCTGGCGAGCCGTTTACATGAGGACTACTGGGCTTCTCTGTTCTTTGTGTGATACAGGTGGTAGAGAAGTCAGGTGTGAGACATTTGTAGCTGATGGGCCTCTCTTGGGCACACAGACAATGTAAGCATAGCAACCATTGTTTTCTTTGTAGCATTTGTAAGATGAAAATTTGTTCCTGGTCTGGAAGCATGCATGAAAAATTGTGACTCAGCAATGGCACAAAAAAAGAGCAAAAAAAGGAGGAATTTTGGGTGAAATTCCTAAGAACGGGCTCAATCCTAGAAAGTCCCGAGTACTACTACAGAAGGCCGACTGCTCTTGCTACTGGCGAGTATAGCAGCATGATGTGCACCTATAGCAGCAGCTTAGAAAGCACCTGTATATCTCTTTAATTTCATTTGGAACCACAGAATATCCTGAGAGCAGGTGACATTCTTCACTGTGCTTATTTAAGGCCCTGTGCACTGCTGCAAATTTAAAATACCGGTGACAGGAGCTAAGCCTTTTCAGTTTCAGACAAATTAAGGATAGACCTATTTTAAATAGTTAAAAAGCCTCTTGGCAAGACTGGTGTCCAACTGCAAAGCAGAAAACCGTTACGAACCTGGCAGGTGATTTGCTAAACAGAGCTGCAGATGACCAGAAGAGAGATGTCTGCAGTGCACTGTACTTGGTATATAACAGTAGTTGTGTACAGTCCTGATAACACGGGTAGAAACACATGGGTGGGAGGGGATAGTTTGAGATGCAAATAGATCCCCTAGCTAGCGATCTGCAGCCATACAAAGCCATGGATTGGTTAAATATATTTTTGCAGTTTCTGCAGGACACAGGAGAAAAAGAGAAAGCACATAAATACAGATTATGCATTTTGTTGCTGGTAACTGGTATTTTTTATTAATGCGGAGACAGAAATGTGTTAGCCAAATGTATCAAGCAAACCATGCGATTCTCTGCATATCTACCGTATATTATCACTTACATATTACTACCAGCACTCCAAGTCATTAATTAAGCAGGGTTGTCTTATGTGTAGACTATGCTGGCAGGTTAATTATGGTTACCAGGTTACTGAATCAATAAATGAATGAGGGAAACAGATTGCATACCTAGAAGAAGTTGTGTAAAATTAGAAAAGGAACAGAGGGGATATACTAAGGCGGTTTAAGGGGAGGTGTCATAAATTTGAATTCAGGCAAAAACATGGATTAATTTCAAGATCTGGTTGAAAAAAGAAAAAATATTTTAAATGCTAATTGCAAGGAATAATACAATAGGAATAATAATAGGAATAATAAAGTTATGCTTTTCTTCCCCAGCTATTGGAACTGCGTATAAATGTATTCCCTTTTTATGCCCTCATCTTAGTCTGCAAGAATTGTATCTCTTCTGTAGAGTCTTTTCCCCCACCTGAATTTGCAGGGCTATTGAAGGTGTGATAAAATACTTGCTTCTCTTGTGCAAAAAGCTTCAGGACTAGTTAGCTCAGAGCCAAGACCTTCCTTTTTGTGTTTGATGTGCTGTTCGTGTCCTGTCTCGCAGTGACAGGAAGTTATTTGTAGTTACCAAAAGAGTAAATATAAGTGTAATATAAATTGTTTCCATTATTTTTGTTGTGTTAGAATAATTTTTGTAAAAACGTATTCACTGATAACTAGCCCTAATATTGGGCTCTCAACTTGGGTCACTAAAAGGAAATAGTTCACTAGTTCCTAGCAGAAAAGACACCATTTAAAATGAAGGACATTACTCAGAAAGACTTTGGTTTCTTCATTCACATCACCTATGAGAAACTCTTTCAGAGATGTCATGGGCTGATAATATGCTCTTGACGTAACTCTTCCTCAGCATAGGGGGAGCTGAAGGGTAGTCACTCTTGCCGTAATATCAAACACTACTGGGCTGAACATATGCTGCTCCCAGTAACTTGGGTAGTAATTACTGGCAGTGGCATTGACTTCCCTCTTCTGTACTCTTCCACTGAGCAACACAATGAGACAGTTGATTTTTCGGTTATGTCTCCATTCCCTAGTTCCCTGAATGACACTGGAGTTATATCAGAAAGGAATTTGACAGATAGAAAAGGTGGTAATTTGACAGACAGAGCTATTTCTGAGGAGTGGAGCTTAACAGAGAATATTCAGGTTGCAAAGGTGGTAATTTGTGGTAATGCTAAGGAGTGCAGCTTCTCACGCTGAGCTAGCGCTGCAGCGCCCTTGCGCCCTTGTGCTCTTAGTGTCATCTCTTCTAATGGCAAAGGCATGAAACGATATCTTGGGGCTCTCCAGCTGAGCAGGGTGGCAGAGGGCACGGGTCTCCTCTGCTTCCAGTTGTGCTGGTTGAAAAAGCTGCTGCTCCCAATTGCATATCACAGCATCTTTGCTGGAGGTGTTGGTCCTCCTGACCCATCAGAGCTCAGTGACCATTCCTTTGTCTGGCTCAGCTCACAGAGGCAGGATTAACTTAGAGCCTTTAGATAATGTCTTTACTGACCTAGTTCTTTCTGACATACATAAGGTAGAGAGTACTTCCATGTGCAGCACACCTGGCAAATTTGAGGGGTCTCCAATACTGGGATAGTAACCTTTGGGTCAGGAGAGAAGGTGTGTGCAAGACTTTGTGTGTTCTGCCTGACCACTTCAGTTATTCTTCCCTCTGCAAGCCCTACTGTCCATTTTGGTCGCCCTGGAAGATAAATTGTCTTTGACTTGTGTGTCACCATTAGCACTTCATCCCTCTGTGTCGCTTTCCACCTTTTCATTTGTTTTTTTTCAGCTGGTTAAATTGTAAACTTCTTGGAAGAAGGTCTCTCTGTTTTCGCTATGCCAAGCAAAACAAAGCCCCGATCTTGTTCAGGTCCTTCAGTTTCTGCTGAAATAATTAATGAGGTTTTCTGTGAGCTGTTGCAAAGTGCCTAGAGACTGCTAGATTTGCCTACACGGTTGCCGTGCCGCACCTTGGCCAAATTGTTGTTTGTAAAGCAATTTTGTCTCTAATATAAAAGGCACTGTATAAAATCCATTCCTGTTGTCTTTTCATAGAGAATTTTCCATATGAATTGTAAGCTTAGAATTGCTGACCATCTCCTTAAACACTTCCAGATAATAATGATATATGTTCTTCCAGCTAATATATATCATTACCTTTTATCAAGCAAAACTTGGTTCATAGCTGTAGAAATAATATGATTTACTGGCTTCCAGCCAATCAGTTAATTACCTGCTGGTTACTTAAAGCACCTGGGGCTTTGGTTCATTCCAGTGTAAGTTATTAACTTGCTGGTAAAGGATCAGTACCTCATAAATAGTTTCTCTAAATAACTTTATAATGCTGCCGAATTTTTTTTAATTGTTTATTCTTATTTCTAAGAATAAATATGTGGGGGACAGCTTGAAATTGCAGTTGTATAAGGCAACTGTTTTGATTTGAGATATCACATAGTAGCCCCATATCCATGTGGAGAGCATACAAGTGTCATAGACCTGTTACTTAGGCACCTTCAGGTCTTTGGGAGAACCTCAGTAGTTTTACATGTACCAGACTGATTGAAGACTGATTTGCTTTGTAATACTTAGTCTGTTTTAGGGTTTTGGTCATGTTGTTTTAAAATAATAAGATCAGGTGAAGAGATCTTAGGCCAGGCTTCACTTGTGGTAAGTCCATTGAGATAATTTACAATAGTTAAGGCTCTGGCTGTCTTAAAGTAATTGGGACAGATAATAGACTTCTTTCATCTCTCTTTTTCTGTATCTCATCCCTTCTTTTTTTTCTCAGAAGTCATAAGCCACTTATTTGGTCAAAATGTGGGAGAATAGATGTAAAAATCGCTGTTCTCAGAAGGAAAAAGCTGGGGCTGTCTTTGGCCCAGGACGCACCCTTTAGGCAGGTTCTGCACCCGAAGTTAGAAAATAATTTTTCTGCAGCCTTCTTACGGTTTTGGTTATAGTGTCTCAGCTGATGAATTGCTTTTGTAGCTCAAGGGGAGAGAAGAGATTCTGTACTTGCTTAGGTCCTAGGCCTTGCTTAGGTGCCTTATATCTGCTAAATAAACCAATGGACAGGTTAGCTAATTTAAGGACAGATATTACACACTCGTCTTGCAATGGGCCATTACTAAATTCTTTGTGAGCTGAACTCCCTGTGAGAACAAATATGCCTAGGTGAAAGGAATTACATTAATCCAGTTTCAGTTGTAACCTCGAGTGAGAGGAGAAGTTAAAAGTTTCCAGTCAGACACAGTGGGCAAAAAAGGTTGTTCTTCTTGTCTTGTGATGTTTATATTCATGAGGATGGATGAGGAACCTGGCAAGAGCCTGAAGCAGTGAATCACCATGGTAAGTGGCTGGCCAGCTACCATAATTTAGAAATGATCTCAGCTAATAAGATTTGTCAGGATCGAATCTGCTTGACCTTGGCTTGTTAATATGGGTTTGGATGGTGGCTGGACGGAGTGGGCGAAGTAGGATAAGGAGACAGAGAAGAGCACGGTCTGCACAAGAAGGCTGAGAGAGGTAGTGCTTACCATAGTGGGTACTGTAGTACTATGGACAAGAGAGAACAGGGCTCGCTGGAGCAGAAGCAGTGCTAGAAGAGATACTGAGGAGTGCAATGCTCGTTCTCCTGCCCTGCACATTCTTGCAGCCTGCAGGAAAAAAAGCTGCTGTACCCAAAGCTACCTGTGATGAACTGGTAGCTTTTGTGCTGCCCTGCTTTCTTCTTCTTTTTTTTTTTTTTTTTTTTTTTTCCAAAAAGCCTCAGCCGAGGTCGCATGGTACTGCGTGGTGGATATACCGATACAGAACATTCCCTGTGGTGGGAGTTCAGCAGCCAAATCAGAATGGCTTAAAGATGAGAGCAGATGTAGAAATGAACTGTTGTCCCCATTTGTATAGGCTGGCTAAGTTGATGGCTAAGCTAGGGGGAGAGGCAGATTGCCCACCTAATAATGAGTGCCAAAAGGAAAAATGTAGGTTTGTATCACTGCTGAGGGGTGGTTCTGACTGAGAAATAAATGCCAAAGCAAAGCGGCTTTAGCTGAAAATCGGATTCTCAGCAGCTGGTAGTGCCCGATCCGATTGTTTATACCTTTTTTTCGAAAACGTGGGCAGCCTGTTCCTTTTCTTTGTCTCTCCCCTTTTTTTGCTTTCCCTTCTTCCCCCCAATCCTCTTGACTTTCAGCCCTCTCAGGTCTACCAGACAGTCTCTCTTTGCCCGCAGACCTGGAAGGAACGCTCTGCTCTAGTGTAGAAGCGACAGCTTCTTTTATCTTGCGTGCTGTGGTTATCTGACTTGTGCATCTCAGAGCAAAACTGATAAAGACTGCTAAGACAAGATGGTCATTTTCAATCTTTAATAGCTTATCATATTTAAAAAATCTCATGAAAGAACTGTGTATTAGTTAAATGATGATTATTAGGGATGCTTATGAATAAAATATACCAATTTATATCTGATTCTGTAATAGTAGTGTTAGACTTTTCTCTTTTCTCTGACTTAAGTCTATATAAACAAAAGGATCAAAAGAGAACAGCATGTCTGTGCTTGTTTAAATCAATTGAAATGAGTGGTGTGTGCCCTTTGCCGTCCCCAAGTTATGTGGAAGCACTGGAAATTATTGAGATTTTATTCCTTTTGTACCCGGACAGTTCAAGACTTCAAGCCAAGACCTAACCCACCTGCTTTATATCAGATGATTCAAACAGTCTGTGGAGCAGTATAGGAACTATAGTAAAGTTATCATTTTTGTGTCGTAGGAGGGGAAAAAAAGAGAAAACAGGTGTTGCCATGCCTAACTATTCCCCCCCCCCAGTTTTTATGCAGGTCATTATAGAGCCCCCATTGTGAACTTCTTGCCTGGGTGAGAAGATTGTTAGGTTTAAGGTGCAAGTTCCCATTTATTTAGACAAGTACCTGCCCATACATGGAGGATGGGCCCTTTTCAGGTTTTGACTATTTGCCCCCCATGTAGTTTCAGCTGACAGGGCAGTAGGTTAGGGTAGATAGAAATAAGCTATTTGGAAAGTACAGTGGCACAGTCGGGTGAAGATTGGCACTAGTCTGATAAAACCAGTTCAAATGTTTATTTAGAGAAACAAGGGAAATAGTCAAGTATGGGAAGGTAAAAGCCATATGAGATCTCAAGCTTGTTCCCTACGCTGCAATGAAAGAGTTCACACAGAAATGTCGGTAATGGAGTGACTGGTCGCGTGTTTTTGTTTATAATGCCAATACGTTGATGTTCTGTTTCTTCACTTGCAGCTGCACTGAGAGCTTGTGCTGATGGAGGTGCCAATCGTCTCTATCACTTCACAGAAGGAAGCCAGGACAGGTACGTTAACAATAAACTTGAAGTCATTGAAGTCATCTCTTCTCAGTGAAAGTAAAATATGGAGGAATGGGATCTGTTCAGTTACTGAAGTAACTGCCTGCCCGCTGCATGGTACTTAAACGACCTGTGGCAGGTAGTATAATATTTTTTCCACATTATCTTTAATTTTTATTCCCAGCTACAATTTTTAAAAACACAGGTAACCTGAAATACCTTTTTTCCTTAAGCCCATTGGTCTTTTTTCCTCTTGAAAGCTCTGCTCTCTTATTTTATGCATCCATCAGAGCTAGGCCTTTGATGCAGCCTCTGAAAAAGCTTGCTGTGCCCCTAGCAAGGGTTGACTAGAGGAACATCTGATGCCTCACACCAGGAGCTGAAACAAAGTACGTCCTCTTCGTTCTTCTTGTGAGGCCTTAGAGGAAACCTGTTTGCTTTGTGAAGGGAGACGGGTAATAAAATAGGAAGTCTACGGAAGTCTACTTTTCTTTCTGAATTATTTCGAAATTAACGTCAGGGCATCATACCTGACCAAGGGCAAGTACAGAGATTATCTATAAATCTATGTGCTAGGTGAGGAAATATGACTGAAAGGAGAATATGTTCTTGTTTTCTGTAATGGCATTTAAAATTGTAAAATATCCCAGGTTTCTGCCCCAAAAGTGTTGAGCTGGAGTTGTGATGCAAAATATTGCATTCAAGTGGTTTCTCATTTTTGTAGTGAAACCATGGAACACTCTAATATGAGGTTATTAAGGATCCTTTGTGCTTGTCTTTAGGATTTTCAGCTGTTTTAAGCAAGAATTCATAAATAAATAGTTTAATAAAAGCAAATAAATGAATAAAGCTGACTCTTGGGGCAAACGAATGAGACGGGTATTTGGTAGCACTTACAAACTTATGAACAATTGTGGTCATACAGCTCAATCTGATACATACTTTGTCTTTCATCTCATGGCAAGTATATGATGGAGGCCAGGGGAAGCTCAGTTTCCTCTTGTCCTTCAAATTAAAGACCAGAGTTGGAGAGGAAGACTGTAGTCTTAAAGTAAAAGTTAACTTAAAATTTCTTCCTTTGTCACCTGTGAGAAGTTTGATGGCTGAGATCTACAACTGCTAAAACCAAGACTGGAGTTTGTCAAGCACTATTAACTGTTGTAGGAGTATTCCTTCTGTAATCTTCTATTTCTCTTCTCCTAGTAGTTGCTCACAGAGCCATGCACAACTTAATCTTGAATTCAAACAGAAATCTGACTTGCAGCAAGCAGTTCTCTTTGATAATGGTGATGCTTTCCAAAGAACAACATTTTAGAGCTTTTATTTTACCTTCTCCTGTAACCCATTCACCTCTTCTGCATACCTTTATGTTCGTATTAAATAAATATAATTCAGGGGAAAATGGATGATTATACCTTGACTGAATAGTTCTTTCAGTCCTACATACTTGGCCCTTGGAGTATTCTTTTTCTCTATCTTTCTTCTTCTCATCTTAATTGCTTTGGGTAGGTATATTTTACCTTCAAAGTGATTCTTTTGAAACAAAAAAAAAGCCTGCATAATTTTGATTTTTGTCTTTAAAGAAATCATTCTGCTGGAAATAAATATTCATTTACTTCTCTGAAGTATTTTCCCTTAAATTCCCTGTCCAATGTTATCGAAGAGCTATCTGCTCAAACTCTACTGACATGCTAATAATTTTTTTAATGCTGTCTTAACCTTCTGTTTAAAACTCTATTTTATTCAAAGCCCTGATATCTAATTGTGTTGCATCAAAACCTAAAAACTATAGTCCTTTAATTCTAGAGAGATTATTATCTCCATATATTTTAGAATGGGAATAACTTATAACATTCTGGAAAAAGGACAGCGTGCAATATGGGACCTTTGTAGGGGTGTCTTCCTTTGGAGATAAGTGAAGTAGCTGTTGCTATTTTGAAGGGTCCATTTCCGAATCCTAGAAAAATAGGGGGCTAAAATGACCTCAAGAGGTCCATCCTTTCCCTCTGCTTTAAGGTGAAGATAAACCTATTTGTTCTGTTCCTGATGCATGCCTAGTTAACTGGTTCTTAAAAATCTTGAAGTGGGAGCCCCTGCCACCCCTCCCTCCAGCTTCCGCTGTTTTAGGCTAAAATATGCCCAGCTTGTCTGGTCTTTCTTTATTGGTCATCTTTTCTTATTGCTCTTACTGGCCTCTCTTCACTTAGTCTATATCCATCTTAAAGTGCTGTGGCTGAAGCTAGGCAAGATGCTCTGCAGGGGACTTCCCTAGTGTTGAATTCTTTAACTTGCTTCTCATGTTAAGTCGGCCTATGCTGTTGAATGAAAAGCAGCAAGAGCAGATTCAAGGGCCCCCCATTTCCCGCCTCCATCGGTTTCCCGTTTTCTCCATCGGTGTCTTGACTTGTTTCTGTGCTTACGTGGTTCACCTATTCCTATCAAGCAAAGGAAGCTCTCACCTTCCTTTCTAGAACACTGCGCAGGCTGGCTTAGCAATGTGACTTCAGGGCATGAGGTTATGTGTGTTAAGATGTTATATGTCTTCATCTGTGTTTGTGGTGTCATTTTTATGGTGTTTGGTTGGTTTTCCCATAAGTTTCTTTAAAAACCGGCTCAGCAAATCTGAATTGCAATTATTCTTGTTGAAACACAAACAAACCAACCCAAGAAAACCTTCATTTTTGTAACTGCTAATGAGGAGAAATCATGCTGGTTTTTTTCAATGATGTGTTAAAACAAATTACCTTCTAGAGCAGGAGGGGTAGGAAGAGTAACCAAAAGGGCAGGATAACTTTTCCTTAGAGAGGCCTGTCCTTGGGAGCTGTCAGTGTTGGGGACAGAGGAAAGGCAGGAGGGAAGAAGGGATGGACTCCCATGCTCTGTTGCTTTTCTCTGTCTGGCTCTACAGCCCAGAAAGGTTATTTTTCTTAGACTATGGTTTTTTTTCTTTGTTAACGTCAGTTCCCACTTAGAAATAAGGATTACTGCTAAACCTTTCTTGATTGCTAAACAGTTGCAGCTAATCAGAGTTAAAGGTGAGTTACTGATCTTTATGGGTTTTTTGCTCTGCCTTATTCTGTCTGCCTTGCCTATCCTGTTGTGCATTTCCTTGAATCACTACGAAGCAGTTATCCACTTCAGAGTTAGGTTGTTGCTTATCTGTATCACACTACAGCAACTTCTTACTCAACACTTTATGATTAAATCTTAAGGCATCGATTAACCTGTGTGTCACTGGCTTTGGGGTATATGAAGGTGAAGATGCATCGAAAACTATCATTGTATTGGCACCTGTAAAAACAATCATTAGGACTTGTGTCTCAGATGCTATTTTCCAGAGAGATGTCAAATCCATCGTGTACTCAGGTTTTGCAACATTAAGAGCTTCAGGTCAAAGAGGGGAGCGGTGGGCTCTGTAAGAGGAAGGATAATCCTATCATAAAAAATACTGGCTTTCTGGGATTCTGTTTAGTATTTCAGTACATCAGACTTGGTGTATGACATGAGGTGGATTGCTTACAATCTCTTAAGAACATCGCTTTCGCTATACATCCAGTTTCTTTCTGTGAACTGCATAAAGTATGAGAGTAGCAGTGAAACTGAAAAATGGTTGTGTATTTTGATGTAGCATTTTCTACATATGAAACATATATGATGCGAACTTAGGTGATGCACGAAAATGCAGTTGCTACTATATAATTCTTCTCTGAACTGGGCATGCGGGGAGGCAGTTCCAAGAAGCTCTACATGTGCGTGTGAACATTAGGAACAAATTGTGTAAACACGTCCAGTTGATACAGCTGCTAAATTTCAAACACGGACCTCAAAAAATCTTTTTAGAACCAACTCATATTCAGGAATACAGATTGCTACATAAAGCTTGTCTTTCAGTGACACGCCTCCCCCCCCCCCCCCCCCCCCCTTAAGGATTTAAATAAGCCATTTATTCAGAATGAATCAAGGGTATTGGTTGTACAAGGTGATGTTACGTCCTTAACTTGGATTTAACAAATTCTTCTATGTCCTAGGCTTTGTGTTTAAAAGCTAAAGTGGAAAATAGAAGTCTTAATTGTACAGCTTTTACAGCTTACACTTACTGAGTTTTGTACTTGTAAGTATCAATGAGTGAATGTAGACGTATCACAAACTTTTCAATGCTGGCTGCTCCTGAGGAGTTTCTTGTCCTTCGCGTACCTGGAAAGAGTTTCCAGGATTAGCTGCTCCATCACCTTCCCAGGGATTGAGATGAGGCTGAGCAGCCTGTGGTTCTCTGAGTCCTCCTTGCCCTCCTTGAAGACAGGAGTGACATTGGCTTTTCTCCAGTCTTCAGGCACTTCTGCCAGTTGCCATGATTGATCAAAGATTATCAAGAGTGGCCTTGCAATGGCATCAGCCAGCTCCTTCAGCACTCATATGTGCATCCCATCTGGGCGCATGGACTTATATATGTCCATTTTGCTTAAGTATTCCCTGACCTGATCCTCTTCCACCGAGGGTACGTCTTCCTTGCTCCAGTCTTTACCCCTGGTCTCTAATGCCAGGGATTCCTGAAGGCTGGTCTTGCTAGTAAAGACTGAGGTAAAGGTAGTGTTTGGTACCTCAGCCTTTTCCATGTTCTGTATAACCAGGTCCCCTGTCTTCTTAAGCAATGGGCCCACATTTTTCCTAGTCTTCCTTTTGTCACCTTATAGAAGCCCTTCATATTGTCTTTGACATCCCTGGCCAGATTCAATTCCATTTGGGCTTTAGCTTACCCAATTTCATCCATCCACAGGCAGAGCTCCATGCACTCCAGCTGCTCTCTCACATAAAGGGCAACACCTCCTCCTTATCTTCCCAGCTTCTTTCCTAAAGAGCCTGCATCCTCTCATTGCAGCACTTCATCCGTGTTTCCGTAATCCCAAAAAGATTGTAGCTCTGCAACTGCACACAGATCTCTAACTCATCATGCTGCATGCATTCTCCAGAGCTTTATTTTGCCTCAAAAGTTTGAAAAGGAAACAACAGGCTTAACCTTTGAATAGGAAGACTAAGCTAGTGTAACTTCCATGAGGAAAAATAGCCGCACATTTGCTTGCGTGAAAGGTGGAAAGATAACTCATAGTGGAATTGTCTGTTTATTTTGATGGCTTCATGTGTGCATTTTGGCAATTAGGAAGGGTTAGTAGTGCCAGTTCACCAGCTGTTCTTTCTTCCTTTTGTTGGCTAGTTCAGCTAGCTATTTATAACTTACACGGAATTTGCCTAATCTTAGAAAGCACTGTCTCCATTGTCAAGATCATAAAAAAAGAAACAGCGGGGCAACAGCTAGCAATACCCATATGTAAAATGAGATCTTTTATCTTGTTTCCTGAAGAACCTTTTACTCATGGAAAAGTGGGTCCCTAATAGGATTATAGAGTGAGAAATTCATGTATACTTCACTGTGTTCCATATTGGATTAGAAATGGGGTACTTATGAAGGTAATTAGCCATTGATGTCGCTTAATGTAGGGTTGAGAGGAATTCTTTGCTTGAACTCTTCAGATTAAACTGGATATTGTTTTTAAGCTATCTTATATTCAGGCAAAATTTAGGGCACTGATGCAGAAAACATTGAATGAGATTTTCTGAGTGTAGAGTTATACTAGAAGAGTACAATGGTCTTTTCTTGTCTTTAAAATCTATTCATTGTATGTTTTGGGGAGGATGTGAGACAGTTATACATGTGAAGTTTTTGCTTTATTAATGTTGATATAAGGATATGTTTCAGTAATGTTTAAAAAAAAAAAAAAAGGCCTCTGAAACTGTGAGGTCAACACTATTTGAAATGTCTTTCCCGTTGCTGCTGGTGGCGAAGAGTTCTTTAAATTGAGGGATTACAGTCTGAAAGCCAAGAAAGTTGAAAGCTGAGGCAGTGCTTTATTTGTCAAATGGCTTAAGGAAATCTTTTACATCAGACATTTTTGCCTGACCTAAAAAATGTAGCAGTGTTTAAAGATCAAAATCAGGATCTTTAGTTTATCCTAATAAATTCTGCAGGAGTCTTCAGAAAACCCATCCCTATCCACAGTCTGCTCCTTTAGGAAATACCTGACTTGGGATCTGTTTTGAAACCCTAGCTTACTTTAGAATAAACTGCCAGGCATCAACAAATTCAAAAAAACCAAAGCAACTTAACTCTCCGTGTTTGGAAAGATGAGTCCATTTGGAGTTACATAATGTGTTTGTTTCAGGTAGGCAGATGAGAAATTCTCAAGATACATTAAGATCATCTAGTTTTTGGCTTTATTTATATCTTCAATTTAATTATTTTCGCTTGATTACATTTTCAAATACTTTTTTATTCCAGTAGCTGTACACTGTAAATATAATTCAAAGTTTATTTCACAAATAATGAAGAGTTGACATACCAAGAGTTGAATATCAAGAGATACTCATAGATTCAGTCCTCAAATTAAACCAAGATTAGCTTCCTGTATTGGGAAGTGTTTCCTGAAAGTACTAGGATAATAACATCACTAGGCATATCAGGCTTATTGGGTCTCTGAGTCAAATCCTCACAGAAATGATGAGAGGTGAAAATCACTGGTGCTTTTTTTACTGCTGGGTTCCTCTTCATATTAAACAGCAGTGTAAAGCCAGACCAGGGGTATGTATTCTTCTGGAGTTACTGACTACATCACTATAGTGCTTTATTTCTATTCAGCTAGTCATCAGATGCTATAAAGGTAAAAATCTTGGATTTACAAAGCCATAGTTTGGATTCACTTGAGAATTTTAGGAGGGGCAGAAGTACTGTGTTTTGCAAATCACGCAAAGTAGACATATTTTGAGGGGAGACACCAGCAACCAGCTGTAAAAGCTGTTTTACAGCTAGGTTTACTTGGAGGTGCTTCTAATTGTAGTTAGTATTATGTTCTACAAACCGTAACAGAAAATGGACAAGGGCTTTTCCACCACCCCCTCAACCTGAAAATCAGACACCAGATTATCATCTGATTAAAAAAAAAAAAAAAAAGGCACACGGGCTTATAAATATTAGCAGAATTTACTTGAGATTAAGTTATTCTTTATGTTGAATTTGTTGCTTTTGCTAGTCAAGATGGAAATTGTAGAATAATAATAATATTTATAATAATGATGGGAGGTGACAGTGCTGCCCATTGTTGTGACTCCTGAAGTTCAGACCTCTATTAGAAAGAAGGCTTAGTCTCATCATACTCTTAGAGAAGCTATGAAACGGCTGGCTTTTCATCCCTGATGTACGTGTGTGTACAGGGATGCATGCATGCCTTGTTTGCTTTATTGCAGGAGACGCTGAAAGTAAGTTACTGCCTTAGTAC
Organism: Platalea leucorodia; assembly: GCF_965183815.1. Lineage (NCBI taxonomy): Eukaryota > Metazoa > Chordata > Aves > Pelecaniformes > Threskiornithidae > Platalea > Platalea leucorodia. Next base: position 109,835,697 of record NC_138823.1, read on the forward strand.
AGGACCATGCTTTCTTTACAGGAGAAGAATAAAAAAGAAAAGCACTCCTAGGGAGAACTTCTGGATATGATTCACAAGTGGCAGAGGCAGATGTACCAAGTTTCATCTAGAGTAAGAGTGAGAGTATTGTCTACTGGTTAAAATGGAGAACTGGGAATCAAGGCCTTTGGTTTGTTCCCAGTTTGTTCAAAATTATCAACTGAGTTACCAAATTATCTCAGATTCTCAGTCAGTCACCTTTAAAATGTGGGCAAATAGCCCTTAAGAAGGGCTAAGATGCTGTCCTTGTTCACATGGTCTCATCAGTTTCTGGTATTTCTTTGTTAAAAGCTGAGCCTATAAAAGGGCTAGACATCATTCCTCCTGAAATCAGTATTTAATAAGGACTAGTAGGTCCTAGGCGGAGGCTGACTTGATCTCCATTAGCACTCCAAGTACCTGCACATTTTGGCATAAATCCACAGATTTTTTTTTTTTTTTTTTTTTTTTTTAATGTCTCAAGACATTCAGAGATGGCATTAGGACCCTCTTGTTTTAGCCACATCAACAGACCTAAGTGTGAGACTTGGCTTGTCTGGAATGATCCTAATCTTGTTAAGGAATAGATGGGAACGACCAGGACAAAAGTTTGTGGAGGTGGAGTGATGAGCAAATACAAAATAGATGGACAGTTCAACACTGGCTGCCAGTGAGGTGCTCTGCCCATAAAACTGTGCTGTCCCAGTAAGAGCACCATAAGCCAAGTTATAATTGCCAACCAGGAAAATAAAGGGTCACAGTTTGTCCAGAACAGTAATTCTGGAAGAAAACAGGAAAAAAAGTGGCTGAGGAAAGGAGAATATAGGGACACTTTCAGTTAATCCCAGGTCTCTCAATCAGAGGGTTTGGATTGCTTCAGCTTCTTCTTTAAATAGCTGTATCTGTGCCCCTAGTGTACTGTAAGCAGAGGAATGTCATCTCCATCTGGGTGATTTCTGGCTTTATGACATGGTAAAAATCATTTATGGCCACCCCGATGCTAGGAGTTAGGACTTTGTAGTGATGAAATATCTGTGCATTGAGCCACCGCTGGAAAAAGCAGCTCGGAAAAGAGTCCTGAGCCGGCCTAAGAGCACTCTGCACTTAATAGTGTTTCGGTTCGGTGTGCCTAAGGAGTAATTCTCAGGATCCCGGGAAAGCTGGCTCCGTGTGTAGCGTTAGGGTGAAGTGTATGCCTGTGTTTCTTTTGGATCTCTGACTATCAATAGAAATGAAGGATTAGGCAGGCAATGCTTTCTTTTATGGAGCAATACTTTTTACAAGTGTTTGGGGCGGGCTGAGGGCTGGGAGTTTTCCTGTCTTTGAAACAAAGCAAAACTAGAAAGTTCTTACAAGCCTCAAACCAGGATGGGTCTTCGCTGCAATAGTACTTGTCATTTAAAATGTAGAATATGAACTTTATATTAAACATGGCAAGAGCTATCTTAGATTTGAAAGAAGCTCTGTGAAGACTGAGAAGAACGCCAAGATCAGCATTTAATCTAGAAGCACAGAAATACCTGTGCTATCAATGCCTTAAAATGAATGTTAATAAATGGCCTTAAAGTTGGCTGATCTGCACTGTTGCCCTTCTGAGATTTAGGGAAGGATTACTAGTGCTATAGCACCTGTTCACTTTTTTTGGCTGGGGTTTTTTTTTTTGACGGTCTAGAAGATTCCTGGAGAGACAGTCCCTTCCAAGTGACTTCAAGTTACAGAATATTACATAATGGGACTGAACACAAATAACACCTGTAGATAAATTATTAAGATGAGTTTTTGCTGTCTCTAAAATGCTCTTTCAGTAAACTTATTAGTGCTTGTTGGAGCGTAGACATAGTCTGGATGTTTATTTCTTGGTTTTCTTTCCTATTCTCTTTCTTCAGTAGACTCTGCTCTCTTTTTATAAATATGTGAAAACCAGAAGTTCTGACTTTTAACAATTTGCATTCAAATGGGCACCTTTATTTTGAGAACAGATGATTGTACACTTCAAATCTGTTTAAATTTAGTGTTAGTGAAGCCAGTACCTTGTGAATGGGGGCCTTTATGCATTATAGAATATAATGAGAAGTAAAACTTTAAAATATAAAACCATTTATCTTTAATCTATTTTTCCTAGTTCTTCTGCTAAGATTTGTTTTTAAATGTAATTGTATTCCAAGAGTGTTTCCATTTTACAAATGGACTCTTTCAGCTTTTCATTTTAAAATGTTTTGTGCCACAGTTGTTTTCACGGAAAATGATATCAAGAACCAAGGAACTGTGTTCTCAAACTGTGATCAAGGCTACTTATTTCAGTTGATAATTGAGATTAGTTAATAAATTAACTATTTAGGGCCAAGTGATAAGTACTCTGTGCCTCTTCTGACGAGGACAAGACATGGAGCAAAAACTGCAGAGCCAGTTGCAGCGCCATCCACGTGAAGGGCTGAGCATCAATTAATCAGTGGGATTAGGTAAGGCTGCCAGGCAGCTCTGCAAATTCCGTAACTGAAGACACGAGGATTAATCCTCAGTAAAAAGTTAGAGCCCTGAGACATCACAGAGCCAGTTCTGTTCTGCTACCGGAAATAATTTGCTCAGGCATATGGATAATGTGTACAGTGGAGCCTCCAAAGCTGCTCTTGGATACATTTATATTCAGAGAAACTCAATCTTAACCTTCATACAAAAATCACGCTCCTGGGTGTGCACGCTCCTCTGCAAGCAACATGCTGCCTGTCTTATTTATGTACCAGTCTCAGCTTTATTTTGCAAAATGGGGGAGAAAAAGTCTTCTAATGCCTTGATGTAGTTGTATTTTTAAAAAAGGAGATAATTTGCTGTCTCTGTCTTGCATGCATACTTTATTTTTAAGAAGTTTTAGGCAATGGACCTGGAAACCATAGAGAATGTCAATTATAGAGAAATGTAGAGAATTCTGAGTTTTGAGCAAGGGAAGAAAGATCTTTTTGGATAACAAGTGAAAAAACGGGGCAGTGATGTTGAAAGATAGTCAAAAGGCAGTTGGAAATGGCATAAGCGGTACAGAAGTATCTTGCCTACTGATCCCAAATAATTGAGCAGAATCATGTCTGATCACGTGGTGGGATGTGAAACTGGATCCAAGGTTACAGTGTCTTAAAGTAAATGGAGATGCATGAAGGTCCACTGGCGTTGTCTTATGATGCTTCTCTACCTGAGTGGGACGTTCCATACAAGCAAGTCTAGAGTCTCTCTGCAAACTGGTTTTGGTGTCTCTGCAGAACTCTGGACCAGTATCAGCACATCATTCAGCTCTGGCTCATTAGCCCAAGTAAGAAATTGAGAGTGTTTGGGCCGAAACATGCACTAAGGTAGTAGGATGGTTTCTGATACCAGAGTGAGTTTTTGCTGTATGCCGTAGGCAATGCCTTTACTTGCAAATATTTTCCATCTCACTTATCTTTTTGTAAGCACTTGTGGACATATAAGCACCTCAAGAACAGATTAGGACTGCAGAGATATGCCTAGAAGAATGAACTTTAGAGAGATGAGAGAAGAGAGCAGTAGATGAAGGGCTAGATAACAATTTCAGAATACCACCAAAATACCTGTCTGATCATAAACACATTCAGAATAAACATACATCTGTCCTGCAGTAACTCTTTTTAGCTCAAATAGGTACATATGCATGTACTGTATAAAGAAAGTACTGAAATGGGCTAAGGAAGAGATGCATTCAAGTAAAAAGCTCACAGCTTTTATTTGGTTTGGACTGATGGCCTGGTTTATTCCTCTGAGTAGCACTGAATATTGAACTAAATTGTCTGCAAAATAAAAAAGGTCAAACCAATAATACTTGAGAGTGAATACAGCTCACCATGGTTGAAATTTATGTTTTATTCTAGACAGAGAAAAAGCAAACCAAAACTGACCAGTGACTGACTCTGCAGGGACACTACAGGCAGATTCTGCTAGAAATTAGGTTTTGGTTTTGTTTGGGATTTTGGTGAATGAGGGAAAACTAAGATTCCATGCAACTTCAGGAGAGTTTTTAACACAGGTTGTTGTTTTTGTTTTTTTTTTCTTTTTTTCTTTTTAGTGTTACTTAGTTTTTCTTCTTTAATGTCACAACATAGGAACAGATAAGGCCTGTGCTTGCCAGATAGGGACCCAGGTCACCTTTTGTACAGATTCAGGATCTTCTATTGACTTAATTGGGAAGGGATTAAGCTCTAGATGTCTAAGCAATTACACCCTCTCCGTACATTGCCCTAAATTCTTGCAGTGTAATTAATGCTTTATGTGAAGCATCACTTCTCCACGGTGATAGCAAGCAGGGAAACTGCCATGGCTGGATCTGATGTTTTCAGTAACCTGGTACTGTTCCAACAGCCTGTGAAATGGATGGAGCAAGAGTGAGACACTGGCTGCTACTTTGTAAGTAACCGGGTACTCCAGAAACTGGGCCATAATCCATTTTTATCCCCTGTGCTTTGCCAAAAAAAAAAAAAAAAGAAAAAGAAAAACAAAAAAACCAAAAATTTTAGCTGTGTACGTAGTATTTTGAGCATCTATTACTCTGATTTCAGATTCGAAGCAAGCATTGGCAATAGTGGGAAATTATTACTGCTTACTGTATTTCAAACTACTTTGTGGTGCCCACACAGTGATCAAAATATTTAGCATAGTCTTTGGAAGCAGTAACACCAGGAATGAAATTCATCCTATAGCAATAAATTGTTCTTGGACTAGTAACTCTTGAGGGATATCCCACCTACACAAGCTGCTTGACTCTCAAACTGCCTGGCTTTCCCTGGTTGTTAAGAAATTCCAGCCGGAATAAGTTTTGTTTGATATAAAGCTGAGTGGCCCATTCAAGGTATCCACGTCATGTGGCTAATGGGAATGTGTAGAGATGTTTTGGATCAGACAGAGCACACATGTGCATGCAGTTTGCGCCATAGTTTCTTCATTGTGTCTTTGAGCACCTTGATCTCTATGTAAAAGGTGTCTGGCACGTGAATAAGAACTGAAGCAGGAAATAATCTAATAGCTGTTCCCCTTCATTTATTCATTATAAGCATTCTGGATAAAGAAGAGTGACTGTCTAACTGAAGGCAGTATTAGGGATTTGCAGCTTGAGACTGGATTATCCCATTACTGTGGAGAGAGCTAATAGGATGCCAGTCAAGAAGACTGATAAGGATCAGCAGGTTAGAAAAGGTGTATTTTTAGAGTCCCTGATGTACAAAACAATGACACAGTGGGTAGCAATGGCAGTGGATAAAAGGCTGCGCTGTTGGACTGCCTCTGTCTTTTACTTCAGCACAAAAGAGAGACTGGGGTCTGTTATTCAGGTGTAGCTCAAAATATTTAGTATGAACGTTAGCAGGGTTTTTAGGTTCGCCTTTTTTTTTTTTAAGCACGTGCGTGGGTAGTGGAGTGATTTTTTTTTGCTTTTTTTTCCTGCAGTTGGTGTGTGTTGAAGTCCAATGACATGGTTCAGCATGCTGGTCAGCCAGCTGTGGGCCCGAGCGTTGAGAGCAGTGCCTGCGGTTGTCGTCTCCTCTGCGCAGAAGCGGAGTTGCTCTGCAAGGGCTTGAAATCCTATGGTCTTTACGCACTGATGCAACAGAACTGTGAATATCTCTGTTTCTTTGTCAGCAGGGCTTTTACCTCGGTGTTTAGGAGAGCTAAACAGGTTAGGTGACAGTTGGCACAGGCATAATCTAAAAAAAGGCAGAAATTGGAAGGGAAGGAAAAAAACAGGGTACAAGGAAAAGGATGGGAAGGGAGTGAAAATGTTTTTGATACTAAAGCTGAAAAGGAGAAAAGTCTCTGGAATAAAGCAGGCTAATAACTCCAGTGGAGCAACCGTTAACTCTGTCACAAGAAAGAAAGAAAAGGGGGCTCTATAGTAGTAAAGACGAAAGTGTGATTTGCCTCTGCAAGTTCCAGCAGTATCTGTGGGAGGACTGACGTTTTCTAATTTTATAAGCTGCAGCAGGCATGTTAAATGCTGGTGACAGATCAGATTGGAATTGTGTGCATTAAGGTATTTTGAGTGGTGAGAGAAAGACAGACTGTCCCAAAAATACAACTGAAAAAGAAGGAGTCAGTAAACAATTCAGTGCCATTTTTTTTTGTTAAAACATCATCTGTGAGGTTTGACAACAAATACTTTTAATTAAGAAAGTGACAGATGTGGGTGTCAATATCTCTTCTTTCTGATGCTTTTAATTTTAGGAAAAAAGAAAACGGTGCATAAGGTGATTTTGGGGTATTGGTGTACAGGAGGGAATTGTGTGAGGAGCATGCATGGATTGATGGGGGTGTTAGCTCTCAGAGGGAATTCTCAGGATGATGAAGAATCCATTTTGAAGAGTTAACATTGCTAGCAAGTGAGTTACTGAACCCGTGCCCACTCTGCAAGCATCCGCTCTGATTGGCACCGAGGGGCCAACACTGATCCATCATTCAAAGCTTTGCAGCAAAGCAATGAAAGCAACTGCACGGGCTGTGGTTCTGCCTCTCATCTTGTGAAAAGGTTACTGCTCTCTGATTTCCTTTTAGAGTCAAAGCATTTCAAATTGAACAGCAATTTCTGACAAAGACGGGAGCTGGAACTGTGCTACACTGTCATTGGGCTTGGTGGGACACTTAAGCTTCTGCCGGCTTAAACAAATAGGAATTACATGGGCGAATCCCTCCTCGTTTCCTTACGTCCTCTTCTCTGCCCCACAGTGAAAGTAATAAGGAAGAGCGTCCATGATCATGTTTACTGTAATGAGCCTGTCCTCTGGGGAAAATCTTGTGGCATCTTTTAACATTAATCTTGTATGGATTTATGATTCTAATTGGTGCGCTCTAGCTCTTGTTCATTAAGTGACCACATGCAGGGTTCTCCTGTTTCGTGTGTTCCCCGTAAAAACCGGTGCATTTCGTTAAATCTCAGCATTAAAGGAAGTGTTTGCTGGCAGAGCAATATTCTAACAGCACGTTGCAAGTGTGCAGGAGGGTCCCAAGGTCACAAACTCCTTCTAGAGGTTAATTAAGTCTGAAAGAAAGGTATTCTGTTGTAATTAAATAGTAATGAATGAGAGGCCAGGCATATTTGGTGTATAATGCAGTACCACGAGGCAAAGCCAAAATCATCTGCAAATTTATTATTTTATTTCATATTCTATTATAAAATACCCTTGGGTGTCAGTGTAATTTTTATTCTCCAACTTGCCTATGACAGGAGGGGGATTAAGTGGTCAGCGCTGTCATGCATATATGTGATCGTAATACACCTCGGGAGTGGTTTCGAGAACTCTAATAGCGTTCCTGACATGCTTGAAGAGGGCTTTCATCAGGAGGGTGATGCCTCCCCTGTTCTGCGGGATCTCATTTTTAATCAGAGTGGAAAGTGCTTTCTTTGCCACTTTCACACTGGAAAAGCCATGGCAAGTTTTGACTTCTTTCAGTAGCACCAGCAGAAATACAATCGTGTTCATGACCCTGTTTAAGAGCTCATCAAAATTTCCCTTTGAGTTCTTGTGCTTCTGGGGTTTAATATTTCAGCACGTTCAAGTGTATTAGGCAGGATCTTGGCACAGGGCCACAGACAAGTTGTCCATCCAAATGTAGATTTTTCTTTGTTGTTGGTTTTTTGTTTTTTTTTTTTTTTCCCCAGCCATCATTGTAAATCAGCTGATTCAGATGTTCTTACACTGGCTTGCTCCACTCTGTTATCGCTGAAGAGTGAATGATTGTAGTGACTGAACGTATTATAGGAATCTAGAGAACAAAAGCATGGGTTACCGGTAGGTTGTAGTTTTAATTCCTTCCTTCTGTGTTTTAAAAGTAATTTTAATTGGTTTTGTGGTTTTTTTTTTTTTTTTTTTTTCAACTGAAAGCTGCATTTGTAAACTGTTTTTCCCACCTTGTGTAAGAAAGGGATGGGGAAACCTGCTCGTACCTATTCGTTCTTGGGCTAGACAAAGCATAGGCATGAATCTAGGAACCTGCATTTTATAAAATTCTGTAAAAGCTGAGAATCCTTCTACCTTACATCAGCCCTTCCATGTACCGACATCAGCCAGGAGTGCAGCTGAAAAGAAACTGCTCTTCGATTCCGCGGCCTGGCCTCTGGAAAAGCTGCATCGGCTCATTGATGCTGCAGCCTGCTCTTCTCGGGCCTTGGACCCGGCCGTGGTCCCACGGCTCTGGGAGGGGAGTCTGTGTTCACCACCTCCCTCTCTCTCATGGACCTAAGTAAGGGAGGTGGTGTTCTAGAAAATTAGAGAGCCGTGTTGCCAAAAACACTGGTGATGGGATCCCCAAAACCTGCTGTGGTGTGAACCCCACCAGCCGTTGCGACTTTAGAGACGGAGAGTAGGTGTGCCACAACTAGAGCGCGCGGAGCTGAATTTGAAGGTGGGAATGGTCCAAAATCTTTGTGCCTTTTTATCAACGTCTAAGTACAAATTTCTGTTTGTTACAGGCTGGCTGGCTCTAACTGGCTGGTACAGGCTTGTTTTGCATTTGAGCTTAAATAGATATTTAACAACTTAAGATTTAGGTGGTGGTTTTGCTTACAATGAAATACAATCCTCTGTTAATCTTCAGGAGGACTATCCGTTTCTCTCTGATGACAACTTAAAAAGTCACTTCAGTGAGAGTTTTTCCTGTCATTCCAGTAGCATATAGGTCTCTTACCTCATTATCAGGCAGATGGGTCTATTCCTCCCAACTTTACACGTTTGTCAAAAACTTATAAACCTATGAATTAATGACCTGCCAATATTAAAATGTGTGGGAAAAGATATCTAGTAGTGAATTTTACACTGAAGAAATGGACCACACTGTCATCCAGAACTTCACTCTTCTATCAAATGACATCTCTAATCACAGTTACATTACATCATGTCACCTGTGGTGGCCTTCAGGCTACTCCTCGAGCGTCTCAATACCCCCCCAATTCAGAGCGGCTGATTCTCAGCTCCTCTGTGTCAAGGCATTTCCAAGGCATTTCCAATGCTGCATCCGCTCAGAGTTCTCCACTCCCTTCTCGTACAGCGGGGGTATCAGACCTCTGAATGTCTTCCCTGAGGAACAACTAGTATCACTGTATATAAAGGGAATAGCTTTTAATAAGAGCTTATCGTTGCATTTGTATTATTTATAGGTAGATCTGTGTCCTTAAGATCCATTTCTGATTCTATAAGAAAAGTTAATTAGTGTGTTGAAATTTAATAGAAGCTTAAATGAAAGTGGTAATGACAGTAATAGAACTTAGTAGGATAGCAGTTAAGGGTTTTGTAAATATTTTTTTAATCGTAATTGTGAAGTTGATATGAGGGGTATTGTTAAAAAATTCTTATAGTAAGCAGGGCATCAACAGCGTCAGGGTTTACATCAAAAGTTTGGTTTTTTTTTTCAGCTACTCTACTTGATAGAAAATTACTTGTACAGAGCCCAAGATGGGGGCTCTTTGGACTATGCGCTACTTATCCAGAATGAGGAATTTTCTGTCTGAGAGTGTTTTTAACTCACATAGACAAAAAGGGGGAAAGGAGGAGGATTAGGGAGGGGGATAACCGGGAACGGAGAACTCTACAATATCATGTGTACGTTTGTAATGTTTCTAATACCTCAGTCGTGTGTGCAGTTTTTTCTGTGTATGCCATTTATGAATGAGCACTAAATCTATACATCTACCTGCCTGGATTTGGTATCTGTCAGGTAGGCAGTTATCTAAATGCTATCATTTGTGCTCTAAATACTAGTGACAGTGAACTAAATACTGCAGACACAAACTGGAGGGCTGGCTCAGGTTCTCTTAAAACCTTCCCTCCACAGTATGATTTCCTTGCTTTTGATAAAACATTGATGATGACAGCCAGCTTAAGCAACATACAGTAGGAATTTGGTAGATCGGTCCCAGCCACAGTCTGGACATTAAAGATTTAATGGCCATAGTAGCACATACCTACTTGCTTTACTGAAAACACGGTGTAGCACCCCAGTTTGACTAATGGATTGGGGGAGGTGGTGGTAGGGGGATGTTTGTTTCTTGAACGCAGTTAAGAATGTTATATCTGAAGCTCGTATTGTCCAGGAAACAAGCACAGCAGCACAGCAACCACTGCCATTGTAACTACTAGTCTCTGAGCTATTTTTAAGCTAGCTCAGATTTATATACACTTCAGTCAACCATATTCTCAGTGTGGCCTTGGAGACCCTTCACAGTGCCCTTTTGATTTCTCTTGGTCATGCTGACACTTCGTTGGGTTTTTTTTGTGGTTTTCTTTTTCTTTTTCTTTTTTTTTTTTTTGTAGCAAAGATTATTTGGAAAATTGCTCAGTTTTAAATCTAGTAAAATAAAAGAAATTAATTTTACATCCTCTTCTCATCTGCAAAGTCTGAATTGTGTACTTATAAGCATAAATTTGCTTCTGAACGTGAGTTTGTGTTGAACTCCTTGTGGATTCAGACCCACCAGCTGTGTTGCGTGTAGCTGTGCTGGTTTCGGATGGAGCTGATGCAAAGCTTCCCTCTCCCCGGGGAGGAGAGCTGCTGGTTACGTGTGTGCTGAGCAAGGCTGTACCTGGGCGGGTTTGAAGGATTGGGGACCTAGTGAGGATTTCGGCACGTGGGTGCAGATTCCTGGTGCTTGTTAGTGATTTCTGTCGTTAAGACCTTGCAGTAGTAGGTGTCTTCTAATGCGATCTGAAGGAAGTGTTATTTGCAGACCTTGACCTCTTGCAGAAATTTGCTGCCTTGATATATTTGCTGTTGGTTCTTTCTCAAGAGTTAAGACTGCTAAGTCTGTACCAGAGGTAAAAAGCAGGGCAGACTCTTGTGATTGTTATGATAGCCGTTGTGTGTTGTGCTTAGGATCAGTATTTCCTTGGTAAAATGAGTTTAATAAGCTGCAGGTGAAATATCGGTAGGTCAGATTAGTACAGTATGGCCTAGCAGGCCACACTACGCAGGCATGAGATACATCTGAGAAGAGATGGCCTGCTTCCTGGTTTTAATATTTAGCGGCTGTGGGCTATATCATGAAATAATTAATATAAACTTCATCTCATTTTCTGTAAGCTATCTTGGCTCAATTAGCTGCTGGTGAGTTACTCCAGCATTAGACAGTAGCTGAAGATAGGAAAAGCTTGTACCTTCCGAGTATCTGTGTGACAGCTGGGGCTTTCGGGGGGCGAAGGAAACTCTGAGACATGAGAAGGACTTTGGGATTTGGCACGATGCTTTGGCCAGTGCCAAATTCATTTTTTTTCCTCCTAAGGAACATTTCCCACCCTTACACTGGATACCATGGCTGCGTAATTGCTCTCTCCTCTTCTCAGATAAGCTGTCCAGGGAGCTGCAGGGAGCTTCCCCGTGGTGGCGATGGCTAACTTCTTAAAAGCCCTTTTCTTTGGGGGGCATTGAAAGCTGTGCTGGCTGCCAGGAGGAGGAACCTGACTGCCACAAAGCAAAAGGAAGACGTTAACAGCAAGTTTAGCACGTTTCCTTGCACTGGGGAGAGGCAGTCTTTGGGAAAGCAGACAGCCCGTATAGCAGCCAGGGTGGCACTGCCACAGGTTTCCTTACAGGTTATTAGATTTCCTTACATGTAGGTTTGTTCACTAACGAACAGCAGAAAGAAATAAAAATTTAGGTCCGGCAAGTCACTGTCAACCAGACATCCTGTAGCGTCTGTTAAGGTGCAGAGCACAGGTATGAACTTATCTGTTTATTTTAGCAGTTTAAACATTTTACAGAAGAAAACAGCAAGAGAGAGATGACTTTTCATTAGTTGAATGCATTTTGTCAATCCTTCAGTCTTTGTTCCTTAAAAAACATGGAACAAATAAAACCTTGATAGAAAAACTATTTCAGCCGGGTACATCAGGTTGTGATCAGAAGGTAGATTTATTTATGCAGGAGAGTTGCAGCTTTATTTTGTTTATTAATTTCATCCATATGTCAGGTAACTATAAAAGAGGTTTTTATTCTGTAATTGGAGCTTTATCAGAGGCATTTAAATTGCAGCTATGCTCACCAAAATGATTGTTACTTACTTGGGAAAGAGAGAGCTGCTTGTGTGTGTTCATAATGGTAAACCTGTTGGCTTTGCTAACTAAAATATCCATAGTGGTACTTTGAGTCTGTAGAGGTGGTGACACTGTGAGGAGGTGAGGATGGCGAGACAAGGATTAAAGTGAGCTGCAGAAGCCTTACCCAGCAGAGATGCTCCAGCCCGCTGAAGACAGGACTGCTGCTATATTAAACACTTTTCCAGCAGTTCCTTCAGAGTTCTTGAGGCCAACCTTTCACCTTTGCGATTAGTGCTAACCTTAAAAGAATTTCTATTAAACTTTGCAGTGTCGTGTTGTATAAATCACAAGTTCCAGAAAATGAAATAGGGTCATACGTTGTAAGCTAAATTGTGTAGAAATGGGAGAACACTCCCTTGAGTTAATCTGATGAAAGCGAGGGTGCTTTTTGGTAAAGGTTACCAAGCATCAGATAGAGCCCGACTCTCATTTTGTATGCGCATTTATCTTCTGCTAGCTCTCTAATTAATGCTTCTGTGCTGGGCAAGAGGTGCAGGTACTTTTTGAAATGCTAATGCTCTGGTGGAATATCATGGTTCTGTGTCAGCTCAGGAGAAGCTGCAGCAGAGGTCAGCAGCAAAAGGTTTAATAAAACTCCTGTCTCCCACTGACTTACCAAATTTCAGCCATACAGAGACAACAGACTTCAAAGGGTTGTCTGCCGTTACGTGTCTTTTCTCCATTCCTCGCTGTGTGGCTCACATCCTCCAAAAAGATGAAACGGTTTGTTTTGTTTCTCTGTGTAGCCCAAGTGTTTTCAGGATCCTCAGTGCATTGTTTCTCTGCAAAATGTTGTGTAGCTTATCAGTGTAAGGGCTCAAAATTTGAAGAAATTTTGTTAATATATTTAAGGTACTCAAACACATCCAATCCCCCCCCCCCCCCCCAAAAAAAAAAAAAAAAAGGGTCAGCAGTTTGCTCAGTGGCTGCTCTACAGGCAGTCGGATCCCAGGGTAGAAGATACTTTCATTAACCATATGGGAGTCGTGTTTGCCTTTCAGTAGTTGTGTTGTCATCAGATGTTCTGGTTTCCTGCTTAAGACTTCATGTCTTCTGGGTAGGTGTTTTTAAATAGATTTTTGTGTGGCAATTCACCTTTTATGGCTGGTCTTCCTCCTTATGGATAAGTGTCAAGATGTCTCTTTTCAGGCCGTGAAACGGAAAATTAATCTCTAAAATGATTTGTATGTGGAAATCAGAAAAGAAAATGCAGGCCTGAACTGGAGAAGCATAATTAAGACTTCTGAAAACCTGCAGATTTCTCCTTGCCTGGTTGGAACAGGTTGCTCGATAAGGGGATAAATCTCTTCTCATTGCGCTCGTGAGTCACTGGGTAGGAAGGGCTTTAAAGGATTTCTGCTGCAAGCTACTTACTGCAGTTTCAAGCCCTGAAGAAGCAAAGCGCTTCTTCAAACTCAGCCTCTCCTGCATACGTCGTCTTCCCTGGTTTTGGAAGTACGTAAACAGATGCTAAACTCGCGGCAGGTACTTAAGGTACTCAGGTGAGAGTAAGTAAATGATGGAAGCAAAGAAATCCCAGTGAAGGTCTTCCACATATAACTGCTTACTCTTTGATTGTGCTTGACTTTTAGGCCTGCTTACTGGTGTGTCACTTCACAAAAAGGACACGTAGAGTTAAAATACCAGTCATCAAAGCTGACTTTTAAAATTGTATAATGAGATTTCAAGCCACACGGTAGGGGTTGTTAGTAACTATCTAGTTAGGAGAAAAAAAATATAATATGCATCTTTCTAGCTCTTCTGGGAAAGATGAGAAATTGTTTATCTTCTCTTGGAAAAGTTTGTTCTCACGTTGGAGCAGCAAAATCCAACTTTGATGGCACCCCATGAAGAAGCCCTGAGCTGGCTCTGGCCTCCAGCGCTGCCTTTTTGAGACTAGTATCTAAAACTCAGTTTGTGTAGTTTTGTGACTCCTTTGATCTAAATTTACCAGGTTTTAGATCCCATCCCATCCTTTTGATTCCTCACATGCTGTCTAAAGTGTTCATAGTGAACAGTTTACCTTTCTCTAATGTAGTGGCTGATTTTCCTCAATTTTTAGGGCAAATTCTGCCATGCTTTGACATGAAAAGAGGGAAAACGGTTTTGGGTGTCTTGTCAGCCTCTATCTTCTCAGTTAGTCAGATACCCTCAGCTGTGGGAGGGAGTCCTGGTTACATTGCTCGTCTTCCCTCCCCATTTCTGTGGCCTCGTGTCCTAGAAGACTAGAGGTTGGCACTTGTGGATGAGTAGTTGCGCTTCCCCAGCTTTTGTCCTGTGCGTGGTGGGTTTTTCCTGAAGTGCCTGGACTTACCTGAGCACAGGAGGGTGTTCAGCACCATGGAAAACAAGAGAGCCGTTCTTAAATCTTGGAGCATCATTTTATTTTGTGCTGTATTGATTGTAACTAGAGAACAGTTTCAAATATTGGCAATTAAAAAGAAAAATTCAACAGTTGTAGCTATCATTAACGCTTCTCTTTGTCACTGAGGGATAACGTTTTGCGGCAGGGCGTTAGCTGCATGATTTTTATTAATGATAATGGGAGCTATTTGGCTGTCCCCTGCAGAAGATGTCCCCCTGACGTGTGCTTTGCATAGCAGTTTGAGCTGAGGGTAATATGTTCTACAATTTATTTCAGATTTTTTTTTTTATTATTTGCAAGGTGACACTGCATACCAGGCAAGCATAAATGAATGCATTATTGCCCTCATATCTTCACACACTTTTATCTTTTTCTTTAAATCATAGCGTTTGCAAATAAAATAATACTTTTATGCTCTTTAACACTAAGCTCTTTAAAAAGTAAGGAGAACAGAGGCTGTTCTCCAAGGTTGCCAAATATTACCGAGTACTGTTAACCACAGAGCTACCCGACTGTAATCCACGGATTTGGTAACAGTCTGTGCAAAGAATTCTGGCAGGGTCACACGGATCTGCTATCTGTGTATGGCCTGATGTATGCATAGACTTGCTTCCCTCGTTAAATTGGGGTCTGCAGTACTGTTGTTGTCCGTCCCCGTCCCCCCCGCTCTTTTGTTTCCTCCCCAAATCTTGTTAAATCTCATCTGGATTTATTGTCATGTACAAAATGTTGTTTGGGAATTGTGTTCTGTGTAAGCAATTGCATAACCAACATTAGGGTTTATTAAGGTCTTGGAAGAAGGGATGGGGAATTGTTTGTTTGTTTTGGGTTTTTTTTTGTTTGTTTGGGTTTTTTTCCTGATTCATATAGCAACTAGCACAGCGTCATTGTCAGCGCCACCCTAATTCAAATATTGTATAATGATAAGGGAGGCTTTGTGGATTGAAATAACAGTGATGTGAACCATGGAGTCAGAAAATGGAAGCTAGCTGACTTCAAGAGAGTCTTGATTGGGAAGCAGAGGGTGGAGGAGGTAAGGACTGTGCTTTAGCTGTTTTTAAAAGGCCTGATGGTAATAATAAGTTATGGAATCCTTAGTGTGATCTGTTCAATGTGAACCAAAACAAAATGCTTTTTTATGGTCAGTTTGAAGTTCATTAGTCGTATTGGTATTTAGTGTTTGGCTTCTGAGCTTCAGGTGTGACTTGTGGGAACCTTGCAGGTAATACCGGGAAGGTATTTATAGATTGAATGGGCATTAACTCTGAATATATCTCACAATTTGACATTTCTCCTTTCCCCAGGAACTCACTTCTGTAGAGCTAGATGGGGCATCTGAGTATGCTGCTTTGAGGCAAAATATAAATGGTATCTACTTGTGCTGTACCTATCTCTGGGAGTTTTTTAAGACACTTTGATCTTCACAGCAGTTAACAGTATACTTCTGATGGATTTAAACAGACTTAACACCTTTCTGATGAGAACAGCACTCACTCACCCTTCTAGTCAAGACTGACAGTCAGGAGGGCAAGCTGAAAGTGCATCTTAACAGTTAGCAAATGTAGATTTGGGGGCATTAATTTTTCCTCGTTGGGGGTTTTTGTTAAACTGTGATTTTAATATTTATCCTGAAGTAATGCTCGAGTGCTTTATCTTCTGTAGTCCCAACTACTAGATGCTAATGAAAGTCAAAGCTGACTTTAGTGACTTTGCTTCATGTTAACTCTGCAGCTTTTTATCTTCACTGTATTTTTTCTACTGGGAAGTAGCTTGTGTGTGTCTTTTAGTCTGGGGTAAAAGGCACCGGCTTTGAAATTTATTTTTAGTAGTGAAAAAAAAAGCTTAGGGAACCGGCTCTGTGCCCTCGAATGATACAGCTGGGACACGTACAGCTTGTCTGCGTGGGATTGTTTTCTGTGCTGTAACTGAAGGAAGCAAAGGGTACCGCAGATACTGCCTTTAAATGTTCATGTCTCTGATGTTAACATTTGTTTAAAAAAGGTTAATTGCAGACAATTATGTGCTAAAGGAGCTACATCACAAGAACAGTCAATAGTACTAGGAAACTGTAACTTTGAATTAATGATAGAACTGAACAGTTATGCCACAGCAATTTATTTAAGGAGGCAGCATAGTTTTTTATTATAAACTGCTGAAGTGTGATGGGTTTTTTTTCTTTTTCATAACTGTATAAAAGGTGTATTTACCACTCCATACTGAATTCTTAAAGTGAGTGAATAAAGAACTAAGTATTCTGATGTTTTAAACTTAACATGCTATTCATTAGTGTTGAATATTTAAAAATAAAACTGCTTCTTAAATTAAGCTGTGTCCGTTAGATGGGTTTCTTGAAGGCAAAAGGCACAGTTGTGCTTACTTAGCATGATAACCTTGGAGTTTAAATAGCTTCTATTTATTTTGTAATCTGTCTGTGGTAAGAGTCGATTACTGTTTTATGGTACTGGTGACTAAAATTTCATTAGTGTATCTTGAAACTATGGCAAACTTGCTGGAATCTCTTTCTTTTTTTACCCCCTCCCACTCTTCAGCCCAGCACCCTGGGAGTTCATAAAACTGTTCAGTCAACATTCAGGCTATATCCAATTTGGATAAATCCCCTAACTGGGATCCATCTCAAAACTTCTGAGAAATAGTGCTGTTTTTTCTTGGTAAGCTAGCTAAACCTTTAAAGGTTTCATATTGAAACTCTGTGGGTTTTTAAAATACAAGTTATACACACAAAACATAAGCAGTCTGCTATGGAAGTGCCTTCAGGTCCTTATCTGAAAGCAATCCTGGCCCTCCTGACTCTGTACTCATTTTAGATGGATGCCGTATGGCTCTAAAATACCCTGATGAGAACAAAAAACAAAAGAACAACAACAAAAAAGCAACAACCTAAAACCAAACCAAAAACCCCACCTCAACCCCCAAAAAAGGAAAGAGAATGAGAAGAGAAAGAAAAGCTCCGGCTGGCCCAAAGCCCGTCAGGATTTTGTGTTGCTCAGGGCCTGGTGTTATAATGCTTGACAGCTCTAGAAGAGGCTTGGTAGACTAGGCTGATCTCACATGAATTTTATACTGTCGGTCCCGTTAGGATTATGGAGTTGGCTCACTCCTGACAAATATCAGCGTAAGGCAGCAGAGGATCAAGCCAGCTGAGCTGGTCATGACCTTATATGCATAGTGATAATTAATAGCTAATGAGACTGGGAAAACATGGTTCTGAAATGCAGTAGACTGCATCATCGGGACTGTTGAGAAATTAAAATTTTAAATTGCACTTTGAAAAGGAATTAAAGACCTCTTTTGCCATCATGGGCAAAAAGATAACCTCCTTCACTAAAGGGTATGTGCCATATATGTCACTGAAATATATGTCATCTTCAATACGGTTATGCTACAGAATAAGAATTATTCATGAATTTGAAGTCAGAGGGTAGGAAAGCATGGGTTAGACTAATATTACACCTGATTTTAATCCGTGCTTTAAATAAGGGCGGCTGTTCTAAATTTATGGAGGGGCCTTTCTTGTTACTTTTTTCTGACACAATTTCTTCCACTCACATAGTAGTAAGCTTGATATGTGATTCTCCAGAGCCTGTTCTCCTGGACTAGTCTGTACTCTGGAGTAAATACAAAACTATACCAAAGCAAACAAATTACAAAATATTCTGAAGTTACTTTCGTATGAGGGTTTTCTCCATATATTTCTCTCTCAACTATTTCCCCTTTTTCTGTATCAGCTAGTGCTGATCTTCTCTGAGGTTAGTCAGTCTAGGACAGCTTTTCACACAATGACTCCTCACTTGTGTTAATGGGAGAAGAGGTCTGACTCAGTTCCGTTCACCTGAATCAGGCAATTTGTTCCATGGAACTCAGAAGGCCCAAGTCGAATGCAGCTTTTGACTCTTGACTAAATGTTGGCTTGCTTTTGTTGGTTTGCGTAGTCAATGAGCTATAAAGAGCAGCCACCCTCTGAAGATAAAGCTGAAACGTTTTATGATATTTGTGAGGCAGACGGTGCAAGTTGAGGTTTACTAATGGTGGATGTTTTTTAGATTAATCAGCAGTGACTTTCTGAATTTCCCTTGTTTCTCGTGTTCCTAAAAGGGAAGGGGAAGAGAAGAACGCATTCTTCTTTTCGTGTTCATTAACGTGCGGCTTAGACTTTTGGAAATTTTGGAAGTCCCAGCCATGATTCCTTCTTCTCTGTTAATCACTTCTGGCTTTGTGGGGCCTACAAGTGAACTGTTTAGAGAGGGTGTTTTGAAAATGGACGTAGCGCTTCCTGGCAGAGGAGACGCGCTCAGGCGGCGTAGCCAGGAGCCCCGGCAGAGCACGTGGAAGGTGCAGCTGAGATTCCTGTTTCTTTTGCTTGTAAAAATTCAGACAGAACTTCAGCTAGCTTTTCTCATGGAAATGGTTTTACTTTGGATGACAGCAAAAGCTGTGCAGGAGCATTTGATTCTGAGAAGATACTTTTTTGGCTAATTCTGCTCCCAGTTATGCCTCTTGAAGCACTCAGGAGAAATGGTTGATTATTTAAAAGCACTGCAGTCTGTAGTTACTGTAGAGAAAAAAAAATGACAAAGACACTTTTGGATTTATGTACTGCATTTTGGTAAGATAAACAACCTTAAGACAGCAGCTTTTTCATCAGCGTGGATGTGTGTGTCATACCAAGTTGGCTCTCCGTGACGACTGGCTGTTGTTCTTCCTGCCTCCAGGGCTTGCATTCGGGGCCACCACCGTAACGCCTAGAGTGAGTTTGCTCTTAATGGTTTTGTTTCAATCAGGAAGAAATGAAAGGAAAATAAAAAAATAGAAGAGAATACCTATAGTTTTTTAAGTTCATTGTATTCAGTAAATATTTCATTGGGAAACTTGTGGAAAGGTAAAAAGGCAGGAATTTAAAATTTAAATTTTGAAAACATGGTATTTTTTTGTATGTTGAAAAGGTCAGTCTCACAATGAAGAAGCAAATCTAATTTTCTGTTTAGTTTTTGCTGGTTTTGAACTGTACTGACTTGGGCATATAAGAC
Organism: Platalea leucorodia; assembly: GCF_965183815.1. NCBI lineage: Eukaryota > Metazoa > Chordata > Aves > Pelecaniformes > Threskiornithidae > Platalea > Platalea leucorodia. The sequence goes on from NC_138823.1 coordinate 109,855,196, forward strand.
AGAGCACTGAAGGATTTGCATTTCTTCTAGTTCGTTTCTGCGTCCTCAATAAAACCCTATGCAGAAGGGACTGCCCTTCCCCCCGCCGCGAGTGTGGGAGCTTCACTTTTGGAGGGACTATTTTTAGAACATATCCTTTTATAACAGCCTTAGTAACAGCAGAGAATAGTAAATTTGAGATGCCATAATTGCACGTGGACTAACTCACAACAGTTGTACTTACCAGCTTCTGCTGAAGCAGCTTTCAGTTTTCATGGTGGCCAGTGACCATGCGTCTCTTTTGAAATCTTTGAACAGAGCCAGAACGTGAGATTTTTTTCTAAGTTTTACTGATGTGGGGAGTTTGCAGACCCTGCAGCGTTCTTCTAAAATCACGTGGAAGAAAAATATGTTCCAATATGCGTTGCCCCATTCCTCGTAACTCAGCTAGAGCTGTAAACTAATCTGCTGATGAACTCTCATACCCCTTGTAAAGCATAGTAACCTTGGAGAAAAGGAGCTATGTATTTAAATTGTTAGAAAACACTGAAATCACAGCTTTAATTTCAAAACTCAGTTCAGGCCTTGTCTGTTGAAACCGTGGCAACACTTTCACCTGTCGTCTTAGCTGCTGCTTAAAACTCCAGGAATTGTGCAAGATGGAAAGCTGTTTTTCTATGTTGGTTTTTTTTTTTTTCCCCAAGAAAATATTCTTAAACTGTTCTTTCTGTACCAGTTGAAGTTTTGTTATGAATTTGACAAGAATTTATACAGTAAATATTTTGAAGCGTTCTGAAATTAAAAACCAACAAGAAGCAAGTTGAGGTAAATACCACAACACTATTTCTCTGTGCTTTGCAGCAATATTACTGTACAAAGGACGGTTAGGATTTGAAATCAAGTTCATACACATTTTGTACATCCAAGGTATGACTTAAAAATCACTGAGCATTTGGCTTCCGTATTTTGGGGGGGATTATTTTTAATAATCAAGGAGAAAAGCAGAAATGAGATGACATCAGTAACAACTAAAATACAAATCTTTGGAACATCTGTGGCATAGCAGCTGTCCGAGCATCATCATCATTATCATCATCATCATCTTCTGACAAATGGTATCCTCTGCGGCTTGACATGCAGCACTCAGATATGCTTTTTCAAATACTTTGCTGACTGAATGATACATTTGAAAGATATTTGGGAGTTGTCTTTCTAGAACCGTGCAGATATAATTTGCCTTACTGACCCAGGGAGACGTGTAAGCATCTAAGCGATGTGTAGCTCCCTCAGCAAAAAAGGGACCCTAGGTTCACCAGTTTTACAGTTCGTCCGTTACCTTATTTTGTATCACCTCATATCAACTCCTGTTTTAACATGCCTTTAACTAACTCCTTTTCCCTTGAGAGATTAATGCTTGTACCCCTTAGCGCTCTTGAGAAAATAAATATTAAATGTAGTAAGATGGATTAATTTTTCATTTCACTGCTCATTGCTTTCCTTTCAGCTTCTTGCCTGATTACATCAGTGGTGATTTTGATTCCATTCAGCCTGAAGTCAAGGAGTACTACAAGGTCAAGGTAAATTAAATCTCTTTGATGAGTTCGTGTGTGTTAGAGCATTGTAGGATCCAACCCATTAGTGCCCCCGTTGGGCATTAAGTGATTCTGGCTCCATTGCTTTCTTTGAGGCTTCAGTTGTGAAGCACCTTGCAAGCTCAGATGTTGCGCTCTGCCCAGCACTGTACTGATGCTTAAAGTAAACACGGGAGGTGCGGTACTGCCCGAGTCCTGCGTAGGGTGCAGTTTCATGGCACCAGCTCAAGAAATAGATGGTATGTTGCTGGGCATTATAGCAACTAGAAACTAGGATAAAACTTCCTGAAAAAATCTGTGACTTCTTTTCCTCCGTGAGATACAGAGCAGTAAAGATGAACCTCCCGTGATTCCCACGTGGCTGGCACCCACAGACTTTCTAGAGAGAGTTTCTCTGTGTGATTTTTGCATGATACAACTTTACCTTTGTAGGGGGAAGCTGCAGATGGAGACATCTGTTTCTTTCATCACCCACTGAAGCATTGAATTATGCCCCAACTACTTCTGTGCTTCGCTAGTGGAGTGCCCTCCTTAATGGGTGTTTGGACAAATTCCTGCATACATTAATTTATTCCCAGTGTAGCCACTGCATTTCCAGTGAGCAACCTAAATGTAAACTCACATTTCTTAGGTCTCAGGGCTGAAAGTTCTGCCTTTAGCTGACTATTTGGCATTTAACGCTTGGCCTGCCTGCCTGCCTGTATAAGCTTTTGTGCTGAGCGCAGTGCTTTACCCTCACATCTTGGACAGCAGGTTTCTGCAAATTCAGAGTTCGCCTCAGTGCACCAGCTTGCCTTTGCAGCAGGCTGTACTTGCAAGAGCAGTGAGCGTTTGGCCCTTGTGAACTAGGGGACTTAGAGGTCTGTGATACGTCTGCTGCCAAGTCAATGTGTGAGGCTGAAATTTGCCTAAAATCTTCCCTGATGGACTCGGGATCAAATGATTAGAACAAAAGGTTTCAGACTGTGAGGGGAAGGCTGGAGGAGTGTGTAGGACTGGGTTTTAGTCCCTCTCTGAGCACTGTGTGGTTTTCTCCGTGTTCTGCCTCGTTGGTTAGAAGGGAGAAGTGTGTGATGGCTGTCCATCTTGGGAGAACAGCTCAAGAAAAATGCTCGGAAATCTTTAGGTTACAGCTTGGGAAGTGAAAATAAAATAAAAAGCTTTGGATTAATGCTATTCATTACAGACTGGAAATTCATGATCTGTGAGCAAACGGGGAAATCGCAAAACGCACTGCTCTGCTTGGCATGGACATTGGTATTAATGCTTATGTAAACTGCATGTTGGTAGGTAGATGAGACCTACCAAAGAATGTGAGTTAAGGGATTTTCAACAGAGAGAGAGGAGATGGAAGAGGTAGGAGGGGGAAGAATACAGTAGGATATGGAAAGGGATAAGCTAAGCTAAACTGATATTAAACTTTTTCACGGGGATTGCTTTTCTGGCCGTAGCATGCCTTTTGTCAGCTCCATTGTAGCTGAGTGTTGATGTGCAGTTTACATCTTCTCTGTGAAGGTGTAGTGAACCGTTCTGCTTCATACAGAGTTTAGACACCCACGCAAGTGCTGGGCTGTGATAGAGTGGAAAGGAAGCGGTATTTCATCACGGTTGTAAAGGTGTAATGAAGAGCGTAATCTAGCCTGCAAAATCCTTGCCTGGGGTTCTCATACATGACTGAGGAAAAAGCAGTTTGACTTTAGGATTTTAAGTTTGGGTGTACATGGTAGGAAAAATAATTTTTTGCATTTTTAAATTAAACCTCTGTGGTCAGGAAATTAGAATGGTAAATACTGGGTGGGTGTCTTGAGCAAAAAATGTAATAAACCACAGAATTTGAAAAGAGGTGTGTGCTTCATTTCTTGTAAAGTGCCTTGTCCGGTAAAGCACCCTCTGTAGTCCAGGCAGTTTCCAAAGTCATTGTCATTTGGAAGTGTTGTATGTGATGGTGATAGGTTAGGGCTGGTTAAAACAGGCAGTGAGAGAACTTCAGGTGGGTAGATTGGTGTAGCACCATTGGCTTGAGGGAAGTACAGCGTCACACTGTGAGTTAGGGTTGTTTCCCATGCTGTCCTTCCTCCCTCACCCAAGCACTCCCTCACCTGCATGCAGATTTCACCCAGAGACGGGGAAGCTGTTACCATTAGATAGTATATTGTTTCAAACATTCTCTTTTATCTATTGTTGATGATTGTGAGTGGAAAAATGGAAGAATTGTTGTAGCGCATCTTTGATGTGTTGTTGCCATTTTCAGTGAGCAAGTGACTGAGAATCCACAGAAATTCTACCTGCTAACTAAGTGATCAGTATTTCCCTGTACAAAGAAAAAAGCCCTTTCCCGTGGTAGCTTTTGATGTTTGTGGTCAATTACTTGGACATTGGCGTGCTCCTACAGCCTCCCCCTTCCCCAGTCTTGCTTCCAAGTAATCACTCTTGCTCAAATGGAAAGCCTGAACCATTCTTATCACACAGAGTTACCTGAAAGCACATACATTTGTCATGCGATATCATTCCAGTTTCATTTGCCCAGGTTAGTACCAACGATTTCATTAATTAGCTGGACTTCTGAAGCTGAGCATGTTAAGTTCAGACAACTGAATATTTCTTTTTCCTTTGAAATGTGTCTCTAGGTAAACTTTTTCAGGGCATTAGGTGTTCTTCACAAAATAACAAGAATATTCTGTCGGCATTCCTAATGCCTCCGCTCCCATTTACTGCCAGGCTACCTTTCCCGTCCTGCCAGGCAGCGGACTGTCCTGCCAGAATTTTCCCGGTCACATGCACCTGTCTTGAGCTGCTGCCAGGCCAGGGTTAGTAATGACTTACACTGTAGCTGTAGCTTTAGATCCATCAAAACTCACACTTTCAACATAGAGTATTTTATACTGTAGTGTAGATTTTTGTGTCTTGATGCCCCCTGCTTTTTTCCATGTATACCTGAGGTAACTTATTCCCAAATGTCGCACAAAGGGAAGGTGACACTTTTTGAAGGCACTTCCTTGGGGTAAGTCAAGAGCCCTGCTGTCTGGCTGTACCGTTGCTGTGACCCGCAAGGAAGCGCCTCCCCGTTGCCGTTCCTTCGTACATGTATAACCGAGTAATTCATTATGGCCAGCAGAACGGAGGAGCTATCACATGCATGAAGTGAATATGAAGGAAAGTGAAGCAAGCAGCAAGCGCTGTGGGGTATTCACCCGCTGCACTCCATCTGCCTTTAAGTATGATGTACAGTGAAAAGTCATGCCAACTTTTCTATCCCTTAAGTCTGTCTTGATTGCTGTAGAGTTGTCTTCCAGTGATGGGCAAGTGGCGCTGAAGGTTCTTTCAGTATTTCAATTGCAATGATGTAATTTATACCAGGAATTAAAGTGATTTTTTTTTTTTCCCCTTTGTGTTTATGAAGCTGAAGGTAAGTCTGCCTGTGGTTTTTATAAACGTTTTATAGTTCTGTTAAGTATTACATTTACACCAGAATGCTAGTGAGCTCCTTTTTTTTTTTTTTTTTTTTTTAAAAAAGCTACCTAATTGAGAAATGAATTCCTCATGACTTTTTATCTATCTAAAGATAGCATGCCACTGGTTAGGAGGAGTTACTTTTTCATAGTAAAGCTTATGGATGTTAATTACTGAGTTACAAAACATACTCATTTACAAGTGTTTGTGTCAAAGACAGCCTAGTGTAGTGCTGAGTAACAAGGGGGAGTATTGAATTTGGTGTGTGAAACTTAATTATGGTTCTGTAAAGCGTTGTCTATAAGCGGTTGTCTCATCATCACGAAACAATGACAGGCCTGACTCCTCCATCACACCAGCTTCGTGCCAGGATGTTGCTACTAGACTCGGACGGTTTTCTACTTCATTTAAATGATGAAAGCAAGAGCAGATATATGCCATTACAGCAAACATGGCATACAGATTCCTGAAGCCCAAGGGTTTTACTGGAAGGGATGTCTTTAAGCCAATTCCTCTGATGTTTTCAGTTGAGCAAGGATTACATGGCATGTGTTTCCATTTTCCCTTAAGGAAGATTATCGCCACTGTGTCGGGGAACCTCATTTAAATAAAGTTCATAATTGTGAAGCAAATAAATCCATTTTACCTCTGTTAGGTGTGGCATGCTAACATAACTTCATGTTAGTGGAGAGATCTAAAGGCAAAAGTGCTGTTTTTTCAGTTGTATTGGAAAGTAATCATGTAATAGACTTATGAGTGGGATGCGTAAGTGACGGGTTAGGTGCATTATGCTTCTGGGAGAGAATAAGTAAGCATGCGTCATAGGTTATTCGGCTTTACTTTTTCTTTTCTGCAGTCTTGATTTTGCCTCGTTGGCTTGTCAAGTAGGTACTTGCAGTCTTTTATTCTTTATATTAAAAAATTACCGATGATTTCCCCCATTTCTTAAAGAGTTAAATAATGTTAAAACTGCATAAAACTGCACTACAACTGGAAATGGAATATCATGTTTAAATTTTCCTTTTTAAATCATATTGCGTTATAAGTGAAGGATAAAGAATACCAATTCAATATTCTTTATTCTGTGTGTTTTCTGTCATTGTTAAAACAGATATTGAGAAGAGTTTTTGTACTTCCATGAGAACTATGCATGTTCATATGATCCCATAATAGATGCACTGGCAATCTTTTCTCTTTATAGTCTGAAGTGCATCAGAAATGACACTGCACAAAGCAGGAAGGGCTTGTGGTGATATTTCTGTCATTGCAGTTTCATTTGTTTCTTGCTTTAGCTGAATATTTCTATTACTGAAACCTTTTAAACATTACTTTGAAGTTAAAGCAGTCATTTGTATTGTTATGCCTCAAACAAGGCTCAGTTTCTGAAGCTTTGAGACCAAAGACATTGTCTAAAATTATACCAAATCTGTACTTACGCCTAGAAGCAGAAGGTTGAATCCAGTGCCCTTTGAAATCCAGATTATGCTATTTGTTAAAAATCTGGTTTGGCTTTTCCACTAAGCAAACTTCACGTGCTTTAAAAGGCTTCTGTAGACTTAGTAGGGTCAGCTTCAGATCTGTAATTAAATGCTGTGAACTTATTTACAAGTCCAGTGTTTTTCCTATTCTCTTTTCTTTTTAAGCCCCATAGAGCTGATTATTTTTGCAGCCAGTCCTGCAGCTGTAGCAATTTCCCTTTCCTTTTTCTATTACATTTCCAAGGTTAATGGTTGTCAGGGCTGTAGAAAAGCTCGATAGGTATGGTGTGGGTATCGTCTTTTTGTTCTGTGATGATGCACCTATAATTAGATTTACAAAATGTATTTGTAGCAATGAAGTAGTGCCTGTACATCTCTCTAATTTCTAAACTTTCTTGCTAAATGGCATGTTTTAGATTCATATTCCCTGCTTGCTTTCTAAGGCCAAAATTTTTAATAATTTTGGGAAATCACAATGGTAATTGATTTCCCGCAGTTATATTATTATACTTTAAATACATAAACACCATTGAGTTTTTCCGTGACTACTGTAATTTACCTTTTATCCCTAAATGTTAGTATTTTTTCTAAAACTAATTTTTAATACAGGATGGGACATTAAATATTAAGAAGTTTGACGCATTTAAAGCGTTCTTGTTAAAGTGAACAGTTTTCTAATAAAACACAGTTCATTTTAGGGCCTGATTCCTTTGTGAGAGGTTTTAAGGTTTCAGAAGGAGCTGTAAAAGTTGTGCGGGTGGATCTGAAATGGTTCAGTCTTGCTGTTGAGCAGGCTGCTCCTACTTGACAATCACCACTTCAGCTTTCGAGCAATCCCTTGTTTTATGTGTCCTGCTGAAGACACCTCTTACAACTGTAAAAAGTGCTGTGCCTACCTCAGTTCAGCTTCTGATGTGTTGAGGGTGCCCAGTGCCGCCTGGACTTAATTAATTAAGTTATAAGTTCTAATTGTTTTCTACTGGTGTACATTCATTGAAAGAGCCTCGGTGTCTTAATATAGATAGAGGTTCATCAAGTTAAAATGGTTTGTAGGGCTGGGATGGTCCTGTTATTAACAGTTCAAACTATATGACTGTATATGCCATTTAGGATTTTGGACTGGAAGCCTTCTGTATGTCTTAGTCATGTAATTATTCAAGGAGAGCTTTCATAAAGAATAGTATGTTGGAGGTCTTGTCAAGATCATGTTTCCAAGTGAGTTGCGTGGGTGATTTGGGTTATGTGGATTTCTTATTCTTGCCAAACGAAAGTAATATCGTAATGTTCCAGAAATGTCGTAAATTTGTAAGAGATACTATGCTTGGTGGCACTTTTGTAAAGGTGAACGTGACGGACAGTCACGCCAGGTTGGACCAGGAGTTCATTCAGCCAGTGTCTGGTCTCGGCTGGGCCAGTACAGAATACCTCTGAAAGCATATGCATGCACAGTGATGCTTCTTTGATAGACATTTTCATCTTCCAGCAATATAAGGCCTAAAGATTTCCTAAGTCAGAGGTGGTATCTTTGTGTTTAATTACTTCATAGATTGATTAATTTTTTTCCCAAAATTAGTCTACACACTTTTCTTCGAGCTACGTAGATTAGACTGTGCAAGTATCCACAAAAAACCTGTGGCAATATGTTCCCCAGTTTAAATGCTTACTGGGGACAATATCTGTCTTTTGGATTTTATTTTGGTTTTGAGCTTGGCTTTTGATAGTCATGTTTGATTCTCCTGAATTTTTGTATTGCAATAAGCAGTGGATGAACATACTTCAACCACCTTTTCACTCCTGTTCTGATTGTATCCGTGTGATTGTGCCCAGCATTTCTGTGGGTACGTAGGGGGGTGTGTGTGCGCGCACAGCTAAACCAATGGAATATTGCATATGCCGTCAAACTTACGGCCTAAAATTATGTACAGCCTGTACAGAAGTTCTGTGTCCTGCTGAGTTAATATATGTATAATAGCTGGGAAGGTTCTGTTGAAAAGAGTCTTCTGGAAAGCGAAGGATTTCAGGACTCTGGGCTTGCGCAGTGCTGTTCTTATGTGGCGATGAAAAACAAAACCAAGATAAATCTCTGTCCAGTTCTTAATATCACTCTTTATGCTTTCACCAAGGCAGCAGTTTCCAGAAGACAATATATCTGTTTAAATGCAAATGAGATTTATGGGAAAAACAAACAAACAAACAAACAAACAAAACAAAACCCCAAACAAATTCAGTTATACAGCCCTGCATCTTTTTAAGTAATGTGTGTCCTTTGTGTTAGCTGCTGGAGTTGCACATCACTCTTTTCAAACCTGAAGAAACAGCTAAGTCCTACTTGTGTTGTAAGATCAATATAATATCATTGAGATTCAGCGAGTTTTGAGGTCATTGGGAGTCACTGTGTATGTTTATTAGGACCTGAGTCAGGCCTTAATTTATCCAGTAGAATAGAGAATGCAATTTGACCAAGTTCTCATTCCTTAAAAAAAGTGCTACTCTTATTTTCCTTTGCAGTATTTTTCTGCTTCTTATGTAGCTTTGGGAGACAGTATATAGAAATTAAGAGATCAAACTTTTATTAGAGGTGGTTTGTCTTTCTTTTGCTTGGGTTTGAAATGACAGTTTGCAGGTTACGAGTTGTTTTCTTTCTTCTCACAAGTGCCTTAGCTGAAGCTCAACTGCCTGACATTCGAGTATGCAAGAAAACAGTGCACCATATAACAAAAATGATGCTGGTGGTATTTTAGTCTTGCATCCAATTTCAGTTTAATATTATGTTGCAGTGTGAGATTTATTTCTCCCTTTCATTGGTTATGGCCTGAGGAGGGGTAAGGGTAGAATCTATATTGCAGCAGACGTTTGAGTTACTTCCAAGAGTTTTAAAAAATTTAATCTGGTGTTAATCTCTGAAAGAAGTCATTACTCTGGTATGTCAGCCTGTGATGGAGAAAATAACAGAAAAGTTTAAAAAATAGAAATGTATTGAATTAACTTCATTTCCAGTGCAAGGAACAAAAAAGGTGTTTTAAACAATGACAGCTTAATCTGGAGAAGGAAATTGAACAGAGTTATTTTGTGATTAAGCCTCTTCACACAAAAGAGACAGCTTTAATATGGTACTACTGGTTGAAGACTCAGATGATAGGTCTTTTTAGATGTAAGTGGGATTTATACATCCATCTTTTCTTTTTAGAGAATTTAAGAGAAAATTGTTCCTGGAGCACAAGGCTCGGTGCCCGTGCCTATGGACTGCTAATTAGAACAGTTTCCAATGAAGCTGCAGAACCTACAACCTCGCGGCTCATCAAATGCTGCTGCAAATTCAAGTTCAGCCCAAATGCTCTGTGGGATTTGTAAGCTTGATTCTGTTGTGGGGAAGCCCGATAGTTAGCCAAAGCACAACTCTGGCCAACAACAGGAACACAAACTTGATCATTAACCGAGACAAAGATCATCAAGATCCTGATGCTACAGCTTTTCAGTATTTTAAGAAGCAGCTTTGCAGCCTCTGCAAATGATTCTGTTGTGCATCTTGTCAAAGAGCAGGCAGCTCTCATTTTCAGAGTGAAAAGATGCAGCCTGTTGCTCATTTCAAAGTAGGAAGGTTTGCTGGTGGGCTGGAGAAGAGGAGGAGGAATGCTTCTGACATGCTTTCAGCGACCTGTAGTGAGCATTTTGGTGAGTGCATTCCCTTGCTTTAAAAGGAGCGTGTGGGCTACGCAGGATCATTCTCCCTAGCCTCCAAACTCCAGAAGCAGATTCACCAAGGCCACCATAAACTTTGCTTCTTCACCTTTGACACAACTATGAACTTAAAAAGGCACAATAAATTGGGATACGTGATCCAGGGCTACCACATCTTTACCTACCATAATGTTGCCCTCACGGTGCTTACACTTCCCTTACAGGAATACAATTACAAAACCTCAAGGATGACAATCCAGATGCAAGAAGATTAGATTTGGTCTGGTTTTCTTCATGCAGATAGATGAGTGCTCTACAAGCCTCCAAATGGAAAAGAAAGAAAATGATGTGTGTTACTCAGGTAGAAAAGTTAAGCGCTTTTGTAGCTTGTCAGTGAAACAAAGGATGAGCTAAAGCTGACAAATTTGTACTTGCCTGTATTAATTAACTTGATCACGGAAGTGTAAGGTTATTTGGAGTTTTGATATGAACAAAGACAGAGGTGGAGTCCAACAGGAAAATTCAAGTGCAGCTTCTGGAGCACAGGTGGTTATTTTTGCTTACTGAATTTTAATTTGTTCAAAAACATGCAAAATACAAGGTATGTTTTTATAGCTGCACTCAGAAATAGTGCAAGATGATAAAAGTTGCATTCACGTATACCAGGAGGAAATGTAACTTAAGATGTAATTTTTGAAAGAAGACCATTAATGGCAGAGAAATGCCATTACTGGGGGGTGGGGTGGAGGAGAATGAAAGAACTCAAGATCTGGCAGCTTTAACTACAGCTAGGTGGGGAAGGCTCTGCAAATTGGAATATTTCTCATACTTACCTTTTGTGGTACCTTCTCCTTTTATTTTTCTGTCCTGTATTTCCTGACTGTAATATTCTTTTGGGCTCTTGCTGTTTTCACTGTCATCAGTAAGCATTTGAAGCTCTGTTTTTCTGTTTCAATTCTGCTGTTTTCCTTGAGTGCTCAGTAGAGCCCAGCAAAGAGGGGCTGGATGAAGGCTTGATAAGCTGACTGTGCAGGAAGCTCGGCTGAAATCTGGTGAGCCTCAGGACCAGTGTGAGTTAGTTTGTGTTCTGGTGTGCTGTTGGATTCCTTCATTTGAAGAAGCTGTGATGGTCTTTGATTAAAAAATAATAAAAGTTCCTTAAGTCAAATAGATTTGGAGGCATAATTAGAAATGGAAACAGTCCCCTACGTGATGAAATGAGTTAAGAGAGAAAAACGAACTGTCAGGGGAAAGGAAAATGAGGAACGGAAACTGAGAAAAAGGCAGAGACTCTTTAAAAAGTTAGAAAAAGGTAAGCATTTTAAGAGAGAAGAATAGAGGTAACATCAGCAGAGGGTAGGAAAGAGAACTGGATAGAAATAGAAAAATTTCCCTGACACATCAGCAAATTAGTTCTGCTGTCATTTTTTGCAGCTGTGAAGAAGTGAGTGTGATAAGATAAGCACACACGCATGGAAACCATATTTTTCTCATCTAAAAGTAAGATTTTCAGTTTATTAGGAATGAATGCAGGGTGGTTGGGTTTGGGTTTGGTTTTTTTTTACTGTTTTCAAATGTGTTTTTGTTTGAAGTTAAAATAGGAGGACCTATGTTTATTCCATCCTTGACCAAGCTTTGATGAGAGTTTCATCAGGTGAAGAATAGAAAATCATACAAGGAGCTTAAAGCGTAAATAACTACAATGGAAGCTGGGATGTATTTACAGTAAATTTACAAGTGTTAAGACTATTTTGTCCAAATTCTGCAGCAGCTCCTGCTGTAATATATAATGTGTCTAAGCAACTGTTAATCCAATTGAAACAAGTAATTTAGTGAGTATTTACTTTGTACTTAATTGATAATAACCCTTCAAGTAAGGAATTGGCAATTTACCATAAGTGGCTAGTTAACATTACCGGATTTTCATTTAATTGATAAACATGTAGCCTTCAAGAGGAGCCTTCTTTCGAGGGCTGAAAAGACCTTCCTCCTTTTAAGCTCAGCAGCCAGAGTACACCTTCAGAGAACAGAGCAGGGATTAACCATGGGGTATAATTGCTTATTGTGACCCAGCTCCATTTTTTTTTTTCTGGCATTTAAAAGCCAGAGTCTTTTGACATACCAGTATGCAAGTAAAGTCTTCCATTTGTTTTGTTCACCATCTACAGTTTCAACATATAGTGAAATATAGCCACTATACTTCAGTGGTTTAGATACTTTATATTTTAATCACTATTGAAATGTGATTTGTAGGAAGAAGTCAAAATTGGAGACCTGCCTATAGAGGCATCTCAGGGTTTGCAACAGACTAATAATTGTGCTGGATATTACTGCGCCAGCTGGGATTCCTGTACTTCTAGCACTGGGTTTGTACCAAGCAAATTGCTGTGGACAGAGGGAAGGAATAATGCCTTGTAATGGTCTTTGTGTCCTATCCCCTTTCCCTGCGTCTACTGGCGACTTATTTGGATCCTACCTCAAAAATACTTCTGACAGGTAAAATGTCAGCCTTTGCCTAGGCAATTTGATGGGATAATAGTGCTCACTGGGGGGACTGAATCCATTCTCTCTTCAGATCAAACATGAGTGTGTTTCTTGGGATTTTAAGGTACATTTCCTAGTGGAAATTTTAACAGGGACAGTAGTGGAGCACGCTCAGGCATCAGAACGTGCTCTGTATCCTGTATGTGTCACAGGTTTTTGGAGCAAATAAATGTACTCATCGATACCCAACATACCTGCAGAGGTGCATTTCTGATCGGGCATCAACAGTTGCTTGCACAGCTGAATGTGGGGGAAGGTCTCTAGAGCAAGTCAAAAAAATCTTTTCTTCAACAAGGTTATGTTCTCAATATCTTGAGCTCATCCCAGACTGGAAGCGGGGCATGTGCTGGCAAGAAACTGGGAATATTACAGTTCAACTCCCATTTTATTCTACCGCTGATGGGATAAAACGGAAGGGAGGGTGGAGGGGGTCTGAAACTCCTTGAAGTGTTTTTCCATGTTGAAAGCTCCATTACTGTTCCAAAAGAGCTTTGTGCCCACCAGACCTTGAGCAAGTGTGCTTTGGTCTGAGAGGCAGGGCGTTGCAAGGGATTTTTTTTTTTTTTTTTTTGTCAACAGCAACAGAATCAACTCGCATATGCTCCAGGGCTTGTATTTAAAATACATTTGGCTTGATCTTGGAGAGGGGAGTGGAGAAGTTTTCAAACGTTATTTGCAATTTGTTGAGTGTTTGGACAAGCCAACTCCTCCTCACCCCAGGCAGTTATGGATTCAAGCACGTATCCTGCCTTTAATCACCGAGTTTAAACTGCTCTACATGCTTCAGTCCTTGTGCCACCCTCAGTGTACTGCCCTGGTTGTGGTTTGCAGCCCCGGGCTGATGGGTAGTGTGCAGCTGCCACAAGGCCGTTCCCATGGTCCAGGAAGAGTTAGAAACAGTCCAGCCAAAGGAGGCAGCCCTCCCCTCCAATTTTACCATTTCTATGGATTTTCATGTGGTCTGAATGAATGTGCCCTCAGCAATGCAAATAGCTGGCTGTGGCCAGACTCAGTTTCTTTCTGCTTTGCTCCCCATCTGTAGAAGAGTACCCTGCTAGCTGCGAACCCTCAGAGGTTCAGTGCCTTAAATTAAATACGAGTCAAATCCGTGCCTTAAATGTAAAACAAGCTTCTTGCTTCTCTGGAAAGTCTTTTGGAACACTTTTTCATCAAAAATACCCGGTTTGTTCCAATCGACTGGAGTCCGTGATAAAGCATTGATTGTAGTCCTTGGCACCAGGCTTCCAAAGAAAGCGTAACGCCGTGCAGCAGGTCTGCGGGAGGCACGGCCGGCCGGTGTCCTGGTGTGAAGTGCTGTTCCCGTCCGACTCGATGGCAGTTCTGCTGATTGCGACAGCATGTTCAGGATGGGTCCTCCCCAAGGCAACCATCCGCAGTGAGAAGCCCAAAAGCCATGATAATAGCTCAGTTTGTCTCTTAGAGTTCATAAAGGGAGGTAACCGATGAATTCGCAAACTTTTCAGCTTATTTAAGACTGTGACAAATGGTGAGGCTTTCAGAATTTTGAATAGGGACATCTTATTAGAGGAAACAGAAATTACATGGCATGTAGAGTGATAGTCAGTGATTCTCCTGTGATTGTGCCCTCCTGTACAGAATACAGGACAGCCCTGTGTAATGTTTTTTGTGTCAACGCTATGCCTAAATGCCTTGCAGACCTGAAGTGCAAGTAGGTGCATAGGTAGAGAAATAAAGTGATATGGGAAAGAGAATAATTGCATTTGACGTTTTTTGGCAAGTTTTCTTTGAACTTGGTTCTATATAGTGTGAAAAATGTAGGTATGGATTGACAGCTTATAGATGTTGTGGAATAGCTCAGAATTCCCTGTGCAGAAGGAGTGGTGGAGCAGGAGGGAGGCACCAATGTACAATGAGTGGTTAGATTCGGGAAGGAAATAATGTAAGAAGTTTAAGGTTCCTTAGAGAGCACTATTCATCACTTATGTGATGTACTTTTTGTGGCAAACTCAAGATGCTTTGAAGGGCTAGGGTAAATCTGATACGGTTTGATAAATACTGGAAAATTTTGTAAAGATGAACTGTATCTAAATCATCTTACTGGTGTTTACACTGTCTCTCCTTCAGTTAAATTCACTTTCAAAGAAATTGCACAGAAGGTAATATAAGGGACAATGCCTTCCTATCTTGTTCTCTGTCAATAGATCATTTATTTCTTCCCACTGCAAGCCATCCCACTCTCCTATGGTTTTTTTCCTCCCTACTTCCAATGATTCACTAGTTTAAAATGACTGCACCTAAGCCTTTCTTGCTGGGAGTTTTGTCTGAGTTATGAATGAAGTAAGAGCATTACAGTTGGACCCAAAAATCTGAATTAAAACATGATGGGAGAGGCAGGCTTTGAAACTGCATCTTCGCATTAATTAAATGTATTTGTGTAAAAATGCGTCGGACAGTACACAGGCATGCTTTCTAAACAGCCGCCTGCCCTTGAAAGTGATACTGATTGATGAGGCTATGCCTATGAGTCATTTCAGCCCCAAATTATGTGCCTGAGTGCAGGGACCCCATCTTTGGTCTTTGATGATTCAGTGGAAGGGTTTTTAGGATGTAGTTACCTAGGAGTGCAGGCAGCAAGCGTGATGAGACAGGAGGTCTCTTCCAGTTGCTCTGTTGGCAGATAATACAGTTTTTGAAGTCTGCTTGTCAGGCGCTTCGGTGAGTATCCGCTTTAGAAACATACAGTGTCCTCTACATACCTTTCAGTGGTTAGTAAGTATTTAGCAGCTACCTTTTGTATTACTATCACAAATTTAAAACAAACAAAACTGATTTGAAAGATAAAAACACAGGATTTATATTTCACTAAATTCATACATTTCTCTTGAAAAGTAGACCTAATTAAAATGAAAAATGTGGCACTTTGTTAATAAATTCCTCAGGTTAGTTCAAAATCATTCAAAGTAAATAAAGAATTTTTTTTAAAAATATGAACAGCTGAAAGTTTAAGGGGAACAGACAGAACTGGCCACATTACTAGCTTGGAGCTAGAGTAAGCTAAAGAAGCTTTTGATAGGGGTCTACTGTAGAGTCAGAGATTGTTTTTATTATGATTATTATTTTATTGTAGTCATTTGACTTCAGTTCAATGCTTAGGTGTGAAAAAAGTAGAATTGTTTATTTTTTCTTTCAGTGTATGAATAAAAATGAGGTATGAGATGATAAGTACTATTCATAAAGTGCAGAAGGGCTTGGTGATGAGAAACGATCAATATTATCACTAGCTACTGAATTCAACCACGTGTGTCCAGTAAATCAGTTCACTTTGAAATGCAAAATGTGGTTAGATAAGCTTATTTATGTCTCCGTAGCATATAAGATTGCTTTATTTAGTAGAGGATAAAGACACAACTGGGGGTTACAGCGTGGAACAGAGGGAAGTATGATTTAATGGGGACTGGAGCAGTAGTTGGACAACATACGCAACCCAGCTAGAAAATTGGATAAGGTCGTCAAGGAGTAACTGAAATGCTGCTTTGACTGATGTACAAGAACCTTGGTGGCAAAACAGAAGAACTAAAACAATTGTTATTGGTATGCAAACAGATTTTTACAGCTTTACCAGAAATACGGCGAAGTGGCAGGCAAGGATTGAATAGAAATACTACAAGGCATGCACTGATCAGGCATAGTAGGAATAAAAAATAAGGGTTAATGTGAAATAACTTTGTATGTTTATGATGAACTAGAAACAAAACCAGCTGATTTGGGCTCATGTTTTTGGGCATGATGGGAAAAAATGCTATTTAAGTGGTAAAACCCAGGTATACCTGACTGGTGGATGGCAGATAATTTTTCCGCATACAGTCTCTGAAAAAATGAGAAGTTGTGGTATTTTCAGTCTTGTTCTGGTAGACAATACAACATCTTCTGGTAAATTTGGGGGCCAAAAATGACTTTGAGTAGAATGATCAGAAGTTGACTTGTGAACTGTGGAGATGAACAAAAAGTCTGAGACGTCTGTGCTCTACTTCAGTGTTTTTTGTTTGTTTGTTTGTTTGTTTTTTGGTTTTTTTTTAATAGATCTTATGTAATTGTATTTCAGAAGGGGAAGGCCTCGACAAATTTGAGAACAGAAGGCCATCTGTATAGGAGCTTATGCACTAAATGAAGAGAAGGCAGATTTCCACCTCTTTTGTCTTAAAGAACTTCTGCCTGGAACTGGTTTGTAAACAAGAGGTGAAAGATAGAGAAGAAAGACTTCAAATATAACCACGCGAACTCAGAAAGGAAACTAAGAATAACTGTGAAGCGTGCAAGAGGAGGCAGGCAGGGCGAGGAAAGAGGGCTGATCAGCAAAAGCGCTGTTTCAAAGGTCAGAATGTGCAAGTGAGTAAGAGCTCCCTTCTGCGAGTTCCATGTGCAGCAATGGGTACTTTAGCTACCTAGAAAATGCAGAAAGATGAAGTGGTCAAACTGAGCCATGAGGACAGCATGGTTATTGAAGATCAGCGTCTTACTACACTCCTTGGCAAAACGATACCTGTCTTAAGTTTTTGGGAAAGAGGACAGAGTAGAAGTTGGGGAAAAGCACACGGGCTAATGGGAAGGAGCACATGGAAGTGAAAATCACTGTTGTTATCAGAAGGTGACGGCTACACACTGCGAACCCTCCTGTTAGCATTCTAGTTTGGACATAAAAGCAGAGTCAGGAGACTCAATTTCCAAGTATCACAGCTCAGGCTCAGAATAGCATGTGCAGGAGACGATATAGTCTTAATGACACTGGAGATGTGTGTACTCCCTTCGCAATATAGCAGCAGCAGGAGCAAAGATGACCCCCTGATGAAGGAAGGATTCACAGCCAGCAGCAGGATCTCTTTTAGTACCACTGTAGAAGGTTTTGATGCCGCCCTTGAACACCATGTGCAGCTCCGATAACCCATCTCCAAAAAACATGAACCCGAGCCTGAAGCAGGCTCAAAAAATGCCTGCTCAAATGAGCAGGGGGGTCAACAGCCTGTTTTACAAGAAAAGGCTAAAAGAGCTTGTCTTGTTGAGCCAAATGAAATTAAAGTGAAATAAATATATAAAGGGGCTAAACACTGGGGTTGGAGAAGATGAAAAAATAATATTGATTTAAGATCCGTTCGAATAAAATCAAGCTGCAAATTAGAAGTGTGCTATTACCCGTTGGAGGAACGAGCCTTCCAGGAGATTGTAGCTGGGGATGAAGAAGCCTGAGTGATTTTAAAATGGATGCTAGAAAGTTTACGAGAAGTATTTCATGACATGTTTCCTGTGGCAGCACTGGATTGAATTTGATGAGACAGGACAATGCTACCTGTCCTAGATTTTAATGAAAATCTTTCATTGCTTTTAAAAATGTGAAATGGCGGTTGTGTGCATTTTAATTTGTTTCGAATTTCCATCTGAAAGTGGCTTGATTTAAAAAAAAACAGGAAAACCACCAAAAACTGATCATGTCGGGAATGAGAGGCATCATTCACCATTTTCTAGAAAACTAAAAAGATGTATAAAATTAATAATGTGACTAAAAGCATGTTTAGACAGAGATGTCTGGGAGGGTAAGTGTGTCATATCATTTAAGAATAACAACAAAACTGTTTTCTGGGTTGAGCTGGTAGTGACGACCTAGTGAGAAAGAGCCTTTCTTTTAGAAAGTAATTTTTTGTTTTCTTTTTTGGGTCATCAGTTTAGATGCTTCTGTGACCTTGGTGAAACCAGCTTGACCTTAAAGAACAGAATCCTGGCATATGGTTTTCAAGTTATAATTCTAATCATTAAACCTAAACAGTGCAGGTGATTGTTTTGTTTGTTTGTTTTTTAAACTTTTTAAATCTGCAATAATAAACAGCCTAGAAGCAAAACTGGATTTTGCAATCATTGGGTTATTTTTCTTCTACATGTTTTTAATAGCCAGTTTACTATGACCTGATGTGATTTGCATCTGTTGTGGAGAGAGCTTGTATTTCATTTTAATGACTTTATTGGTTAATTTGACAATTGATAGATTAAATCTTGTTAAATAATGTAGGATGAAATGGGTCTAATTAGAATGTTGATACCAACATTCCTTTTTCAGTATTGGAAAATTAAGTTGATTATTGCCACAAATACAAGATTTTTTCCCCCAAATCTGGTAGACCTCTTGGTGATTTCTAAAGAATACAGCAAAAGCTAGAACTAATAGAGCAAAAGCATATGTCCTAAATTTTTACATCAACATATATCTGATTCATAGATTGAAATCTTAGGCATTGTTTTTCAAATATTCAATAAACTAGCAATGTTAAAGTGTATGATTTTTTTTTTTTTAATTAATTGACCTGCATTTTTCTAACTGCTAGTATGTGCATTGTAAGGCGTAACACTGGATTTTTCATGGAAAATAAGAATCTTCATACTTGCAGAGCTGTAGTTCACTTTTCACTTAACTAGATTTACTAATCCAGGTGAGCGACTACTACAGGGAATGTGTGCTTTTCAGTGGAACTTCAAACCTCTGTGCCTTTGAACTACAAAAAGTGCAAACAAAATTTTCAGATCAAATCTCCTGTTTGACCTCCAGACAAACCAGACACCGTGTTTCATGCAAATTTTAGGTAAGAAATTCAGACAATCCATCATACAGGACAGTCTACAGATACGTTCATCTGATTAGTCGGTATGAGTATCCTGAAAGGACTGTACTCGAAATTAAGTGGAGATGCATCTTCGCTGTAGACAGATGCAGATTTTTATCTGCTCTCTCTTGTGTCCTTCTATATCAAGCAGCTTCCACATCAAATGTCCAGTTTGTGGTTATGGAGTGGGTTACAGGCCTGCAGCTGTGACTGATATTTTATTGCTATTTATTTATGTTACCCTTTTGCTACATACTGTAGAAATACAGTGCAAAAAGAGGGAATGCATTTTCCTCAACTAAGGCAGGACATGATTATAGAGTCATAGGGAGGATAAGAGAGAGAATGAAAGAAATATTGATGATGATATTCTTATTCTTACTCTCATTATTATTTCTGCCCAATCAAATATAATGTTTCATTGCCATGCTGGTTCCAGAACCAATTGTCTATCTGACGTCTCTGGTTTCTGGTTGTACTGCAGGCTGTCAAGCTTAGTGCTTCTGGCTAAATTTCCTCAAAGTCACTAGTAACGGTTCCTTGTCTTTTCTCCTTTCTCCTCTTCTTCCCGGCCTCCCCTGCCAGCATGGGCTTTGTTTCCAACTTTGAGGCCAACTTGATGAGGTGTCCCCTGGGATGTCTTTATCCTGATTGACCTGAGCGTGTCGGCAGCATGACCTGCCGTGCTCCTGAGCCTGAGAACATAACGCAAAGGGGTCTGCAGCAATTCTGCTCAGAGCTGGCACGGAGCGAGCACTGCTTGTGCACTTGGGTTTCACTTGTCGTGTGTTTATAGGTCGTAGGCTGGGAATTATCAATACAGGAAAACCCGTAACAACTGCCTGAGAAATAACACAGAACGTTTAGAATTCAAAGTACTTCCAGAGCATTGGCATGCCCTTGACAATTGGTTACTATGTGTAATTATAGCATAATGTAATTATTCCGCTAGTCATCTTTATCATTTTGTAGTATGGGAAGTAATAAAGTCTGCTATGATTCATTTTTCAGCTGAAAAAGCCATCTCTGTAAACATACTACTGAGCAAGAAAAGCTACTCTTGTAGTACAATCAAATAGACAGTGTTTATTCTCCCTGCCCCCCTGCCTCCTTGGAGTTTTACTAATAGCTTACTTAAAAGCAGGTGCTTGATTTAATCCTGTCAGTGCTATTTTGCATCTCTGTACAGAAGAAGGATGGCCCAAGATAAATCAATAACAGAGGAAGGGGAGGTGTTAGTTTAGGGATAAGGCACAGTTACAGGAAATGGGATAATACAGATTATCACTAGCAATTTCAGTTTATCAGGGATGCCTTGCAAGGAACCTTTGTCCAACATCGCTAGGCCAATTTATTAACTCATTGATCCATGCCCATGTATTTCTGAATACTTTGTTTCCCTTGTCCCTTTTGCTTTATTGATTCCATTGCACATCCCCGCACTTAATCTAGGAGTCAAATGTATGATGCTTTTATTATCATTTGTGATCTCACAGTACCCGTGAACCCCATATGTTTAGGTTGTTCTCTTCCCTGCCTCTGCCCCCGTCCCCCAATCTGTTCTGAAAAGAGCCATTCCAGAGGGGGGCCGTGCTCCCCATTTAGGTGAAGGCTCTGTTTTCCCTCCAACACAAGGTGCCTTGTCAGAGGTTTTCAAAAACTGGTCAAGGACTCTTGCCTTGACAAGAATTGAAACAATTCTCTGTACTGTTTCCGCAGGTTGTGGGCTTGCATCATTCAGTACTGCTTGGGAGTTGATTCACGCATTCATCTCCTTTCACAGTCACTAGGAAAAACTGAGTGAGGGAGATCCTCAGGGGTTAGGTAGGGTATGTGTGTCTGCATGTGTTCTTCCATTTCCCCCTCCTTGTACTGTGATGTACAGGTTGCATACTGTACTAATCAGCATCTGGCTCAGTCTCCTCCATCCAGTTGTTTCTCCTGATAACGTGAAGCCAGAGGTTGGAGATGTCTTACAAGTGTTAAAAACATGGGCTCATTTCAGAGCTGAGCGGGAGGATGTCGCTGCTCATGGCAGGGCGGTTGGACTAGATGACCTTTAAAGGTCCCTTCCAACCCAAACCTTTCTGTGATTCTATGAAGAGTGCCTCTCCTGCTGTTGGTGACAGAGCAGGCTGGTGATGGGAACCCCAGGTTCCCTGGCTGCTTGCCAGGCCAGGAGGGGCCAACGCGGGGAATTCGGAAAGGTAGCTGGAGGGACTGCAAGCCAGGGCAGAGTATGGCTTTCATTGGTGATGTTTTGTTTTGCTTTGGGATGTGGTTGTCCTACAAAGGGGCTGGCCTTTGCCATGGCTTGGCCGGAGGGCGGAGGTACCGACACAGTGTATCCTGTCTTGAAGCAGCTTTCTGACCGAAAGTTTTGGGCAGAGAAACTAAATTATGAAGAACAGGAATGGGTCACTAGTGAATAGGAAAAGGCCACCCGTGGGAGCAAGGGGTTGCTACTTTCCTCACAATTTGCGTTTTATACTGTCTATATTTCTGCTTCTGAGCTAGAAATCTAGGAAAGTGGTTAGTGAGTTGAAACATGGGAAATGAAATAATTGAATATTTGGAATGGAAGAGGAAAAAGCGAGAGCTGGGTGGTGCAGCAGGAATATCCTCTCAGATCATTAACTTCTGTTCGAGTCACTGGAGATTTTCAAGGTGATAGAGGGGCTCAGTATTAAATAGCTATTAGGTGCACTGCTTTTAAAGAAAAGAAAATTGGCTAAGAGAAGCAGGCAGCACATCAGCCTTCTCAGAGACGGGCTGTTCACAACAGTGATTGGCGGTGGTTGGCAGTGCTTGTAGGACTCCCATTGAGATGAATGTGGTACATAAAAATGATTATCTGAGGGCAATAATTCATTATTTACTCAAAGCATATGAGATACCATGAAAAACGAAATGGAGGAAGAACATGAAACGATGCAAATCTGGCTGTAGTGTTTGGGACTGTCTTACTGCCTTCACGATTTCACAGGTATGTCCCCTGCTTTGCCAGCCCTGGGACAGTCTGCTCAGCAATGTCTTCTGGTGTATGTTTCTATTGTCTGCTTATTGCTGCCCAAATTCTTTATTTATATACATTATTTCTAATCTTACATGTCTTCAGAAAGAAACAGCTGAATCCCTTGAAGTATAGTTGTTTGGCCCTCAAGTCTTATGAGGGTTTTTCAAGGATTGTGGATGTCACCTGTCCCCTGGACTAGAAGCTCTGCACCTTACACCGGTGTTGGCCCAACAGCAGTGACAGAACGTGACCGGAATTACTGTGGCCCCTTTGCGATGATCTGTAGATAAAGCAACTGTGCTTTGTCAGCTCAAAAAACTTGGAGAAAATGGCATATTTTCCTGAAGCAAAGGGAGATCTTGCTCTTAGTTATTCCAGCTCAGCAGGAGGAGGAAGCTTGGTTCAGCGTTGCATCATGCAAAGTATACGTGTTAGTTGAGTTCTGGTTGCAGATACTGGTGATGATGGAAGGTACTGAAGGTATGGCACAAGATAATTTGTACGGATTTCAAGAAGAGTTACAGATTGCTAGAAGTTAAGAGAAGATGTGGCTTGAAGTTGAACGTTACATCATGCAAGTGAAAGAAACCCCTCATCCCTGTTTCTCACCTCAATTTAATTTTTGCAAAAATGCTTTTTTGAGAGTACAAAACAAGAAGTTTGGGGGATGGCAGCCCCGTGCAACTACATCAAACATCCTAATGTTGAATAATAACAGCAATCTGTCATACAAACATATCAAAATAATTGGCTGTGCTTCATTGGTAATGTTGATCAGACTGCATGGCAGCACCTTCTGTCACCAAAATGATTTACAGTAAGTGTGCAGATGTTATTTACAGTGACCTACTAATTCTTCTTTAATGAGGGACTCTATTTCTTCTTGCACATGATAATCTTAGCTCCTTTTAAAATGAGCTCTGTTCACTCTCCGCCAAATTATTTGGAACAAATAAGTAGTTAATTAAAATGTCTGGTGCTATAGCACTATTTGAAGTTTAATATTAGCAAAATTTTGGCTGAGCTTGGTAGGAATGAAGGAAATTGCTCCTACTGTCAGAAGAGATGTGTTACGGTCTTTTGCAAAACTTACTGAACACAAACAAAGCTTTTCCTTAATGGTATATTCTTGCCTAAGTCTGTGATAGTTCTCTCCTACTGCCATTCTAACAATCTAGCCAAATCCTTTACTTGCTTAATAATAATTTGAATGAATTGATCATAGCGGTTTTAGGTTTTTTTCCAGTGAATCCATTAAAAACAATGTATTTTACATTCCACTAGACTGCATTCAGGTACCAATTTTAGTGTTAGACTGTCACATTCAAAAACCTATCTGATTGAAAACTGCAGTTTTGAATTTCATTTGCACTACGTGCACAAAAAAAGTTGGAAGGAGTTAAAGTATCTAGGGAATAAAAGCACTGACTTCACATAAAATGTCTAGAAGTGTAACAGTGGTTCTTCAAGTTTACGTGAAGAAAGTATTAAATAACTATCTTCTTTCACTTAGTAATAATACAATCATAGAATCACAGAATGGTTTGGCTTGGAAGGGACCTTAAAGGTCATCTGGTTCCAACCCCCCTGCCACAAGCAGAGACACCTTCCACTAGACCAGGTTGCTCAAAGCCCCACCCAGCCTGGCCTTGAGCACTTCCAGGGCTGGGGCATCCACAGCTTCTCTGGGCAACCTGTTCCAGCGCCTCACCACCCTCACAGTGAAGAACTTGATCGGAAAAACAGCTTCTGCTTTAAATCTGCAGCAAAACCATTTCCACTGTGGGTCTCCAATGTGATTCATTCAAATGAAAAAATAAGCGAGTTGCATACTTCCTCTGTTGTGGTATTTTTATTTTTACTTGATGCAGCATGTAATTCTAGAGTGCTTAGTTTTTGAATTTCCAAAGGAAGCAAAAGCTTCTGTGATAGCTAAAATGGGCATGCAGAATAGATGACGATTGCTACCTTTTTATGCTAACTTCTTGTTTTCTGTAAAAGTTAAGGTGGAGAAAAAAAGTATTTAAAGAATTTTAATATAGGAAAAGCACAGATGATCATGCATGGCTATGTCTTCAAAAATTGTGGAGGAGAGGTAGGCGTTTCCTTTAAGCAGTTGTTTATCTGATTAGGATTATGGCCACCTTACATGTCTGTATCATGATGGTTCTTGTTGCCATATAGACTACCTCTTGAATGCTTATTCACTTATTTTCACAGTGCATGCTGGAACTATTAATTTATTGCACACTTGCAGGACTGAGATGGAGAGAGGCCAAAATCAAAGCCTAACAAACATGCGCAAAGCTAGGAACCATTTAGTGCCTGAACATGACTGTGGGGCTGTGCACTGATGCTTGCCCGGATCATGCAAGATTCCCATGGAAGCATCAGTGGCTGAACCCTTGGATGATGAATGTTGTCTCAGTGCCTTGATCGCAAGACCATATCCTTCTGATTCTTTTGGATGTGGATTATAAAACCAAAGACTGGCAAAGAGATGACTAATTTGCAATGAATAGTAAAAGTAGGGCATTTGTCTCCAGCTGCCATGGGTGGACAACTAGTAATTAGGCAGACATGGAATGAAAGGTGTAGGGGGGGGTTTTGCTCGTTTAAGGGAAAACTGTTAAGTGTCTGAATGTACTGGAATCTGTTGACGTTTAGAATATGATCTGCAGCTTGAAAAGCAAAGCCTCTCAACAGAAATAATTTTTGTGGTCCAATTCAGGCACAGGACTGCCATCCCCTTATGTAAGGAAAAGCACACCGAGTTCCTGCAAAAAGGAGAGCAGCTCTAATGCCTTCTGGCAGTAGAGAAGGGGTGCTTTGTATATACCACAGGTATTGCTGGTGTATTGGCTTTACCTGTATGTTTTCTCTGTCTGGATGCTAGGGATTTTGAAACATGAGTTTGAAGAAAGATTAGGAAAGAGAGAGGGTGTAACTGGGCATCACATGGACTGCGGAGATATGCAACGCCTGCGTGCAAGGGGGGATACAGCTGAACAGAAGACTTTGGTAAAAATCAGGAGAAACACCTAGTGGGATCAGTTGTGGCGTGCTAGTTTTCTGCTGGAAAGAAGCAAAACCTCTGAGGCTTGAAAAATCTTTTCATTAAACTGAACACAACACTTGAGAGTGTACTGGAGAAAAACTTTCTCTGTAGAAAGATGGACAGGATAACTGAAAAGGTTAGTTTAATCTCCATGTTTTATCATCCAATTAGTGTATTAATTGCCTTCTCACAGCAAATCCAGCCCTCGAAAACGTTTAGAAAGTGTTTTCTTTGCAACTGTCTTCATGCCTTCAGAAATGTCTGACAAATCTTTAACAGAATGGGTTAAAGGGCAGTCACTAATGTTCATGTCACTAGCGTTGCTTGAAACTGCTTTGCAGGGATAGGCTTTTGAGTGGTAGAGTAAGGTCTGGCATTGATTTGCTCATAGGGCTGTTCTGTGCCTGCTCAGTGCAAACATAACCTGCCTAGCTCTGAACTAGGTTGTTGGGAAAACCTACCTAGCTCTGAACTTGCTAGTTGGCCTCCCAGGAGCAATGGCGGTATTTAAATCTGTTTAGACTGCAGAACTCGCCAGAGAAGACAGAGGCTTTCAGGTACAGCCTAGGCTGAGCTTTGTTGCTCAGTAAAGCTTGGTTAGGTCCACTCCAGTTTGCAATCGCAGCATTGACTACAGTAGAGACATAACCATTGTCTGCAAACCCCAGCTGGAAAAGAGCCAAATATTCTGAAAACTTCAGAATTTAGGGGAGTATGTATCTGCGTATCTTGCTGTCTCCGCGTGGATCTGCTTCAGACTTACAGCTCAGGCAAGGTTCAGTCAAAATAATCAATACGTGTGGAAGACTTGCATGAGCTAAAAAAAATTTAAAATTGCCCCTTCAAAATGTGCACAGATAGCCCTGCTGAGCTTCTGATGTCTCTTCTCACAGCTTTTTGAAGCTGTAAGCTTTTTTTAGATGTCTGATCAAAATGCACAAGCAAGTCTTGATATCTTTTTTTCTTTTCTTTCTAACAGCAGTAGCTTAAAATAGAGGATGGGTAGAACGAAGGAAAGTAGAAAAGGGGAAGCTCCCAGATGTGATTATGTGTTAGAACAGGGCGTTACGGAAATTTTATATCGTGCCTTACTGTCCTGAGTATTGGTATCAATGAATGTTAGGTCAGGGTCACGTAGCAATCATGTTAGCCTGTATAACTGATGGGAAGCTCAAAGCACAGCAGGATGCTTTGTCTAGGCAGCAGTCAAGGAGATGGCTTGTCTTGAATCCTGCATGTTCTAGATAGTTTGTTCGGCCACTCTGCCCTCATGTGTGCACCCAGCTCCTTTAGACGCTTGCATTCGTATTTTAGTGCAATATGTAACTCTGCTTTGTTGCTGCATTCAGTTCCTGCAAACCAGTTACAGTTCTTGCACAAATCGGTGTAGCTTGCATTTTGAATTACGAATGTGCCCTGACTGTCCCATTGCCCTTTGTCAACAACAGATGCGCAAGGGCAAATTCTGCTCTCAGTCATGTTGGGGAAGATGACGGGATCTGATCTTTCACATAGATGTCTGTTCAGGGTAATTCACTTAAGGCATACACTACACCATTAAGAGAGATCAGACTGGGTCCCCTGCTTTCTGGAGATGGACATATGTCCCTTAAAATATAACCTGTCCAGTGGACTGTGACTGATCACAGCTCGCAGGACGGTTAGTGGAGCGGGTTCTGAACAGACCCTGTTAGCACAAGAAGGTGACTGTCTAGCGCCTTCCGTGGTGTCTGTTATCTATTATGTTGTGTTAGCTTGCCTTTGCCAGGGACCGTAGCTATCTGTAAGGAGAGCTAGGAGTGACACTGGTAGACTTCAGAAATCACTGTCTCTATATAAAGCACAGGAATAGCCTACTAGGAGAGACCTAGGGTATACCAGTGCAAAATCTCTTCTTGCAAAGCTCTGTATTGCTTGCAGAGTCATTGCTGTTAATTGGCTACACATTATTTATTTTGTTTGATGTAACGTTTGTCACCTGTTCAAAGCTTGAAGCCTTTCACATGTGCAATGGAAATATTTTCAGTACAGTAAGCTGCATATTCTGATATGTAATTGAACAGTCCCCTGAGTAGTTGTTTATAGATCATGTGGAAAAGAGATGGGGAGAAAGATGTACAGCCCAATTGCAAGGTGTCCTCCGTTTCTAAACGTGCAACTTCTGCCTATTGAAAAAGCAGGCCTTGAAGTACACCTGGAAGATAAAACTGGTTTCCAGCTTACCAAGTAATCAAGCGCTCTCAGACCTAAAGTTTCAATTCAGAGTACTTGAAACCCTCCACAAATCAAAAATGAAGCAACTGTGTGAATATGATGTGTGACCTTTTATTATTCAAGAATCTACCTCAGTTATGCGAAAATATAGCAAATATCCTGAATTTCACTTGGAAATGTGTTTGTACTCAGTGGAACACTTGCCAGTGATGAAGTCAGAGCTGCTCTGCTGGGCAGTGGTTTAATTTTCCAAAGCTTTCCCTTATGTCTATCAAAATGTCAGTATGTCAGTTACTTGTGTTCATGGCTCCCAGGTGGTTTGGTGATCTTTGATGGGAAAGGATTGTAAAACTAGGTGGTGGTTGTTGCTGCTGTTGCTATTATTATAATTGTTGTTATTTATTTTCATTGCTGTTAGCTTTGCAATATCACTTGTTGAAATACAGAACAATTGAATTTAATTCTCTTTTGAACTTGCGAAACCTGTCTAAAAAACTGGTCTACATGAAGATTAGGCATTTGCAAAATCTATTCAGTCTTTGTAATTCTTGGACCCATAAAGTTTAGTTCAGCACACAACACTTGCTAAATAAATAGCAACATGCCCTTTGACTTTGGCACCCTTTACAACATTGGTACTTCTGACATGAAAATCTGTTGAAGCATGGGACAGGAACTTTCCTCCAATTACTTCCCAAAAGCAACATCTCTTTTATGTGTTAATTTTCTGCCTGTAGTTAATGTGGAGAATGTATGGTTAGCAACAAATATTAACTTCACTCTGCATTACTGTTTCTGGTATCCTATAAATACGTGAGCAGGATGTAGACCTGGTGTAGCAGTGCTGGGAGATGTGCAGTTTTCAGCGATGTAAACCTGCTGCCTTTCTCAGGCACCAGCACATACTGGAAATGTTATATAATCTGCCTGTCCCAGATGATCTGCCTAGAGAAAGCAAAGACGACGTCCATAAATTTCAATTAGCCATTCCCTTCATAGAGAAGGAGAAACATGACTGGAAAGAAGGCTGCAAAACTGAAGGAGAAAGAAGAAGGGCCAGGCATATCATTTAAAGTGTTGAACACTGAAGCTGACCTGAATTGGGCTAAGGATACGTATAGCGTTCTCCTTTTGATCTATATGAAATGATCTATATGAAACGATGGAGTATTCTAGACAATGAATAAGCTCCCCCTACAGAAAGTTTCTTCTGTTCCTTGTGACATACACTTTTACGCTGAGGCTGAGAGGTTTTAGAAACTGTCAGACAGAACAATAACAAGGAAAAAAAAAAAGTATTATCTAGTCACATACCTAGCCAAGTTAGAACTTAGTACACAAATTAAAGGCAGCCAACTGTTCATAAGAAAACTAACAAGAAGCGGGAAGTAATTGGTGACTTTTCTGAAGGACCAGTCTTGGGACTAATCTTGCTATTTTCATTAGTACCCCAATACCAAAAAGAAAAATGAGCTACTGAATTGTATTGATAGCACAAATTTGGGAGTTTTATCCACAATAGGAGGATATTTCTCTTTTCAATTTGCTGTCTTTAGGTAATCAAAATCTTTGAATCCCTTTGTACTCATCTTGTACATGCAGACAGAGTTGTGTAAGAAAGTACCTTTTTTGTGAGTGTGGCACACATTTGGGGCGTGGTCTCAATTAATTCTGTCCAGTGATTGATATCTGAGATGCAGCTCCGCTCTCACAATCCAAATTCTTTTCAGATCAATTACATAGCTCTGAAACTAAGGACATACTGGTAGATGCGAGCTAAGGAACAAGAATTCTCTCGCATGAAGCCTGTCTGAATGCGAGAGAAACTAGCCGTGCTGGTCATATATATTTAAATAAGCTTAATGTTTAGAAATGCCTTGCAGGGAGTTTTATGCCATCTAGGTTAACATCTGTTTTGCTATTTTCTATGCATTTTTCACAGTCACAGTGCTCTTGGGTCCCTAGGTTGCTGGCAAAGGATCATATTAAGGTAGTGTTTAGGATGGCTAAAATTTGCCAGCCCAAATCCTTGAAAACACCCCAGTACAAGCCTTGCTGTTTTCTCCTTGTTTTTCTTACCTTGAGATGAATCTTGAGAATTGGCAATCAGTCTGGAAACTGAAGTCGATTCAAATACAGTGTCTTCTTATTAACTTTAGTTCTTTAGAGTGTCTGTCATCCTATGTGATAAAAAGCAAAAGCTGCTAACCTGAAGCCCTTTTAATTTAAAAAAAACAAAAAACAACAAACCACAAAAACCTGTTTGGTTATTGTGCATAAAGTGTTGTGGGATTTGATGAAATGCAGATAGCCTCTCCCGCTCCCTCCCACCTCATAAAAGCTACCTCAGATGGGCTTAATTGCAAGGAATACTGCATGCCCTATTTCTTCAGCTTTGTGGGGCGTAGGATTTGTGGTTGGGGCAGCTTTTCTGTTTCCTGCTTCATTTCAGGAGAGTGCTTGACTCTTATTTGCATTGTCATTGGTGCAAGTGCCAAAGCTGGTATTAGTTTTAACATGCGTTTAAGTGTAGTTACAGCATTTTAGAAACAATACAGTTCTTAGTCTTCATTCAAAGTGCATCCAAGTCAACAAAAGACTCTCATTGACACGACTGGGTAGTGGCTCGTGCTGTCTGCACTCAATGGCGTGTGCTTCCCTTCTGTCAGAGACTGGTGCTCTTCCAGCACTCTGATTTCCCTTACATGAGCTACCTCATATCTTCATACGTAAATGCACACAGATAGAGTAGCAATTCCTGTTTTCAAGTTACTTTCCAAGAAAAGCAAGGTACCGTAATCAGCCCTATCAATAGGTTAGGATCCAAAGGGCCTAATCAGCTTGGTAGACAAAAGCTTTTCACAGTACTGATTACAGAGGGAGTCTGACCATCAATTAAAACTCCTCTCTCAGAACCTTTGTTTTTCAGACAAGGAAGGGCACATAAGGGAAATTTCAGAGAAGATCCAAAAATAGCAGGTGGCTGTCACTGCTGTGCTGTGCTCAGTTTTAATCATCAGATTGGAGAAATAGCATATCTCAGTTGCACAGGGATGTACAAATGTAGGTCTACTGCTTAAATGCCAGAAATGGGTATGGAGAGAAATGGGTTGTATATATGACTGCAGCTCCTAGCAGACCTTTCTACCTCAGTTTTCTCATGCAACACTCTCACCTTTCTGCTTGGTTATTTAAAAGTTTTAAAAGACGTTAGTGGTCTTCTGATAAAGGTGTGGCAATGATGTATATTTTATTGCACTTTCTGACTTGTGGGTATTTAAGATGTTTGCTTTCATTCACCGAACTTAATAAATCAGAAGAATTTGCTCCAGTACAGATAAATACTGGGAATTTATCCAGCAAATGGAATGTTAACTGTGCTATTTGGTACTTGTTTGCTTGTTTTTTTTAAATTTGTGAGGGTTTTGTGCTTGGGTTTGGTTTCTTAGATTTAGAAACCTTTGGTTTTCTGCTTTTCAGTTTGTTATACGTAGCAAAGAAGGCATGTTGGCTTTCTTTAGTATTGGTCAAATAGAACTAAACAGACTCATATTTTGTTCATTTTAAGTAATTGCCGTACTTTCATGAACAACAGACTTTTCTTTTGAAAGGGGGCAACCTAATTAATGCAGAAGAACTCTTTCATTGCTGCTATCTCAACATCAAATGTATGGTATAAAATAGCTATCCTCCACCAGAAGCCACATGCTGCCTCATTAAAAACAAAAACAGGAAACATTTTATTTACTTTGAAAAAGGCCGTATCAAAATAGAAATAGGGGAAGGGAGGAGAGGCTGCAGCTGGTGCAGTCAAAGTTTCAACTATATAGCTCTTTGGGTTGTTTAATGCTTGTCAAATTTGACAAGTTCATGTAGCTTTTGGTTTGCGGAGGTGTGCATATGTTTACATATATTTACTGGTTTTGTTTCATGCCACCAGATAGCACTTGTTTAATAAATCAAGTGGTGTTATATAAGGTTAGAAGCGATGGTCAAAACTGAACATTCTTGGTTTGTTTTTCAGTAATGGGGCTTTCACTTGAGTGTGGATTTCAGTTATTTGGCTTCCAGTGCATATGCTTCAACATGATTAATAAATTCTTTTAGTTAATCTGAATGGCAGTGCCACTTAATATGCAATTGGATGAGTCAAAACATCATCCACCCCAGAACTGAGGGCCAAGCAATCTGTACAGTATTAGCTTTGCGCTGATGCCAAGCAGCCAGCCAAACTTGAGTCCAAAAACTGAAAGAAAATGCATTTCACTTAATTATGTATTTTTGGCTATTTAAATATCCAAAATAATTTTCACCAATTACACATATTTGTTTTGTTCTCTACTACAAAATTCAAAAGGCAATTCATACAATTAAGCTGATCAAAAGAGAAGCTATTCAACAGTATTTGAAACTCCCAAAAGAAATCAGTGCACTTAACTGCTTTGCCTTCCATGCTTGCATCCTACTCCCAAAATGCAAAAAGATTCAATTCACTAATTTCCTGCTGGTTTGTAATTTATAGAGATAAACCAGCTCCGTGGGTTTGGTGCCATCTTACTACATCGGTCTCCAGTAACTTAGAGCCTGTAGGAAATCTATGCAGCTTTTATGCCTATCAGTAGCTCAAGCTAGATGTTCTTGTTCTGTCTTTCTCCAATCCTGTGTCTTTAAATGTTTTCAGAAACCTCATGTGACATTCTAGCCTGCTCCATCTTTATCCTTTGTTAGACTTGGTTTCCATTCTGGGAGAGTTGTTTTGGATCAGCTGTGAAACACTGGGCCAACAATAAAGACGACCACTATCTGGGTGACTGCTATCTCTGCAAGAAATGTTTCCCAAACTAGTTTTTTTTCTTCCAACACTGATTGAATGCTCTGGTCTAGCAATACCACCCTCCTGTTATAGAGAAGGTGGTAGAAGGTAATGTCTGTCATCTGTTAAACGTGTTTGATTACGCATCCACATGTTTATCTTCTTTGCTAGGCTTGGTCCAAGACCTGCAGTCAGACCCTGTGGTCCCTTTCTGTTCATCGATGCCTGGTCTAGAGCAGCACTTTGCTTGGATCCACGTATGCTTTTTCCTACAGTTGTTTTTCGGTATCAACTGCATTGAGTCCAATTCAGAGTGTAAATACTTGTCTGCATATTTGGGTATAAAAATTTCTGGGGGTTCAAAACATTCAGCTGACTGTAGCTAGTATATGTAGAATGTGGAGGTTTGGGGTTATTCTCTGAGTGGGCAAAAGCCAAAGAGGATACCACAGGGGCAAAATGACTGAAATTCCCTCGGGCCAGAAATTTACATTAAAAAGAAGAGAGAACTAGGAACCTTCTGCCTCCTTGCTGCTAATTGACCTCTTCAGGCTCTCTGAGGTGGAAATATCGCATGCTGATATACCACAAGTAAGGGAAATGTATGTTAGGGAAGTCTAGAGCACATGATGCATGAAAAAAGGCTGAAGGAAACTGGTTTGTTCACCCTCCAGAAGAAAAGGTGAACAGGAGATCATATTGCTGTCTTCAACTTCCTAATGGGAGGGCAGGGAGGAGACAGAACCACGCTCTTCTTTATGGTAAGCAGGGATAGGAAAAGAAGCAACAACCACAATTTGCAATTGAGGGAATCCCAGTTTAACGCTGGGAAAGGAAATTTCACCACAAGAGTGGTCAAGCACTGGAAGAGGTTGCCCAGAGAAGTTGTGGAGTCTCCATCCTGGGAGATGCTCAACCTGGACTAGAAAGGACCTTGAGCAACCTGAGCAAATCTAACCTACTCTGAGCGAGAGGTTGGACCAGATGACTTTTTGAAAAGTTCCTTCCAACTGAAATAGCTCTGTGAATCTATAGCTCTTACTCAGTTGGTCTGTGAGGTATTGGGATTGACTGGGTGCATTACTGTTCGGGCAGGTGAGGTCTAGGGGAAGGAGAGTGTTTAGAAATACCATTTAATTTATATAGGTTCCTTAAACTTTATTTGTCTGTGCTGTGGTTTTGAGAGGCTCTATAAGCTGTCTCCCTTCTTCTAACTTGAGGATATATGGTTTTCCTGTGTCTGCCATTAATACTATATTGAGATTGATACTTCAAAATTGAGCCGCAGCGCAACAGGTGTTGTTAAAAGACTGAACTGGACGTCACTGGTGCACTCAGTGAGCACAGCCAGACACAGGCTTCAAAAGATAGACTCGAATGGCTTGCCGTAGGAGGGTCTTGGAGATAGAGTACAAATTAGGATATTTTATGTATTCTGTCCTAATTATATTCTCATGCTCAGAAAGATTAGAGAAAGAACAAACATGGTTTTTTCTTTTAAAAAGAGATTAGTAAGGACATGAGGAAATGGACATCTACACACTGCTTTCTTCAAACATACAACATGCTGTGATACGGAGTATTTCTAAAAATGGGAGAAATGCTGAGATGTTCAGACTGACATTTCAGTGCCTGTCTCATTTCAGTGTCTGTCTGAAATATAGGGTTCAATAATCCTATTATGTGTGTCTGGCACACTCCTCCTTCTTTAGCAATGTGCCTCCCATAACTGCTATAATAAGACAGAACAGCCAAAGCCTAATTCTGTGTGCCTCATCCTATCATTCAGCAAAGTTATATCGTCATCAGATGCAATCTATTGTTTTTTTTCCTGCTGTGTGGTATTGATTTTTCTAACCTTTCCTAATGTTAAATTTGTTTGGCTTTTTAACTTTCTTACCAAAGGTTAATGTTATTAAGTTGAGCGGGTATCTATAAAACTACAAGCGTTATTGCCTATCTTGCAATTGTTATACTGTCCTTTCATTAAACCCGGGCTGCATCGGAAAGCTCTGTCTTGGGTTTTTGTCATTCAGAAATAATATGGTGAAGGTTGACAAGAACTGCATTTGAATTGTCGTCCAATTCTGTGGTATAAAATATTGGATTTGATATGTCAGGAGCAACAGATTTATCTAAAACTCTCTTACCATCAGTGAACATGAACTGCACAGACACTAATTCCAGCGAGGCTGTAAAGAGGATGCAGGAAGATGCGAGTGCTGCTGCCTGTCCTCTTCCCCAGTACAGTCTGACCACGCCAGTCTCTTTGCCATTGTGGCAAAAGGAGCAGATCTAAAATCTCTGCCGATTCCAGAACTGGTTATCTGCTTGATGTGGAAAGAGAATGAGAAATCACAGTTTAATTTGAAGGAAGTGGTGGCTTTAATGGTGGCACTCTGTCAACGTTTTTTCAGTATGATCTACAGCAGTACTTGTATAAAGTGTCAAAGGTGCAGACAGTGAGTAAACAGTTTCAGGATACTACTGTTAAGCTGAGTTTCATTTTTAGTTACTGCTGCGACAGTACCCTTTTGGTATCAGTATCACGGGTACAGTAACCTGCTTTTAATGAACTGTGCATTTGACATCCCGTTTACACATTTAGATTGCATTTCTGTGACATGTGTTTGAGGCCTTTTGTTGTGAATACGTGCAAAAGACAGTAGCAGGGCTGAACATAAGACGTCTATGTGTGGTGTATCACGCCTTTCTTCTGGAGCTGCAGCAAATGACCTACGGTGCTCTTCAGCCACCGTGCTGATGTTATCTTGCCTTGGTAGTACCTTGTAGTTGCTCTGAAATATTTTTCTTATCAAAGAACATCCTGAGAAGCTAGGCAAGAACTAACCTCAAGTGAAACGTTTTTAATAGTAGAAAGCCTAAAATAATTTAAGCTGTTGTAGATCGTCACTTAAAAAAAAGACCCAGACAATTTGGTCTTCCCTGGGTGGAAAGCAGAATTGCAGCCTACCTGCAGCTGCCAAAACCTGACTGTCCAAGGAGGAGATCAGGCTTGTTAGTGACTGCAGGAAGGAGTATCTCAAAGTGCTGGGGGAGAGTGGTGGTTAAATCTTTTATTTATAAATTAGTACCTGTAAACCACTTCTGCCAGAGCTGTGAAGCCAAGGAATGGCCCTGGCAAAAGATAAAAGACCTTCCTTCTCTACTGCTAATTTAAGAGCTCAGGTTCTGTCTCCTCTCCCATGCTCAGCAGTAGCTGTCCCTGCCATTGATTTAGTCTTCATCTGTCGCGTCCTCGTGCTGTTCAAGGGCTGATTGTGAAAGAGTGGGGAGGTTCTGTCTGTTCAGAGTTTCTCACAGCTTGGTGTCTCTTGCCACTGTCAATGCCAATAGCGAGACTGTCTGAGAGCACCCCATTCTTAGCAAATGAGACATCATTTCATTTAGAGTGTATTTGATTAACAAAATCCCCTCAGTAGTTTTCAGATCCAATTGTGAGCTTTCTGGGTGGGCCTGAACATCTCTATACCTTTCTTGGGCTCCCTTGCTGTCTGGCTGGCATTGCATAACTCGCATGTTCAGTACAGACTCCAGACAGCTTGTGTCCCTTCTCCCCCTGCCAATTTTATGTTTTGGCCTTCCCTGATGAAGAGTGGAGACATGGCAGCTCTTCAAATTGTTTGATGCTTAGCACTGAGTCCAGGCTCCAGCTGCATTTTCTCTAGCCTCTTCGTGGTGGCAGCAGCATTGCTTCTGCAAGGGTGGTCTTTGATTACATGTGCTGTTGCAGCTATGTGATGCTTCATCTCGGTGAGCCTGTTATTACTACTTGAAAAGGTATTTAGAGCAGCATCAGGTATCAGAAAGGCTACTGCTTTTGACCAGGTTTCCTTTCAGAAGTTTTTGAGGAGGCAGGAGAAGAGATATAATAAAAAGCATGCTGTTATCTCTTCCCTTATCTCTTCTACTTCATCCAAATCCCCTACTGCATCATGGTTTTGTTTGGTTTTACACGCATTCTGGCTGTGCGGGGAAGCATTTCAGTGGTAGTCTGTGCCTTCCTATGGAAAGCTCATCATTTTGTTGCACGCAATCCAAAAACTCCATCCATGCCCTGATCTGGGAAATTTTGTCTTCTGTACCTTTATTTTTACCACTAAGGTAGAGGCAACTTTAACATTTTGGGTTTTTTTCTGAGGTAACAAAATAATGTACTTTATACACACAGGCACACATACAAAGATTCTGTAGTCTGAATGCTTTTCTCTTATCAGTTGTTATTGTGTATAGCAGAAACATAAAATCTGTCAGATAAAGACAAAGCTAGGAGGCTTTTAAGGGGACCTTGAAGTGGTAGGAGAGGGAACCTCTAAATCCAGCGTGTATGGTTCTTATTTTAATTTACGATGCTGTATTGGGTATTTTGTATCCTTGAAACCTCTTTGAATAGCGACTTTATGTGGTAGATATACTCCACTTTTCCTTACTCAGCTTTTTATCAAAGGCTTAGGAATTGCTTTAGCTCTCAATTAAGAAATCTGAACTCCTGCTCTTCCCCACTTTAACATGCTCTCATCCGTATTACCCCACTGCAAGGAAATCGTTGTTGTATCACTGCAAATTAACTAGTACAACTGCACTGGTTCCAGGGAGCTTAAACACTTGTGTATGCTTACATTTATACACATTTGAATATATGTATGCTGCAGAAACATAGTAACTGTAGCACCAGAGAGGACAGTCATTTTCCTGGAACCTGACCTGGAAGTTACTGATCACCCAGGGCTCACTACACCAGAACTTGTCTGTCTAGCAGAGTATCGTAGAACATGCTTATCCAAACTCACAAATGTACTTGATGGGTTTTAAATATCTACTCCTGTGCCTACCAAACCGCTGTTTTGTAATAATTTGTTCAGCTGGGACCTATGGTCTTTGGACTCTGTAAGGGTAATACTCTTTTCCTTAATTCTGCATCTCCATGCAGAGACTTTAAGAGTTGTTGACTGCAGTTAATTTCACCAAAGACAACATTAGTTCTCAAAATAAAAGATGACTGACATTATTTTTTTTCCCCTCTCCATTTTGTTGCTTCTTCACTAGGGATGTGAGTTAATTGAGACCATGGATCAGGACCTTACAGATTTCACCAAGTGCCTTCAGATACTCCAGAAAAAGATAGAGAAGAAGGGCCTCCAGGTAAAGGCGACACATCTTTTGTTTCTGGTTCTTAGTAATTACTCTTCCTCTCGATGTATTTAGGTTGATGTTTTAAGTTTGCACTGAAATGAAACAATATTTTCTGTAGCCTTGCCATTCTGCGGTTTTACCGTAATTTACTGCACACCTTGTAAGCATTGATGCTTCTGCTAAATGGAATTACGCAGCGTGTCAACGAACAAACGCTGGCTTTCTTAAAAGGCAGCTTATATTGATTTCTGTTAATGAACTACCTAAAGTGCAGAAGAGCTGTTGCGGTTGGTGTTCAAAGCAAGAGTCCCACTTGGGCATGTGAATATATTTTCAAGTCTTGGCACACTGAGCCTTGATGTTCACCTCCTTCCTCTCCCCTCCCAAAGATGAGATGGGAGGGGGAATCTTATCCTGCCAACATTACATATGGTAAGCAATACCTCCTTCTGTAAAAGGTTCCCCTGGAATCAAAGGGAACCTTTGCAGAGCAAGCAGTGCACTAAACTTAAAAGAAGCCATATGGAGTTGTCAGCTGCTCATTTCATTGGAAAGGCGAAGGAGGCAACTCTCCCCCTCCCCTTCCACAGTTTGGCTTCGGAGGCCCACTTGTTTCGTCTCTCTGAGATGCAAAGTTAAAATTCCTTGGGAATTTCCAACGTGATGAGTCAGTGGCAGATGTGCTCTTGGGATTGCTGCCCTTTCCTCCCCATGGAGCAGTCGTTCGTAAGGGCTGAGCTCTCTCCTCCGCTCTGTGCCTACGGGTGAAAGGAATTGAGAGGAAACAGCTGCTGCATCCTCTTACCAACAGGGAGGGCAAGACTCATGTAAGAAAATGCAAACAGCGCAAGATGGAAGGAGATGTATAAACCTCCTCTTTTCCCACTTTCATTGTAGCACAAAATTTGCCTGACTTCCTGAGATCACCGTACTGCAACAAAGCAGCAAGAGATGGAAATGCCAATACCACTCCTTCTTTCTTCTCTCCTCACTCCAGGCTGATAAATAATTAACCAGTTTTTGTTTAAGCTATTTTGAAACGTCTCTTGATCTTCTAAAGGAAATATATGTCCATGGGACATTTCAGAGTGCTGTCACACAACGCCCATCTGCAATTTTGTCTCCTCTTGCTGCCCTCAGTACATACTGTTGTTCATCAGGTTTTTTCCCCCATCAGTATAGACAAGAGATGGAAGGGTTTCTCCGTACACTTCTCTTATCTGTCTGGCTGCGAGCCAGGCAACTCTTTATATGACAGTTTATTCCCCCTCCCCGCCCCCCTATAATTTATTTTCACAAGAGCATAGATGGGTGTCTTGTCATCTAGGACATGAATGACAATGAGTGCTGTTGGAACAGAGGAGCCACCTACGCGTAGGATTTGTTTTGACTTTGGCAAGTAAGGTGCTTCCCTCTTAACAGAATTACCCTTAGAATGAAGGAGACTTGAGTGTTTCCTGGATTCGGTTCATAATCAAATCCCAGCTATTGCTATAGAGGGATTTTTTTTTAAGCTATCACAAGGTTTTATAATGAATAATCAATGTGCGGTTAAAATAAGAGCAATGGGAACGTGACAGCTTACAGATATGATTAAACAATAAGTAGCCTGTTTGTAAAACTTCGAATTCTTTGATCACTCTCCTAGGTAAAGCCCTGTTAAGTTGGCTAAAGGATACTGCATTGTAATCCTCGATGATATTTTGTAAAGTACAAGCCCGAGTGTAACTGCAGTAATTACGTAGAGTTCATGACAATGCACTAAACCTAAGATTTCAGTTCAGTGATATTTTCATGCTGTTATACTAAGATGTGCTTTAAATACAATCTGAGTTTTTCAGAGGTGCAAGAAGTAACACAGGTATGTTTCCTAAAACTAAGCACCATGTTCATTAAATCCTAGCTGCTACTTGCTTGCAATGTCTGTACCATGAAACATAATAAGATGCTATCAGGCGATTCATGCACACTAGCTAAAGCATACATTTCTGTTTTTGGTTTTCTGCATTTTCTGACATAAAGGGTTTCAAGAAGTTGTTGATTCAACTTAGGCAGATAACATGTGAAATTTAAGCAAATGGAACCCAAAACTGTATCACAACTGTATAAATTACTAGCTTGGGTTTCAATTTGCCCTTTGTTCAGAAGCATTAGGTATAATTGATTAGTAGGAAGCTTGGTGATTCTTCTGGATGTCCTGATAATGCAGTGCTTAGCTTGATGTCTGGTCCCCCAGTAACACAGAGATTCTGAGGACTTGCAACATATACTGGCTTATGGATGCAACCACTTGGCTCCTCTGAAACTCTGGCCTCTTTAAATACCTAAATTTGCACTTAATTTAGGCATCTTTATGGGTAACATTCTGCCATAAAATATGTCAAATTGTAAGAAAACAGACTGTTCAAGCCATAGATCTAAAATCCTTGAGGAGAATGCAAATTTCTTCAAAGAAAGCTGCCATTCAATTCTGTGGTCACCTGGGAAGTACATACAGCTGAGAAGAAAGGAAGATCCAGGGTCTGAAAACTAGCAGTGGATAGACACGGGGTTCTTCATCTGCATTTGCATTTTTGGCATGAAGTGCAAACTTGCATGTAACAATGTGGGTTTTTTTCCTTTTGGAAAAAATACCATAAAAGCTTTCCTTTTAACAGAGTATTAACTAGGTGGAATATGTCTTCCTGGTTCCAGGAAAAATATGTATGTCTCCAGCTTTGGTTTTTACCCACTTTGTCCAGCTTATCCAGAGAACTTGTCAAAGAGGAATATGACAAAGAGACACTACAAATCTGTTTCCCCATGATTTATAGTTGAAGTTACTAAACAAAGGAAGTATCTCTTTGGTATCTTAAAAAAAAATTGGTACCACAGTCACGCTGTGTTTGCTGCTCTTTCTGGGTAGCAGTATGTTAAGCTAGGAAATTAATTACATTCAGTGCATACCATGGATCCACAATCCTGTGACATAGTTTGGATGAAATTCAACTGTGAGGAGCCTTAAGTATTTGAAGCAGATGTTCCTCCATTGGTTAGAGAATAAGTTATCATTTCTCTGCTATACTAAACGGATAAAATTTCTACTCTGATCTATCAGTCACCTCAATGGAAGTTCTATGTCAAGGAGGTTTTTGAGCTCACACGAACATATAAAGGCAATAGTTTGTTCCAAAGGAATTAAGTTCGTGTAATTTACTTTCCATGTCTCTGCACCTCCATCCTCCTCCTCCTTCCTGCTCACCCAAATAGCTTTTGAACAAATAACTTTTGAACAGAGGAATAGAGTACTGAAAGATAATCATGTCGAACAGCTTTCTTAGAGGTCACCTGAGTGGGAGTGAAGGTGAGACAGACGCTCAGTGCCCACACTGGAGAGAAGGCTGCAAAGTTAGTTTAGACTTTACGGGTTGTTGGAGAATTCAGTTTGAGAAGAGGCCTTAGAAATGCCGTTACCACAAGGAAAGATGCAACTGGAGCTGGCGGTCACCTGAGACACAAACCTGGGAGAAAAAAACATCTCGTTGGTCCTTGAACTCCTTGTTCAATATAAACAGCAGTAATTCTGTCTTCTAGAATAATTAGCGAAATTCATAACTGCTTTTTCCTTGTGTCTCAAATAAAAACTCTTAGAATAGTTTCTGAGTCCTCAGGGTCATTCATTTCTGGTTTACATTGCTTATTTTGGTTGCATAGCCAAGTCTTGCAGAAAGCAGCATTGGGTCATTTTGTGATATCTAAGTGGCATAATTATATGTATTTATAATTGCATACTGCTGTGAGTGTTCGAACAAGCAGTACCCTTTATATGTGCAAGCTAGAATCAGTCTTAATTTTCACTCTCCACAGCCCTAACTCATTTGTGAATTGCATTGTATTGGATGGGTGAAGCACCACCAACAGAATCTGACTCCTGAAGTTTCTTTCCAACCTAAAGGCTGTTAGATATTTCTCTTTCTGCATGACTGTGAGTATGCATGCACACACATGCACATGCATGTATGTATATAAACGCACGAATTTTCTGGCAGTATAGCTTCCTGGCAGTATACCTTCCTGGCCCTATGTGATGCTTTTTTAATGTCTTAATAACTCTGTCTTTATTTCTGCCATGTGTTTCTTTTACGTTGTTTATGGTCTATTGAACGCTTAGGTGTGCACATTTTGCTTTACTGCTTTAATCACTATTTTAGCCATTCTGTGGTTATGTGAGTACTTTCCTTTCTTCATTACAAGACCTTCAAGTAAACTTATTTACAGTAATTTCTGTCTGGTGCTACTTGCTGTTCTTAATTTTCTCTCTTGTAACACAAGCTATTTCAAGAAACCAACTGAACTGGCAGAATTATAGGCATGCTTACAATATTTCTTATTTAGAGATCAACAGATCTTGCATTAAAAGTGAACATTATTATCTTCGATTTGCAGATCAGAAAGCAGAAGTTCAGAAGCAACTTGTCCACAGTCTCCCAGCACGCTAGCAGTACCGTTGGGGATGATCCTCCAATTCCCAACCTTCATCAAATGCTCTTTCCGTAACAGTGTCCCTGCTCTGACTCACAGGCAGCTCATAGCAGCTCACGTCAGTGAGAAGTGGAGTGTGTTTATCAATTGTGCAGCTCCAAGAAGAACCCTCATAATGCAAAGATAGATTTAAGCCATTACCTTTATCTCAGAGTTACAAACCCTGCTTTCTTTAACTGTTTCATCTAAAATACCATTTAGTCTTAAAACTAAGCTCTGGGACTTTTCATTTAACTTTATTATCTTTTCTGCTTAAAAAAAGTTAAAGCAGC
Source organism: Platalea leucorodia (assembly GCF_965183815.1). Lineage (NCBI taxonomy): Eukaryota > Metazoa > Chordata > Aves > Pelecaniformes > Threskiornithidae > Platalea > Platalea leucorodia. The sequence continues at coordinate 109,897,591 of NC_138823.1, forward strand.
TCATTTGGTTATATGGGCTGAAGATATAATAAATGAATTTTATTGAAACCTACATGCCTTTTAGTGGTTTAATGTTAGTGTGTTTAAATTGATAAAAGCATCAGTGTCAATATGAAAAAGTGAAAAAATCCAAACCAACTCTTCTTAATTCCCTTTGCAGTAAAGGGATACTAAACTAACATTTCCATTTTAAAATTACACTTTAAAGGTTGAGTCTGTCAGCAGTCTAGGATATTACTTCTTTTAAGGGAATGCAAGCATTCTTCTCTTTGTCCTTTTAAAGAAAGTGTCAAATCAGTCCACTGTTTTTTCTGTTGAGGGAGGCTAAACTAAACATAATGTTAGTGAAGTCCTGGGTTTATGAAGTGCTGAAGAGAAGACAATGAAGTGATGTTCATGTACCACCTTCAGCTGTGCAGTGTTCAAACAGCTTATTAAGCACTCTCTGGTTTGTCTTTACATAAAAGAAAAAGACCCTGAAGGAAAACAGAAAAGACTCTAAAACGAAAATCAGAAAATACTTTAAAAGAGAATGATTTTTTACATAAAGAGCAGTCCCATGTAGAAAGGGTAGAATTATTGCATGTACCGGGCTCTGTTTGACTTAGCTTTCATTTTGTCTATCAGTTGAGGTAATTCCCGATGACGTGACATTTTTGTAACAGTAAATATATCAGCTTCAGTTCCTGACTGAATTGTAATTTTGCTGCCCACATTAGTAGTTGGTAATTTCATGCCAGATCACTACTTGTTTTCATTTCTGAAAACTTTTGGAGACTCAGAACAGTAGCGGGAATGGCTTTTAAAGGAAAGCCTAGGAATGGTGACAGGCCGTTACCAGGATTTAGGAACAGGGAAGTAACTAAATACTATAAATAGGGGGAGAGGCAGTCTGGAAGATACCAAAACTGGTGTGGAGCTGGAGTGTGAAGCTTTTACAAGGACCCTGAAGTCTGTGGCTCTATCTCCAAATTCCGTATAGGAGGCAGGGCTAGGAATGAACCTGTTCAGTTTTGGTGGCACCGTTGAATTTTTCTTCTTAATGTCTCACAGGAGGAGAATAGAAAATGCAAATGAAATATATTCTAGGGGAAGCTAAATACATGTAATGAAAAGATTTCTATACTGTCAAGTGCTGTATCAAAAGATTTTCATGAGTTATTAATAGTAATCCTCTTCATAAACCTTTCCTATCATAAAGAAACAAATGGATCTAAAGTGTTTCCTGTTAATTCCCACTTCTAAAATGTAGAATTTCATAATACCTTTCAACAGGATTAAATCCCTCCTATAGGGTGTACAGACATATCCTTGAGTGCTGACTATTTTGACTCTAAGGTCCAAATCCACCGTCCAGGAATGAAGTATCTAATACATCTTTCCTACTGTTGAATTATTGTAAGGCTTCCCATTGTAAAGGTATGGTAAAGTACATTTCTTGTAATACAGGATATCAGAATTCACCACTTCCCGCAGAGAAACACCCTACTTTCATGTGAAGGAAGCAGGCTGTCTGCCTGTTCCACTATAGCTGTAGGCATCAAGACACACTGAGTATCTTTGTGTTAGAATAATTTCATGCAAAATGTGTGTTTGCAAGAACACAGCGCATCACATACTGAGAAATTCTCTTATGTAATCCTTGTATACTCTACTGGGGCTTGTGTTTGGTCTATGGAGATAATGTAAAGGAAAAAAGCAGAAGCAGAGTGGGATTTCTGGAGAATGCATTGATTTTTGTTTGTTTAAAAAAGATAAACCCCATATCAAGCTTTGGGGAGGGGAAGAACAAGGGGAAAAACTACTGTTTCTTTAGGCAGGTCAGGGGATGGGAGAGATCAAGGATGACCTCAGTAACAAGACTGGGGAAGCTAACAAGGAAGCAAGCTACTGTTCTCCCAACTTAGGCAAAGGCTAAATATATTTGAAACAGAAAATGTGAGGTTACTACAGGCGATTTACTGTTCCCTTTGTAACCACTAATTTTGTCCTGTTTATAACTATTTTTGACAGGAGGGGTGATTCTCCTCCCCGCTCCAGCCCCTTCTGCTTTACAAGAGCACAGCTTCCCTGATAGTAGCTATTGCTGATGTAACTGCCTCCATGCTGGGAAAGTGGTTGGGCTACACTGACATACCACTGTTCTGCCGTACTTGCATTGACAGTCTTGGAGGTGGATGTCGTAGCAGGAAATCTTGAACAGCCATAGGTTCTGACACCAGGAATTTCTCTGCAGTTCAACGACTGAGAGCTCACCTTGTTGCCTGAGATTTTAATAAATAACTTGGTTTATTTTTTTTCTGCTTGACACATGAATACTGTGGTGTTACAAAATCTCCCGTAAGTTATGAGTATTGTTATGAAATTCTGTTTAGTTAATGGAATGTAAGTTTATCTTTATAATTAAGCATATTAAAACAATTGTGCTGGTACAGCAAATTTTAACTGCAGATTATAATAGGGCATTTTTTACGTCTCAAATATGATTTCATCCTACTAAATTGAGATGCTTGTCAAGAATAAGTGACAGGGTTTTAGCTATTGGTGAGACAGTTTCATTAAAAAAAACCCAAACCTTTAGCAGTTTTCTACATCCGTGAGTGCAGAAACACTGGCTTCAGAGAGAACAGTTTCATAACTTCATACACTGCAGTGATCTGGTCCTTCAAGCAGTAGGTGAATCAACAAATTAACTTTTTTCTGTGACTTCTTTTTTTATCCTGTTCAAGGAAACTTATTTAACCAAAGCAGTGCATATAAGAATGCTTCCTTACTGAGTCTGGGGTTTGGGTTTTTTTTTCCTCTTTTTGTAGCATTGTATGGCCTTTGAGAAGAGAAACAGTGAAACTGTAATATTGGTCAAATCTTTTGAAGCTGTGGTGGGTCTTTCTCTTTTTTTTTGTTTTGCTTACCTAGAAATGAGTATTGGGGGTGGAGGGGAGAGAAGGTATAAGACTGTTGCAAAGTAGAAGCGTGTGGCTCGTGCTATGTAGAAATGGTTTAGCCTGAAGGCCTGAGGCCTCACTGTCTTCTGCTTCTACTTCTCCTCACTTCAACTCTGGACCTCTTGGCTGGCACCAGCAGTGTTCAAGAAGGGGCGGAGGGGCTCACAGTAATTAACCTCTTCACAAATATTGTGAAAATGAGGCAGGCTGCTAATACTTGAAAGGCCCCTACAGTATTCCCACTGTAAAAAAGGCGGTATCAGAGGTAGGGGTTGAAGGGTCTTCATAGCAGAGCCGCACTGGCAACCAGGCTTTGCTAGTTCTGATGCTCATGCTGTTCTTTTTTTTAATCAGCTACCTTTTAATTTGACTTTGTCACTGCTAAGGAGGAGACTTGGGGGATGGTCTTATCAACTTGCCTAAAGAACCCGTCGAGCTTCCCTTTTAAACAACTGAACAACTAAGCACCGAACAATTAAAGCTCAATATTTTGTGCAAACTAAATGTGAGCATAAAATGTTTACAGCTTCACAAGCGCCTCCAGTTTAAGAAATCATGCTTCATTTCTTTTTAAGTGCATGGCTAAATTTATATGGTCTAGAGGACAGTGTAGAAAAATAAAATAGATTCTGTAATGGGTGTAAGCTGAAATTATTCGGGCTATGTTTAGCTTACCTGCTATAAATACTGAACCTACTCTGAAAAGGAAAATTGGCATCCAAGATCCTAACCTACTTCCTTCAATATATCTCCAGCCTCTTAGAAACAAGTGTATAAATTCAACACTTCTTTTTGCAAATCTGCACTCCCACGGAAAAAAAAATAATAATTCTGTACTGCCCAAGTATTCAGTGAAATCACTCAAAAGAGGAACCATTCACAGAATAGGGCCTGAGAGACATGGGAAAAATTTTCCGTCTTTAGTTTCAGGTCTTATATCTGTCCCTTGAGTATAATAGGACAGGCTATTATCCCCTTGTTCGTCATGAAGATTAATGTTCAGACCAGCTGAAACTATTACTGTTCTGTTGGGACCTATTGGGAGATCTTCAGACCGGTGTGAACCCAAGTTTAAACTTTTTAAATAGCAGAGCTAACGCCTCGTCCTAGTTAGGCACAAATGGCTCCTTCGCCATTATCTCCTCTGCGATGCTGCTGCAGGAAAATGAGGATGCCCTACAGCTCTGCATTATTTGCGGCATCTTTTATACAGACTTCATTGCTAAATGTTAAGATACGCAGGGAAAGTGCCTGAGCCGTTAACTCTTACTCAGATGAAGTAAAAAAATAAATAGCATCGCTCTTTAATGGAAATGGAGATTTTTTAATTTCCTTTTCTGTATTTTGTACAGAATGCTTTCCCTGAAAAATCTGTGATTCTTTCCTTAAAATTTGATACCTAAATTTAACATGACAGAATGGAAATAAAACTAGGCAGAAAATTAGCTTTAAAGAAAAGATGCATCTGGTTTAGGAAGCCACAGGAAAAGATCTCACCTCTCATAGTGCTGAAGTCGGCCTTCTCTGTTCATCTAAGCACCTGCAGGTTGCTGGCGGAGCATTTCATACGACGACCTTTGTCTGCAGAAAATCTGCCCCGTTGCCTTGAAATACCACAGGTTTGTTTAGCCTCCCTTGCAGGCTTTGCAAGGGTCCTGGACCAGCACCTGGGCAGGAGCTGAAACAAAACCACAGGAAGGTGTGGTGAGAAAGGAAAGGGAGCTTTGTGGCCGAGAGACACCTCTTATGTTTGTCTCAGGCTTCTAGAGAAACAGAAATAATAATGAGTTAAGCAGTGGGGGTTATTTGTTAGGCTGAAGTAGGGACTTGTATTGGGTTTGTGGGCCCAGGTGCTGGCGGGAGGCTGCAGGGGTCCCTGTGAGGGGAGGCGAGGCCGGGGCTGCCCCGCGCCGGCCACAGCCGGTTCCAGCCGGCTCCGGCGGCCCCAGCGCAGGGCACAGCCGAGCCCCTCGGCCACGGGCGGGGCCTCGGGGGGAGCGCAGCTGAGGAAGGGCAAAGCGCTGCCCGGCGGCGAGGGGAGCGGGCAAAGGTGCGAGGAGCAGCGCTGCCAGCCCCGAGGGGAGAGCGGGAGGGGGGGAGGGGGGGCTCCCCCCGCCTCCCCCCGCCTCCCCCCGCCTCCCCCCCCGCAGAGGTTCCCCTGGCGCCCGGCCGGAGCGGGCGGAGGCCTCCCGAGGGAGCTGCGGCCTGCGGGGAGCCCGCGCTGGGGCAGGCATCCACCCTGCAGCCGATGGAGGGCCATGGTGGAGCCGATATCCATCCACACTGCCGCCAGTGGAGGGCCCCATGCCAAAGCAGGTGGATGTGCCCTGAAGAAAGCTGCAGCGTGTGGAGAGGAGCCCATGCAGGAGCGGGCTCCTGGCAGGAGCTACGGCCTGTGGGGGCCTAGGCTGGAGCAGTTTGCTCCTAAAAGGCTGTACCCCGTGGAGAGGACCCCACGCTGTAGCAGAGGAACGACGTGAGGAGGAAGGAGAGGCAGAGAGGAGCCGGTATGGACTGACCCCAGCCCCCCGCTCCCCTGCGCCGCTCGGGGAAGGCGGGAGATAGGGGGGTCAGGAATGAAGGAGTGAAGTTGGGCCTGGGAAGAAGAAGGGTGGTGGAGAGGTGGTTTTAGTTTTGTCTTTTTTTTTCTCTCTAACTTGAGTTTTAATTGACAATAAATTAAATTAATTTTCCCCAAGTAGAGTCTGTTTTGCCTGTGATGGTAATTGCTAATTAACGATCTCCCTGTCCTTGTCTCGACCCACGAGCTTTTCCATCTTATTTTCTCCCCCTGTCCTGTTGAATAGGGGGAGTGAGAGAGCAGCTGGGGTGGGTGCCTGGCCGCCAGCCAAGGTTAACCCACCACAGGACTGCAAAGGAAATAAAGAAGTTGTCAGGGCTCGTGGAGGTGTGCAGAGGCGCGCACGCTCCCATTGATGTGTGTCCAGGGATATATATCTTGTTTGTGGGCTAGCAGGCAGAACTTGGAGTGTCTCCGATCCATCAGGTCCTGAGCCGCCAGGGACCTCTTTCTACAAGACTCTCTCTCTGCCAGCATGCTGCAGCAGGAGCCGCGGTCCATGCAAGGCTTCCTGATCTGGATCGTGATTTGTATCCCTTTGGGGGAATAACGGAGGATTTTAGGGAGAGTCTTTGCAGCAAAGAGCCTCTTCCCTGTGCAGTACCCTTCCCACCTGCAGATCCTTCAGGACTGGGTTAAGGTCAGCACAGGCTTAAGGCTGGCTCTGGTTGAGGAGTATGGGATGACAGATGTCAGCACGGCGGGGTGGGGGTCCTGCTGGCAGGGAAGCGGTGGGTTGTAGTTGTGCTGGCCTTGCTGATCCTGTGACAACATGGAAACGTGTTGGAGGGAGGGGAAGGAAGGCTACTTCGCTAAAGTCTGACAGCCAGAGTTAAGTGAAACGTGAAATACAAACAGATCCTCTTGAAGAAGATAGGATCACTTTTTTTCCTGCCTTGAGTTGTTCATTGATGGGAGGGTTTAGTTTTATTTTTCCTTTTTTTACTCCTGGAGGCAGTATACGAAGAGATTAAAAACACAGCATGTGCCAAACAGCTTTTGGTACTAGATGCGAGTGGATATGAGATCGTTAAAGAGATTTTCTAGACCATTTTAGCATAATCTTTTGAGGGTCTCTTGCATTGCTGCTAATACAAATCCAGGGCTTGCTTTCTTAGGGATATGATAGTTTACAGTGATTGGTTTTACAAATCCTTGGAGGTAATACTGCAGTAGGCACTGTGGATTACAGTGATTCAGCTGTGGGAACAGAAAGGTTAGCCTGATGCTTGTGAATGTGTTTTCATACTGTTTTAAAAGATGAGAAGATTTTATGATTTTTCAGAAGACATGTGATTGATAGTCCTGGAATCCTCGTTCGTGCACAGAATGAATGTGTCAGGGTCAAAACCAGCACACATTTTCCTCCAAAGCCTCAGTGAACAGATTGCTCTAAGAGTTTTAGCGCACTTTTGCCTACTCGCAACAGCAAGGTAACAGTCTGGAGTAGGGACAAGCCCTTCACCCAGAAAATCTGAGGCAATAAGGCCTTCCAATGACCCTGATCTTACACGCAGCACGAATTGTAGAGCTGCGCTCCAGCTGACCGGCAGTAGCAGAGCGGGAGTTATTGCTGTCCCTACTCTACCTGAGGCACAGGGAGTAGTGTTTGATCAAGGTCGTACAGGAATATTCACCACAAGAGCAAGCAGTCAAATTCAGATTGCTTGGGGTCCAGCAGTTCATGTGGATTTTGTGGATTAGGTTTCTGTAAGTAAGAAACAATAAAGTCAATGGTTATGAAGTTTATGTTCCACAAAATTTGTGCCAGATGATGTTATGTCCACCCTCAAACGTTCGGTTTACCTGCAGGAGAGAGCAAAGCCAAAGCACTGAAATGAAATCAAGTCATTTGACCAGAGATGTAAACACGAGTCAATAGTAGAAGCAAGATTAAAATGTCTCCAGCTACTCAAATCTGTGACTGGATTTTGAGATTATCTTTCCCTTTTCCATCTTACCATCGTACATGTTGCTTGTTTTAAGCAGACAAATACAATCTGTTTGCATGCTTATTGTCTTTAGCAGAAAGAGTTAACCTCTTATTTGGAATAAACAGGGTTACAAATAGAGAAAGCACTTGGGTAAAAATGTAAGACAATGAATATAAGAATCAAGAAATGCTTCGTGAAGGAGCTGGAGCAATATAATATAAAGATTAGTGGAATCAGTGAGGTGACGATGAAGCTGAAGGTTATCATCTCAGGTACACAGACAGGATGGCAGCCTTCGGCTGAGAGCCCTTGTTCCCATGAAGAGTCAGATGGCTGAAGCAACGAGCGAATTCCAGCTAGAGTAAAGAGGATTCTACCTGAGCAAAGTTCAGATGCTGCTGTGTGGCTGTGCATATCGTTCCCGTAGGAAATGAATGCCATACCATTTACATAAAACACTGAGCTAGAGAGCTGGTATAGTCAACTAAAATGGACAATATCTTGCTATATATTCAGTATTGGGTTGTGGGATTTTAATAGTTCATTAAATTTACATTGCAGTTTTCTGGATGATACAAAAAAATGACTGTGGTCTGAACAGCCCAAGAGCACTAATACGGCCGTGGGAGAATGAGCTGAAATCTACTCTGGCTCATTCGTTATCAAGGAAAGTGCTTGCTGTGTTTTAAAGTCTTCAGTACTGAAGCTGATGCAGAGACCAGAAAGGATATATCTGAATTTTCAAACCACATCCTGAACTGACAAAATTGCCTTATGAAGAAAAAAATGCTTTTCTTGTAGACCGGTCGAAATTGATAAAGTGTCAAAGCAATAAAGCAATAATAAATGTAACATTCACACTACTACTTAAATTGTTTGCTTTTCAGCATATAATATACTTCAATATATATGTATCTCAGCATATAATATACTTCAGCATACTATGCATGTTACTACAATAATTTTATTCTCTATATCATATTCCTCCAAAATTTTAAATTAAAGGAATAGGCTTATGAATGGTAGGAAATTAAGAAAGGCTGTGAAAGGTGAAAAGATATCACTGAAGTGAGGTGATAACAGGAAGCTATGTTCAAATCAGATACGCTATCTGACCTGTAATTGGCATAGAAATATCTTGGGTGTTAGCAGTGGATGATCTCCATGGTCTCAGAGGGAGGGAGGTTTATTCATGGCTCCAGAGCTTTTACAACATCTTGATTGCTGTTGCTTTACCTTTTTCCTTTAGGGAAGGTCTTTTTGGGGGTTCATTCAGTGCTACTGGTTGTTGTCAGTAAATGTGTTCCCTTTCACCTGCCCATCTCTCTGAGACTTAGGCATGTTTGGTTGCAAGTTGTCTGGCTGAAACTGAGCTCATGTCAAAGAAAGTCCTTTGAGTTGTCTGTCCAGAGCCCTACCCGTACCCTAGGGAGAGGATTTCTTATCAGAGATGAGGAGCACAGTTTTGAAAAGAATGGGCATCCTTTGCTGTCAGTTCCAGCCTTGGACTTTGCTCTTAGATGTCATGGCGATGCTGACATTACAAAGCTAGATATTGCACTCTTTTCACCCACCCCAGGCAGTTCCCAGCTTCCTGTGTCCTTTCACCCTTCTCCTTAAATACGTGTTCCTCAATCATATAGTGAAAATCTTCCTTGTATTTAACCCATCCGTACCAGAAAGAAGAACATCAGCTGGACCAGTTTGCACAGAAAAATAGTGTTTTGGAAGCCTATGAACAGTCCACAGCAAGTTGTCCATTTCAGTAGTCTCTGTGAGAGTGGAAGCAGGAACCTGAGCAACTTCACTTCGTGGTGGCAGCCTCGGCTCCCCTTGGTTACTGCACCCTCTAAATTACAGCTTAGGGGGGAAGGAAAAAGTACATCCCTGAATTGCCAGTACAAAGTCTTTATTTATGCTTCCCTTTTCCTTTTAACTGCCCTGCTGTTTGGTAGTGACTCCTAAAACTCTTTCAAGAGATACTAATGTATAGATGTATCATTTAAAGATGACCGAATCCCACCCTTAGATCTTCAACTCTTTCTAAATTAAAGCTCGCTCGCCTTTAAAAATGCTATGCAGTATGTTTAAGTCAGGTTATGGATAGTCTAAGAGAATACGGTGCCCTCTACACTGTGCCTGCAAAGATCTAAGTTTTTCTTTGTAGTTATTTAGGATTTTTTATCCTTTTTTCAGGAAATGAATGGCGCTGTGTGAAAACAAATTGTGTAAGGGGACTGGTGACAGGACATTTAAGTGAAGCATGGACATTTCAATTGAAGTACAGTGTGTTAGTCAAATGCTACCTGCTGGGCTGATTAGCAGTAACAGTATAATTCTGTAGCCTGTGTTACACAGGAAATCATAGTAGAAAAATGAATGGCCTTTCCTGGCTGTAGTGTAGGAATATATAAATGTCCTGTGCTTTGATATTCACTTTGTCTTAGGTTCTGGAATGACCAAGAGTCGTGTATGTGCTTTCATGGCACATCCATTTTCTTAAGTGCTTGGCAGAGCGAGAGGAGCAGTGATTGCAGGGAAGGAACCGATTGTTTTGTTAGTTTGTGTTGTGGTTTGTTTTTTTTTTTAACAGAGGTGATAACTTTAGGATGAAAAGGCTCTTGATGTTTTTGTTGGACTTAGGCTCTCTGTGTTTTTGTTAAATAAACAAAGTGCGTATACCTAGACCTTCAAACAGAGGCTTTAAAAGTCCTGCAATGTGTGGATGCCTGTCACTGCTGCCAAGATTATACAGTGAAAGGCAGGACTGTCAACCATCACAGAAGTGCAGAATTTTAGCTTTTCTCTCTGCCTGCTCCTCTCATACTCCAGCTGGGTTTGTTTGCGTACCTATCACGTACTTATATTTTTCAGTTTCACAATCCATGCAGACCCTAAATAATAGCTACATTCCTTTTTCAGATATCTTTATTAGCGTTCTCCCAACATGCCACAACCCAAAACCTCTGTTTTATGAATGCCTTTTCAGCAGATCTACTCCGTGCTAGATTGGTTTTATTTTCTTACTTTTTGGGCACCAATCCACAAGGTCACTGCACTGTTGCTATTGAATAAAGAGTAGGACTTCAGGATCACTTCTGTCATACTTTAAAATACAGAAATTGTTATGTTTTTCTTCAACTTGCAGTACTCTGACAACCTCTATCACAAAAAGATGCAGCCAGTGAGCACTTTGTTGTTTCAGATAGGTCCTGTGCTTTGCGATAAGTACACGTGTGTGAATAACAGAGCAGGATTTGTCTGACATACTGACAGTTTTACAAGGGAAGGAAGACACATTCAGAATGTTATTGCATCATTTTAATTACAAGTCAGAGGGAACTCTGTGTTTCCTTCATTCTCACCTTTTAAGCTGTAGAAAAAGTCAAAGCCAAAACAAACAAGTTCATGTATGATGAGACATATATACCAAGAAACAACACAGTAGTTGCTCAGCTTTTTGAAGGCTAGGCTAGGCTAATATTTAAGCTTCAGTCCCATTGCTCTCAAGAAAAGCAACATATATGTGCATTACTGATCCTTTGCAAAGTCACCTTAACTTCACTGTGGTTCCAGGTTAATGTAGCACATTTTCCCCATGGCCCCCATTGGGGTGGGGGGCATTTTTACTGCTAGTTTACTGGTAGGGAACTGTTGTGGGTGGGTCTTTTTAGTAGTACTATTTTCAGAGAATTGATCCATCTTTTTTAATCACAGTCATCACCAGTCAAACAAGAGCAGTTTGTTTCTACACTGAAATCAATAAAATGGAAAATGTATTATGGCTTAGCCGTAAGCTTAGCCATTAGCTTTTCCTGTTTTGTCTCCTGTTTAAGGATAGGTTTTCCTACCGTTCATATTCTATTGGTTGTATGTTAGGTCTGTGTGATCTGTAATCTGCACAGAAAATACATACTGCCTGCAGTACAAGAATAGCTTTTTTGTTTCAGTGTTTGCTGCCAATATAATGTGTTATATTGATCCAGTCTGGCTTCTCAAGTATTTTCCTGATGGTGATGAGAAAGACAGTATTATTCTTCACCAAAAGGAAAAGAGCTTAATTTTCATGCAAATCAATATTCAGCAGAATCGTAAAGCCCTAGCCCTGGTAATAAAAATAGAAGCTGATGCTATTAATACATCATTCCAGATACACAGAGCACCATTATGTGGCTCCTGGGTTGAGTAAAACTTCATGTAATCACAGTGGCCATAGACTTGAGCCCTATAAAGTTGGAAACTTTACCAGATGGCCATTGTCAAGGCGGCTTCTAAAGATTCTATTGCTGCAGTGTGTTAGGGCTCTAGATATGACTTACTCAGTGGTAGCTTTTTAAAATACAATTACTGAACATAACTGATCCACATTATGGTAGTAATAATAATAATACTTTGCACTCAGTGACCTTTTATCTGAGGACCCAAAAGCTCTTAACCAAGGCTTTTAAATGCTCCCTTTCTGCTTATAGGAAATAGTGTTCAGAGGCTTGATGGAGAGTGAGAGAATTGAGCAACAGCAGTCCAGCTCCATGGCCTGTTGCAAGCAGTCAGGCGGTGCTCTCTGTGGGTCTGGGACTGGGACAGGAGAGCGCTCCTGTCCCTGTCCCTGTCCCTGACAGCTGGGAGATGGTGTGCCAGTCGCTTGGGGTGGAACCTCCTACTTCAGTATTAATCTTCAGTAGAGCCAGCCTGTGAGTGGGATTGCTTGTACATTAAAATGCTGTGTGGCAGGAATGAGAACGATACACAACGGCCCTAACTTGAAATTTCCTTTATTCGGTCTGTAAACTGTGAGGATAATACTGAAACAATGTTAAGATCTGGGGATGAAAGATAATAAGGCTCAGATATACCACACTTAGCTGAGGGGCTTAGATGTGGAGTGATATATCTTAGGCTCTCTATATTCAGGGCAGGCAGATAAGTACCTGCAAAGGCTGGCCTGTACTTTAGGGAGAATAGTTATGTCCTTTTTAAAAGTACCACATGTTGGCCATGAATTTACCAAGCTTTAATACTCAGCCTCAAAAATCACATAATGGTCTTTATCGGTAATGGGAGTAAATAACTGTATTTGACATTTGCTTTTGTGTAGTCAGTAGTTATTTTTTCTTTTCTTTTCCCCAAAGTGATTCTATTGTTGATTTTCAGGGTCTAGAGATCATGCCTGAAAGTTTTCTTGGTGACTGTTTTTGTTTTATCTTTTAGATCGATGTGATTGTGACTTTGGGCGGACTTGGAGGACGCTTTGACCAAACAATGGCATCAGTGGAAACGCTTTTTCATGCAGCAAATATCACTCCTTTTCCAGTGATAGTTATCCAGGAGTGCTCGCTGATTTGCCTGCTTCAGCCTGTAAGTGTTGTGAAAAGTTACTTCATACTAAACCTGACCTTCCACCCACCCTGACCCTGTAGGTCTTGCACCATTAGGTGCTCATTTTCTTAATTGTGTTCTGCAGGGTCAGAGCCTAAATATAAAATATATTGCAGGGAAGTGGACTGCGAATGATGGGCTCTGCATTCCTGCCTTGGAAAAGATTGTGTTTAATTTGTTCAGGATAGATTTGTTTCAAAGGGGAGGACCATAGAAATCTGGAAGGTATGAAAACTGAATTGGGGTAAATAGAGGATTTTGATTATAAATGGAAAAAAAAAATTAAACTTTTAAATTAGATTCCACTAAGTTTAAATTCAGCACACAGCCCTTTTGCATGTTGAGTAGCAATAAGGATGTCTGCAGTAAGAGGAACAAAAGAAAGATATAAGAGGAAGATATGAGGGAGTTCCTGACAAACACATCAGGCAGAGCTCTTATGTGGTCTCAGTGGTGCAGTTCATTATGATGGGAATCCAGCTAGCATCAACGAGGGAATTTATTTTAGATGTGTTATTTTTGTGGGGTTTTGGGTCTGTTACTCCATTTATTGATTCATGAAACAACACACGCAAAAGATCTTGCTGGGCTTCTGCTTCTAAAATTTCAATTAAAGGCAAATCTAAGCATCAAAGAGTCTTCTCTAACAGTGATTCATTTATGTTTGGAAATACCTTTTCCTGATGTCAGGGTTTCTAGAAGCTTAACTAACTTTCCCATTTTATCTTGGAAAGCTTATTTCATTAAAATAAATAACATTCACAGATAAATTTGACAAAACCCCGCACCACACGTGCTTCATTGTAATTTGAGAAAAGCTTTAATAAGGTTCTATGAGATTATAGATTTAAATCCACAGGGGCAGATGCTGTATTAACAACTTCGAAGCACTGTGTCTGCAGGAAAGATAGTAGGCACAGGAGCTCATTTGCCAGTGTGATGAGGAATGACTGTGATCATTAGTTGCACAGCTGAATGGATAGAGGCAGCAGAGTGAGGGGGAAGAGGGCTAAAGGATAACTGTGGTTAAAATCTGAAAGTGAGGAGTAACTCGCTTGTGATTGACCTGTGGGTGCAATACTTCACTGAGCACTGCAAATGAGTTTTAGGATATTTTTAAGAACATACCGAAAAGCTGCAATAAGATGGAGAATTCCCAATTTAGTTTACAAAACACTTACTTGGACTGGAAAGACTTTTAATTCTTTTCATTCATCTTTTCCGTAAGTGGCTTTAAAATGCCATGCCTAAGGTTGCTTTCAGAAATCTTCAATGAATAATTAAACCCTTTGCAACTGGAAAAAAAAACCAAAAACATAATCTGTGCATTTAAACCGAAATGAGAGGTTGCTAATTGTTTGGGCTTGCTAGAAACTTCTTTATGTTCTGATTCTAACAATGCTGCATGAGAAGCATGTAATACATTTTTGTTGGTGGAGAGAGTTTCACAGGATATTATTTTTTTCTGCTGTTCCTGACTGTCAGTCTGCATTACCAGTAACTGACTTCTGTAACTTAAGGCTGTTTCTAGCGGTCAGAAATAAAGGGCAGATATAGGGGGCAGGCCATTTAAACAATCTTAATGCTAACTTTGACACAAAATTGCTTTTCATTGTTGGTTTAAACTTGTCACTGTCAGCATCTTCAGTCAACTGTCGTGGTACCTCCAGGTGATAATATTAATCCTGCACAGTTTAGATAAAAATCGACTGAGTAGTTTATACACAGAAAGAAAGGAGGATCCTAAACTTGGAAGTACTGTTTTTGTACAGAGTTCAGTGTGGTATTTTTCTCTTGTAAACAGCCACAATCATGGCATTCTCTCTTTATTCCCCTCTGCCCTTTGTAATTTAAAATCAAGGTAGGAGGGAGTTGAACACAGTGGGAGACCCACTGACTTTTTGAAAT